>NC_080750.1:79870253-80501122 GCF_020826845.1 Diceros bicornis minor | reverse complement strand
GTTATTTCTAGGTGTTGGACACATACCAAGTTTAGCTCAGTTCTGGGCATCTTTGAAATACCTATACAAACTCGTTCCTACATAGTAACTTGCAACATTGAATGAGAATGTGCTTGCTTACAGCAACGTGCTATATGTTCTGAATGCCCGAATTGGGAATCTGAGTCAAAACTTTGTTAGAAATTATGTGATCCTTACTAGCTGGAAGTAAGGGAGATGGGGCATGAAGATTTTTCTAGGACTTGGAGACATACAACGTTTAGCTCAGTTCTGGGCATCTTTGAAATACCTATACAAAGTTGTTCCTACATAGTAACTTGCAACCTTGAATGAGAATGTGCTTGCTTACAGCAACGTGCTACATGTTCTGAATGCCCGAATTGGGAATCTTTGTCAAAACTTTTTTAGAAATTATGTGATCCTTACTAGCTGGAAGTAAGTGAGATGGGGCATGAAGTTATTTCTAGGAGTTGGAGACATACAACGTTTAGCTCAGTTCTGGGCATCTTTGAAATACCTTTACAAAATTGTTCCTACATAGTAACTTGCAACTTTGAATGAGAATGTGCTTGCTTACAGAAACGAGCTACATGTTCTGAATGCCCGAATTGGGAATCTGTGTCAAAACTTTGTTAGAAATTATGTGATCCTTACTAGCTGGAAGTAAGGGAGATGGGGCATGAAGTTATTTCTAGGAGTTGGAGACATACCAAGTTTAGCTCAGTTCTGGGCATCTTTGATATACCTATACAAACTTGTTCCTACATAGTAACTTGCAACTTTGAATGAGAATGTGCTTGCTTACAGCAACGTACTATATGTTCTGAATGCCCGAATTGGGAATCTGTGTCAAAACTTTGTTAGGAATTATGTGATCCTTACTAGCTGGAAGTAAGGGAGATGGGGCATGAAGTTATTTCTAGGAGTTGGAGACATACAACGTTTAGCTCAGTTCTGGGCATCTTTGAAATACCTATACAAACTTGTTCCTACCTAGTAACTTGCAATTTTGAATGAGAATGTGCTTGCTTACAGCAACGTGCTATATGTTCTGAATGCCCGAATTGGGAATCTGTGTCAAAACTTTGTTGGGAATTATGTGATCCTTACTGGCTTGAAGTAAGGGAGTTGGGGCATGAAGTTATTTCTAGAGGTTGGACACATACCAAGTTTAGCTCAGTTCTGGAAATCTTTGAAATACCTATACAAACTTGTTCCTACATAGTAACTTGCAACTTTGAATGAGAATGTGCTTGCTTACAGCAACGTGCTATATGTTCTGAATGCCCGAATTGGGAATCTGTGTCAAAACTTTGTTAGGAATTATGTGATCCTTACTAGCTGGAAGTAAGGGAGATGGGGCATGAAGTTGTTTCTAGGAGTTGGAGACATACAACGTTTAGCTCACTTCTGGGCATCTTTGAAATACCTATACAAACTTGTTCCTACATAGTAACTTGCAACTTTGAATGAGAATGTGCTTGCTTACAGCAACGTGCTACATGTTCTGAATGCCCGAATTGGGAACCTGTGTCAAAACTTTGTTAGAAATTATGTGATCCTTACTAACTGGAAGTAAGTGAGATTGGGCATGAAGTTATTTCTAGGAGTTGGAGACATACAACGTTTAGCTCAATTCTGGGAATCTTTGAAATACCTGTACAAACTTGTTCCTACATAGTAACTTGCAACTTTGAATGAGAATGTGCTTGCTTACAGCAACGTGCTATATGTTCTGAATGCCCGAATTGGGAATTTGTGTCAAAACTTTGTTAGGAATTATGTGATCCTTACTAGCTGGAAGTAAGTGAGTTTGGGGCATGAAGTTATTTCTAGGAGATGGACACATACCAAGTTTAGCTCAGTTCTGGGCATCTGTGAAATACCTATACAAACTTGTTCCTACATAGTAACTTGCAACTTTGAATGAGAATGTGCTTGCTTACAGCAACGTGCTATATGTTCAGAATGCCCGAATTTGGAATTTGTGTCAAAACTTTGATAGAAATTATGTGATCCTTATTAGATGGAAGTAAGGGAGATGGGGCATGAAGTTATTTCTAGGAGTTGGAGACATACAACATTTAGCTCAGTTCTGGGCATCTTTGAAATACCTATACAAACTTGTTCCTACATAGTAACTTGCAACTTTGAATTGAATGTGCTTGCTTACAGCAACGTGCTACATCTTCTGAATGCCCGAATTGGGAATCTGTGTCAAAACTTTGTTAGGAATTATGTGATCCTTACTAGCTGGAAGTAAGGGAGATGGGGCATGAAGTTATTTCTAGGAGTTGGACACATACCAAGTTTAGCTCAGTTCTGGGCATCTTTGAAATACCTATACAAACTTGTTCCTACATAGTAACTTGCAACTTTGAATGAGAATGTGCTTGCTTACAGCAAAGTGCTATATGTTCTGAATACCCGAATTGGGAATCTGTGTCAAAACTTTGTTAGGAATTATGTGATCCTGACTAGCTGGAAGTAAGGGAGATGGGGCATGAAGTTATTTCTTGGAGTTGGACACATACCAAGTTTAGCTCAGTTCTGGGCATCTTTGAAATACCTATACAAACTTGTTCCTACATAGTAACTTGCAACTTTGAATGAGAATGTGCTTGCTTACAGCAACGTGCTATATGTTCTGAATGCCCGAATTGGGAATCTGTGTCAAAATTTGTTAGGAATTATGTGATCCTTACTAGCTGGAAGTAAGGGTGATGGGGCATGAAGTTATTTCTAGGAGTTGGAGACATACCAAGTTTAGCTCAGTTCTGGGCATCTTTGAAATACCTTTACAAACTTGTTCCTACATAGTAACTTGCAACTTTGAATTGAATGTGCTTGCATACAGCAACGTGCTATATGTTCTGAATGCCCGAATTGGGATTCTGTGTCAAAATTTGTTAGGAATTATGTGATCCTTACTAGCTGGAAGTAAGTGGGATGGGGCATGATGTTATTTCTAGAAGTTGGAGACATACCAAGTTGAGCTCAGTTCTGGGCATCTTTGAAATACCTATACAAACTTGTTCCTACATAGTAACTTGCAACTTTGAATGAGAATGTGCTTGCTTACATCAACGTGCTATATGTTCTGAATGCCCGAATTTGGAATTTGTGTCAAAACTTTGTTAGAAATAATGTGATCCTTACTAGATGGAAGTAAGGGAGATGGGGCATGAAGTTATTTCTAGGAGTTGGAGACATACAACATTTAGCTCAGTTCTGGGCATCTTTGAAACACCTATACAAACTTGTTCCTGCATAGTAACTTGCAACATTGAATTGAATGTGCTTGCTTACAGCAACGTGCTACATGTTCTGAATGCCCGAATTGAGAATCTGTGTCAAAACTTTGTTAGGAATTATGTGAACCTTACTAGCTGGTAGTAAGGGAGATGGGGCATGAAGTTATTTCTAGGAGTTGGAGACATACAACGTTTAGCTCAGTTCTGGGCATCTTTGAAATACCTATACAAACTTGTTCCTACATAGGAACTTGCAACTTTGAATGAGAATGTGCTTGCTTACAGCAACGTGCTATATGTTCTGAATGCCCGAATTGGGAATCTGTGTCAAAACTTTGTTAGGAATTATGTGATACTTACTGGCTGGAAGTAAGGGAGTTGGGACATGAAGTTATTTCTAGAGGTTGGACACATACCAAGTTTAGCTCAGTTCTGGAAATCTTTGAAATATCTATACAAACTTGTTCCTACGTAGTAACTTGCAACTTTGAATGAGAATGTGCTTGCTTACAGCAACGTGCTATATGTTCTGAATGCCCGAATTGGGAATCTGTGTCAAAACTTTGTTAGGAATTATGTGATCCTTACTGGCTGGAAGTAAGTGTGATGGGGCATGAAGTTATTTCTAGGAGTTGGAGACATACAACGTTTAGCTCAGTTCTGGGCATCTTTGAAATACCTTTACAAACTTGTTCCTACATAGTAATTTGCAACTTTGAATGAGAATGTGCTTGCTTACAGAAACGTGCTACATGTTCTGAATGCCCGAATTGGGAATCTGTGTCAAAACTTTGTTAGGAATTATGTGATCCTTACTAGCTGGAAGTAAGGGAGATGGGGCATGAAGTTATTTCTAGGAGTTGGAGACATACCAAGTTTAGCTCAGTTCTGGGCATCTTTGAAATACCTATACAAACTTGTTCCTACATAGTAACTTGCAACTTTGAATGAGAATGTGCTTGCTTACATCAACGTACTATATGTTCTGAATGGCCGAATTGGGAATCTGTGTCAAAACTTTGTTAGGAATTATGTGATCCTTACTAGCTGGAAGTAAGGGAGATGGGGCATGAAGTTATTTCTAGGAGTTGGAGACATACAACGTTTAGCTCAGTTCTCGGCATCTTTGAAATACTTATACAAACTTGTTCCTACATAGTAACTTGCAACTTTGAATGAGAATGTGCTTGCTTACAGCAACGTGCTATATGTTCTGAATGCCCGAATTGGGAATCTGTGTCAAAACTTTGTTAGGAATTATGTGATCCTTACTGGCTGGAAGTAAGGGAGTTGGGGCATGAAGTTATTTCTAGAGGTTGGACACATACCAAGTTTAGCTCAGTTCTGGAAATCTTTGAAATACCTATACAAACTTGTTCCTACATAGTAACTTGCAACTTTGAATGAGAATGTGCTTGCTTACAGCAACGTGCTATATGTTCTGAATGCCCGAATTGGGAATCTGTGTCAAAACTTTGTTAGGAATTATGTGATCCTTACTAGCTGGAAGTAAGGGAGATGGGGCATGAAGTTATTTCTAGGAGTTGGAGACATACAACGTTTAGCTCAGTTCTGGGCATCTTTGAAATACCTATACAAACTTGTTCCTACATAGTAACTTGCAACTTTGAATGAGAATGTGCTTGCTTACAGCAACGTGCTACATGTTCTGAATGCCCGAATTGGGAACCTGTGTCAAAACTTTGTTAGGAATTATGTGATCCTTACTAGCTGGAAGTAAGGGAGATTGGGCATGAAGTTATTTCTAGAAGTTGGAGACATACCAAGTTGAGCTCAGTTCTGGGCATCTTTGATATACATATACAAACTTGTTCCTACATAGTAACTTGCAACTTTGAATGAGAATATGCTTGCTTACATCAACGTGCTATATGTTCTGAATGCCCGAATTTGGAATTTGTGTCAAAACTTTGTTAGAAATTATGTGATCCTTACTAGCTGGAAGTAAGGGTGATGGGGCATGAAGTTATTTCTAGGAGTTGATGACATACCAAGTTTAGCTCAGTTCTGGGAATCTTTCAAATACCTTTACAAACTTGTTCCTACATAGTAACTTGCCACTTTGTATGAGAATTTGCTTGCTTACAGCAAAGTGCTATATGTTCTGATTGCCCGAATTTGGAATTTGTGTCAAAACTTTGATAGAAATTATGTGATACTTACTAGTTGGAAGTAAGGGAGATGGGGCATGAGGTTATTTCTAGGAGTTGGAGACATACAACATTTAGCTCAGTTCTGGGCATCTTTGAAATACCTATACAAACTTGTTCCTACGTAGTAACTTGCAACTTTGAATGAGAATGTGCTTGCTTACATCAACGTACTATATGTTCTGAATGGCCGAATTGGGAATCTGTGTCAAAACTTTGTTAGGAATTATGTGATCCTTACTAGCTGGAAGTAAGGGAGATGGGGCATGAAGTTATTTCTAGGAGTTGGAGACATACAATGTTTAGCTCAGTTCTGGGCATCTTTGAAATACCTATACAAACTTGTTCCTACCTAGTAACTTGCAATTTTGAATGAGAATGTGCTTGCTTACAGCAACGTGCTATATGTTCTGAATGCCCGAATTGGGAATCTGTGTCAAAACTTTGTTGGGAATTATGTGATCCTTACTGGCTTGAAGTAAGGGAGTTGGGGCATGAAGTTATTTCTAGAGGTTGGACACATACCAAGTTTAGCTCAGTTCTGGAAATCTTTGAAATACCTATACAAACTTGTTCCTACATAGTAACTTGCAACTTTGAATGAGAATGTGCTTGCTTACAGCAACGTGCTATATGTTCTGAATGCCCGAATTGGGAATCTGTGTCAAAACTTTGTTAGGAATTATGTGCTCGTTACTAGCTGGAAGTAAGGGAGATGGGGCATGAAGTTGTTTCTAGGAGTTGGAGACATACCACGTTTAGCTCACTTCTGGGCATCTTTGAAATACCTATACAAACTTGTTCCTACATAGTAACTTGCAACTTTGAATGAGAATGTGCTTGCTTACAGCAACGTGCTATATGTTCTGAATGCCCGAATTTGGAATTTGTGTCAAAACTTTGATAGAAATTATGTGATCCTTATTAGATGGAAGTAAGGGAGATGGGGCATGAAGTTATTTCTAGGAGTTGGAGACATACAACATTTAGCTCAGTTCTGGACATCTTTGAAATACCTATACAAACTTGTTCCTACATAGTAACTTGCAACTTTGAATTGAATGTGCTTGCTTACAGCAACGTGCTACATCTTCTGAATGCCCGAATTGGGAATCTGTGTCAAATCTTTGTTAGGAATTATGTGATCCTTACTGGCTGGAAGTAAGGGTGATGGGGCATGAAGTTATTTCTAGGAGTTGGAGACATACAACGTTTAGCTCAGTTCTGGGCATCTTTGAAATACCTTTACAAACTTGTTCCTACATAGTAACATGCAACTTTGAATGAGAATGTGCTTGCTTACAGCAACGTGCTACATGTTCTGAAAGCCCGAATTGGGAATCTGTGTCAAAATTTGTTAGGAATTATGTGATCCTTACTAGCTGGAAGTAAGGGAGTTGGGGCATGAAGTTATTTATAGAGGTTTGACACATACAAAGTTTAGCACAGTTCTGGGCATCTTTGAAATACTTATACGATCTTGTTCCTACATAGTATCTTGGAACTTTGAATGAGAATGTGCTTGCTTACAGCAACGTGCTATATGTTCTGAATGCCCGAATTGGGAATCTGTGTCAAAACTTTGTTAGAAATTATGTGATCCTTACTAGATCGAAGTAAGGGAGATGGGGCATGAAGTTATTTCTAGGTGTTGGACACATACCAAGTTTAGCTCAGTTCTGGGCATCTTTGAAATACCTATACAAACTCGTTCCTACATAGTAACTTGCAACATTGAATGAGAATGTGCTTGCTTACAGCAACGTGCTATATGTTCTGAATGCCCGAATTGGGAATCTGAGTCAAAACTTTGTTAGAAATTATGTGATCCTTACTAGCTGGAAGTAAGGGAGATGGGGCATGAAGATTTTTCTAGGACTTGGAGACATACAACGTTTAGCTCAGTTCTGGGCATCTTTGAAATACCTATACAAAGTTGTTCCTACATAGTAACTTGCAACCTTGAATGAGAATGTGCTTGCTTACAGCAACGTGCTACATGTTCTGAATGCCCGAATTGGGAATCTTTGTCAAAACTTTTTTAGAAATTATGTGATCCTTACTAGCTGGAAGTAAGTGAGATGGGGCATGAAGTTATTTCTAGGAGTTGGAGACATACAACGTTTAGCTCAGTTCTGGGCATCTTTGAAATACCTTTACAAAATTGTTCCTACATAGTAACTTGCAACTTTGAATGAGAATGTGCTTGCTTACAGAAACGAGCTACATGTTCTGAATGCCCGAATTGGGAATCTGTGTCAAAACTTTGTTAGAAATTATGTGATCCTTACTAGCTGGAAGTAAGGGAGATGGGGCATGAAGTTATTTCTAGGAGTTGGAGACATACCAAGTTTAGCTCAGTTCTGGGCATCTTTGATATACCTATACAAACTTGTTCCTACATAGTAACTTGCAACTTTGAATGAGAATGTGCTTGCTTACAGCAACGTACTATATGTTCTGAATGCCCGAATTGGGAATCTGTGTCAAAACTTTGTTAGGAATTATGTGATCCTTACTAGCTGGAAGTAAGGGAGATGGGGCATGAAGATATTTCTAGGATTTGGAGACATACAACGTTTAGCTCAGTTCTGGGCATCTTTGAAATACCTATACAAACTTGTTCCTACATAGTAACTTGCAACTTTGAATGAGAATGTGCTTGCTTACAGCAACGTGCTATATGTTCTGAATACCCGAATTGGGAATCTGTGTCAAATCTTTGTTAGGAATTATGTGATCCTTACTGGCTGGAAGTAAGGGTGATGGGGCATGAAGGTATTTCTAGTGGTTGGAGACATACAACGTTTAGCTCAGTTCTGGGCATCTTTGAAATACCTTTACAAACTTGTTCCTACATAGTAACTTGGAACTTTGAATGAGAATGTGCTTGCTAACAGAAAAGTGCTACATGTTCTGAATGCCAGAATTGGGAATCTGTGTCAAAACTTTGTTAGAAATTATGTGATCCTTACTAGCTGGAAGTAAGGGAGATTGGGCATGAAGTTATTTGTAGGAGTTGGAGACATACCAAGTTTAGCTCAGTTCTGGGCATCTTTGATATACCTATACGAACTTGTTCCTACATAGTAACTTGGAACTTTGAATGAGAATGTGCTAGCTTGCATCAACGTGCTATATGTTCTGAATGCCCGAATTGGGAATCTGTGTCAAAACTTTGTTAGGAATTATGTGATCCTTACTAGCTGGAAGTAAGGGAGTTGGGGCATGAAGGTATTTCTAGGAGTTGGACACATACCAAGTTTAGCACAGTTCTGGGAATCTTTGAAATACCTATACAAACTTGTTCCTACATAGTAACTTGCAACTTTGAATGAGAATGTGCTTGCTTACAGCAACGTGCTATATGTTCTGAATGCCCGAATTGGGAATCTGTGTCAAATCTTTGTTAGGAATTATGTGATCCTTACTAGCTGGAAGTAAGGGAGATGGGGCATGAAGTTATTTCTAGGAGTTGGACACATACCAAGTTTAGCTCAGTTCTGGAAATCTTTGAAATACCTATACAAACTTGTTCCTACATAGTAACTTGCAACTTTGAATGAGAATGTGCTTGCTTACAGAAACGTGCTATATGTTCTGAATGCCCGAATTGGGAATCTGTGTCAAAACTTTGTTAGGAATTCTGTGATCCTTACTGGCTGGAAGTAAGGGAGATGGGGCATGAAGTTATTTCTAGGAGTTGGAGACATACAACGTTTTGCTCAGTTCTGGGCATCTTTGAAATACCTTTACAAACTTGTTCCTACATAGTAACTTGCAACTTTGAATGAGAATGTGCTTGCTTACAGAAACGTGCTACATGTTCTGAATGCCCGAATTGGGAATCTGTGTCAAAACTTTGTTAGGAATTATGTGATTCTTACTAGCTGGAAGTAGGGGTGTTGGGGCATGAAGTTATTTCTAGAGGTTGGTCACATACCAAGTTTAGCTCAGTTCTGGGCATCTTTGAAATACCTATACAAACTTGGTTCTACATAGTAACTTGCAACTTTGAATGAGAATGTGTTTGCTTACAGCAACGTGCTATATGTTCTGAATGCCCGAATTGGGAATCTGTGTTAAAACTTTGTTAGGAATTATGTGATCCTTACTAGATGGAAGTAAGGGAGATGGGGCATGAAGTTATTTCTACGAGTTGGAGACATACAACGTTTAGCTCAGTTCTGGGCATCTTTGAAATACCTATACAAACTTGTTCCTACATAGTAACTTGCAACTTTGAATGAGAATGTGCTTGCTTACAGCAACGTGCTACATGTTCTGAATGCCCGAATTGGGAATCTGTGTCAAAACTTTGTTAGGAATTATGTGATCCTTACTAGCTGGAAGTAAGGGAGATGGGGCATGAAGTTATTTCTAGGAGTTGGAGACATACAACATTTAGCTCACTTCTGGGCATCTTTGAAATACCTATACAAACTTGTTCCTACATAGTAACTTGCAACTTTGAATGAGAATGTGCTTGCTTACAGCAACGTGCTACATGTTATTAATGCCCGAATTGGGAACCTGTGTCAAAACTTTGTTAGAAATTATGTGATCCTTACTAGCTGAAAGTAAGTGATATGGGGCATGAAGTTATTTCTAGGAGTTGGAGACATACAACGTTTAGCTCAGTTCTGGGCATCTTTGAAATACCTGTACAAACTTGTTCCTACATAGTAACTTGCAACTTTGAATGAGAATGTGCTTGCTTACAGCAACGTGCTACATGTTCTGAATGCCCGAATTGGGAATCTGTGTCAAAACTTTGTTAGGAATTATGTGATCCTTACTAGCTGGAAGTAAGGGAGATGGGGCATGAAGTTATTTCTAGGAGTTGGACACATACCAAGTTTAGCTCAGTTCTGGGCATCTTTGAAATACCTATACCAACTTCTTCCTACATATTAACTTGCAACTTTGAATGAGAATGTGCTTGCTTACAGCAACGTGCTATATGTTCTGAATGCCCGAATTGGGAATCTGTGTCAAACTTTGTTAGGAATTATGTGTTCCTTACTAGCTGGAAGTAAGGGAGTTTGGGGCATGAAGTTATTTCTAGGAGATGGACACATACCAAGTTTAGCTCAGTTCTGGGCATCTTTGAAATACCTATACAAACTTGTTCCTACATAGTAACTTGCAACTTTGAATGAGAATGTGCTTGCTTACAGCAACGTTCGATATGTTCTGAATGCCCGAATTGGGAATCTGTGTCAAAACTTTGTAAGGAATTATGTGATCCTTAGTAGCTGGAAGTAAGGGAGATGGGGCATGAAGTTATTTCTAGGAGTTGGAGACATACCAAGTTTAGCTCAGTTCTGGGCATCTTTGAAATACCTATACAAACTTGTTCCTACATAGTAACTTGCAACTTTGAATGAGAATGTGCTTGCTTACAGCAACGTGCTATATGTTCTGAATGCCCGAATTGGGAATCTGTGTCAAAACTTTGTTAGGAATTATGTGATCCTTGCTAGCTGGCAATAAGGGAGATGGGGCATGAAGTTATTTCTAGGAGTTGGACACATACCAAGTTTAGCTCAGTCCTGGGCATCTTTGAAATACCTATACAAACTTGTTCCTACATAGTAACTTGCATCTTTCAATGAGAATGTGCTTGCTTACAGCAACGTGCTATATGTGCTGAATGCCCGAATTGGGAATCTGTGTCAAAACTTTGTTAGGAATTATGTGATCCTTGCTAGCTGGAAGTAAGGGAGATGGGGCATGAAGTTATTTCTAGGAGTTGGAGACATACCAAGTTTAGCTCAGTTCTGGGCATCTTTGAAATACCTTTACAAACATGTTCCTACATAGTAATTTGCTACTTTGAATGAGAATGTGCTTACTTACAGCAACGTGCTACATGTTCTGAAGGCCCGAATTGGGAATTTGTGTTAAAACTTTGTTAGAAATTATGTGATCCTTACTAGCTGGAAGTAAGGGAGATGGGGCATGAAGTTATTTCTAGGAGTTGGAGACATACAACGTTTAGCTCAGTTCTGGGCATCTTTGAAATACCTATAAAAACTTGTTCCTACACAGTAACTTGGAACTTTGAATGAGAATGTGCTTGCTTACAGCAACGTGCTACATGTTCTGAATGCCCGAATTGGGAATCTGTGTCAAAACTTTGTTAGGAATTATGTGATCCTTACTAGCTGGAAGTAAGGGAGATGCGGCATGAAGTTATTTCTAGGAGTTGGAGACATACAACGTTTAGCTCAGTTCTGGGCATCTTTGAAATACCTATACAAACTTGTTCCTACATATTAACTTGCAACTTTGAATGAGAATGTGCTTGCTTACAGCAACGTGCTATATGTTCTGAATGCCCGAATTGGGAATCTGTGTCAAAACTTTGTTAGGAATTATGTGATCCTTACTAGGTGGAAGTAAGGGAGTTGGGGCATGAAGGTATTCTAGGTGTTGGACACATACCAAGTTTAGCACAGTTCTGGGCATCTTTGAAATACCTTTACAAACTTGTTCCTACATAGTAACTTGCAACTTTGAATGAGAATGTGCTTGCTTACAGCAACGTGCTATATGTTCTGAATGCCCGAATTGGGAATCTGTGTCAAAACTTTGTTAGAATTTATGTGATCCTTACTAGGTGGAAGTAAGGGAGATGGGGCATGAAGTTATTTCTAGGAGTTGGAGACATAAAACGTTTAGCTCAGTTCTGGGCATCTTTGAAATACCTATACAAACTTGTTCCTACATAGTAACTTGGAACTTTGAATGAGAATGTGCTTGCTTACAGCAACGTGCTACATGTTCTGAATGCCCGAATTGGGAATCTGTGTCAAAACTTTGTTAGGAATTATGTGATCCTTACTAGCTGGAAGTAAGGGAGATGGGGCATGAAGTTATTTCTAGGAGTTGGACACATACAACGTTTAGCTCAGTTCTGGGCATCTTTGAAATACCTATACAAACTTGTTCCTACATAGTAACTTGCAACTTTGAATGAGAATGTGCTTGCTTACAGCAACGTGCTATATGTTCTGAATGCCCGAATTGGGAATCTGTGTCAAAACTTTGTTAGAAATTATGTGATCCATAATAGATGGAAGTAAGAGAGATGGGGCATGAAGTTATTTCAAGGAGTTGGAGACATAAAACGTTTAGCTCAGTTCTGGGCATGTTTGAAATACCTATACAAACTTGTTCCTACATAGTAACTTGCAACTTTGAATGAGAATGTGCTTGCTTACAGCAACGTGCTACATGTTCTGAATGCCCGAATTGGGAATCTGTGTCAAAACTTTGTTAGGAATTATGTGATCCTTACTAGCTGGAAGTAAGGGAGATGGGCCATGAAGTTATTTCTAGGAGTTGGACACATACCAAGTTTAGCTCAGTTCTGGGCATCTTTGAAATACCTATACAAACTTGTTCCTACATAGTAACTTGCAACTTTGAATGAGAATGTGCTTGCTTACAGCAACGTGCTATATGTTCTGAATGCCCGAATTGGGAATCTGTGTCAAAACTTTGTTAGGAATTATGTGATCCTTACTGGCTGGAAGTAAGGGAGTTGGGGCATGAAGTTATTTCTAGAGGTTGGACACATACCAAGTTTAGCTCAGTTCTGGGCATCTTTGAAATACCTATACAAACTTGTTCCTACATAGTAACTTGCAACTTTGAATGAGAATGTGCTTGCTTACAGCAACGTGCTATATGTTCTGAATGCCCGAATTGGGAATCTGTGTTAAAACTTTGTTAGAAATTATGTGATCCTTACTAGATGGAAGTAAGGGAGATGGGGCATGAAGTTATTTCTAGGAGTTTGAGACATACAACGTTTAGCTCAGTTCTGGGCATCTTTGAAATACCTATACAAACTTGTTCCTACATAGTAACTTGCAACTTTGAATGAGAATGTGCTTGCTTACAGCAACGTGCTATATGTTCTGAATGCCCGAATTGTGAATCTGTGTCAAAACTTTGTTAGGAATTATGTGATCTTTACTGGCTGGAAGTAAGGGTGATGGGGCATGAAGTTATTTCTAGGAGTTGGAGACATACAACGTTTAGCTGAGTTCTGGTCATCTTTGAAATACCTTTACAAACTTGTTCCTACATAGTAACTTGCAACTTTGAATGAGTATGTGCTTGCTTACAGAAACGTGCTATATGTTCTGAATGCCCGAATTGGGAATCTCTGTTAAATCTTTGTTAGAAATTATGTGATCCTTACTGGCTGGAAGTAAGGGAGATGGGGCATGATGTTATTTGTAGGAGTTGGAGACATACAACGTTTAGCTCAGTTCTGGGCATCTTTGAAATACCTATACAAACTTGTTCCTACATAGTAACTTGCAACTTTGAATGAGAATGTGCTTGCTTATAGCAACGTGCTATATGTTCTGAATGCCCGAATTGGGAATCTGTGTCAAAACTTTGTTAGGAATTATGTGATCCTTACTAGCTGGAAGTAAGGGAGATGGGGCATGAAGTTATTTCTAGTACTTGGAGACATACCAAGTTTAGCTCAGTTCTGGGCATCTTTGAAATACCTATACAAACTTGTTCCTACATAGTAACTTGCAACTTTGAATGAGAATGTGCTTGCTTACAGCAACGTGCTATATGTTCTGAATGCCCGAATTGGGAATCTGTGTCAAAATTTTGTTAGGAATTATGTGATCCTTACTAGCTGGTAGTAACGGAGTTGGGGCATGAAGGTATTTCTAGGAGTTGGACACATACCAAGTTTAGCACAGTTCTGGGCATCTTTGAAATACCTATACAAACTTGTTCCTACATTGTAACTTGCAACTTTGAATGAGAATGTGCTTGCTTACAGCAACGTGCTATATGTTCTGAATGCCCCAATTGGGAATCTGTGTCAAAACTTTTTTAGGAATTATGTGATCCTGACTAGCTGGAATTAAGGGAGATGGGGCATGAAGTTATTTCTAGGAGTTGGACACATACCAAGTTTAGCTCAGTTCTGGGCATCTTTGAAATACCTATACAAACTTGTTCCTACATAGTAACTTGCAACTTTGAATGAGAATGTGCTTGCTTACAGCAACGTGCTATATGTTCTGAATGCCCGAATTGGGAATCTGTGTCAAAATTTTGTTGGGAATTATGTGATCCTTACTAGCTGGAAGTAAGGATGATGGGGCATGAAGTTATTTCTAGGAGTTGGAGACATACCAAGTTTAGCTCAGTTCTGGGCATCTTTGAAATACCTTTACAAACTTGTTCCTACATAGTAACTTGCAACTTTGAATTGAATGTGCTTGCTTACAGCAACGTGCTACATGTTCTGAATGCCCGAATTAGGAATCTGTGTTAAAACTTTGTTAGAAATTATGTGATCCTTACTAGATGGAAGTAAGGGAGTTGGGGCATGAAGGTATTTCTAGGAGTTGGACACATACCAAGTTTAGCACAGTTCTGGGCATCTTTGAAATACCTATACAAACTTGTTCCTACATAGTAACTTGCAACTTTGAATGAGAATGTGCTTGCTTACAGCAAAGTGCTATATGTTCTGAATGCCCGAATTGGGAATCTGTGTCAAAACTTTGTTAGGAATTATGTGATCCTGACTAGCTGGAAGTAAGGGAGATGGGGCATGAAGTTATTTCTTGGAGTTGGACACATACCAAGTTTAGCTCAGTTCTGGGCACCTTTGAAATACCTATACAAACTTGTTCCTACATAGTAACTTGCAACTTTGAATGAGAATGTGCTTGCTTACAGCAACGTGCTATATGTTCTGAATGCCCGAATTGGGAATCTGTGTCAAAATTGTTAGGAATTATGTGATCCTTACTAGCTGGAAGTAAGTGAGATGGGGCATGAAGATATTTCTAGGAGTTGGAGACATACAACGTTTAGCTCAGTTCTGGGCATGTTTGAAATACCTATACAAACTTGTTCCTACATAGTAACTTGCAACTTTGAATGAGAATGTGCTTGCTTACAGCAACGTGCTACATGTTCTGAATGCCCGAATTGGGAATCTGTGTCAAAACTTTGTTAGGAATTATGTGATCCTTACTAGCTGGAAGTAAGGGAGATGGGCCATGAAGTTATTTCTAGGAGTTGGACACATACCAAGTTTAGCTCAGTTCTGGGCATCTTTGAAATACCTATACAAACTTGTTCCTACATAGTAACTTGCAACTTTGAATGAGAATGTGCTTGCTTACAGCAACGTGCTATATGTTCTGAATGCCCGAATTGGGAATCTGTGTCAAAACTTTGTTAGGAATTATGTGATCCTTACTGGCTGGAAGTAAGGGAGTTGGGGCATGAAGTTATTTCTAGAGGTTGGACACATACCAAGTTTAGCTCAGTTCTGGGCATCTTTGAAATACCTATACAAACTTGTTCCTACATAGTAACTTGCAACTTTGAATGAGAATGTGCTTGCTTACAGCAACGTGCTATATGTTCTGAATGCCCGAATTGGGAATCTGTGTTAAAACTTTGTTAGAAATTATGTGATCCTTACTAGATGGAAGTAAGGGAGATGGGGCATGAAGTTATTTCTAGGAGTTTGAGACATACAACGTTTAGCTCAGTTCTGGGCATCTTTGAAATACCTATACAAACTTGTTCCTACATAGTAACTTGCAACTTTGAATGAGAATGTGCTTGCTTACAGCAACGTGCTATATGTTCTGAATGCCCGAATTGTGAATCTGTGTCAAAACTTTGTTAGGAATTATGTGATCTTTACTGGCTGGAAGTAAGGGTGATGGGGCATGAAGTTATTTCTAGGAGTTGGAGACATACAACGTTTAGCTGAGTTCTGGTCATCTTTGAAATACCTTTACAAACTTGTTCCTACATAGTAACTTGCAACTTTGAATGAGTATGTGCTTGCTTACAGAAACGTGCTATATGTTCTGAATGCCCGAATTGGGAATCTCTGTTAAATCTTTGTTAGAAATTATGTGATCCTTACTGGCTGGAAGTAAGGGAGATGGGGCATGATGTTATTTCTAGGAGTTGGAGACATACAACGTTTAGCTCAGTTCTGGGCATCTTTGAAATACCTATACAAACTTGTTCCTACATAGTAACTTGCAACTTTGAATGAGAATGTGCTTGCTTACAGCAACGTGCTATATGTTCTGAATGCCCGAATTGGGAATCTGTGTCAAAACTTTGTTAGGAATTATGTGATCCTTACTAGCTGGAAGTAAGGGAGATGGGGCATGAAGTTATTTCTAGTACTTGGAGACATACCAAGTTTAGCTCAGTTCTGGGCATCTTTGAAATACCTATACAAACTTGTTCCTACATAGTAACTTGCAACTTTGAATGAGAATGTGCTTGCTTACAGCAACGTGCTATATGTTCTGAATGCCCGAATTGGGAATCTGTGTCAAAATTTTGTTAGGAATTATGTGATCCTTACTAGCTGGTAGTAACGGAGTTGGGGCATGAAGGTATTTCTAGGAGTTGGACACATACCAAGTTTAGCACAGTTCTGGGCATCTTTGAAATACCTATACAAACTTGTTCCTACATTGTAACTTGCAACTTTGAATGAGAATGTGCTTGCTTACAGCAACGTGCTATATGTTCTGAATGCCCCAATTGGGAATCTGTGTCAAAACTTTTTTAGGAATTATGTGATCCTTACTAGCTGGAATTAAGGGAGATGGGGCATGAAGTTATTTCTAGGAGTTGGACACATACCAAGTTTAGCTCAGTTCTGGGCATCTTTGAAATACCTATACAAACTTGTTCCTACATAGTAACTTGCAACTTTGAATGAGAATGTGCTTGCTTACAGCAACGTGCTATATGTTCTGAATGCCCGAATTGGGAATCTGTGTCAAAATTTTGTTGGGAATTATGTGATCCTTACTAGCTGGAAGTAAGGGTGATGGGGCATGAAGTTATTTCTAGGAGTTGGAGACATACCAAGTTTAGCTCAGTTCTGGGCATCTTTGAAATACCTTTACAAACTTGTTCCTACATAGTAACTTGCAACTTTGAATTGAATGTGCTTGCTTACAGCAACGTGCTACATGTTCTGAATGCCCGAATTAGGAATCTGTGTTAAAACTTTGTTAGAAATTATGTGATCCTTACTAGATGGAAGTAAGGGAGTTGGGGCATGAAGGTATTTCTAGGAGTTGGACACATACCAAGTTTAGCTCAGTTCTGGGCATCTTTGAAATACCTATACAAACTTGTTCCTACATAGTAACTTGCATCTTTGAATGAGAATGTGCTTGCTTGCAGCAACGTGCTATATGTTCTGAATGCCAGAATTGGAATCTGTGTCAAAACTTTGTTAGGAATTATGTGATCCTTACTAGCTGGAAGTAAGGGAGATGGATCATGAAGTTATTTCTAGGAGTTGGACACATACCAAGTTTAGCTCAGTTCTGGGCATCTTTGAAATACCTATACAAACTTGTTCCTACATAGTAACTTGCATCTTTGAATGAGAATGTGCTTGCTTGCAGCAACGTGCTATATGTTCTGAATGCCCGAATTGGGAATCTGTGTCAAAACTTTGTTAGGAATTATGTCATCCTTACTAGCTGGAAGTAAGGGAGATGGGGCATGAAGTTATTTCTAGGAGTTGGAGACATACCAAGTTTAGCTCAGTTCTGGGCATCTTTGAAATACCTGTACAAACTTGTTCCTACATAGTAACTTGCATCTTTGAATGAGAATGTGCTTGCTTGCAGCAACGTGCTATATGTTCTGAATGCCCAAATTGGGAATATGTGTCAAAAATTTGTTAGGAATTATGTGATCCTTACTAGCTGGAAGTAAGGGAGATGGGGCATGAAGTTTTTCTGGGAGTTGGACACATACCAAGTTTAGCTCAGTTCTGGGCATCTTTGAAATACCTGTACAAACTTGTTCCTACATAGTAACTTGCAACTTTGAATGAGAATGTGCTTGCTTACAGCAACGTGCTATATGCTCTGAATGCCCGAAAAGGGAATCTGTGTCAAAACTTTGTTAGGAGTTATGTGATCCTTACTAGCTGGAAGTAAGTGAGATGGGGCATGATGTTATTTCTAGGAGTTGGAGACATAAAACGTTTAGCTCAGTTCTGGGCATCTTTGAAATACCTATACAAACTTGTTCCTACATAGTAACTTGCATCTTTGAATGAGAATGTGCTTGCTTACAGCAACGTGCTATATGTTCTGAATGCCCGAATTGGGAATATGTGTCAAATCTTTGTTAGAAATTATGTGATCCTTACTAGCTGGAAGTAAGGGAGATGGGGCATGAAGTTATTTCTAGGAGTTGGAGACCTACAACGTTTAGCTCAGTTCTGGGCATCTTTGAAATACCTATACAAACTTGTTCCTACATAGTAACTTGCAACTTTGAATGAGAATGTGCTTGCTTGCAGCAACGTGCTATATGTTCTGAATGCCCGAATTGGGAATGTGTGTCAAAACTTTGTTAGAAATTATGTGATCCTTACTAGCTGGAAGTAAGGGAGATGGGGCATGAAGTTATTTCTAGGAGTTGGAGACATACCAAGTTTTGCTCAGTTCTGGGCATCTTTCAAATACCTATACAATCTTGTTCCTACATAGTAACTTGCAACTTTGAATGAGAATGTGCTTGCTTGCAGCAACGTGCTATATGTTCTGAATGCCCTAATTGGGAATGTGTGTCAAAAGTTTGTTAGGAATTATGTGATCCTTACTAGCTGGAAGTAAGGGAGATGGTAAATGAAGTTATTTCTAGGAGTTGGAGACCTACCAAGTTTAGCTCAGTTCTGGGCATCTTTGAAATACCTATACAAACTTGTTCCTACATAGTAACTTGCATCTTTGAATGAGAATGTGCTTGCTTGCAGCAACGTGCTATATGTTCTGAATGCCCGAATTGGGAATCTGTGTCAAAACTTTGTTAGGAATTATGTGATCCTTACTAGCTGGAAGTAAGGGAGATGGGGCATGAATTTATTTCTAGGAGTTGGACACATACCAAGTTTAGCTCAGGTCTGGGCATCTTTGAAATACCTGTACAAACTTGTTCCTACATAGTAACTTGCATCTTTGAATGAGAATGTGCTTGCTTGCAGCAACGTGCTATATGTTCTGAATGCCCAAATTGGGAATATGTGTCAAAAATTTGTTAGGAATTATGTGATCCTTACTAGCTGGAAGTAAGGGAGATGGGGCATGAAGTTATTTCTAGGAGTTGGAGACATACCAAGTTTAGCTCAGTTCTGGGCATCTTTGAAATACCTATACAAACTTGTTCCTACATAGTAACTTGCATCTTTGAATGAGAATGTGCTTGCTTGCAGCAACGTGCTATATGTTCTGAATGCCAGAATTGGAATCTGTGTCAAAACTTTGTTAGGAATTATGTGATCCTTACTAGCTGGAAGTAAGGGAGATGGATCATGAAGTTATTTCTAGGAGTTGGACACATACCAAGTTTAGCTCAGTTCTGGGCATCTTTGAAATACCTATACAAACTTGTTCCTACATAGTAACTTGCATCTTTGAATGAGAATGTGCTTGCTTGCAGCAACGTGCTATATGTTCTGAATGCCCGAATTGGGAATCTGTGTCAAAACTTTGTTAGGAATTATGTCATCCTTACTAGCTGGAAGTAAGGGAGATGGGGCATGAAGTTATTTCTAGGAGTTGGAGACATACCAAGTTTAGCTCAGTTCTGGGCATCTTTGAAATACCTGTACAAACTTGTTCCTACATAGTAACTTGCATCTTTGAATGAGAATGTGCTTGCTTGCAGCAACGTGCTATATGTTCTGAATGCCCAAATTGGGAATATGTGTCAAAAATTTGTTAGGAATTATGTGATCCTTACTAGCTGGAAGTAAGGGAGATGGGGCATGAAGTTTTTCTGGGAGTTGGACACATACCAAGTTTAGCTCAGTTCTGGGCATCTTTGAAATACCTGTACAAACTTGTTCCTACATAGTAACTTGCAACTTTGAATGAGAATGTGCTTGCTTACAGCAACGTGCTATATGCTCTGAATGCCCGAAAAGGGAATCTGTGTCAAAACTTTGTTAGGAGTTATGTGATCCTTACTAGCTGGAAGTAAGTTAGATGGGGCATGAAGTTATTTCTAGGAGTTGGAGACATAAAACGTTTAGCTCAGTTCTGGGCATCTTTGAAATACCTATACAAACTTGTTCCTACATAGTAACTTGCATCTTTGAATGAGAATGTGCTTGCTTACAGCAACGTGCTATATGTTCTGAATGCCCGAATTGGGAATATGTGTCAAATCTTTGTTAGAAATTATGTGATCCTTACTAGCTGGAAGTAAGGGAGATGGGGCATGAAGTTATTTCTAGGAGTTGGAGACCTACAACGTTTAGCTCAGTTCTGGGCATCTTTGAAATACCTATACAAACTTGTTCCTACATAGTAACTTGCAACTTTGAATGAGAATGTGCTTGCTTGCAGCAACGTGCTATATGTTCTGAATGCCCGAATTGGGAATGTGTGTCAAAACTTTGTTAGAAATTATGTGATCCTTACTAGCTGGAAGTAAGGGAGATGGGGCATGAAGTTATTTCTAGGAGTTGGAGACATACCAAGTTTTGCTCAGTTCTGGGCATCTTTCAAATACCTATACAATCTTGTTCCTACATAGTAACTTGCAACTTTGAATGAGAATGTGCTTGCTTGCAGCAACGTGCTATATGTTCTGAATGCCCTAATTGGGAATGTGTGTCAAAAGTTTGTTAGGAATTATGTGATCCTTACTAGCTGGAAGTAAGGGAGATGGTAAATGAAGTTATTTCTAGGAGTTGGAGACCTACCAAGTTTAGCTCAGTTCTGGGCATCTTTGAAATACCTATACAAACTTGTTCCTACATAGTAACTTGCATCTTTGAATGAGAATGTGCTTGCTTGCAGCAACGTGCTATATGTTCTGAATGCCCGAATTGGGAATCTGTGTCAAAACTTTGTTAGGAATTATGTGATCCTTACTAGCTGGAAGTAAGGGAGATGGGGCATGAATTTATTTCTAGGAGTTGGACACATACCAAGTTTAGCTCAGGTCTGGGCATCTTTGAAATACCTGTACAAAGTTGTTCCTACATAGTAACTTGCATCTTTGAATGAGAATGTGCTTGCTTGCAGCAACGTGCTATATGTTCTGAATGCCCAAATTGGGAATATGTGTCAAAAATTTGTTAGGAATTATGTGATCCTTACTAGCTGGAAGTAAGGGAGATGGGGCATGAAGTTTTTCTGGGAGTTGGACACATACCAAGTTTAGCTCAGTTCTGGGCATCTTTGAAATACCTGTACAAACTTGTTCCTACATAGTAACTTGCAACTTTGAATGAGAATGTGCTTGCTTACAGCAACGTGCTATATGCTCTGAATGCCCGAAAAGGGAATCTGTGTCAAAACTTTGTTAGGAGTTATGTGATCCTTACTAGCTGGAAGTAAGTGAGATGGGGCATGAAGTTATTTCTAGGAGTTGGAGACATAAAACGTTTAGCTCAGTTCTGGGCATCTTTGAAATACCTATACAAACTTGTTCCTACATAGTAACTTGCATCTTTGAATGAGAATGTGCTTGCTTACAGCAACGTGCTATATGTTCTGAATGCCCGAATTGGGAATATGTGTCAAATCTTTGTTAGAAATTATGTGATCCTTACTAGCTGGAAGTAAGGGAGATGGGGCATGAAGTTATTTCTAGGAGTTGGAGACCTACAACGTTTAGCTCAGTTCTGGGCATCTTTGAAATACCTATACAAACTTGTTCCTACATAGTAACTTGCAACTTTGAATGAGAATGTGCTTGCTTGCAGCAACGTGCTATATGTTCTGAATGCCCGAATTGGGAATGTGTGTCAAAACTTTGTTAGAAATTATGTGATCCTTACTAGCTGGAAGTAAGGGAGATGGGGCATGAAGTTATTTCTAGGAGTTGGAGACATACCAAGTTTTGCTCAGTTCTGGGCATCTTTCAAATACCTATACAATCTTGTTCCTACATAGTAACTTGCAACTTTGAATGAGAATGTGCTTGCTTGCAGCAACGTGCTATATGTTCTGAATGCCCTAATTGGGAATGTGTGTCAAAAGTTTGTTAGGAATTATGTGATCCTTACTAGCTGGAAGTAAGGGAGATGGTAAATGAAGTTATTTCTAGGAGTTGGAGACCTACCAAGTTTAGCTCAGTTCTGGGCATCTTTGAAATACCTATACAAACTTGTTCCTACATAGTAACTTGCATCTTTGAATGAGAATGTGCTTGCTTACAGCAACGTGCTATATGTTCTGAATGCCCGAATTGGGAATCTGTGTCAAAACTTTGTTAGGAATTATGTGATCCTTACTAGATGGACGTAAGGGAGTTGGGGCATGAAGGTATTTCTAGGAGTTGGACACATACCAAGTTTAGCACAGTTCTGGGCATCTTTGAAATACCTATACAAACTTGTTCCTACATAGTAACTTGCAACTTTGAATGAGAATGTGCTTGCTTACAGCAACGTGCGATATGTTCTGAATGCCCGAATTGGGAATCTGTGTCAAATCTTTGTTAGGAATTATGTGATCCTTACTAGCTGGAAGTAAGGGAGATGGGGCATGAAGTTATTTCTAGGAGTTGGAGACATACAACGTTTAGCTCAGTTCTGGGCATCTTTGAAATACCTATACAAACTTGTTCTTACATAGTAACTTGCAACTTTGAATGAGAATGTGCTTGCTTACAGCAACGTGCTATATGTTCTGAATGCCCGAATTTGGAATATGTGTCAAAACTTTGTTAGGAATTATGTGATCCTTACTAGCTGGAAGTAAGGGAGATGGGGCATGAAGTTATTTCTAGGAGTTGGAGACATACAACGTTTAGCTCACTTCTGGGCATCTTTGAAATACCTATACAAACTTGTTCCTACATAGTAACTTGCAACTTTGAATGAGAATGTGCTTGCTTGCAGCAACGTGCTATATGTTCTGAATGCCAGAATTGGAATCTGTGTCAAAACTTTGTTAGGAATTATGTGATCCTTACTAGCTGGAAGTAAGGGAGATGGATCATGAAGTTATTTCTAGGAGTTGGACACATACCAAGTTTAGCTCAGTTCTGGGCATCTTTGAAATACCTATACAAACTTGTTCCTACATAATAACTTGCATCTTTGAATGAGAATGTGCTTGCTTGCAGCAACGTGCTATATGTTCTGAATGCCCGAATTGGGAATCTGTTTCAAAACTTTGTTAGGAATTATGTGATCCTTACTAGCTGGAAGTATGGGAGATGGGGCATGAAGTTATTTCTAGGAGTTGGACACATACCAAGTTTAGCTCAGTTCTGGGCATCTGTGAAATACCTGTACAAACTTGTTCCTACATAGTAACTTGCAACTTTGAATGAGAATGTGCTTGCTTGCAGCAACGTGCTATATGTTCTGAATGCCCAAATTGGGAATATGTGTCAAAAATTTGTTAGGAATTATGTGATCCTTACTAGCTGGAAGTAAGGGAGATGGGGCATGAAGTTATTTCTAGGAGTTGGACACATACCAAGTTTAGCTCAGTTCTGGGCAAATTTGAAATACCTGTACAAACTTGTTCCTACATAGTAACTTGCAACTTTGAATGAGAATGTGCTTGCTTGCAGCAACGTGCTATATGTTCTGAATGCCCGAATTGGGAATCTGTGTCAAAACTTTGTTAGGAATTATGTGATCCTTACTAGGTGGAAGTAAGGGAGATGGGGCATGAAGTTATTTCTAGGAGTTGCACACATACCAAGTTTAGCTCAGTTCTGGGCATCTTTGAAATACCTATACAAACTTGTTCCTACATAGTAACTTGCAACTTTTAATGAGAATGCGCTTGCTTGCAGCAACGTGCTATATGGTCTGAATGCCCGAATTGGGAATCTGTGTCAAAACTTTGTTAGGAATTATGTGATCCTTACTAGCTGGAAGTAAGGGAGATGGGGCATGAAGTTATTTCTAGGAGTTGGAGACATACAACGTTTAGCTCAGTTCTGGGCATCTTTGAAATACCTATACAAACTTGTTACTACATAGTAACTTGCAACTTTGAATGAGAATGTGCTTGCTTGCAGCAACGTGCTATATGTTCTGAATGCCCGAATTGGGAATCTGTGTCAAAATTTGTTAGGAATTATGTGATCCTTACTAGCTGGAAGTAAGGGAGTTGGGGCATGAAGGTATTTCTAGGAGTTGGACACAAACCAAGTTTAGCACAGTTCTGGGCATCTTAGAAATACCTATACAAACTTGTTCCTACATAGTAACTTCCAACTTTGAATGAGAATGTGCTTGCTTACAGCAACGTGCTATATGTTCTGAATGCCCGAACAGGGAATCTGTGTCAAAACTTTGTTAGGAATTATGTGATCCTTACTAGCTGGAAGTAAGGGAGATGGGGCATGAAGTTATTTCTAGGAGCTGGACACATACCAAGTTTAGCTCAGTTCTGGGCATCTTTGAAATACCTATACAAACTTGTTCCTACATAGTAACTTGCAACTTTGAATGAGAATGTGCTTGCTTACAGCAACGTGCTATATGTGCTGAATGCCCGAATTGGGAATCTGTGTCAAAACTTTGTTAGGAATTATGTGATCCTTACTAGCTGGAAGTAAGGGAGATGGGGCATGATGTTATTTCTAGGAGTTGGAGACATACCACGTTTAGCTCAGTTCTGGGCATCTTTGAAATACCTATACAAACTTGTTCCTACATAGTAACTTGCATCTTTGAATGAGAATCTGCTTGCTTACAGCAACGTGCTATATGTTCTGAATGCCCGAATTGGGAATCTGTGTCAAAACTTTGTTAGGAATTATGTGATCCTTACTAGCTGGAAGTAAGGGAGATGGGGCATGAAGTTATTTCTAGGAGTTGGACACATACCAAGTTTAGCTCAGTTCTGGGCATCTTTGAAATACCTATACAAACTTGTTCCTACATAGTAACTTGCATCTTTGAATGAGAATGTGCTTGCTTACAGCAACGTGCTATATGTTCTGAATGCCCGAATTGGGAATCTGTGTCAAAATTTTGTTAGGAATTATGTGATCCTTACTAGATGGACGTAAGGGAGTTGGGGCATGAAGGTATTTCTAGGAGTTGGACACATACCACGTTTAGCACAGTTCTGGGCATCTTTGAAATACCTATACAAACTTGTTCCTACATAGTAACTTGCAACTTTGAATGAGAATGTGCTTGCTTACAGCAACGTGCGATATGTTCTGAATGCCCGAAATGGGAATCTGTGTCAAAACTTTGTTAGGAATTATGTGATCCTTACTAGCTGGAAGTAAGGGAGATGGGTCATGAAGTTATTTCTAGGAGTTGGAGACATACAACGTTTAGCTCAGTTCTGGGCATCTTTGAAATACCTATACAAACTTGTTCTTACATAGTAACTTGCAACTTTGAATGAGAATGTGCTTGCTTACAGCAACGTGCTATATGTTCTGAATGCCCGAATTGGGAATCTGTGTCAAAACTTTTTTAGGAATTATGTGATCCTTACTAGCTGGAAGTAAGGGAGATGGGGCATGAAGTTATTTCTAGGAGTTGGAGACATACAACGTTTAGCTCACTTCTGGGCATCTTTGAAATACCTATACAAACTTGTTCATACATAGTAACTTGCAACATTTAATGAGAATGTGCTTGCTTGCAGCAACGTGCTATATGTTCTGAATGCCCGAATTGGGAATGTGTGTCAAAAGTTTGTTAGGAATTTTGTGATCCTTACTAGCTGGAAGTAAGGGAGATGGGGAATGAAGTTATTTCTAGGAGTTGGAGACCTACAAAGTTTAGCTCAGTTCTGGGCATCTTTGAAATACCTGTACAAACTTGTTCCTACATAGTAACTTGCAACTTTGAATGAGAATGTGCTTGCTTGCAGCAACGTGCTATATGTTCTGAATGCCCGAATTGGGAATCTGTGTCAAAACTTTGTTAGGAATTATGTGATCCTTACTAGCTGGAAGTAAGGGAGATGTGGCATGAAGTTATTTCTAGGAGTTGGACACATACCAAGTTTAGCTCAGTTCTGGGCATCTTTGAAATACCTATACAAACTTGTTCCTACATAGTAACTTGCAACTTTTAATGAGAATGTGCTTGCTTTCAGCAACGTGCTATATGTTCTGAATGCCCGAATTGGGAATCTGTGTCAAAATTTGTTAGGAATTATGTGATCCTTACTAGCTGGAAGTAAGGGAGTTGGGGCATGAAGGTATTTCTAGGAGTTGGACACAAACCAAGTTTAGCACAGTTCTGGGCATCTTAGAAATACCTATACAAACTTGTTCCTACATAGTAACTTCCAACTTTGAATGAGAATGTGCTTGCTTACAGCAACGTGCTATATGTTCTGAATGCCCGAATTGGGAATCTGTGTCAAAACTTTGTTAGGAATTATGTGATCCTTACTAGCTGGAAGTAAGGGAGATGGGGCATGAAGTTATTTCTAGGAGTTGGACACATACCAAGTTTAGCTCAGTTCTGGGCATCTTTGAAATACCTATACAATCTTGTTCCTACATAGTAACTTGCAACTTTTAATGAGAATGTGCTTGCTTGCAGCAACGTGCTATATGTTCTGAATGCCCGAATTGGGAATCTGTGTCAAAACTTTGTTAGGAATTATGTGATCCTTACTAGCTGGAAGTAAGGGAGATGGGGCATGAAGTTATTTCTAGGAGTTGGAGACATACAACGTTTAGCTCAGTTCTGGGCATCTTTGAAATACCTATACAAACTTGTTCCTACATAGTAACTTGCAACTTTGAATGAGAATGTGCTTGCTTTCAGCAACGTGCTATATGTTCTGAATGCCCGAATTGGGAATCTGTGTCAAAATTTGTTAGGAATTATGTGATCCTTACTAGCTGGAAGTAAGGGAGTTGGGGCATGAAGGTATTTCTAGGAGTTGGACACAAACCAAGTTTAGCACAGTTCTGGGCATCTTAGAAATACCTATACAAACTTGTTCCTACATAGTAACTTCCAACTTTGAATGAGAATGTGCTTGCTTACAGCAACGTGCTATATGTTCTGAATGCCCGAATTGGGAATCTGTGTCAAAACTTTGTTAGGAATTATGTGATCCTTACTAGCTGGAAGTAAGGGAGATGGGGCATGAAGTTATTTCTAGGAGTTAGACACATACCAAGTTTAGCTCAATTCTGGGCATCTTTGAAATACCTATACAAACATGTTCCTACATAGTAACTTGCAACTTTGAATGAGAATGTGCTTGCTTTCAGCAACATGCTATATGTTCTGAATGCCCGAATTGGGAATCTGTGTCAAAATTTGTTAGGAATTATGTGATCCTTACTAGCTGGAAGTAAGGGAGTTGGGGCATGAAGGTATTTCTAGGAGTTGGACACAAACCAAGTTTAGCACAGTTCTGGGCATCTTAGAAATACCTATACAAACTTGTTCCTACATAGTAACTTCCAACTTTGAATGAGAATGTGCTTGCTTACAGCAACGTGCTATATGTTCTGAATGCCCGAATTGGGAATCTGTGTCAAAACTTTGTTAGGAATTATGTGATCCTTACTAGCTGGAAGTAAGGGAGATGGGGCATGAAGTTATTTCTAGGAGTTGGACACATACCAAGTTTAGCTCAGTTCTGGGCATCTTTGAAATACCTATACAAACTTGTTCCTACATAGTAACTTGCAACTTTGAATGAGAATGTGCTTGCTTACAGCAACGTGCTATATGTGCTGAATGCCCGAATTGGGAATCTGTGTCAAAACTTTGTTAGGAATTATGTGATCCTTACTAGCTGGAAGTAAGGGAGATGGGGCATGATGTTATTTCTAGGAGTTGGAGACATACCACGTTTAGCTCAGTTCTGGGCATCTTTGAAATACCTATACAAACTTGTTCCTACATAGTAACTTGCATCTTTGAATGAGAATCTGCTTGCTTACAGCAACGTGCTATATGTTCTGAATGCCCGAATTGGGAATCTGTGTCAAAACTTTGTTAGGAATTATGGGATCCTTACTAGCTGGAAGTAAGGGAGATGGGGCATGAAGTTATTTCTAGGAGTTGGACACATACCAAGTTTAGCTCAGTTCTGGGCATCTTTGAAATACCTATACAAACTTGTTCCTACATAGTAACTTGCATCTTTGAATGAGAATGTGCTTGCTTACAGCAACGTGCTATATGTTCTGAATGCCCGAATTGGGAATCTCTGTCAAAACTTTGTTAGGAATTATGTGATCCTTACTAGATGGACGTAAGGGAGTTGGGGCATGAAGGTATTTCTAGGAGTTGGACACATACCAAGTTTAGCACAGTTCTGGGCCTCTTTGAAATACCTATACAAACTTGTTCCTACATAGTAACTTGCAACTTTGAATGAGAATGTGCTTGCTTACAGCAACGTGCGATATGTTCTGAATGCCCGAAATGGGAATCTGTGTCAAAACTTTGTTAGGAATTATGTGATCCTTACTAGCTGGAAGTAAGGGAGATGGGGCATGAAGTTATTTCTAGGAGTTGGAGACATACAACGTTTAGCTCAGTTCTGGGCATCTTTGAAATACCTATACAAACTTCTTCCTACATAGTAACTTGCAACTTTGAATGAGAATGTGCTTGCTGACAGCAACGTGCGATATGTTCTGAATGCCCGAATTGGGAATCTGTGTCAAAACTTTGTTAGGAATTATGTGATCCTTACTAGCTGGAAGTAAGGGAGTTGGGGCATGAAGGTATTTCTAGGAGTTGGACACAAACCAAGTTTAGCACAGTTCTGGGCATCTTAGAAATACCTATACAAACTTGTTCCTACATAGTAACTTCCAACTTTGAATGAGAATGTGCTTGCTTACAGCAACGTGCTATATGTTCTGAATGCCCGAATTGGGAATCTGTGTCAAAACTTTGTTAGGAATTATGTGATCCTTACTAGCTGGAAGTAAGGGAGATGGGGCATGAAGTTATTTCTAGGAGTTAGACACATACCAAGTTTAGCTCAATTCTGGGCATCTTTGAAATACCTATACAAACTTGTTCCTACATAGTAACTTGCAACTTTGAATGAGAATGTGCTTGCTATCAGCAACCTGCTATATGTTCTGAATGCCCGAATTGGGAATCTGTGTCAAAATTTGTTAGGAATTATGTGATCCTTACTAGCTGGAAGTAAGGGAGTTCGGGCATGAAGGTATTTCTAGGAGTTGGACACAAACCAAGTTTAGCACAGTTCTGGGCATCTTAGAAATACCTATACAAACTTGTTCCTACATAGTAACTTCCAACTTTGAATGAGAATGTGCTTGCTTACAGCAACGTGCTATATGTTCTGAATGCCCGAATTGGGAATCTGTGTCAAAACTTTGTTAGGAATTATGTGATCCTTACAAGCTGGAAGTAAGGGAGATGGGGCATGAAGTTATTTCTAGGAGTTGGACACATACCAAGTTTAGCTCAGTTCTGGGCATCTTTGAAATACCTATACAAACTTGTTCCTACATAGTAACTTGCAACTTTGAATGAGAATGTGCTTGCTTACAGCAACGTGCTATATGTGCTGAATGCCCGAATTGGGAATCTGTGTCAAAACTTTGTTAGGAATTATGTGATCCTTACTAGCTGGAAGTAAGGGAGATGGGGCATGATGTTATTTCTAGGAGTTGGAGACATACCACGTTTAGCTCAGTTCTGGGCATCTTTGAAATACCTATACAAACTTGTTCCTACATAGTAACTTGCATCTTTGAATGAGAATCTGCTTGCTTACAGCAACGTGCTATATGTTCTGAATGCCCGAATTGGGAATCTGTGTCAAAACTTTGTTAGGAATTATGGGATCCTTACTAGCTGGAAGTAAGGGAGATGGGGCATGAAGTTATTTCTAGGAGTTGGACACATACCAAGTTTAGCTCAGTTCTGGGCATCTTTGAAATACCTATACAAACTTGTTCCTACATAGTAACTTGCATCTTTGAATGAGAATGTGCTTGCTTACAGCAACGTGCTATATGTTCTGAATGCCCGAATTGGGAATCTCTGTCAAAACTTTGTTAGGAATTATGTGATCCTTACTAGATGGACGTAAGGGAGTTGGGGCATGAAGGTATTTCTAGGAGTTGGACACATACCAAGTTTAGCACAGTTCTGGGCATCTTTGAAATACCTATACAAACTTGTTCCTACATAGTAACTTGCAACTTTGAATGAGAATGTGCTTGCTTACAGCAACGTGCGATATGTTCTGAATGCCCGAAATGGGAATCTGTGTCAAAACTTTGTTAGGAATTATGTGATCCTTACTAGCTGGAAGTAAGGGAGATGGGGCATGAAGTTATTTCTAGGAGTTGGAGACATACAACGTTTAGCTCAGTTCTGGGCATCTTTGAAATACGTATACAAACTTGTTCCTACATAGTAACTTGCAACTTTGAATGAGAATGTGCTTGCTGACAGCAACGTGCGATATGTTCTGAATGCCCGAATTGGGAATCTGTGTCAAAACTTTGTTAGGAATTATGTGATCCTTACTAGCTGGAAGTAAGGGAGATGGGGCATGAAGTTATTTCTAGGAGTTGGAGACATACCAAGTTTAGCTCAGTTCTGGGCATCTTTGAAATACCTATACAAACTTGTTCCTACATAGTAACTTGCATCTTTGAATGAGAATGTGCTTGCTTACAGCAACGTGCTATATGTTCTGAATGCCCGAATTGGGAATCTGTGTCAAAACTTTGTTAGGAATTATGTGATCCTTACTAGATGGACGTAAGTGAGTTGGGGCATGAAGGTATTTCTAGGAGTTGGACACATACCAAGTTTAGCACAGTTCTGGGCATCTTTGAAATACCTATACAAACTTGTTCCTACATAGTAACTTGCAACTTTGAATGAGAATGTGCTTGCTGACAGCAACGTGCGATATGTTCTGAATGCCCGAATTGGGAATCTGTGTCAAAACTTTGTTAGGAATTATGTGATCCTTACTAGCTGGAAGTAAGGGAGATGGGGTATGAAGTTATTTCTAGGAGTTGGAGACATACCAAGTTTAGCTCAGTTCTGGGCATCTTTGAAATACCTATACAAACTTGTTCCTACATAGTAACTTGCAACTTTGAATGAGAATGTGCTTGCTTACAGCAACGTGCTATATGTGCTGAATTCCCGAATTGGGAATCTGTGTCAAAACTTTGTTAGGAATTATGTGATCCTTACTAACTGGAAGTAAGGGAGATGGGGCATGATGTTATTTCTAGGAGTTGGAGACATACCACGTTTAGCTCAGTTCTGGGCATCTTTGAAATACCTATACAAACTTGTTCCTACATAGTAACTTGCATCTTTGAATGAGAATCTGCTTGCTTACAGCAACGTGCTATATGTTCTGAATGCCCGATTTGGGAATCTGTGTCAAAACTTTGTTAGGAATTATGGGATCCTTACTAGCTGGAAGTAAGGGAGATGGGGCATGAAGTTATTTCTAAGGAGTTGGACACATACCAAGTTTAGCTCAGTTCTGGGCATCTTTGAAATACCTATACAAACTTGTTCCTACATAGTAACTTGCAACTTTGAATGAGAATGTGCTTGCTTACAGCAACGTGCTATATGTTCTGAATGCCCGAATTGGGAATCTGTGTCAAAATTTGTTAGGAATTATGTGATCCTTACTAGCTGGAAGTAAGGGAGTTGGGGCATGAAGATATTTCTAGGAGTTGGACACATACCAAGTTTAGCTCAGTTCTGGGCATCTTTGAAATACCTATACAAACTTGTTCCTACATAGTAACTTGCAACTTTGAATGAGAATGTGCTTGCTTACAGCAACGTGCTATATGCTCTAAATGCCCGAAAAGGGAATCTGTGTCAAAACTTTGTTAGGAGTTATGTGATCCTTACTAGCTGGAAGTAAGGGAGATGGGGCATGAAGTTATTTCTAGGAGTTGGAGACATACAACGTTTAGCTCAGTTCTGGGCATCTTTGAAATACCTATACAAACTTGTTCCTACATAGTAACTTGCATCTTTGAATGAGAATGTGCTTGCTTACAGCAACGTGCTATATGTTCTGAATGCCCGAAAAGGGAATATGTGTCAAATCTTTGTTAGGAATTATGTGATCCTTACTAGCTGGAAGTAAGGGAGATGGGGCATGAAGTTATTTCTAGGAGTTGGAGACATACCAAGTTTAGCTAAGTTCTGGGCATCTTTGAAATACCTATACAAACTTGTTCCTACATAGTAACTTGCAACTTTGAATGAGAATGTGCTTGCTTACAGCAACGTGCTATATGTTCTGAATGCCCGAATTGGGAATCTGTGTCAAAATTTGTTAGGAATTATGTGATCCATACTAGCTGGAAGTAAGGGAGTTGGGGCATGAAGGTATTTCTAGGAGTTGGACACATACCAAGTTTAGCTCAGTTCTGGGCATCTTTGAAATACCTATACAAACTTGTTCCTACATAGTAACTTGCAACTTTGAATGAGAATGTGCTTGCTTACAGCAACGTGCTATATGTTCTGAATGCCCGAATTGGGAATCTGTGTCAAAATTTGTTAGGAATTATGTGATCCTTACTAGCTGGAAGTAAGGGAGTTGGGGCATAAAGATATTTCTAGGAGTTGGACACATACCAAGTTTAGCTCAGTTCTGGGCATCTTTGAAATACCTGTACAAACTTGTTCCTACATAGTAACTTGCAACTTTGAATGAGAATGTGCTTGCTTGCAGCAACGTGCTATATGTTCTGAATGCCCGAATTGGGAATCTGTGTCAAAACATTGTTAGGAATTATGTGATCCTTACCAGCTGGAAGTAAGGGAGATGGGGCATGAAGTTATTTCTAGGAGTTGGACACATACCAAGTTTAGCTCAGTTCTTGGCATCTTTGAAATACTTGTACAAACTTGTTCCTACATAGTAACTTGCAACTTTGAATGAGAATGTGCTTGCTTGCAGCAACGTGCTATATGTTCTGAATGCCCGAATTTGGAATCTGTGTCAAATCTTTGTTAGGAATTATGTGATCCTTACTAGCTGGATGTAAGGGAGATGGGGCATGAAGTTATTTCTAGGAGTTGGAGACATACAACGTTTAGCTCAGTTCTGGGCATCTTTGAAATACCTATACAAACTTGTTCCTACATAGTAACTTGCAACTTTGAATGAGAATGTGCTTGCTTGCAGCAACGTGCTATATGTTCTGAATGCCCGAATTGGGAATCTGTGTCAAAACTTTGTTAGGAATTATGTGATCCTTACTAGCTGGAAGTAAGGGAGATGGGGCATGAAGGTATTTCTAGGAGTTGGACACATACCAATTTTAGCTCAGTTCTGGGCATCTTTGAAATACCTATACAAACTTGTTCCTACATAGTAACTTGCAACTTTGAATGAGAATGTGCTTGCTTTCAGCAACGTGCTATATGTTCTGAATGCCCGAATTGGGAATCTGTGTCAAATTTTGTTAGGAATTATGTGATCCATACTAGCTGGAAGTAAGGGAGTTTGTGCATGAAGTTATTTCTAGGAGTTGGAGACATACAACGTTTAGCTCAGTTCTGGGCATCTTTGAAATACCTATACAAACTTGTTCCTACATAGTAACTTGCAACTTTGAATGAGAATGTGCTTGCTTACAGCAACGTGCTATATGTACTGAATGCCCGAATTGGGAATCTGTGTCAAAACTTTGTTAGGAATTATGTGATCGTTACTAGCTGGAAGTAAGTGAGATGGGGCATGAAATTATTTCTAGGAGTTGGACACATACCAAGTTTAGCTCAGTTCTGGCCATCTTTGAAATACCTATACAAACTTGTTCCTACATAGTAACTTGCAACTTTGAATGAGAATGTGCTTGCTTACAGCAACGTGCTATATGTTCTTAATGCCCGAATTGGGAATCTGTGTCAAAACTTTGTTAGGAATTATGTGATCCTTACTAGCTGGAAGTAAGGTAGATGGGGCATGAAGTTATTTCTAGGAGTTGGAGACATACCAAATTTAGCTCAGTTCTGGGCATCTTTGAAATACCTATACAATCTTGTTCCTACATAGTAACTTGCATCTTTGAATGAGAATGTGCTTGCTTGCAGCAACGTGCTATATGTTCTGAATGTCCAAATTGGGAATATGTGTCAAAAATTTGTTAGGAATTATGTGATCCTTACAAGCTGGAAGTAAGGGAGATGGGGCATGAAGTTATTTCTAGGAGTTGGACACATACCAAGTTTAGCTCAGTTCTGGGCATCTTTGAAATACCTGTACAAACTTGTTCCTACATAGTAACTTGCAACTTTGAATGAGAATGTGCTTGCTTGCAGCAACGTGCTATATGTTCTGAATGCCCGAATTGGGAATCTGTGTCAAAACTTTGTTAGGAATTATGTGATCCTTACTAGCTGGAAGTAAGGGAGATGGGGCATGAAGTTATTTCTAGGAGTTGGACACATACCAAGTTTAGCTCAGTTCTGGGCATCTTTGAAATACCTATACAAACTTGTTCCTACATAGTAACTTGCAACTTTGAATGAGAATGTGCTTGCTTGCAGCAACGTGCTATATGATCTGAATGCCAGAATTGGGAATCTGTGTCAAAACTTTGTTAGGAATTATGTGATCCTTACTAGCTGGAAGTAAGGGAGATGGGGCATGAAGTTATTTCTAGGATTTGGAGACATACAACGTTTAGCTCAGTTCTGGGCATCTTTGAAATACCTATACAAACTTGTTCCTACATAGTAACTTGCAATTTTGAATGAGAATGTGCTTGCTTGCAGCAACGTGCTATATGTTCTGAATGCCCGAATTGGGAATCTGTGTCAAAACTTTGTTAGGAATTATGTGATCCTTACTAGCTGGAAGTAAGGGAGATGGGGCATGAAGTTATTTCTAGGAGTTGGACACATACCAAGTTTAGCTCAGTTCTGGGCATCTTTGAAATACCTATACAAACTTGTTCCTACATAGTAACTTGCAACTTTGAATGAGAATGTGCTTGCTTTCAGCAACGTGCTATATGTTCTGAATGCCCGATTTGGGAATCTGTGTCAAAATTTGTTAGGAATTATGTGATCCTTACTAGCTGGAAGTAAGGGAGTTGGGGCATGAAGGTATTTCTAGGAGTTGGACACAAACCAAGTTTAGCACAGTTCTGGGCATCTTAGAAATACCTATACAAACTTGTTCCTACATAGTAACTTTCAACTTTGAATGAGAATGTGCTTGCTTACAGCAACGTGCTATATGTTCTGAATGCCCGAATTGGGAATCTGTGTCAAAACTTTGTTAGGAATTATGTGATCATTACTAGCTGGAAGTAAGGGAGATGGGGCATGAAGTTATTTCTAGGAGTTGGACACATACCAAGTTTAGCTCAGTTCTGGGCATCTTTGAAATACCTGTACAAACTTGTTCCTACATAGTAACTTGCAACTTTGAATGAGAATGTGCTTGCTTACAGCAACGTGCTATATGTGCTGAATGCCCGAATTGGGAATCTGTGTCAAAACTTTGTTAGGAAATATGTGATCCTTAGTAGCTGGAAGTAAGTGAGATGGGGCATGAAATTATTTCTAGGAGTTGGACACATACCAAGTTTAGCTCAGTTCTGGCCATCTTTGAAATACCTATACAAACTTGTTCCTACATAGTAACTTGCAACTTTGAATGAGAATGTGCTTGCTTACAGCAACGTGCTATATGTACTGAATGCCCGAATTGGGAATCTGTGTCAAAACTTTGTTAGGAATTATGTGATCGTTACTAGCTGGAAGTAAGTGAGATGGGGCATGAAATTATTTCTAGGAGTTGGACACATACCAAGTTTAGCTCAGTTCTGGCCATCTTTGAAATACCTATACAAACTTGTTCCTACATAGTAACTTGCAACTTTGAATGAGAATGTGCTTGCTTACAGCAACGTGCTATATGTTCTTAATGCCCGAATTGGGAATCTGTGTCAAAACTTTGTTAGGAATTATGTGATCCTTACTAGCTGGAAGTAAGGGAGATGGGGCATGAAGTTATTTCTAGGAGTTGGAGACATACCAAATTTAGCTCAGTTCTGGGCATCTTTGAAATACCTATACAATCTTGTTCCTACATAGTAACTTGCATCTTTGAATGAGAATGTGCTTGCTTGCAGCAACGTGCTATATGTTCTGAATGTCCAAATTGGGAATATGTGTCAAAAATTTGTTAGGAATTATGTGATCCTTACAAGCTGGAAGTAAGGGAGATGGGGCATGAAGTTATTTCTAGGAGTTGGACACATACCAAGTTTAGCTCAGTTCTGGGCATCTTTGAAATACCTGTACAAACTTGTTCCTACATAGTAACTTGCAACTTTGAATGAGAATGTTCTTGCTTGCAGCAACGTGCTATATGTTCTGAATGCCCGAATTGGGAATCTGTGTCAAAACTTTGTTAGGAATTATGTGATCCTTACTAGCTGGAAGTAAGGGAGATGGGGCATGAAGTTATTTCTAGGAGTTGGACACATACCAAGTTTAGCTCAGTTCTGGGCATCTTTGAAATACCTATACAAACTTGTTCCTACATAGTAACTTGCAACTTTGAATGAGAATGTGCTTGCTTGCAGCAACGTGCTATATGATCTGAATGCCCGAATTGGGAATCTGTGTCAAAACTTTGTTAGGAATTATGTGATCCTTACTAGCTGGAAGTAAGGGAGATGGGGCATGAAGTTATTTCTAGGATTTGGAGACATACAACGTTTAGCTCAGTTCTGGGCATCTTTGAAATACCAATACAAACTTGTTCCTACATAGTAACTTGCAATTTTGAATGAGAATGTGCTTGCTTGCAGCAACGTGCTATATGTTCTGAATGCCCGAATTGGGAATCTGTGTCAAAATTTTGTTAGGAATTATGTGATCCTTACTAGCTGGAAGTAAGGGAGATGGGGCATGAAGTTATTTCTAGGAGTTGGACACATACCAAGTTTAGCTCAGTTCTGGGCATCTTTGAAATACCTATACAAACTTGTTCCTACATAGTAACTTGAAACTTTGAATGAGAATGTGCTTGCTTTCAGCAACGTGCTATATGTTCTGAATGCCCGATTTGGGAATCTGTGTCAAAATTTGTTAGGAATTATGTGATCCTTACTAGCTGGAAGTAAGGGAGTTGGGGCATGAAGGTATTTCTAGGAGTTGGACACAAACCAAGTTTAGCACAGTTCTGGGCATCTTAGAAATACCTATACAAACTTGTTCCTACATAGTAACTTTCAACTTTGAATGAGAATGTGCTTGCTTACAGCAACGTGCTATATGTTCTGAATGCCCGAATTGGGAATCTGTGTCAAAACTTTGTTAGGAATTATGTGATCATTACTAGCTGGAAGTAAGGGAGATGGGGCATGAAGTTATTTCTAGGAGTTGGACACATACCAAGTTTAGCTCAGTTCTGGGCATCTTTGAAATACCTATACAAACTTGTTCCTACATAGTAACTTGCAACTTTGAATGAGAATGTGCTTGCTTACAGCAACGTGCTATATGTGCTGAATGCCCGAATTGGGAATCTGTGTCAAAACTTTGTTAGGAAATATGTGATCCTTAGTAGCTGGAAGTAAGGGAGATCGGGCATGATGTTATTTCTAGGAGTTGGAGACATACCACGTTTTGCTCAGTTCTGGGCATCTTTGAAATACCTATACAAACTTGTTCCTACATAGTAACTTGCATCTTTGAATGAGAATCTGCTTGCTTACAGTAACGTGCTATATGTTCTGAATGCCCGAATTGGGAATCTGTGTCAAAACTTTGTTAGGAATTATGTGATCCTTACTAGCTGGAAGTAAGGGAGATGGGGCATGAAGTTATTTCTAGGAGTTGGACACATTCCAAGTTTAGCTCAGTTCTGGGCATCTTTGAAATACCTATACAAACTTGTTCCTACATAGTAACTTGCATCTTTGAATGAGAATGTGCTTGCTTACAGCAACGTGCTACATGTTCTGAATGCCCGAATTGGGAATCTGTGTCAAAACTTTGTTAGGAATTATGTGATCCTTACTAGATGGACGTAAGGGAGTTGGGGCATGAAGGTATTTCTAGGAGTTGGACACATACCAAGTTTAGCTCAGTTCTGGGCATCTTTGAAATACCTATACAAACTTGTTCCTACATAGTAACTTGCAACTTTGAATGAGAATGTGCTTGCTTACAGCAACGTGCGATATGTTCTGAATGCCCGAATTGGGAATCTGTGTCAAAATTTGTTAGGAATTATGTGATCCTTACTAGCTGGAAGTAAGGGAGTTGGGGCATGAAGTTATTTCTAGAGGTTGGACACATACCATGTTTAGCTCAAATCTGGGCATCTTTGAAATACCTATACAAACTTGTTCCTACATAGTAACTTGCAACTTTGAATGAGAATGTGCTTGCTTACAGCAACGTGCTATATGTTCTGAATGCCCGAATTGGGAATCTGTGTCAAAAGTTTGTTAGGAATTATGTGATCCTTACTAGCTGGAAGTAAGGGAGATGGGGCATGATGTTATTTCTAGGAGTTGGAGACATACCACGTTTAGCTCAGCTCTGGGCATCTTTGAAATACCTATACAAACTTGTTCCTACATAGTAACTTGCAACTTTGAATGAGAATGTGCTTGCTTACAGCAACGTGCTATATGTTCTGAATGCCCGAATTGGGAATCTGTGTCAAAACTTTGTTAGGAATTATGTGATCCTTACTAGCTGGAAGTAAGGGAGATGGGGCATGAAGTTATTTCTAGGAGTTGGACAGATACCAAGTTTAGCTCAGTTCTGGGCATCTTTGAAATACCTATACAAACTTGTTCCTACATTGTAACTTGCAACAATGAATGAGAATGTGCTTGCTTCCAGCAACGTGCTATATGTTCTGAATGCCCGAATTGGGAATCTCTGTCAAAACTTTGTTAGGAATTATGTGATCCTTACTAGCTGGAAGTAAGGGAGATGGGGCGTGAAGGTATTTCTAGGAGTTGGACACATACCAAGTTTAGCTCAGTTCTGGGCATCTTTGAAATACCTATACAAACTTGTTCCTACATAGTAACTTGCAACTTTGAATGAGAATGTGCTTGCTTACAGCAACGTGCTATATGTTCTGAATGCACGAATTGGGAATATGTGTCAAAATTTGTTAGGAATTATGTGATCCTTACTAGCTGGAAGTAAGGGAGTTGGGGTATGAAGATATTTCTAGGAGTTGGACACATACCAAGTTTAGCTCAGTTCTGGGCATCTTTGAAATACCTATACAAACTTGTTCCTACATAGTAACTTGCAACTTTGAATGAGAATGTGCTTGCTTACAGCAACGTGCTATATGCTCTGAATGCCCGAAAATGGAATCTGTGTCAAAACTTTGTTAGGAGTTATGTGATCCTTACTAGCTGGAAGTAAGTAAGATGGGGCATGATGTTATTTCTAGGAGTTGGAGACATACAACGTTTAGCTCAGTTCTGGGCATCTTTGAAATACCTATACAAACTTGTTCCTACATAGTAACTTGCAACTTTGAATGAGAATGTGCTTGCTTACAGCAACGTGCTATATGTTCTGAATGCCCGAATTGGGAATCTGTGTCAAAACTTTGTTAGGAATTATGTGATCCTTACTAGCTGGAAGTAAGTGAGATGGGGCATGAAATTATTTCTAGGAGTTGGACACATACCAAGTTTATCTCAGTTCTGGGCATCTTTGAAATACCATACAAACTTGTTCCTACATAGTAACTTGCAACTTTGAATGAGAATGTGCTTACTTACAGCAACGTGCTATATGTTCTGAATGCCCGAATTGGGAATCTGTGTCAAAATTTGTTAGAAATTATGTGATCCTTACTAGCTGGAAGTAAGGGAGATGGGGCATGAATTTATTTCTAGGAGTTGGACAGATACCAAGTTTAGCTCAGTTCTGGGCATCTTTGAAATACCTATACAAACTTGTTCCTACATAGTAACTTGCAAATTTGAATGAGAATGTGCTTGCTTCCAGCAACGTGCTATATGTTCTGAATGCCCGAATTGGGAATCTCTGTCAAAACTTTGTTAGGAATTATGTGATCCTTACTAGCTGGAAGTAAGGGAGATGGGGTTGAAGTTATTTCTAGGAGTTGGACACATACCAAGTTTAGCTCAGTTCTGGGCATCTTTGAAATACCTATACAAACTTGTTCCTACATAGTAACTTGCAACTTTGAATGAGAATGTGCTTGCTTACAGCAACGTGCTATATGTTCTGAATGCCCGAATTGGGAATCTGTGTAAAAATTTGTTAGGAATTATGTGATCCATACTAGCTGGTAGTAAGGGAGTTAGGGCATGAATGTATTTCTAGGAGTTGGAGACATACCAAGTTTAGCTCAGTTCTGGGCATCTTTGAAATACCTATACAAACTTGTTCCTACATAGTAACTTGCAACTTTGAATGAGAATGTGCTTGCTTTCAGCAACGTGCTACATGTTCTGAATGCCCGAATTGGGAATCTGTGTCAAATTTTGTTAGGAATTATGTGATCCATACTAGCTGGAAGTAAGGGAGTTGGGGCATGAAGTTATTTCTAGGAGTTGGAGACATACAACGTTTAGCTCAGTTCTGGGCATCTTTGAAATACCTATACAAACTTGTTCCTACATAGTAACTTGCAACTTTGAATGAGAATGTGCTTGCTTACAGCAACGTGCTATATGCTCTGAATGCCCGAAAAGGGAATCTGTGTCAAATCTTTGTTAGGAATTATGTGATCCTTACTAGATGGAAGTAAGGGAGATGGGGCATGAAGTTATTTCTAGGAGTTGGAGACATACAACGTTTAGCTCAGTTCTGGGCATCTTTGAAATACCTATACAAACTTGTTCCTACATAGTAACTTGCAACTTTGAATGAGAATGTGCTTGCTTACAGCAACGAGCTATATGTTCTGAATCCCCGAATTGGGAATCTGTGTCAAAACTTTGTTAGGAATTATGTGATCCTTACTAGCTGGAAGTAAGTGAGATGGGGCATTAAATTATTTCTTGGAGTTGGACACATACCAACTTTAGCTCAGTTCTGGGCATCTTTGAAATACCTATACAAACTTGTTCCTACATAGTAACTTGCAACTTTGAATGAGAATGTGCTTGCTTACAGCAACGTGCTATATGTTCTGAATGCCCGAATTGGGAATCTGTGTCAAAATTTGTTAGAAATTATGTGATCCTTACTAGCTGGAAGTAAGGGAGATGGGGCATGAATTTATTTCTAGGAGTTGGACAGATACCAAGTTTAGCTCAGTTCTGGGCATCTTTGAAATACCTATACAAACTTGTTCCTACATAGTAACTTGCAAATTTGAATGAGAATGTGCTTGCTTCCAGCAACGTGCTATATGTTCTGAATGCCCGAATTGGGAATCTCTGTCAAAACTTTGTTAGGAATTATGTGATCCTTACTAGCTGGAAGTAAGGGAGATGGGGTTGAAGTTATTTCTAGGAGTTGGACACATACCAAGTTTAGCTCAGTTCTGGGCATCTTTGAAATACCTATACAAACTTGTTCCTACATAGTAACTTGCAACTTTGAATGAGAATTTGCTTGCTTACAGCAACGTGCTATATGTTCTGAATGCCCGAATTGGGAATCTGTGTAAAAATTTGTTAGGAATTATGTGATCCATACTAGCTGGTAGTAAGGGAGTTAGGGCATGAATGTATTTCTAGGAGTTGGAGACATACCAAGTTTAGCTCAGTTCTGGGCATCTTTGAAATACCTATACAAACTTGTTCCTACATAGTAACTTGCAACTTTGAATGAGAATGTGCTTGCTTTCAGCAACGTGCTATATGTTCTGAATGCCCGAATTGGGAATCTGTGTCAAATTTTGTTAGGAATTATGTGATCCATACTAGCTGGAAGTAAGGGAGTTGGGGCATGAAGTTATTTCTAGGAGTTGGAGACATACAACGTTTAGCTCAGTTCTGGGCATCTTTGAAATACCTATACAAACTTGTTCCTACATAGTAACTTGCAACTTTGAATGAGAATGTGCTTGCTTACAGCAACGTGCTATATGCTCTGAATGCCCGAAAAGGGAATCTGTGTCAAATCTTTGTTAGGAATTATGTGATCCTTACTAGATGGAAGTAAGGGAGATGGGGCATGAAGTTATTTCTAGGAGTTGGAGACATACAACGTTTAGCTCAGTTCTGGGCATCTTTGAAATACCTATACAAACTTGTTCCTACATAGTAACTTGCAACTTTGAATGAGAATGTGCTTGCTTACAGCAACGAGCTATATGTTCTGAATCCCCGAATTGGGAATCTGTGTCAAAACTTTGTTAGGAATTATGTGATCCTTACTAGCTGGAAGTAAGTGAGATGGGGCATTAAATTATTTCTTGGAGTTGGACACATACCAAGTTTAGCTCAGTTCTGGGCATCTTTGAAATACCTATACAAACTTGTTCCTACATAGTAACTTGCAACTTTGAATGAGAATGTGCTTGCTTACAGCAACGTGCTATATGTTCTTAATGACCGAATTGGGAATCTGTGTCAAAACTTTGTTAGGAATTATGTGATCCTTACTAGCTGGAAGTAAGGGAGATGGGGCATGAAGTTATTTCTAGGAGTTGGAGACATACCAAGTTTAGCTCAGTTCTGGGCATCTTTGAAATACCTATACAATCTTGTTCCTACATAGTAACTTGCAACTTTGAATGAGAATGTGCTTGCTTGCTGCAACGTGCTATATGTTCTGAATGCCCGAATTGGGAATGTGTGTCAAAAGTTTGTTAGGAATTATGTGATCCTTACTAGCTGGAAGTAAGGGAGATGGGGAATGAAGTTATTTCTAGGAGTTGGAGATCTACCAAGTTTAGCTCAGTTCTGGGCATCTTTGAAATACCTATACAAACTTGTTCCTACATAGTAACTTGCATCTTTGAATGAGAATGTGCTTGTTTGCAGCAACGTGCTATATGTTCTGAATGCCCGAATTGGGAATCTGTGTCAAAACTTTGTTAGGAATTATGTGATCCTTACTAGCTGGAAGTAAGGGAGATGGGGCATGAAGTTATTTCTAGAAGTTAGACACATACCAAGTTTAGCTCAGTTCTGGGCATCTTTGAAATACCTGTACAAACTTGTTCCTACATAGTAACTTGCATCTTTGAATGAGAATGTGCTTGCTTGCAGCAACGTGCTATATGTTCTGAATGCCCAAATTGGGAATATGTGTCAAAAATTTGTTACGAATTATGTGATCCTTACTAGCTGGAAGTAAGGGAGATGGGGCATGAAGTTATTTCTAGGAGTTGGACACATACCAAGTTTAGCTCAGTTCTGGGCAAATTTGAAATACCTGTACAAACTTGTTCCTACATAGTAACTTGCAACTTTGAATGAGAATGTGCTTGCTTGCAGCAACGTGCTATATGTTCTGAATGCCCGAATTGGGAATCTGTGTCAAAACTTTGTTAGGAATTATGTGATCCTTACTAGCTGGAAGTAAGGGAGATGGGGCATGAAGTTATTTCTAGGAGTTGGACACATACCAAGTTTAGCTCAGTTCTGGGCATCTTTGAAATACCTATACAAACTTGTTCCTACATAGTAACTTGCAACTTTGAATGAGAATGTGCTTGCTTACAGCAACGTGCTATATGTTCTGAATGCCCGAATTGGGAATCTGTGTCAAAATTTGTTAGGAATTATGTGATCCTTACTAGCTGGAAGTAAGGGAGTTGGGGCATGAAGGTATTTCTAGGAGTTGGACACAAACCAAGTTTAGCACAGTTCTGGGCATCTTAGAAATACCTATACAAACTTGTTCCTACATAGTAACTTGCAACTTTGAATGAGAATGTGCTTGCTTACAGCACGTGCTATATGTGCTGAATGCCCGAATTGGGAATCTGTGTCAAAACTTTGTTAGGAATTATGTGATCCTTACTAGCTGGAAGTAAGGGAGATGGGGCATGATGTTATTTCTAGGAGTTGGAGACATACCACGTTTAGCTCAGTTCTGGGCATCTTTGAAATACCTATACAAACTTGTTCCTACATAGTAACTTGCATCTTTGAATGAGAATGTGCTTGCTTACAGCAACGTGCTATATGTTCTGAATGCCCGAATTGGGAATCTGTGTCAAAACTTTGTTAGGAATTATGTGATCCTTACTAGATGGACGTAAGGGAGTTGGGGCATGAAGGTATTTCTAGGAGTTGGACACATACCAAGTTTAGCTCAGTTCTGGGCATCTTTGAAATACCTATACAAACTTGTTCCTACATAGTAACTTGCAACTTTGAATGAGAATGTGCTTGCTTACAGCAACGTGCGATATGTTCTGAATGCCCGAATTGGGAATCTGTGTCAAAATTTGTTAGGAATTATGTGATCCTTACTAGCTGGAAGTAAGGGAGTTGGGGCATGAAGTTATTTCTAGAGGTTGGACACATACCATGTTTAGCTCAGATCTGGGCATCTTTGAAATACCTATACAAACTTGTTCCTACATAGTAACTTGCAACTTTGAATGAGAATGTGCTTGCTTACAGCAACGTGCTATATTTTCTGAATGCCCGAATTGGGAATCTGTGTCAAAAGTTTGTTAGGAATTATGTGATCCTTACTAGCTGGAAGTAAGGGAGATGGGGCATGATGTTATTTCTAGGAGTTGGAGACATACCACGTTTAGCTCAGCTCTGGGCATCTTTGAAATACCTATACAAACTTGTTCCTACATAGTAACTTGCAACTTTGAATGAGAATGTGCTTGCTTACAGCAACGTGCTATATGTTCTGAATGCCCGAATTGGGAATCTGTGTCAAAACTTTGTTAGGAATTATGTGATCCTTACTAGCTGGAAGTAAGGGAGATGGGGCATGAAGTTATTTCTAGGAGTTGGAGACATACAACGTTTAGCTCAGTTCTGGGCATCTTTGAAATACCTATACAAACTTGTTCCTACATAGTAACTTGCAACTTTGAATGAGAATGTGCTTGCTTGCAGCAACTTGCTATATGTTCTGAATGCCCGAATTGGGAATCTGTGTCAAAACTTTGTTAGGAATTATGTGATCCTTACTATCTGGAAGTAAGGGAGATGGATCATGAAGTTATTTCTAGGAGTTGGACACATACCAAGTTTAGCTCAGTTCTGGGCATCTTTGAAATACCTATACAAACTTGTTCCTACATAGTAACTTGCATCTTTGAATGAGAATGTGCTTGCTTACAGCAACGTGCTATATGTTCTGAACGCCCGAATTGGGAATCTGTGTCAAAACTTTGTTAGAAATTATGTGATCCTTACTAGCTGGAAGTAAGGGAGATGGGGCATGAAGTTATTTCTAGGAGTTGGACAGATACCAAGTTTAGCTCAGTTCTGGGCATCTTTGAAATACCTATACAAACTTGTTCCTACATTGTAACTTGCAACAATGAATGAGAATGTGCTTGCTTCCAGCAACGTGCTATATGTTCTGAATGCCCGAATTGGGAATCTCTGTCAAAACTTTGTTAGGAATTATGTGATCCTTACTAGCTGGAAGTAAGGGAGATGGGGCGTGAAGGTATTTCTAGGAGTTGGACACATACCAAGTTTAGCTCAGTTCTGGGCATCTTTGAAATACCTATACAAACTTGTTCCTACATAGTAACTTGCAACTTTGAATGAGAATGTGCTTGCTTACAGCAACGTGCTATATGTTCTGAATGCACGAATTGGGAATATGTGTCAAAATTTGTTAGGAATTATGTGATCCTTACTAGCTGGAAGTAAGGGAGTTGGGGTATGAAGATATTTCTAGGAGTTGGACACATACCAAGTTTAGCTCAGTTCTGGGCATCTTTGAAATACCTATACAAACTTGTTCCTACATAGTAACTTGCAACTTTGAATGAGAATGTGCTTGCTTACAGCAACGTGCTATATGCTCTGAATGCCCGAAAATGGAATCTGTGTCAAAACTTTGTTAGGAGTTATGTGATCCTTACTAGCTGGAAGTAAGTGAGATGGGGCATGATGTTATTTCTAGGAGTTGGAGACATACAACGTTTAGCTCAGTTCTGGGCATCTTTGAAATACCTATACAAACTTGTTCCTACATAGTAACTTGCAACTTTGAATGAGAATGTGCTTGCTTACAGCAACGTGCTATATGTTCTGAATGCCCGAATTGGGAATCTGTGTCAAAACTTTGTTAGGAATTATGTGATCCTTACTAGCTGGAAGTAAGTGAGATGGGGCATGAAATTATTTCTAGGAGTTGGACACATACCAAGTTTAGCTCAGTTCTGGGCATCTTTGAAATACCATACAAACTTGTTCCTACATAGTAACTTGCAACTTTGAATGAGAATGTGCTTACTTACAGCAACGTGCTATATGTTCTGAATGCCCGAATTGGGAATCTGTGTCAAAATTTGTTAGAAATTATGTGATCCTTACTAGCTGGAAGTAAGGGAGATGGGGCATGAATTTATTTCTAGGAGTTGGACAGATACCAAGTTTAGCTCAGTTCTGGGCATCTTTGAAATACCTATACAAACTTGTTCCTACATAGTAACTTGCAAATTTGAATGAGAATGTGCTTGCTTCCAGCAACGTGCTATATGTTCTGAATGCCCGAATTGGGAATCTCTGTCAAAACTTTGTTAGGAATTATGTGATCCTTACTAGCTGGAAGTAAGGGAGATGGGGTTGAAGTTATTTCTAGGAGTTGGACACATACCAAGTTTAGCTCAGTTCTGGGCATCTTTGAAATACCTATACAAACTTGTTCCTACATAGTAACTTGCAACTTTGAATGAGAATGTGCTTGCTTACAGCAACGTGCTATATGTTCTGAATGTCCGAATTGGGAATCTGTGTAAAAATTTGTTAGGAATTATGTGATCCATACTAGCTGGTAGTAAGGGAGTTAGGGCATGAATGTATTTCTAGGAGTTGGAGACATACCAAGTTTAGCTCAGTTCTGGGCATCTTTGAAATACCTATACAAACTTGTTCCTACATAGTAACTTGCAACTTTGAATGAGAATGTGCTTGCTTTCAGCAACGTGCTATATGTTCTGAATGCCCGAATTGGGAATCTGTGTCAAATTTTGTTAGGAATTATGTGATCCATACTAGCTGGAAGTAAGGGAGTTGGGGCATGAAGTTATTTCTAGGAGTTGGAGACATACAACGTTTAGCTCAGTTCTGGGCATCTTTGAAATACCTATACAAACTTGTTCCTACATAGTAACTTGCAACTTTGAATGAGAATGTGCTTGCTTACAGCAACGTGCTATATGCTCTGAATGCCCGAAAAGGGAATCTGTGTCAAATCTTTGTTAGGAATTATGTGATCCTTACTAGATGGAAGTAAGGGAGATGGGGCATGAAGTTATTTCTAGGAGTTGGAGACATACAACGTTTAGCTCAGTTCTGGGCATCTTTGAAATACCTATACAAACTTGTTCCTACATAGTAACTTGCAACTTTGAATGAGAATGTGCTTGCTTACAGCAACGAGCTATATGTTCTGAATCCCCGAATTGGGAATCTGTGTCAAAACTTTGTTAGGAATTATGTGATCCTTACTAGCTGGAAGTAAGTGAGATGGGGCATTAAATTATTTCTTGGAGTTGGACACATACCAAGTTTAGCTCAGTTCTGGGCATCTTTGAAATACCTATACAAACTTGTTCCTACATAGTAACTTGCAACTTTGAATGAGAATGTGCTTGCTTACAGCAACGTGCTATATGTTCTTAATGACCGAATTGGGAATCTGTGTCAAAACTTTGTTAGGAATTATGTGATCCTTACTAGCTGGAAGTAAGGGAGATGGGGCATGAAGTTATTTCTAGGAGTTGGAGACATACCAAGTTTAGCTCAGTTCTGGGCATCTTTGAAATACCTATACAATCTTGTTCCTACATAGTAACTTGCAACTTTGAATGAGAATGTGCTTGCTTGCTGCAACGTGCTATATGTTCTGAATGCCCGAATTGGGAATGTGTGTCAAAAGTTTGTTAGGAATTATGTGATCCTTACTAGCTGGAAGTAAGGGAGATGGGGAATGAAGTTATTTCTAGGAGTTGGAGATCTACCAAGTTTAGCTCAGTTCTGGGCATCTTTGAAATACCTATACAAACTTGTTCCTACATAGTAACTTGCATCTTTGAATGAGAATGTGCTTGCTTGCAGCAACGTGCTATATGTTCTGAATGCCCAAATTGGGAATATGTGTCAAAAATTTGTTACGAATTATGTGATCCTTACTAGCTGGAAGTAAGGGAGATGGGGCATGAAGTTATTTCTAGGAGTTGGACACATACCAAGTTTAGCTCAGTTCTGGGCAAATTTGAAATACCTGTACAAACTTGTTCCTACATAGTAACTTGCAACTTTGAATGAGAATGTGCTTGCTTGCAGCAACGTGCTATATTTTCTGAATGCCCGAATTGGGAATCTGTGTCAAAACTTTGTTAGGAATTATGTGATCCTTACTAGCTGGAAGTAAGGGAGATGGGGCATGAAGTTATTTCTAGGAGTTGGACACATACGAAGTTTAGCTCAGTTCTGGGCATCTTTGAAATACCTATACAAACTTGTTCCTACATAGTAACTTGCAACTTTGAATGAGAATGTGCTTGCTTACAGCAACGTGCTATATGTTCTGAATGCCCGAATTGGGAATCTGTGTCAAAATTTGTTAGGAATTATGTGATCCTTACTAGCTGGAAGTAAGGGAGTTGGGGCATGAAGGTATTTCTAGGAGTTGGACACAAACCAAGTTTAGCACAGTTCTGGGCATCTTAGAAATACCTATACAAACTTGTTCCTACATAGTAACTTGCAACTTTGAATGAGAATGTGCTTGCTTACAGCAACGTGCTATATGTGCTGAATGCCCGAATTGGGAATCTGTGTCAAAACTTTGTTAGGAATTATGTGATCCTTACTAGCTGGAAGTAAGGGAGATGGGGCATGATGTTATATCTAGGAGTTGGAGACATACCACGTTTAGCTCAGTTCTGGGCATCTTTGAAATACCTATACAAACTTGTTCCTACATAGTAACTTGCATCTTTGAATGAGAATCTGCTTGCTTACAGCAACGTGTTATATGTTCTGAATGCCCGAATTGGGAATCTGTGTCAAAACTTTGTTAGGAATTATGTGATCCTTACTAGCTGGAAGTAAGGGAGATGGGGCATGAAGTTATTTCTAGGAGTTGGACACATACCAAGTTTAGCTCAGTTCTGGTCATCTTTGAAATACCTATACAAACTTGTTCCTACATAGTAACTTGCAACTTTGAATGAGAATGTGCTTGCTTACAGCAACGTGCTATATGTTCTGAATGCCCGAATTGGGAATCTGTGTCAAAATTTGTTAGGAATTATGTGATCCTTACTAGCTGGAAGTAAGGGAGTTGGGGCATGAAGATATTTCTAGGAGTTGGACACATACCAAGTTTAGCTCAGTTCTGGGCATCTTTGAAATACCTATACAAACTTGTTCCTACATAGTAACTTGCAACTTTGAATGAGAATGTGCTTGCTTACAGCAACGTGCTATATGCTCTAAATGCCCGAAAAGGGAATCTGTGTCAAAACTTTGTTAGGAGTTATGTGATCCTTACTAGCTGGAAGTAAGGGAGATGGGGCATGAAGTTATTTCTAGGAGTTGGAGACATACAACGTTTAGCTCAGTTCTGGGCATCTTTGAAATACCTATACAAACTTGTTCCTACATAGTAACTTGCATCTTTGAATGAGAATGTGCTTGCTTACAGCAACGTGCTATATGTTCTGAATGCCCGAATTGGGAATATGTGTCAAATCTTTGTTAGGAATTATGTGATCCTTACTAGCTGGAAGTAAGGGAGATGGGGCATGAAGTTATTTCTAGGAGTTGGAGACATACCAAGTTTAGCTAAGTTCTGGGCATCTTTGAAATACCTATACAAACTTGTTCCTACATAGTAACTTGCAACTTTGAATGAGAATGTGCTTGCTTACAGCAACGTGCTATATGTTCTGAATGCCCGAATTGGGAATCTGTGTCAAAATTTGTTAGGAATTATGTGATCCATACTAGCTGGAAGTAAGGGAGTTGGGGCATGAAGGTATTTCTAGGAGTTGGACACATACCAAGTTTAGCTCAGTTCTGGGCATCTTTGAAATACCTATACAAACTTGTTCCTACATAGTAACTTGCAACTTTGAATGAGAATGTGCTTGCTTACAGCAACGTGCTATATGTTCTGAATGCCCGAATTGGGAATCTGTGTCAAAATTTGTTAGGAATTATGTGATCCTTACTAGCTGGAAGTAAGGGAGTTGGGGCATAAAGATATTTCTAGGAGTTGGACACATACCAAGTTTAGCTCAGTTCTGGGCATCTTTGAAATACCTGTACAAACTTGTTCCTACATAGTAACTTGCAACTTTGAATGAGAATGTGCTTGCTTGCAGCAACGTGCTATATGTTCTGAATGCCCGAATTGGGAATCTGTGTCAAAACTTTGTTAGGAATTATGTGATCCTTACCAGCTGGAAGTAAGGGAGATGGGGCATGAAGTTATTTCTAGGAGTTGGACACATACCAAGTTTAGCTCAGTTCTTGGCATCTTTGAAATACTTGTACAAACTTGTTCCTACATAGTAACTTGCAACTTTGAATGAGAATGTGCTTGCTTGCAGCAACGTGCTATATGTTCTGAATGCCCGAATTTGGAATCTGTGTCAAATCTTTGTTAGGAATTATGTGATCCTTACTAGCTGGATGTAAGGGAGATGGGGCATGAAGTTATTTCTAGGAGTTGGAGACATACAACGTTTAGCTCAGTTCTGGGCATCTTTGAAATACCTATACAAACTTGTTCCTACATAGTAACTTGCAACTTTGAATGAGAATGTGCTTGCTTGCAGCAACGTGCTATATGTTCTGAATGCCCGAATTGGGAATCTGTGTCAAAACTTTGTTAGGAATTATGTGATCCTTACTAGCTGGAAGTAAGGGAGATGGGGCATGAAGTTATTTCTAGGAGTTGGACACATACCAATTTTAGCTCAGTTCTGGGCATCTTTGAAATACCTATACAAACTTGTTCCTACATAGTAACTTGCAACTTTGAATGAGAATGTGCTTGCTTTCAGCAACGTGCTATATGTTCTGAATGCCCGAATTGGGAATCTGTGTCAAATTTTGTTAGGAATTATGTGATCCATACTAGCTGGAAGTAAGGGAGTTTGTGCATGAAGTTATTTCTAGGAGTTGGAGACATACAACGTTTAGCTCAGTTCTGGGCATCTTTGAAATACCTATACAAACTTGTTCCTACATAGTAACTTGCAACTTTGAATGAGAATGTGCTTGCTTACAGCAACGTGCTATATGTACTGAATGCCCGAATTGGGAATCTGTGTCAAAACTTTGTTAGGAATTATGTGATCGTTACTAGCTGGAAGTAAGTGAGATGGGGCATGAAATTATTTCTAGGAGTTGGACACATACCAAGTTTAGCTCAGTTCTGGCCATCTTTGAAATACCTATACAAACTTGTTCCTACATAGTAACTTGCAACTTTGAATGAGAATGTGCTTGCTTACAGCAACGTGCTATATGTTCTTAATGCCCGAATTGGGAATCTGTGTCAAAACTTTGTTAGGAATTATGTGATCCTTACTAGCTGGAAGTAAGGTAGATGGGGCATGAAGTTATTTCTAGGAGTTGGAGACATACCAAATTTAGCTCAGTTCTGGGCATCTTTGAAATACCTATACAATCTTGTTCCTACATAGTAACTTGCATCTTTGAATGAGAATGTGCTTGCTTGCAGCAACGTGCTATATGTTCTGAATGTCCAAATTGGGAATATGTGTCAAAAATTTGTTAGGAATTATGTGATCCTTACAAGCTGGAAGTAAGGGAGATGGGGCATGAAGTTATTTCTAGGAGTTGGACACATACCAAGTTTAGCTCAGTTCTGGGCATCTTTGAAATACCTGTACAAACTTGTTCCTACATAGTAACTTGCAACTTTGAATGAGAATGTGCTTGCTTGCAGCAACGTGCTATATGTTCTGAATGCCCGAATTGGGAATCTGTGTCAAAACTTTGTTAGGAATTATGTGATCCTTACTAGCTGGAAGTAAGGGAGATGGGGCATGAAGTTATTTCTAGGAGTTGGACACATACCAAGTTTAGCTCAGTTCTGGGCATCTTTGAAATACCTATACAAACTTGTTCCTACATAGTAACTTGCAACTTTGAATGAGAATGTGCTTGCTTGCAGCAACGTGCTATATGATCTGAATGCCAGAATTGGGAATCTGTGTCAAAACTTTGTTAGGAATTATGTGATCCTTACTAGCTGGAAGTAAGGGAGATGGGGCATGAAGTTATTTCTAGGATTTGGAGACATACAACGTTTAGCTCAGTTCTGGGCATCTTTGAAATACCTATACAAACTTGTTCCTACATAGTAACTTGCAATTTTGAATGAGAATGTGCTTGCTTGCAGCAACGTGCTATATGTTCTGAATGCCCGAATTGGGAATCTGTGTCAAAACTTTGTTAGGAATTATGTGATCCTTACTAGCTGGAAGTAAGGGAGATGGGGCATGAAGTTATTTCTAGGAGTTGGACACATACCAAGTTTAGCTCAGTTCTGGGCATCTTTGAAATACCTATACAAACTTGTTCCTACATAGTAACTTGCAACTTTGAATGAGAATGTGCTTGCTTTCAGCAACGTGCTATATGTTCTGAATGCCCGATTTGGGAATCTGTGTCAAAATTTGTTAGGAATTATGTGATCCTTACTAGCTGGAAGTAAGGGAGTTGGGGCATGAAGGTATTTCTAGGAGTTGGACACAAACCAAGTTTAGCACAGTTCTGGGCATCTTAGAAATACCTATACAAACTTGTTCCTACATAGTAACTTTCAACTTTGAATGAGAATGTGCTTGCTTACAGCAACGTGCTATATGTTCTGAATGCCCGAATTGGGAATCTGTGTCAAAACTTTGTTAGGAATTATGTGATCATTACTAGCTGGAAGTAAGGGAGATGGGGCATGAAGTTATTTCTAGGAGTTGGACACATACCAAGTTTAGCTCAGTCCTGGGCATCTTTGAAATACCTGTACAAACTTGTTCCTACATAGTAACTTGCAACTTTGAATGAGAATGTGCTTGCTTACAGCAACGTGCTATATGTGCTGAATGCCCGAATTGGGAATCTGTGTCAAAACTTTGTTAGGAAATATGTGATCCTTAGTAGCTGGAAGTAAGTGAGATGGGGCATGAAATTATTTCTAGGAGTTGGACACATACCAAGTTTAGCTCAGTTCTGGCCATCTTTGAAATACCTATACAAACTTGTTCCTACATAGTAACTTGCAACTTTGAATGAGAATGTGCTTGCTTACAGCAACGTGCTATATGTACTGAATGCCCGAATTGGGAATCTGTGTCAAAACTTTGTTAGGAATTATGTGATCGTTACTAGCTGGAAGTAAGTGAGATGGGGCATGAAATTATTTCTAGGAGTTGGACACATACCAAGTTTAGCTCAGTTCTGGCCATCTTTGAAATACCTATACAAACTTGTTCCTACATAGTAACTTGCAACTTTGAATGAGAATGTGCTTGCTTACAGCAACGTGCTATATGTTCTTAATGCCCGAATTGGGAATCTGTGTCAAAACTTTGTTAGGAATTATGTGATCCTTACTAGCTGGAAGTAAGGGAGATGGGGCATGAAGTTATTTCTAGGAGTTGGAGACATACCAAATTTAGCTCAGTTCTGGGCATCTTTGAAATACCTATACAATCTTGTTCCTACATAGTAACTTGCATCTTTGAATGAGAATGTGCTTGCTTGCAGCAACGTGCTATATGTTCTGAATGTCCAAATTGGGAATATGTGTCAAAAATTTGTTAGGAATTATGTGATCCTTACAAGCTGGAAGTAAGGGAGATGGGGCATGAAGTTATTTCTAGGAGTTGGACACATACCAAGTTTAGCTCAGTTCTGGGCATCTTTGAAATACCTGTACAAACTTGTTCCTACATAGTAACTTGCAACTTTGAATGAGAATGTGCTTGCTTGCAGCAACGTGCTATATGTTCTGAATGCCCGAATTGGGAATCTGTGTCAAAACTTTGTTAGGAATTATGTGATCCTTACTAGCTGGAAGTAAGGGAGATGGGGCATGAAGTTATTTCTAGGAGTTGGACACATACCAAGTTTAGCTCAGTTCTGGGCATCTTTGAAATACCTATACAAACTTGTTCCTACATAGTAACTTGCAACTTTGAATGAGAATGTGCTTGCTTGCAGCAACGTGCTATATGATCTGAATGCCCGAATTGGGAATCTGTGTCAAAACTTTGTTAGGAATTATGTGATCCTTACTAGCTGGAAGTAAGGGAGATGGGGCATGAAGTTATTTCTAGGATTTGGAGACATACAACGTTTAGCTCAGTTCTGGGCATCTTTGAAATACCTATACAAACTTGTTCCTACATAGTAACTTGCAATTTTGAATGAGAATGTGCTTGCTTGCAGCAACGTGCTATATGTTCTGAATGCCCGAATTGGGAATCTGTGTCAAAACTTTGTTAGGAATTATGTGATCCTTACTAGCTGGAAGTAAGGGAGATGGGGCATGAAGTTATTTCTAGGAGTTGGACACATACCAAGTTTAGCTCAGTTCTGGGCATCTTTGAAATACCTATACAAACTTGTTCCTACATAGTAACTTGAAACTTTGAATGAGAATGTGCTTGCTTTCAGCAACGTGCTATATGTTCTGAATGCCCGATTTGGGAATCTGTGTCAAAATTTGTTAGGAATTATGTGATCCTTACTAGCTGGAAGTAAGGGAGTTGGGGCATGAAGGTATTTCTAGGAGTTGGACACAAACCAAGTTTAGCACAGTTCTGGGCATCTTAGAAATACCTATACAAACTTGTTCCTACATAGTAACTTTCAACTTTGAATGAGAATGTGCTTGCTTACAGCAACGTGCTATATGTTCTGAATGCCCGAATTGGGAATCTGTGTCAAAACTTTGTTAGGAATTATGTGATCATTACTAGCTGGAAGTAAGGGAGATGGGGCATGAAGTTATTTCTAGGAGTTGGACACATACCAAGTTTAGCTCAGTTCTGGGCATCTTTGAAATACCTATACAAACTTGTTCCTACATAGTAACTTGCAACTTTGAATGAGAATGTGCTTGCTTACAGCAACGTGCTATATGTGCTGAATGCCCGAATTGGGAATCTGTGTCAAAACTTTGTTAGGAAATATGTGATCCTTAGTAGCTGGAAGTAAGGGAGATCGGGCATGATGTTATTTCTAGGAGTTGGAGACATACCACGTTTTGCTCAGTTCTGGGCATCTTTGAAATACCTATACAAACTTGTTCCTACATAGTAACTTGCATCTTTGAATGAGAATCTGCTTGCTTACAGTAACGTGCTATATGTTCTGAATGCCCGAATTGGGAATCTGTGTCAAAACTTTGTTAGGAATTATGTGATCCTTACTAGCTGGAAGTAAGGGAGATGGGGCATGAAGTTATTTCTAGGAGTTGGACACATTCCAAGTTTAGCTCAGTTCTGGGCATCTTTGAAATACCTATACAAACTTGTTCCTACATAGTAACTTGCATCTTTGAATGAGAATGTGCTTGCTTACAGCAACGTGCTACATGTTCTGAATGCCCGAATTGGGAATCTGTGTCAAAACTTTGTTAGGAATTATGTGATCCTTACTAGATGGACGTAAGGGAGTTGGGGCATGAAGGTATTTCTAGGAGTTGGACACATACCAAGTTTAGCTCAGTTCTGGGCATCTTTGAAATACCTATACAAACTTGTTCCTACATAGTAACTTGCAACTTTGAATGAGAATGTGCTTGCTTACAGCAACGTGCGATATGTTCTGAATGCCCGAATTGGGAATCTGTGTCAAAATTTGTTAGGAATTATGTGATCCTTACTAGCTGGAAGTAAGGGAGTTGGGGCATGAAGTTATTTCTAGAGGTTGGACACATACCATGTTTAGCTCAAATCTGGGCATCTTTGAAATACCTATACAAACTTGTTCCTACATAGTAACTTGCAACTTTGAATGAGAATGTGCTTGCTTACAGCAACGTGCTATATGTTCTGAATGCCCGAATTGGGAATCTGTGTCAAAAGTTTGTTAGGAATTATGTGATCCTTACTAGCTGGAAGTAAGGGAGATGGGGCATGATGTTATTTCTAGGAGTTGGAGACATACCACGTTTAGCTCAGCTCTGGGCATCTTTGAAATACCTATACAAACTTGTTCCTACATAGTAACTTGCAACTTTGAATGAGAATGTGCTTGCTTACAGCAACGTGCTATATGTTCTGAATGCCCGAATTGGGAATCTGTGTCAAAACTTTGTTAGGAATTATGTGATCCTTACTAGCTGGAAGTAAGGGAGATGGGGCATGAAGTTATTTCTAGGAGTTGGAGACATACAACGTTTAGCTCAGTTCTGGGCATCTTTGAAATACCTATACAAACTTGTTCCTACATAGTAACTTGCAACTTTGAATGAGAATGTGCTTGCTTGCAGCAACTTGCTATATGTTCTGAATGCCCGAATTGGGAATCTGTGTCAAAACTTTGTTAGGAATTATGTGATCCTTACTATCTGGAAGTAAGGGAGATGGATCATGAAGTTATTTCTAGGAGTTGGACACATACCAAGTTTAGCTCAGTTCTGGGCATCTTTGAAATACCTATACAAACTTGTTCCTACATAGTAACTTGCATCTTTGAATGAGAATGTGCTTGCTTACAGCAACGTGCTATATGTTCTGAATGCCCGAATTAGGAATCTGTGTCAAAACTTTGTTAGGAATTATGTGATCCTTACTAGCTGGATGTAAGTGAGATGGGGCATGAAATTATTTCTAGGAGTTGGCCACATACCAAGTTTAGCTCAGTTCTGGGCATCTTTGAAATACCATACAAACTTGTTCCTACATAGTAACTTGCAACTTTGAATGAGAATGTGCTTGCTTCCAGCAACGTGCTATATGTTCTGAACGCCCGAATTGGGAATCTGTGTCAAAACTTTGTTAGAAATTATGTGATCCTTACTAGCTGGAAGTAAGGGAGATGGGGCATGAAGTTATTTCTAGGAGTTGGACAGATACCAAGTTTAGCTCAGTTCTGGGCATCTTTGAAATACCTATACAAACTTGTTCCTACATTGTAACTTGCAACAATGAATGAGAATGTGCTTGCTTCCAGCAACGTGCTATATGTTCTGAATGCCCGAATTGGGAATCTCTGTCAAAACTTTGTTAGGAATTATGTGATCCTTACTAGCTGGAAGTAAGGGAGATGGGGCGTGAAGGTATTTCTAGGAGTTGGACACATACCAAGTTTAGCTCAGTTCTGGGCATCTTTGAAATACCTATACAAACTTGTTCCTACATAGTAACTTGCAACTTTGAATGAGAATGTGCTTGCTTACAGCAACGTGCTATATGTTCTGAATGCACGAATTGGGAATATGTGTCAAAATTTGTTAGGAATTATGTGATCCTTACTAGCTGGAAGTAAGGGAGTTGGGGTATGAAGATATTTCTAGGAGTTGGACACATACCAAGTTTAGCTCAGTTCTGGGCATCTTTGAAATATCTATACAAACTTGTTCCTACATAGTAACTTGCAACTTTGAATGAGAATGTGCTTGCTTACAGCAACGTGCTATATGCTCTGAATGCCCGAAAATGGAATCTGTGTCAAAACTTTGTTAGGAGTTATGTGATCCTTACTAGCTGGAAGTAAGTAAGATGGGGCATGATGTTATTTCTAGGAGTTGGAGACATACAACGTTTAGCTCAGTTCTGGGCATCTTTGAAATACCTATACAAACTTGTTCCTACATAGTAACTTGCAACTTTGAATGAGAATGTGCTTGCTTACAGCAACGTGCTATATGTTCTGAATGCCCGAATTGGGAATCTGTGTCAAAACTTTGTTAGGAATTATGTGATCCTTACTAGCTGGAAGTAAGTGAGATGGGGCATGAAATTATTTCTAGGAGTTGGACACATACCAAGTTTATCTCAGTTCTGGGCATCTTTGAAATACCATACAAACTTGTTCCTACATAGTAACTTGCAACTTTGAATGAGAATGTGCTTACTTACAGCAACGTGCTATATGTTCTGAATGCCCGAATTGGGAATCTGTGTCAAAATTTGTTAGAAATTATGTGATCCTTACTAGCTGGAAGTAAGGGAGATGGGGCATGAATTTATTTCTAGGAGTTGGACAGATACCAAGTTTAGCTCAGTTCTGGGCATCTTTGAAATACCTATACAAACTTGTTCCTACATAGTAACTTGCAAATTTGAATGAGAATGTGCTTGCTTCCAGCAACGTGCTATATGTTCTGAATGCCCGAATTGGGAATCTCTGTCAAAACTTTGTTAGGAATTATGTGATCCTTACTAGCTGGAAGTAAGGGAGATGGGGTTGAAGTTATTTCTAGGAGTTGGACACATACCAAGTTTAGCTCAGTTCTGGGCATCTTTGAAATACCTATACAAACTTGTTCCTACATAGTAACTTGCAACTTTGAATGAGAATGTGCTTGCTTACAGCAACGTGCTATATGTTCTGAATGCCCGAATTGGGAATCTGTGTAAAAATTTGTTAGGAATTATGTGATCCATACTAGCTGGTAGTAAGGGAGTTAGGGCATGAATGTATTTCTAGGAGTTGGAGACATACCAAGTTTAGCTCAGTTCTGGGCATCTTTGAAATACCTATACAAACTTGTTCCTACATAGTAACTTGCAACTTTGAATGAGAATGTGCTTGCTTTCAGCAACGTGCTACATGTTCTGAATGCCCGAATTGGGAATCTGTGTCAAATTTTGTTAGGAATTATATGATCCATACTAGCTGGAAGTAAGGGAGTTGGGGCATGAAGTTATTTCTAGGAGTTGGAGACATACAACGTTTAGCTCAGTTCTGGGCATCTTTGAAATACCTATACAAACTTGTTCCTACATAGTAACTTGCAACTTTGAATGAGAATGTGCTTGCTTACAGCAACGTGCTATATGCTCTGAATGCCCGAAAAGGGAATCTGTGTCAAATCTTTGTTAGGAATTATGTGATCCTTACTAGATGGAAGTAAGGGAGATGGGGCATGAAGTTATTTCTAGGAGTTGGAGACATACAACGTTTAGCTCAGTTCTGGGCATCTTTGAAATACCTATACAAACTTGTTCCTACATAGTAACTTGCAACTTTGAATGAGAATGTGCTTGCTTACAGCAACGAGCTATATGTTCTGAATCCCCGAATTGGGAATCTGTGTCAAAACTTTGTTAGGAATTATGTGATCCTTACTAGCTGGAAGTAAGTGAGATGGGGCATTAAATTATTTCTTGGAGTTGGACACATACCAACTTTAGCTCAGTTCTGGGCATCTTTGAAATACCTATACAAACTTGTTCCTACATAGTAACTTGCAACTTTGAATGAGAATGTGCTTGCTTACAGCAACGTGCTATATGTTCTGAATGCCCGAATTGGGAATCTGTGTCAAAATTTGTTAGAAATTATGTGATCCTTACTAGCTGGAAGTAAGGGAGATGGGGCATGAATTTATTTCTAGGAGTTGGACAGATACCAAGTTTAGCTCAGTTCTGGGCATCTTTGAAATACCTATAAAAACTTGTTCCTACATAGTAACTTGCAAATTTGAATGAGAATGTGCTTGCTTCCAGCAACGTGCTATATGTTCTGAATGCCCGAATTGGGAATCTCTGTCAAAACTTTGTTAGGAATTATGTGATCCTTACTAGCTGGAAGTAAGGGAGATGGGGTTGAAGTTATTTCTAGGAGTTGGACACATACCAAGTTTAGCTCAGTTCTGGGCATCTTTGAAATACCTATACAAACTTGTTCCTACATAGTAACTTGCAACTTTGAATGAGAATTTGCTTGCTTACAGCAACGTGCTATATGTTCTGAATGCCCGAATTGGGAATCTGTGTAAAAATTTGTTAGGAATTATGTGATCCATACTAGCTGGTAGTAAGGGAGTTAGGGCATGAATGTATTTCTAGGAGTTGGAGACATACCAAGTTTAGCTCAGTTCTGGGCATCTTTGAAATACCTATACAAACTTGTTCCTACATAGTAACTTGCAACTTTGAATGAGAATGTGCTTGCTTTCAGCAACGTGCTATATGTTCTGAATGCCCGAATTGGGAATCTGTGTCAAATTTTGTTAGGAATTATGTGATCCATACTAGCTGGAAGTAAGGGAGTTGGGGCATGAAGTTATTTCTAGGAGTTGGAGACATACAACGTTTAGCTCAGTTCTGGGCATCTTTGAAATACCTATACAAACTTGTTCCTACATAGTAACTTGCAACTTTGAATGAGAATGTGCTTGCTTACAGCAACGTGCTATATGCTCTGAATGCCCGAAAAGGGAATCTGTGTCAAATCTTTGTTAGGAATTATGTGATCCTTACTAGATGGAAGTAAGGGAGATGGGGCATGAAGTTATTTCTAGGAGTTGGAGACATACAACGTTTAGCTCAGTTCTGGGCATCTTTGAAATACCTATACAAACTTGTTCCTACATAGTAACTTGCAACTTTGAATGAGAATGTGCTTGCTTACAGCAACGAGCTATATGTTCTGAATCCCCGAATTGGGAATCTGTGTCAAAACTTTGTTAGGAATTATGTGATCCTTACTAGCTGGAAGTAAGTGAGATGGGGCATTAAATTATTTCTTGGAGTTGGACACATACCAAGTTTAGCTCAGTTCTGGGCATCTTTGAAATACCTATACAAACTTGTTCCTACATAGTAACTTGCAACTTTGAATGAGAATGTGCTTGCTTACAGCAACGTGCTATATGTTCTTAATGACCGAATTGGGAATCTGTGTCAAAACTTTGTTAGGAATTATGTGATCCTTACTAGCTGGAAGTAAGGGAGATGGGGCATGAAGTTATTTCTAGGAGTTGGAGACATACCAAGTTTAGCTCAGTTCTGGGCATCTTTGAAATACCTATACAATCTTGTTCCTACATAGTAACTTGCAACTTTGAATGAGAATGTGCTTGCTTGCTGCAACGTGCTATATGTTCTGAATGCCCGAATTGGGAATGTGTGTCAAAAGTTTGTTAGGAATTATGTGATCCTTACTAGCTGGAAGTAAGGGAGATGGGGAATGAAGTTATTTCTAGGAGTTGGAGATCTACCAAGTTTAGCTCAGTTCTGGGCATCTTTGAAATACCTATACAAACTTGTTCCTACATAGTAACTTGCATCTTTGAATGAGAATGTGCTTGTTTGCAGCAACGTGCTATATGTTCTGAATGCCCGAATTGGGAATCTGTGTCAAAACTTTGTTAGGAATTATGTGATCCTTACTAGCTGGAAGTAAGGGAGATGGGGCATGAAGTTATTTCTAGAAGTTAGACACATACCAAGTTTAGCTCAGTTCTGGGCATCTTTGAAATACCTGTACAAACTTGTTCCTACATAGTAACTTGCATCTTTGAATGAGAATGTGCTTGCTTGCAGCAACGTGCTATATGTTCTGAATGCCCAAATTGGGAATATGTGTCAAAAATTTGTTACGAATTATGTGATCCTTACTAGCTGGAAGTAAGGGAGATGGGGCATGAAGTTATTTCTAGGAGTTGGACACATACCAAGTTTAGCTCAGTTCTGGGCAAATTTGAAATACCTGTACAAACTTGTTCCTACATAGTAACTTGCAACTTTGAATGAGAATGTGCTTGCTTGCAGCAACGTGCTATATGTTCTGAATGCCCGAATTGGGAATCTGTGTCAAAACTTTGTTAGGAATTATGTGATCCTTACTAGCTGGAAGTAAGGGAGATGGGGCATGAAGTTATTTCTAGGAGTTGGACACATACCAAGTTTAGCTCAGTTCTGGGCATCTTTGAAATACCTATACAAACTTGTTCCTACATAGTAACTTGCAACTTTGAATGAGAATGTGCTTGCTTACAGCAACGTGCTATATGTTCTGAATGCCCGAATTGGGAATCTGTGTCAAAATTTGTTAGGAATTATGTGATCCTTACTAGCTGGAAGTAAGGGAGTTGGGGCATGAAGGTATTTCTAGGAGTTGGACACAAACCAAGTTTAGCACAGTTCTGGGCATCTTAGAAATACCTATACAAACTTGTTCCTACATAGTAACTTGCAACTTTGAATGAGAATGTGCTTGCTTACAGCACGTGCTATATGTGCTGAATGCCCGAATTGGGAATCTGTGTCAAAACTTTGTTAGGAATTATGTGATCCTTACTAGCTGGAAGTAAGGGAGATGGGGCATGATGTTATTTCTAGGAGTTGGAGACATACCACGTTTAGCTCAGTTCTGGGCATCTTTGAAATACCTATACAAACTTGTTCCTACATAGTAACTTGCATCTTTGAATGAGAATGTGCTTGCTTACAGCAACGTGCTATATGTTCTGAATGCCCGAATTGGGAATCTGTGTCAAAACTTTGTTAGGAATTATGTGATCCTTACTAGATGGACGTAAGGGAGTTGGGGCATGAAGGTATTTCTAGGAGTTGGACACATACCAAGTTTAGCTCAGTTCTGGGCATCTTTGAAATACCTATACAAACTTGTTCCTACATAGTAACTTGCAACTTTGAATGAGAATGTGCTTGCTTACAGCAACGTGCGATATGTTCTGAATGCCCGAATTGGGAATCTGTGTCAAAATTTGTTAGGAATTATGTGATCCTTACTAGCTGGAAGTAAGGGAGTTGGGGCATGAAGTTATTTCTAGAGGTTGGACACATACCATGTTTAGCTCAGATCTGGGCATCTTTGAAATACCTATACAAACTTGTTCCTACATAGTAACTTGCAACTTTGAATGAGAATGTGCTTGCTTACAGCAACGTGCTATATTTTCTGAATGCCCGAATTGGGAATCTGTGTCAAAAGTTTGTTAGGAATTATGTGATCCTTACTAGCTGGAAGTAAGGGAGATGGGGCATGATGTTATTTCTAGGAGTTGGAGACATACCACGTTTAGCTCAGCTCTGGGCATCTTTGAAATACCTATACAAACTTGTTCCTACATAGTAACTTGCAACTTTGAATGAGAATGTGCTTGCTTACAGCAACGTGCTATATGTTCTGAATGCCCGAATTGGGAATCTGTGTCAAAACTTTGTTAGGAATTATGTGATCCTTACTAGCTGGAAGTAAGGGAGATGGGGCATGAAGTTATTTCTAGGAGTTGGAGACATACAACGTTTAGCTCAGTTCTGGGCATCTTTGAAATACCTATACAAACTTGTTCCTACATAGTAACTTGCAACTTTGAATGAGAATGTGCTTGCTTGCAGCAACTTGCTATATGTTCTGAATGCCCGAATTGGGAATCTGTGTCAAAACTTTGTTAGGAATTATGTGATCCTTACTATCTGGAAGTAAGGGAGATGGATCATGAAGTTATTTCTAGGAGTTGGACACATACCAAGTTTAGCTCAGTTCTGGGCATCTTTGAAATACCTATACAAACTTGTTCCTACATAGTAACTTGCATCTTTGAATGAGAATGTGCTTGCTTACAGCAACGTGCTATATGTTCTGAATGCCTGAATTAGGAATCTGTGTCAAAACTTTGTTAGGAATTATGTGATCCTTACTAGCTGGATGTAAGTGAGATGGGGCATGAAATTATTTCTAGGAGTTGGCCACATACCAAGTTTAGCTCAGTTCTGGGCATCTTTGAAATACCATACAAACTTGTTCCTACATAGTAACTTGCAACTTTGAATGAGAATGTGCTTGCTTCCAGCAACGTGCTATATGTTCTGAACGCCCGAATTGGGAATCTGTGTCAAAACTTTGTTAGAAATTATGTGATCCTTACTAGCTGGAAGTAAGGGAGATGGGGCATGAAGTTATTTCTAGGAGTTGGACAGATACCAAGTTTAGCTCAGTTCTGGGCATCTTTGAAATACCTATACAAACTTGTTCCTACATTGTAACTTGCAACAATGAATGAGAATGTGCTTGCTTCCAGCAACGTGCTATATGTTCTGAATGCCCGAATTGGGAATCTCTGTCAAAACTTTGTTAGGAATTATGTGATCCTTACTAGCTGGAAGTAAGGGAGATGGGGCGTGAAGGTATTTCTAGGAGTTGGACACATACCAAGTTTAGCTCAGTTCTGGGCATCTTTGAAATACCTATACAAACTTGTTCCTACATAGTAACTTGCAACTTTGAATGAGAATGTGCTTGCTTACAGCAACGTGCTATATGTTCTGAATGCACGAATTGGGAATATGTGTCAAAATTTGTTAGGAATTATGTGATCCTTACTAGCTGGAAGTAAGGGAGTTGGGGTATGAAGATATTTCTAGGAGTTGGACACATACCAAGTTTAGCTCAGTTCTGGGCATCTTTGAAATACCTATACAAACTTGTTCCTACATAGTAACTTGCAACTTTGAATGAGAATGTGCTTGCTTACAGCAACGTGCTATATGCTCTGAATGCCCGAAAATGGAATCTGTGTCAAAACTTTGTTAGGAGTTATGTGATCCTTACTAGCTGGAAGTAAGTGAGATGGGGCATGATGTTATTTCTAGGAGTTGGAGACATACAACGTTTAGCTCAGTTCTGGGCATCTTTGAAATACCTATACAAACTTGTTCCTACATAGTAACTTGCAACTTTGAATGAGAATGTGCTTGCTTACAGCAACGTGCTATATGTTCTGAATGCCCGAATTGGGAATCTGTGTCAAAACTTTGTTAGGAATTATGTGATCCTTACTAGCTGGAAGTAAGTGAGATGGGGCATGAAATTATTTCTAGGAGTTGGACACATACCAAGTTTAGCTCAGTTCTGGGCATCTTTGAAATACCATACAAACTTGTTCCTACATAGTAACTTGCAACTTTGAATGAGAATGTGCTTACTTACAGCAACGTGCTATATGTTCTGAATGCCCGAATTGGGAATCTGTGTCAAAATTTGTTAGAAATTATGTGATCCTTACTAGCTGGAAGTAAGGGAGATGGGGCATGAATTTATTTCTAGGAGTTGGACAGATACCAAGTTTAGCTCAGTTCTGGGCATCTTTGAAATACCTATACAAACTTGTTCCTACATAGTAACTTGCAAATTTGAATGAGAATGTGCTTGCTTCCAGCAACGTGCTATATGTTCTGAATGCCCGAATTGGGAATCTCTGTCAAAACTTTGTTAGGAATTATGTGATCCTTACTAGCTGGAAGTAAGGGAGATGGGGTTGAAGTTATTTCTAGGAGTTGGACACATACCAAGTTTAGCTCAGTTCTGGGCATCTTTGAAATACCTATACAAACTTGTTCCTACATAGTAACTTGCAACTTTGAATGAGAATGTGCTTGCTTACAGCAACGTGCTATATGTTCTGAATGTCCGAATTGGGAATCTGTGTAAAAATTTGTTAGGAATTATGTGATCCATACTAGCTGGTAGTAAGGGAGTTAGGGCATGAATGTATTTCTAGGAGTTGGAGACATACCAAGTTTAGCTCAGTTCTGGGCATCTTTGAAATACCTATACAAACTTGTTCCTACATAGTAACTTGCAACTTTGAATGAGAATGTGCTTGCTTTCAGCAACGTGCTATATGTTCTGAATGCCCGAATTGGGAATCTGTGTCAAATTTTGTTAGGAATTATGTGATCCATACTAGCTGGAAGTAAGGGAGTTGGGGCATGAAGTTATTTCTAGGAGTTGGAGACATACAACGTTTAGCTCAGTTCTGGGCATCTTTGAAATACCTATACAAACTTGTTCCTACATAGTAACTTGCAACTTTGAATGAGAATGTGCTTGCTTACAGCAACGTGCTATATGCTCTGAATGCCCGAAAAGTGAATCTGTGTCAAATCTTTGTTAGGAATTATGTGATCCTTACTAGATGGAAGTAAGGGAGATGGGGCATGAAGTTATTTCTAGGAGTTGGAGACATACAACGTTTAGCTCAGTTCTGGGCATCTTTGAAATACCTATACAAACTTGTTCCTACATAGTAACTTGCAACTTTGAATGAGAATGTGCTTGCTTACAGCAACGAGCTATATGTTCTGAATCCCCGAATTGGGAATCTGTGTCAAAACTTTGTTAGGAATTATGTGATCCTTACTAGCTGGAAGTAAGTGAGATGGGGCATTAAATTATTTCTTGGAGTTGGACACATACCAAGTTTAGCTCAGTTCTGGGCATCTTTGAAATACCTATACAAACTTGTTCCTACATAGTAACTTGCAACTTTGAATGAGAATGTGCTTGCTTACAGCAACGTGCTATATGTTCTTAATGACCGAATTGGGAATCTGTGTCAAAACTTTGTTAGGAATTATGTGATCCTTACTAGCTGGAAGTAAGGGAGATGGGGCATGAAGTTATTTCTAGGAGTTGGAGACATACCAAGTTTAGCTCAGTTCTGGGCATCTTTGAAATACCTATACAATCTTGTTCCTACATAGTAACTTGCAACTTTGAATGAGAATGTGCTTGCTTGCTGCAACGTGCTATATGTTCTGAATGCCCGAATTGGGAATGTGTGTCAAAAGTTTGTTAGGAATTATGTGATCCTTACTAGCTGGAAGTAAGGGAGATGGGGAATGAAGTTATTTCTAGGAGTTGGAGATCTACCAAGTTTAGCTCAGTTCTGGGCATCTTTGAAATACCTATACAAACTTGTTCCTACATAGTAACTTGCATCTTTGAATGAGAATGTGCTTGCTTGCAGCAACGTGCTATATGTTCTGAATGCCCAAATTGGGAATATGTGTCAAAAATTTGTTACGAATTATGTGATCCTTACTAGCTGGAAGTAAGGGAGATGGGGCATGAAGTTATTTCTAGGAGTTGGACACATACCAAGTTTAGCTCAGTTCTGGGCAAATTTGAAATACCTGTACAAACTTGTTCCTACATAGTAACTTGCAACTTTGAATGAGAATGTGCTTGCTTGCAGCAACGTGCTATATTTTCTGAATGCCCGAATTGGGAATCTGTGTCAAAACTTTGTTAGGAATTATGTGATCCTTACTAGCTGGAAGTAAGGGAGATGGGGCATGAAGTTATTTCTAGGAGTTGGACACATACCAAGTTTAGCTCAGTTCTGGGCATCTTTGAAATACCTATACAAACTTGTTCCTACATAGTAACTTGCAACTTTGAATGAGAATGTGCTTGCTTACAGCAACGTGCTATATGTTCTGAATGCCCGAATTGGGAATCTGTGTCAAAATTTGTTAGGAATTATGTGATCCTTACTAGCTGGAAGTAAGGGAGTTGGGGCATGAAGGTATTTCTAGGAGTTGGACACAAACCAAGTTTAGCACAGTTCTGGGCATCTTAGAAATACCTATACAAACTTGTTCCTACATAGTAACTTGCAACTTTGAATGAGAATGTGCTTGCTTACAGCAACGTGCTATATGTGCTGAATGCCCGAATTGGGAATCTGTGTCAAAACTTTGTTAGGAATTATGTGATCCTTACTAGCTGGAAGTAAGGGAGATGGGGCATGATGTTATATCTAGGAGTTGGAGACATACCACGTTTAGCTCAGTTCTGGGCATCTTTGAAATACCTATACAAACTTGTTCCTACATAGTAACTTGCATCTTTGAATGAGAATCTGCTTGCTTACAGCAACGTGTTATATGTTCTGAATGCCCGAATTGGGAATCTGTGTCAAAACTTTGTTAGGAATTATGTGATCCTTACTAGCTGGAAGTAAGGGAGATGGGGCATGAAGTTATTTCTAGGAGTTGGACACATACCAAGTTTAGCTCAGTTCTGGTCATCTTTGAAATACCTATACAAACTTGTTCCTACATAGTAACTTGCATCTTTGAATGAGAATTTGCTTGCTTACAGCAACGTGCTATATGTTCTGAATGCCCGAATTGGGAATCTGTGTCAAAACTTTGTTAGGAATTATGTGATCCTTACTAGATGGACGTAAGGGAGTTGGGGCATGAAGGTATTTCTAGGAGTTGGACACATACCAAGTTTAGCACAGTTCTGGGCATCTTTGAAATACCTATAAAAACTTGTTCCTACATAGTAACGTGCAACTTTGAATGAGAATGTGCTTGCTTACAGCAACGTGCGATATGTTCTGAATGCCCGAATTGGGAATCTGTGTCAAAACTTTGTTAGGAATTATGTGATCCTTACTAGCTGGAAGTAAGGGAGTTGGGGTATGAAGATATTTCTAGGAGTTGGACACATACCAAGTTTAGCTCAGTTCTGGGCATCTTTGAAATACCTATACAAACTTGTTCCTACATAGTAACTTGCAACTTTGAATGAGAATGTGCTTGCTTACAGCAACGTGCTATATGCTCTGAATGCCCGAAAATGGAATCTGTGTCAAAACTTTGTTAGGAGTTATGTGATCCTTACTAGCTGGAAGTAAGTGAGATGGGGCATGATGTTATTTCTAGGAGTTGGAGACATACAACGTTTAGCTCAGTTCTGGGCATCTTTGAAATACCTATACAAACTTGTTCCTACATAGTAACTTGCAACTTTGAATGAGAATGTGCTTGCTTACAGCAACGTGCTATATGTTCTGAATGCCCGAATTGGGAATCTGTGTCAAAACTTTGTTAGGAATTATGTGATCCTTACTAGCTGGAAGTAAGTGAGATGGGGCATGAAATTATTTCTAGGAGTTGGACACATACCAAGTTTAGCTCAGTTCTGGGCATCTTTGAAATACCATACAAACTTGTTCCTACATAGTAACTTGCAACTTTGAATGAGAATGTGCTTACTTACAGCAACGTGCTATATGTTCTGAATGCCCGAATTGGGAATCTGTGTCAAAATTTGTTAGAAATTATGTGATCCTTACTAGCTGGAAGTAAGGGAGATGGGGCATGAATTTATTTCTAGGAGTTGGACAGATACCAAGTTTAGCTCAGTTCTGGGCATCTTTGAAATACCTATACAAACTTGTTCCTACATAGTAACTTGCAAATTTGAATGAGAATGTGCTTGCTTCCAGCAACGTGCTATATGTTCTGAATGCCCGAATTGGGAATCTCTGTCAAAACTTTGTTAGGAATTATGTGATCCTTACTAGCTGGAAGTAAGGGAGATGGGGTTGAAGTTATTTCTAGGAGTTGGACACATACCAAGTTTAGCTCAGTTCTGGGCATCTTTGAAATACCTATACAAACTTGTTCCTACATAGTAACTTGCAACTTTGAATGAGAATGTGCTTGCTTACAGCAACGTGCTATATGTTCTGAATGTCCGAATTGGGAATCTGTGTAAAAATTTGTTAGGAATTATGTGATCCATACTAGCTGGTAGTAAGGGAGTTAGGGCATGAATGTATTTCTAGGAGTTGGAGACATACCAAGTTTAGCTCAGTTCTGGGCATCTTTGAAATACCTATACAAACTTGTTCCTACATAGTAACTTGCAACTTTGAATGAGAATGTGCTTGCTTTCAGCAACGTGCTATATGTTCTGAATGCCCGAATTGGGAATCTGTGTCAAATTTTGTTAGGAATTATGTGATCCATACTAGCTGGAAGTAAGGGAGTTGGGGCATGAAGTTATTTCTAGGAGTTGGAGACATACAACGTTTAGCTCAGTTCTGGGCATCTTTGAAATACCTATACAAACTTGTTCCTACATAGTAACTTGCAACTTTGAATGAGAATGTGCTTGCTTACAGCAACGTGCTATATGCTCTGAATGCCCGAAAAGTGAATCTGTGTCAAATCTTTGTTAGGAATTATGTGATCCTTACTAGATGGAAGTAAGGGAGATGGGGCATGAAGTTATTTCTAGGAGTTGGAGACATACAACGTTTAGCTCAGTTCTGGGCATCTTTGAAATACCTATACAAACTTGTTCCTACATAGTAACTTGCAACTTTGAATGAGAATGTGCTTGCTTACAGCAACGAGCTATATGTTCTGAATCCCCGAATTGGGAATCTGTGTCAAAACTTTGTTAGGAATTATGTGATCCTTACTAGCTGGAAGTAAGTGAGATGGGGCATTAAATTATTTCTTGGAGTTGGACACATACCAAGTTTAGCTCAGTTCTGGGCATCTTTGAAATACCTATACAAACTTGTTCCTACATAGTAACTTGCAACTTTGAATGAGAATGTGCTTGCTTACAGCAACGTGCTATATGTTCTTAATGACCGAATTGGGAATCTGTGTCAAAACTTTGTTAGGAATTATGTGATCCTTACTAGCTGGAAGTAAGGGAGATGGGGCATGAAGTTATTTCTAGGAGTTGGAGACATACCAAGTTTAGCTCAGTTCTGGGCATCTTTGAAATACCTATACAATCTTGTTCCTACATAGTAACTTGCAACTTTGAATGAGAATGTGCTTGCTTGCTGCAACGTGCTATATGTTCTGAATGCCCGAATTGGGAATGTGTGTCAAAAGTTTGTTAGGAATTATGTGATCCTTACTAGCTGGAAGTAAGGGAGATGGGGAATGAAGTTATTTCTAGGAGTTGGAGATCTACCAAGTTTAGCTCAGTTCTGGGCATCTTTGAAATACCTATACAAACTTGTTCCTACATAGTAACTTGCATCTTTGAATGAGAATGTGCTTGCTTGCAGCAACGTGCTATATGTTCTGAATGCCCAAATTGGGAATATGTGTCAAAAATTTGTTACGAATTATGTGATCCTTACTAGCTGGAAGTAAGGGAGATGGGGCATGAAGTTATTTCTAGGAGTTGGACACATACCAAGTTTAGCTCAGTTCTGGGCAAATTTGAAATACCTGTACAAACTTGTTCCTACATAGTAACTTGCAACTTTGAATGAGAATGTGCTTGCTTGCAGCAACGTGCTATATTTTCTGAATGCCCGAATTGGGAATCTGTGTCAAAACTTTGTTAGGAATTATGTGATCCTTACTAGCTGGAAGTAAGGGAGATGGGGCATGAAGTTATTTCTAGGAGTTGGACACATACCAAGTTTAGCTCAGTTCTGGGCATCTTTGAAATACCTATACAAACTTGTTCCTACATAGTAACTTGCAACTTTGAATGAGAATGTGCTTGCTTACAGCAACGTGCTATATGTTCTGAATGCCCGAATTGGGAATCTGTGTCAAAATTTGTTAGGAATTATGTGATCCTTACTAGCTGGAAGTAAGGGAGTTGGGGCATGAAGGTATTTCTAGGAGTTGGACACAAACCAAGTTTAGCACAGTTCTGGGCATCTTAGAAATACCTATACAAACTTGTTCCTACATAGTAACTTGCAACTTTGAATGAGAATGTGCTTGCTTACAGCAACGTGCTATATGTGCTGAATGCCCGAATTGGGAATCTGTGTCAAAACTTTGTTAGGAATTATGTGATCCTTACTAGCTGGAAGTAAGGGAGATGGGGCATGATGTTATATCTAGGAGTTGGAGACATACCACGTTTAGCTCAGTTCTGGGCATCTTTGAAATACCTATACAAACTTGTTCCTACATAGTAACTTGCATCTTTGAATGAGAATCTGCTTGCTTACAGCAACGTGTTATATGTTCTGAATGCCCGAATTGGGAATCTGTGTCAAAACTTTGTTAGGAATTATGTGATCCTTACTAGCTGGAAGTAAGGGAGATGGGGCATGAAGTTATTTCTAGGAGTTGGACACATACCAAGTTTAGCTCAGTTCTGGTCATCTTTGAAATACCTATACAAACTTGTTCCTACATAGTAACTTGCATCTTTGAATGAGAATTTGCTTGCTTACAGCAACGTGCTATATGTTCTGAATGCCCGAATTGGGAATCTGTGTCAAAACTTTGTTAGGAATTATGTGATCCTTACTAGATGGACGTAAGGGAGTTGGGGCATGAAGGTATTTCTAGGAGTTGGACACATACCAAGTTTAGCACAGTTCTGGGCATCTTTGAAATACCTATAAAAACTTGTTCCTACATAGTAACGTGCAACTTTGAATGAGAATGTGCTTGCTTACAGCAACGTGCGATATGTTCTGAATGCCCGAATTGGGAATCTGTGTCAAAACTTTGTTAGGAATTATGTGATCCTTACTAGCTGGAAGTAAGGGAGATGGGGCATGAAGTTATTTCTAGGAGTTGGAGACATACCAAGTTTAGCTCAGTTCTGGGCATCTTTGAAATACCTATACAAACTTGTTCTTACATAGTAACTTGCAACTTTGAATGAGAATGTGCTTGCTTACAGCAACGTGCTATATGTTCTGAATGCCCGAATTGGGAATCTGTGTCAAAACTTTGTTAGGAATTATGTGATCCTTACTAGCTGGAAGTAAGGGAGATGGGGCATGAAGTTATTTCTAGGAGTTGGAGACATACAACGTTTAGCTCACTTCTGGGCATCTTTGAAATACCTATACAAACTTGTTCCTACATAGTAACTTGCAACTTTGAATGAGAATGTGCTTGCTTGCAGCAACGTGCTATATGTTCTGAATGCCAGAATTGGAATCTGTGTCAAATCTTTGTTAGGAATTATGTGATCCTTACTAGCTGGAAGTAAGGGAGATGGATCATGAAGTTATTTCTAGGAGTTGGAGACATACCAAGTTTAGCTCAGTTCTGGGCATCTTTGAAATACCTATACAAACTTGTTCCTACATAGTAACTTGCAACTTTGAATGAGAATGTGCTTGCTTGCAGCAACGTGCTATATGTTCTGAATGCCCGAATTGGGAATCTGTGTCAAAACTTTGTTAGGAATTATGTGATCCTTACTAGCTGGAAGTAAGGGAGATGGGGCATGAAGTTATTTCTAGGAGTTGGAGACATACAACGTTTAGCTCAGTTCTGGGCATCTTTGAAATACCTATACAAACTTGTTCCTACATAGTAACTTGCAACTTTTAATGAGAATGTGCTTGCTTGCAGCAACGTGCTATGTGTTCTGAATGCCCGAATTGGGAATCTGTGTCAAAACTTTGTTAGGAATTATGTGATCCTTACTAGCTGGAAGTAAGGGAGATGGGGCATGAAGTTATTTCTAGGAGTTAGACACATACCATGTTTAGCTCAGTTCTGGGCATCTTTGAAATACCTATACAAACTTGTTCCTACATAGTAACTTGCAACTTTGAATGAGAATGTGCTTGCTTTCAGCAACGTGCTATATGTTCTGAATGCCCGAATTGGGAATCTGTGTCAAAATTTGTTAAGAATTATGTGATCCTTACTAGCTGGAAGTAAGGGAGTTGGGGCATGAAGGTATTTCTAGGAGTTGGACACAAACCAAGTTTAGCACAGTTCTGGGTATCTTAGAAATACCTATACAAACTTGTTCCTACATAGTAACTTCCAACTTTGAATGAGAATGTGCTTGCTTACAGCAACGTGCTATATGTTCTGAATGGCCGAATTGGGAATCTGTGTCAAAATTTTGTTAGGAATTATGTGATCCTTACTAGCTGGAAGTAAGGGAGATGGGGCATGAAGTTATTTCTAGGAGTTGGACACATACCAACTTTAGCTCAGTTCTGGGCATCTTTGAAATACCTATACAAACTTGTTCCTACATAGTAACTTGCAACTTTGAATGAGAATGTGCTTGCTTACAGCAACGTGCTATATGTGCTGAATGCCCGAATTGGGAATCTGTGTCAAAACTTTGTTAGGAATTATGTGATCCTTACTAGCTGGAAGTAAGGGAGATGGGGCATGATGTTATTTCTAGGAGTTGGAGACATACCACGTTTAGCTCAGTTCTGGGCATCTTTGAAATACCTATACAAACTTGTTCCTACATAGTAACTTGCATCTTTGAATGAGAATCTGCTTGCTTACAGCAACGTGCTATATGTTCTGAATGCCCGAATTGGGAATCTGTGTCAACACTTTGTTAGGAATTATGTGATCCTTACTAGCTGGAAGTAAGGGAGATGGGGCATGAAGTTATTTCTAGGAGTTGGACACATACCAAGTTTAGCTCAGTTCTGGGCATCTTTGAAATACCTATACAAACTTGTTCCTACATAGTAACTTGCATCTTTGAATGAGAATGTGCTTGCTTGCAGCAACGTGCTATATGTTCTGAATGCCCCAATTGGGAATCTGTGTCAAAACTTTGTTAGGAATTATGTGATCCTTACTAGCTGGAAGTAAGGGAGATGGGGCATGAAGTTATTTCTAGGAGTTGGACACATACCAAGTTTAGCTCAGTTCTGGGCCTCTTTGAAATACCTATACAAACTTGTTCCTACATAGTAACTTGCATCTTTGAATGAGATTCTGCTTGCTAGCAGCAACGGGCTATATGTTCTGAATGCCCGAATTGGGAATATGTGTCAAAAATTTGTTAGGAATTATGTGATCCTTACTAGCTGGAAGTAAGGGAGATGGGGCATGAAGTTATTTCTAGGAGTTGGACACATACCAAGTTTAGCTCAGTTCTGGGCATCTTTGAAATACCTATACAAACTTGTTCCTACATAGTAACTTGCATCTTTGAATGAGAATGTGCTTGCTTACAGCAACGTGCTATATGTTCTGAATGCCCGAATTGGGAATCTGTGTCAAATCTTTGTTAGGAATTATGTGATCCTTACTAGCTGGAAGTAAGGGAGATGGGGCATGAAGTTATTTCTAGGAGTTGGACACATACCAAGTTTAGCTCAGTTCTGGGCATCTTTGAAATACCTATACAAACTTGTTCCTACATAGTAACTTGCATCTTTGAATGAGAATGTGCTTGCTTACAGCAACGTGCTATATGTTCTGAATGCCCGAATTGGGAATCTGTGTCAAAACTTTGTTAGGAATTATGTGATCCTTACTAGCTGGAAGTAAGGGAGATGGGGCATGAAGTTATTTCTAGGAGTTGGAGACATACAACGTTTAGCTCAGTTCTGGGCATCTTTGAAATACCTATACAAACTTGTTCCTGCATACTAACTTGCAACTTTGAATGAGAATGTGCTTCTTACAGCAACGTGCTATAAGTACTGAGCCCGAATTGGGAATCTGTGTCAAAACTTTGTTAGGAATTATGTGATCCTTACTAGCTGGAAGTAAGTGAGATGGGGCATGAAATTATATCTAGGAGTTGGACACATACCAAGTTTAGCTCAGTTCTGGGCATCTTTGAAATACCTATACAAACTTGTTCCTACATAGTAACTTGCATCTTTGAATGAGAATGTGCTTGCTTACAGCAACGTGCTATATGTTCTGAATGCCCGAATTGGGAATCTGTGTCAAAACTTTGTTAGGAATTATGTGATCCTTACTAGATGAAAGTAAGGGAGTTGGGGCATGAAGGTATTCCTAGGAGTTGGACACATACCAAGTTTAGCACAGTTCTGGGCATCTTTGAAATACCTATACAAACTTGTTCCTACATAGTAACTTGCAACTTTGAATGAGAATGTGCTTGCTTACAGCAACGTGCTATATGTTCTGAATGCCCGAATTGGGAATCTGTGTCAAAATTTGTTAGGAATTATGTGATCCTTACTAGCTGGAAGTAAGGGAGTTGGGGCATGGAATTATTTCTAGGAGTTGGACACATACCAAGTTTAGCTCAGTTCTGGGCATATTTGAAATAACTATACAAACTTGTTCCTACATAGTAACTTGCAACTTTGAATGAGAATGTGCTTGCTTACAGCAACGTGCTATATGTTCTGAATGCCCGAAAAGGGAATCTGTGTCAAAACTTTGTTAGGAGTTATGTGATCCTTACTAGCTGGAAGTAAGGGAGATGGGGCATGAAGTTATTTCTAGGAGTTGGAGACATACAACGTTTAGCTCAGTTCTGGGCATCTTTGAAATACCATAAAAACTTGTTCCTACATAGTAAGTTGCAACATTGAATGAGAATGTGCTTGCTTACAGCAACGTGCTATATGTTCTGAATGCCCGAATTGGGAATCTGTGTCAAAACTTTGTTAGGAATTATGTGATCCTTACCAGCTGGAAGTAAGGGAGATGGGGCATGAAGTTATTTCTAGGAGTTGGACACATACCAAGTTTAGCTCAGTTCTGGGCATCTTTGAAATACTTGTACAAACTTGTTCCTACATAGTAACTTGCAACTTTTAATGAGAATGTGCTTGCTTGCAGCTACGTGCTACATGTTCTGAATGCCCGAATTGGGAATCTGTGTCAAAACTCTGTTAGGAATTATGTGATCCTTACTAGCTGGAAGTAAGGGAGATGGGGCATGAAGTTATTTCTAGGAGTTGGAGACATACAACGTTTAGCTCAGTTCTGGACATCTTTGAAATACCTATACAAACTTGTTCCTACATAGTAACTTGCAACTTTGAATGAGAATGTGCTTGCTTGCAGCAACGTGCTATATGTTCTGAATGCCCGACTTGGGAATCTGTGTCAAAACTTTGTTAGGAATTATGTGATCCTTACTAGCTGGAAGTAAGGGAGATGGGGCATGAAGTTATTTCTAGGAGTTGGACACATACCAAGTTTAGCTCAGTTCTGGGCATCTTTGAAATACCTATACAAACTTGTTCCTACATAGTAACTTGCAACTTTGAAAGAGAATGTGCTTGCTTTCAGCAACGTGCTATATGTTCTGAATGCCCGAATTGGGAATCTGTGTCAAAACTTTCTTAGGAATTATGTGATCCATACTAGCGGGAAGTAAGGGAGTTGGGGCATGAAGTTATTTCTAGGAGTTGGAGACATACCAAGTTTAGCTCAGTTCTGGGCATCTTTGAAATACCTATACAAACTTGTTCCTACATAGTAACTTGCAACTTTGAATGAGAATGTGCTTGCTTACAGCAACGTGCTATATGTTCTGAATGCCCGAAGTGGGAATCTGTGTCAAAATTTGTTAGGAATTATGTGATCCTTACTAGCTGGAAGTAAGGGAGTTGGGGCATGAAGATATTTCTAGGAGTTGGACATATACCAAGTTTAGCTCAGTTCTGGGCATCTTTGAAATACCTATACAAACTTGTTCCTACATAGTAACTTGCAACTTTGAATGAGAATGTGCTTGCTTACAGCAACGTGCTATATGCTCTGAATGCCCGAATAGGGAATCTGTGTCAAAACTTTGTTAGGAATTATGTGATCCTTACTAGCTGGAAGTAAGGGAGATGGGGCATGAAGTTATTTCTAGGAGTTGGAGACATACAACGTTTAGCTCAGTTCTGGGCATCTTTGAAATACCTATACAAACTTGTTCCTGCATACTAACTTGCTACTTTGAATGAGAATATGCTTCTTACAGCAACGTGCTATAAGTACTGAGCCCGAATTGGGAATCTGTGTCAAAACTTTGTTAGGAATTATGTGATCCTTACTAGCTGGAAGTAAGTGAGATGGGGCATGAAATTATTTCTAGGAGTTGGACACATACCAAGTTTAGCTCAGTTCTGGGCATCTTTGAAATACCTGTACAAACTTGTTCCTACATAGTAACTTGCAACTTTGAATGAGAATGTGCTTGCTTGCAGCAACGTGCTATATGTTCTGAATGCCCGAATTGGGAATCTGTGTCAAAACTTTGTTAGGAATTATGTGATCCTTACTAGCTGGAAGTAAGGGATATGGGGCATGAAGTTATTTCTAGGAGTTGGACACATACCAAGTTTAGCTCAGTTCTGGGCATCTTTGAAATACCTATACAAACTTGTTCCTACATAGTAACTTGCAACTTTGAATGAAAATGTGCTTGCTTGCAGCAACGTGCTATATGTTCTGAATGCCCGAATTGGGAATCTGTGTCAAAACTTTGTTAGGAATTATGTGATCCTTACTAGCTGGAAGTAAGGGAGATGGGGCATGAAGTTATTTCTAGGAGTTGGACACATACCAAGTTTAGCTCAGTTCTGGGCATCTTTGAAATACCTATACAATCTTGTTCCTACATAGTAACTTGCATCTTTGAATGAGAATGTGCTTGCTTACAGCAACGTGCTATATGTTCTGAATGCCCGAATTAGGAATCTGTGTCAAAACTTTGTTAGGAATTATGTGATCCTTACTAGCTGGAAGTAAGTGAGATGGGGCATGAAATTATTTCTAGGAGTTGGACACATACCAAGTTTAGCTCAGTTCTGTGCATCTTTGAAATACCTATACAAACTTGTTCCTACATAGAAACTTGCAACTTTGAATGAGAATGTGCTTGCTTCCATCAACGTGCTATATGTTCTGAACGCCCGAATTGGGAATCTGTGTCAAAACTTTGTTAGAAATTATGTGATCCTTACGAGCTGGAAGTAAGGGAGATGGGGCATGAAGTTATTTCTAGGAGTTGGACAGATAACAAGTTTAGCTCAGTTCTGGGCATCTTTGAAATACCTAGACAAACTTGTTCCTACATAGTAACTTGCAACTTTGAATGAGAATGTGCTTGCTTCCAGCAACGTGCTATATGTTCTGAATGCCCGAATTGGGAATCTCTGTCAAAACTTTGTTAGGAATTATGTGATCCTTACTAGCTGGAAGTAAGGGAGATGGGGCATGAAGTTATTTCTAGGAGTTGGACACAAACCAAGTTTAGCTCAGTTCTGGGCATCTTTGAAATACCTATACAAACTTGTTCCTACATAGTAACTTGCAACTTTGAATGAGAATGTGCTTGCTTACAGCAACGTGCTATATGTTCTGAATGCCCGAAATGAGAATCTGTGTCAAAATTTGTTAGGAATTATGTGATCCATACTAGCTGGAAGTAAGGGAGTTGTGGCATGAAATATTTCAAGGAGTTGGACACATACCAAGTTTTGCTCAGTTCTGGGCATCTTTGAAATACATATACAAACTTGTTCCTACATAGTAACTTGCAACTTTGAATGAGAATGTGCTTGCTTACAGCAACGTGCTATATGTTCTGAATGCCCGAATTGGGAATCTGTGTCAAAATTTGTTAGTAATTATGTGATCCTTACTAGCTGGAAGTAAGGGAGTTGGGGCATAAAGATATTTCTAGGAGTTGGACACATACCAAGTTTAGCTCAGTTCTGGGCATCTTAGAAATACCTATACAAACTTGTTCCTACATAGTAACTTTCAACTTTGAATGAGAATGTGCTTGCTTACAGCAACGTGCTATATGCTCTAAATGCCCGAAAAGGGAATCTGTGTCAAAACTTTGTTAGAAACTATGTGATCCTTACTAGATGGAAGTAAAGTAGTTGGGGCATGAAGGTGTTTCTAGGCGTTGGACACATACGAAGTATAACACAGTTCTGGGCATCTTTGAAATACCTATACAAACTTGTTCCTACATAGTAACTTGCAACTTTGAATGAGAATGTGCTTGCTTACAGCAACGTGCTATATGTTCTGAATGCCCGAATTAGGAATCTGTGTCAAAACTTTGTTAGGAATTATGTGATCCTTACTAGATGGAAGTAAGTGAGATGGGGCATGAAATTATTTCTGGGAGTTGGAAACATACCAAGTTTAGCTCAGTTCTGGGCATCTTTGAAATACCATACAAACTTGTTCCTACATAGTAACTTGCAACTTTGAATGAGAATGTGCTTGCTTACAGCAACGTGCTATATGTTCTGAACCCCGAATTGGGAATCTGTGTCAAAACTTTGTTAGAAATTATGTGATCCTTACTAGCTGGAAGTAAGGGAGATGGGGCATGAAGTTATTTCTAGGAGTTGGACAGATACCAAGTTTAGCTCAGTTCTGGGCATCTTTGAAATACCTATACTAACTTGTTCCTACATAGTAACTTGCAACTTTGAATGAGAATGTGCTTGCTTACAGCAACGTGCTATATGCTCTGAATGCCGGAAAAGGGAATCTGTGTCAAAACTTTGTTAGGAATTATGTGATCCTTACTAGCTGGAAGTAAGTGAGATGGTGAATGAAGTTATTTCTAGGAGTTGGAGACATACAACGTTTAGCTCAGTTCTGGGCATCTTTGAAATACCTATACGAACTTGTTCCTACATAGTAACTTGCAACTTTGAATGAGAATGTGCTTGCTTTCAGCAACGTGCTATATGTTCTGAATGCCCGATTTGGGAATCTGTGTCAAAACTTTGTTAGGAATTATGTGATCCTTACTAGCTGGAAGTAAGGGAGATGGGGCATGAAGTTATTTCTAGGAGTTGGACACATACCAAGTTTAGCTCAGTTCTGGGCATCTTTGAAATACCTATACAAACTTGTTCCTACATAGTAACTTGCAACTTTGAATGAGAATGTGCTTGCTTACAGCAACGTGCTATATGTTCTGAAGGCCCGAATTGGGAATCTGTGTCAAAATTTTTTAGGAATTATGTGATCCTTACTAGCTGGAAGCAAGGGAGTTGGGGCATGAAGGTATTTCTAGGAGTTGGACACATACCAAGTTTAGCTCAGTTCTGGGCATCTTTGAAATACCTATACAAACTTGTTCCTACATAGTAACTTGCAACTTTGAATGAGAATGTGCTTGCTTACAGCAACGTGCTATATGCTCTGAATGCCCGAAAAGGGAATCTGTGTCAAAACTTTGTTAGGAATTATGTGATCCTTACTAGCTGGAAGTAAGTGAGATGGGGCATGAAGTTATTTCTAGGAGTTGGAGAAATACAACGTTTAGCTCAGTTCTGGGCATCTTTGAAATACCTATACAAACTTGTTCCTACATAGTAACTTGCAACTTTGAATGAGAATGTGCTTGCTTGCAGCAACGTGCTATATGTTCTGAATGCCCGAATTGGGAATCTGTGTCAAAACTTTGTTAGGAATTATGTGATCCTTACTAGCTGGAAGTAAGGGAGATGGGGAATGAAGTTATTTCTAGGAGTTGGAGACATACCAAGTTTAGCTCAGTTCTGGGCATCTTTGAAATACCTATACAAACTTGTTCCTACATAGTAACTTGCAACTTTGAATGAGAATGTGCTTGCTTCCAGCAACGTGCTATATGTTCTGAATGCCCGAATTGGGAATCTCTGTCAAAACTTTGTTAGGAATTATGTGATCCTTACTAGCTGGAAGTAAGGGAGATGGGGCATGAAGTTATTTCTAGGAGTTGGACACAAACCAAGTTTAGCTCAGTTCTGGGCATCTTTGAAATACCTATACAAACTTGTTCCTACATAGTAACTTGCAACTTTGAATGAGAATGTGCTTGCTTACAGCAACGTGCTATATGTTCTGAATGCCCGAAATGAGAATCTGTGTCAAAATTTGTTAGGAATTATGTGATCCATACTAGCTGGAAGTAAGGGAGTTGTGGCATGAAATATTTCAAGGAGTTGGACACATACCAAGTTTTGCTCAGTTCTGGGCATCTTTGAAATACATATACAAACTTGTTCCTACATAGTAACTTGCAACTTTGAATGAGAATGTGCTTGCTTACAGCAACGTGCTATATGTTCTGAATGCCCGAATTGGGAATCTGTGTCAAAATTTGTTAGTAATTATGTGATCCTTACTAGCTGGAAGTAAGGGAGTTGGGGCATAAAGATATTTCTAGGAGTTGGACACATACCAAGTTTAGCTCAGTTCTGGGCATCTTAGAAATACCTATACAAACTTGTTCCTACATAGTAACTTTCAACTTTGAATGAGAATGTGCTTGCTTACAGCAACGTGCTATATGCTCTAAATGCCCGAAAAGGGAATCTGTGTCAAAACTTTGTTAGGAGTTATGTGATCCTTACTAGCTGGAAGTAAGTGAGATGGGGCATGAAGTTATTTCTAGGAGTTGGAGACATACAACGTTTAGCTCAGTTCTGGGCATCTTTGAAATACCTATACAAACTTGTTCCTACATAGTAACTTGCAACTTTGAATGAGAATGTGCTTGCTTACAGCAACGTGCTATATGTTCTGAATGCCGGAATTAGGAATCTGTGTCAAAACTTTGTTAGAAACTATGTGATCCTTACTAGATGGAAGTAAAGTAGTTGGGGCATGAAGGTGTTTCTAGGCGTTGGACACATACGAAGTATAACACAGTTCTGGGCATCTTTGAAATACCTATACAAACTTGTTCCTACATAGTAACTTGCAACTTTGAATGAGAATGTGCTTACTTACAGCAACGTGCTATATGTTCTGAATGCCCGAATTAGGAATCTGTGTCAAAACTTTGTTAGGAATTATGTGATCCTTACTAGCTGGAAGTAAGTGAGATGGGGCATGAAATTATTTCTAGGAGTTGGAAACATACCAAGTTTAGCTCAGTTCTGGGCATCTTTGAAATACCATACAAACTTGTTCCTACATAGTAACTTGCAACTTTGAATGAGAATGTGCTTGCTTACAGCAACGTGCTATATGTTCTGAACCCCGAATTGGGAATCTGTGTCAAAACTTTGTTAGAAATTATGTGATCCTTACTAGCTGGAAGTAAGGGAGATGGGGCATGAAGTTATTTCTAGGAGTTGGACAGATACCAAGTTTAGCTCAGTTCTGGGCATCTTTGAAATACCTATACTAACTTGTTCCTACATAGTAACTTGCAACTTTGAATGAGAATGTGCTTGCTTACAGCAACGTGCTATATGCTCTGAATGCCGGAAAAGGGAATCTGTGTCAAAACTTTGTTAGGAATTATGTGATGCTTACTAGCTGGAAGTAAGTGAGATGGTGAATGAAGTTATTTCTAGGAGTTGGAGACATACAACGTTTAGCTCAGTTCTGGGCATCTTTGAAATACCTATACGAACTTGTTCCTACATAGTAACTTGCAACTTTGAATGAGAATGTGCTTGCTTGCAGCAACGTGCTATATGTTCTGAATGCCCGATTTGGGAATCTGTGTCAAAACTTTGTTAGGAATTATGTGATCCTTACTAGCTGGAAGTAAGGGAGATGGGGCATGAAGTTATTTCTAGGAGTTGGACACATACCAAGTTTAGCTCAGTTCTGGGCATCTTTGAAATACCTATACAAACTTGTTCCTACATAGTAACTTGCAACTTTGAATGAGAATGTGCTTGCTTACAGCAACGTGCTATATGTTCTGAAGGCCCGAATTGGGAATCTGTGTCAAAATTTTTTAGGAATTATGTGATCCTTACTAGCTGGAAGCAAGGGAGTTGGAGCATGAAGGTATTTCTAGGAGTTGGACACATACCAAGTTTAGCTCAGTTCTGGGCATCTTTGAAATACCTATACAAACTTGTTCCTACATAGTAACTTGCAACTTTGAATGAGAATGTGCTTGCTTACAGCAACGTGCTATATGCTCTGAATGCCCGAAAAGGGAATCTGTGTCAAAACTTTGTTAGGAATTATGTGATCCTTACTAGCTGGAAGTAAGTGAGATGGGGCATGAAGTTATTTCTAGGAGTTGGAGAAATACAACGTTTAGCTCAGTTCTGGGCATCTTTGAAATACCTATACAAACTTGTTCCTACATAGTAACTTGCAACTTTGAATGAGAATGTGCTTGCTTGCAGCAACGTGCTATATGTTCTGAATGCCCGAATTGGGAATCTGTGTCAAAACTTTGTTAGGAATTATGTGATCCTTACTAGCTGGAAGTAAGGGAGATGGGGAATGAAGTTATTTCTAGGAGTTGGAGACATACCAAGTTTAGCTCAGTTCTGGGCATCTTTGAAATACCTATACAAACTTGTTCCTACATAGTAACTTGCAACTTTGAATGAGAATGTGCTTGCTTGCAGCAACGTGCTATATGTTCTGAATGCCCGAATTGGGAATCTGTGTCAAAATTTTGTTTGTAATTATGTGATCCTTACTAGCTGGAAGTAAGGGAGATGGGGCTTGAAGTTATTTCTAGGAGTTGCACACATACCAAGTTTAGCTCAGTTTTGGGCATCTTTGAAATACCTATACAAACTTGTTCCTACATAGTAACTTGCATCTTTGAATGAGAATGTGCTTGCTTACAGCAACGTGCTATATGTTCTGAATGCCCTAATTGGGAATCTGTGTCAAAACTTTGTTAGGAATTATGTGATCCTTATTAGCTGGAAGTAAGGGAGATGGTGCATGAAGTTATTTCTAGGAGTTGGACACATACTAAGTTTAGCTCAGTTCTGGGCATCTTTGAAATACCTATACAAACTTGTTCCTACATAGTAACTTGCAACTTTGAATGAGAATGTGCTTGCTTTCAGCAACGTGCTATATGTTCTGAATGCCCGAATTGGGGTCTGTGTCAAAATTTGTTAGAAATTATGTGATCCTTACTAGCTGGAAGTAAGGGAGTTGGGGCATGAAGGTATTTCTAGGAGTTGGACACAAACCAAGTTTAGCACACTTCTGGGCATCTTAGAAATACCTATACAAACTTGTTCCTACATAGTAACTTGCAACTTTGAATGAGAATGTGCTTGCTTACAGCAACGTGCTATATGCTCTGAATGCCCGAAAAGGGAATCTGTGTCAAATCTTTGTTAGGAATTATGTGATCCTTACAAGCTGGAAGTAAGTGAGATGGGGCATGAAGTTATTTCTAGGAGTTGGAGACATACAACGTTTAGCTCAGTTCTGGGCATCTTTGAAATACCTATACAAACTTCTTCCTACATAGTAACTTGCATCTTTGAATGAGAATGTGCTTGCTTACAGCAACGTGCTATATGTTCTGAATGCCCGAATTGGGAATATGTGTCAAATCTTTGCTAGGAATTATGTGATCCTTACTAGCTGGAAGTAAGGGAGATGGGGCATGAAGTTATTTCTAGGAGTTGGACACATACCAAGTTTACCTCAGTCCTGGGCATCTTTGAAATACCTATACAAACTTGTTCCTACATAGTAACTTGCATCTTTGAATGAGAATGTGCTTGCTTATAGCAACGTGCTATATGTTCTGAATGCTCGTATTGGGAATATGTGTCAAAACTTTGTTAGGAATTATGTGATCCTTACTAGATGGAAGTAAGGGAGTTGGGGCATGAAGGTATTTCTAGGAGTTGGACACATACCAAGTTTAGCTCAGTTCTGGGCATCTTTGAAATACCTATACAAACTTGTTCCTACATAGTAACTTGCAACTTTGAATGAGAATGTGCTTGCTTACAGCAACGTGCTATATGTTCTGAATGCCCGAATTGGCAATCTGGGTCAAAACTTTGTTAGGAATTATGTGATCCTTACTAGCTGGAAGTAAGTGAGATGGGGCATGAAGTTATTTCTAGGAGTTGGAGACATACAACGTTTAGCTCAGTTCTGGGCATCTTTGAAATACCTATACAAACTTGTTCCTACATAGTAACTTGCAACTTTGAATGAGAATCTGCTTGCTTACAGCAACGTGCTATATGTTCTGAATGCCCGAATAGGGAATCTGTGTCAAAACTTTGTTAGAAACTATGTGATCCTTACTAGATGGAAGTAAGGTAGTTGGGGCATGAAGGTGTTTCTAGGCGTTGGACACATACGAAGTTTAGCACAGTTCTGGGCATCTTTGAAATACCTATACAAACTTGTTCCTACATAGTAACTTGCAACTTTGAATGAGAATGTGCTTGTTTACAGCAACGTGCTATATGTTCTGAATGCCCGAATTGGGAATCTGTGTCAAAATTTTTTAGGAATTATGTGATCCTTACTAGCTGGAAGTAAGGGAGTTGGGGCATGAATGTATTTCTAGGAGTTGGACACATACCAAGTTTAGCTCAGTTCTGGGCATCTTTGAAATACCTATACAAACTTGTTCCTACATAGTAACTTGCAACTTTGAATGAGAATGTGCTTGCTTACAGCAACGTGCTATATGCTCTGAATGCCCGAAAAGGGAATCTGTGTCAAAACTTTGTTAGGAATTATGTGATCCTTACTAGCTGGAAGTAAGTGAGATGGGGCATGAAGTTATTTCTAGGAGTTGGAGAAATACAACGTTTAGCTCAGTTCTGGGCATCTTTGAAATACCTATACAAACTTGTTCCTACATAGTAACTTGCAACTTTGAATGAGAATGTGCTTGCTTGCAGCAACGTGCTATATGTTCTGAATGCCCGAATTGGGAATCTGTGTCAAAACTTTGTTAGGAATTATGTGATCCTTACTAGCTGGAAGTAAGGGAGATGGGGAATGAAGTTATTTCTAGGAGTTGGAGACATACCAAGTTTAGCTCAGTTCTGGGCATCTTTGAAATACCTATACAAACTTGTTCCTACATAGTAACTTGCAACTTTGAATGAGAATGTGCTTGCTTGCAGCAACGTGCTATATGTTCTGAATGCCCGAATTGGGAATCTGTGTCAAAATTTTGTTTGTAATTATGTGATCCTTACTAGCTGGAAGTAAGGGAGATGGGGCTTGAAGTTATTTCTAGGAGTTGCACACATACCAAGTTTAGCTCAGTTTTGGGCATCTTTGAAATACCTATACAAACTTGTTCCTACATAGTAACTTGCATCTTTGAATGAGAATGTGCTTGCTTACAGCAACGTGCTATATGTTCTGAATGCCCTAATTGGGAATCTGTGTCAAAACTTTGTTAGGAATTATGTGATCCTTATTAGCTGGAAGTAAGGGAGATGGTGCATGAAGTTATTTCTAGGAGTTGGACACATACTAAGTTTAGCTCAGTTCTGGGCATCTTTGAAATACCTATACAAACTTGTTCCTACATAGTAACTTGCAACTTTGAATGAGAATGTGCTTGCTTTCAGCAACGTGCTATATGTTCTGAATGCCCGAATTGGGGTCTGTGTCAAAATTTGTTAGAAATTATGTGATCCTTACTAGCTGGAAGTAAGGGAGTTGGGGCATGAACGTATTTCTAGGAGTTGGACACAAACCAAGTTTAGCACAGTTCTGGGCATCTTAGAAATACCTATACAAACTTGTTCCTACATAGTAACTTGCAACTTTGAATGAGAATGTGCTTGCTTACAGCAACGTGCTATATGCTCTGAATGCCCGAAAAGGGAATCTGTGTCAAATCTTTGTTAGGAATTATGTGATCCTTACAAGCTGGAAGTAAGTGAGATGGGGCATGAAGTTATTTCTAGGAGTTGGAGACATACAACGTTTAGCTCAGTTCTGGGCATCTTTGAAATACCTATACAAACTTCTTCCTACTTAGTAACTTGCATCTTTGAATGAGAATGTGCTTGCTTACAGCAACGTGCTATATGTTCTGAATGCCCGAATTGGGAATATGTGTCAAATCTTTGCTAGGAATTATGTGATCCTTACTAGCTGGAAGTAAGGGAGATGGGGCATGAAGTTATTTCTAGGAGTTGGACACATACCAAGTTTACCTCAGTTCTGGGCATCTTTGAAATACCTATACAAACTTGTTCCTACATAGTAACTTGCATCTTTGAATGAGAATGTGCTTGCTTATAGCAACGTGCTATATGTTCTGAATGCTCGTATTGGGAATATGTGTCAAAACTTTGTTAGGAATTATGTGATCCTTACTAGATGGAAGTAAGGGAGTTGGGGCATGAAGGTATTTCTAGGAGTTGGACACATACCAAGTTTAGCACAGTTCTGGGCATCTTTGAAATACCTATACAAACTTGTTCCTACATAGTAACTTGCAACTTTGAATGAGAATGTGCTTGCTTACAGCAACGTGCTATATGTTCTGAATGCCCGAATTGGCAATCTGGGTCAAAACTTTGTTAGGAATTATGTGATCCTTACTAGCTGGAAGTAAGTGAGATGGGGCATGAAGTTATTTCTAGGAGTTGGAGACATACAACGTTTAGCTCAGTTCTGGGCATCTTTGAAATACCTATACAAACTTGTTCCTACATAGTAACTTGCAACTTTGAATGAGAATCTGCTTGCTTACAGCAACGTGCTATATGTTCTGAATGCCCGAATAGGGAATCTGTGTCAAAACTTTGTTAGAAACTATGTGATCCTTACTAGATGGAAGTAAGGTAGTTGGGGCATGAAGGTGTTTCTAGGCGTTGGACACATACGAAGTTTAGCACAGTTCTGGGCATCTTTGAAATACCTATACAAACTTGTTCCTACATAGTAACTTGCAACTTTGAATGAGAATCTGCTTGCTTACAGCAACGTGCTATATGTTCTGAATGCCCGAATTGGGAATCTGTGTCAAAACTTTGTTAGGAATTATGTGATCCTTACTAGCTGGAAGTAAGGGAGATGGAGCATGAAGTTATTTCTAGGAGTTGGACACATACCAAGTTTAGCTCAGTTCTGGGCATCTTTGAAATACCTGTACAAACTTGTTCCTACATAGTAACTTGCATCTTTGAATGAGAATGTGCTTGCTTGCAGCAACGTGCTATATGTTCTGAATGCCCAAATTGGGAATATGTGTCAAAAATTTGTTAGGAATTATGTGATACTTACTAGCTGGAAGTAAGGGAGATGGGGCATGAAGTTATTTCTAGGAGTTGGACAAATACCAAGTTTAGCTCAGTTCTGGGCATCTTTGAAATACCTATACAAACTTGTTCCTACATAGTAACTTGCAACTTTGAATGAGAATGTGCTTGCTTACAGCAACGTGCTATATGTTCTGAATGCCCGAATTGGGAATCTGTGTCAAAACTTTGTTAGGAATTATGTGATCCTTACTAGCTGGAAGTAAGGGAGATGGAGCATGAAGTTCTTTCTAGGAGTTGGACACATACCAAGTTTAGTTCAGTTCTGGGCATCTTTGAAATACCTGTACAAACTTGTTCCTACATAGTAACTTGCATCTTTGAATGAGAATGTGCTTGCTTGCAGCAACGTGCTATATGTTCTGAATGCCCAAATTGGGAATATGTGTCAAAAATTTGTTGGAATTATGTGATCCTTATTAGCTGGAAGTAAGGGAGATGGGGCATGAAGTTATTTCTAGGAGTTGGACACATACCAAGTTTAGCTCACTTCTGGGCATCTTTGAAATACCTGTACAAACTTGTTCCTACATAGTAACTTGCAACTTTGAATGAGAATGTGCTTGCTTATAGCAACGTGCTATATGTTCTGAATGCCCGAATTGGGAATCTGTGTCAAAACTTTGTTAGGAATTATGTGATCCTTACTAGCTAGAAGTAAGGGAGATGGGGCATGAAGTTATTTCTAGGAGTTGAACACATACCAAGTTTAGCTCAGTTCTGGGCATCTTTGAAATACCTATACAAACTTGTTCCTACATAGTAACTTGCAACTTTGAATGAGAATGTGCTTGCTTGCAGCAACGTGCTGTATGTTCTGAATGCCCGAATTGGGAATCTGTGTCAAAACTTTGTTAGGAATTATGTGATCCTTACTAGCTGGAAGTAAGGGAGATGGGGCATGAAGTTATTTCTAGGAGTTGGAGACATACAACATTTAGCTCACTTCTGGGCATCTTTGAAATACCTATACAAACTTGTTCCTACATAGTAACTTGCAACTTTGAATGAGAATGTGCTTGCTTGCAGCAACGTGCTATATGTTCTGAATGCCAGAATTGGAATCTGTGTCAAAACTTTGTTAGGAATTATGTGATCCGACTAGCTGGAAGTAAGGGAGATGGAGCATGAAGTTATTTCTAGGAGTTGGACACATACCAAGTTTAGCTCAGTTCTGGGCATCTTTGAAATACCTATACAAACTTGTTCCTACATAGTAACTTGCATCTTTGAATGAGAATGTGCTTGCTTACAGCAACGTGCTATATGTTCTGAATGCCCGAATTAGGAATCTGTGTCAAAACTTTTTAGGAATTATGTGATCCTTACTAGCTGGAAGTAAGTGAAATGGGGCATGAAATTATTTCTAGGAGTTGGACACATACCAAGTTTAGCTCAGTTCTGGGCATCTTTGAAATGCCATACAAACTTGTTCCTACATAGTAACTTGCAACTTTGAATGAGAATGTGCTTGCTTACAGCAACGTGCTATATGTTCTGAATGCCCGAATTGGGAATCTGTGTCAAAACTTTTTTAGGAATTATGTGATCCTTACTAGCTGGAAGTAAGTGAGATGGGGCATGAAATTATTTCTAGGAGTTGGAAACATACCAAGTTTAGCTCAGTTCTGGGCATCTTTGAAATACCATACAAACTTGTTCCTACATAGTAACTTGCAACTTTGAATGAGAATGTGCTTGCTTACAGCAACGTGCTATATGTTCTGAATGCCCGAATTGGGAATCTGTGTGAAAATTTGTTAGAAATTATGTGATCCTTACTAGCTGGAAGTAAGGGAGATGGGGCATGAAGTTATTTCTAGGAGTTGGACAGATACCAAGTTTAGCTCAGTTCTGGGCATCTTTGAAATACCTATACAAACTTGTTCCTACATAGTAACTTGCAACTTTGAATGAGAATGTGCTTGCTTACAGCAACGTGCTATATGTTCTGAATGCCCGAATTGGGAATCTGTGTCAAAATTTTTTAGGAATTATGTGATCCTTACTAGCTGGAAGTAAGGGAGTTGGGGCATGAAGGTATTTCTAGGAGTTGGACACATACCAAGTTTAGCTCAGTTCTGGGCATCTTTGAAATACCTATACAAACTTGTTCCTACATAGTAACTTGCAACTTTGAATGAGAATGTGCTTGCTTACAGTAACGTGCTATATGCTCTGAATGCCCGAAAAGGGAATCTGTGTCAAAACTTTGTTAGGAATTATGTGATCCTTACTAACTGGAAGTAAGGGAGATGGAGCATGAAGTTCTTTCTAGGAGTTGGACACATACCAAGTTTAGTTCAGTTCTGGGCATCTTTGAAATACCTGTACAAACTTGTTCCTACATAGTAACTTGCATCTTTGAATGAGAATGTGCTTGCTTGCAGCAACGTGCTATATGTTCTGAATGCCCAAATTGGGAATATGTGTCAAAAATTTGTTGGAATTATGTGATCCTTATTAGCTGGAAGTAAGGGAGATGGGGCATGAAGTTATTTCTAGGAGTTGGACACATACCAAGTTTAGCTCAGTTCTGGGCATCTTTGAAATACCTGTACAAACATGTTCCTACATAGTAACTTGCAACTTTGAATGAGAATGTGCTTGCTTGCAGCAACGTGCTATATGTTCTGAATGCCCGAATTGGGAATCTGTGTCAAAACTTTGTTAGGAATTATGTGATCCTTACTAGCTGGAAGTAAGGGAGATGGGGCATGAAGTTATTTCTAGGAGTTGGAGACATACAACGTTTAGCTCAGTTCTGGGCATCTTTGAAATACCTATACAAACTTGTTCCTACATAGTAACTTGCAACTTTGAATGAGAATGTGCTTGCTTGCAGCAACGTGCTATATGTTCTGAATGCCCGAATTGGGAATCTGTGTCAAAATTTGTTAGGAATTATGTGAACCTTACTAGCTGGCAGTAAGGGAGTTGGGGCATGAAGGTATTTCTAGGAGTTGGACACAAACCAAGTTTAGCACAGTTCTGGGCATCTTAGAAATACCTATACAAACTTGTTCCTACATAGTAACTTCCAACTTTGAATGAGAATGTGCTTGCTTACAGCAACGTGCTATATGTTCTGAATGCCCGAATTGGGAATCTGTGTCAAAACTTTGTTAGGAATTATGTGATCCTTACTAGCTGGAAGTAAGGGTGATGGGGCATGAAGTTATTTCTAGGATTTGGACACATACCAAGTTTAGCTCAGTTCTGGGCATCTTTGAAATACCTATACAAACTTGTTCCTACATAGTAACTTGCAACTTTGAATGAGAATGTGCTTGCTTACAGCAACGTGCTATATGTGCTGAATGCCCGAATTGGGAATCTGTGTCAAAACTTTGTTAGGAATTATGTGATCCTTACTAGCTGGAAGTAAGGGAGATGGGGCATGATGTTATTTCTAGGAGTTGGACACATACCAAGTTTAGCTCAGTTCTGGGCATCTTTGAAATACCTATACAAACTTGTTCCTACATAGTAACTTTCAACTTTGAATGAGAATGTGCTTGCTTACAGCAACGTGCTATATGTTCTGAATGCCCGAATTGGGAATCTCTGTCAAAATTTGTTAGGAATTATGTGATCCTTACTAGCTGGAAGTAAGGGAGTTGGGGCATGAAGATATTTCTAGGAGTTGGACACATACCAAGTTTAGCTCAGTTCTGGGCATCTTTGAAATACCTATACAAACTTGTTCCTACATAGTAACTTGCAACTTTGAATGAGAATGTGCTTGCTTACAGCAACGTGCTATACGCTCTAAATGCCCGAAAAGGGAATCTGTGTCAAAACTTTGTTAGGAGTTATGTGATCCTTACTAGCTGGAAGTAAGTGAGATGGGGCATGAAGTTATTTCTAGGAGTTGGAGACATACAACGTTTAGCTCAGTTCTGGGCATCTTTGAAATACCTATACAAACTTGTTCCTACATAGTAACTTGCATCTTTGAATGAGAATGTGCTTGCTTACAGCAACGTGCTATATGTTCTGAATGCCCGAATTGGGAATATGTGTCAAATCTTTGTTAGGAATTATGTGATCCTTACTAGCTGGAAGTAAGGGAGATGGGGCATGAAGTTATTTCTAGGAGTTGGAGACATACCAAGTTTAGCTCAGTTCTGGGCATCTTTGAAATACCTATACAAACTTGTTCCTACATAGTAACTTGCATCTTTGAATGAGAATCTGCTTGCTTACAGCAACGTGCTATATGTTCTGAATGCCCGAATTGGGAATATGTGTCAAATCTTTGTTAGGAATTATGTGATCCTTACTACCTGGAAGTAAGGGAGATGGGGCATGAAGTTATTTCTAGGAGTTGGACACATACCAAGTTTAGCTCAGTTCTGGGCATCTTTGAAATACCTATACAAACTTGTTCCTACATAGTAACTTGCATCTTTGAATGAGAATGTGCTTGCTTACAGCAACGTGCTATATGTTCTGAATGCCCGAATTGGGAAAATGTGTCAAAACTTTGTTAGGAATTATGTGATCCTTACTAGCTGGAAGTAAGGGAGATGGGGCATGAAGTTATTTCTAGGAGCTGGACACATACCAAGTTTAGCTCAGTTCTGGGCATCTTTGAAATACCTATACAAACTTGTTCCTACATAGTAACTTGCAACTTTGAATGAGAATGTGCTTGCTTACAGCAACGTGCTATATGCTCTAAATGCCCGAAAAGGGAATCTGTGTCAAAACTTTGTTAGAAGTTATGTGATCCTTACTAGCTGGAAGTAAGTGCGATGGGGCATGAAGTTATTTCTAGGAGTTGGAGCCATACAACGTTTAGCTCAGTTCTGGGCATCTTTGAAATACCTATACAAACTTGTTCCTACATAGTAACTTGCATCTTTGAATGAGAATGTGCTTGCTTACAGCAACGTTCTATATGTTCTGAATGCCCGAATTGGGAATCTGTGTCAAAACTTTGTTAGGAATTATGTGATCCTTACTAGCTAGAAGTAAGGGAGATGGGGCATGAAGTTATTTCTAGGAGTTGAACACATACCAAGTTTAGCTCAGTTCTGGGCATCTTTGAAATACCTATACAAACTTGTTCCTACATAGTAACTTGCAACTTTGAATGAGAATGTGCTTGCTTGCAGCAACGTGCTGTATGTTCTGAATGCCCGAATTGGGAATCTGTGTCAAAACTTTGTTAGGAATTATGTGATCCTTACTAGCTGGAAGTAAGGGAGATGGGGCATGAAGTTATTTCTAGGAGTTGGAGACATACAACGTTTAGCTCACTTCTGGGCATCTTTGAAATACCTATACAAACTTGTTCCTACATAGTAACTTGCAACTTTGAATGAGAATGTGCTTGCTTGCAGCAACGTGCTATATGTTCTGAATGCCAGAATTGGAATCTGTGTCAAAACTTTGTTAGGAATTATGTGATCCGACTAGCTGGAAGTAAGGGAGATGGAGCATGAAGTTATTTCTAGGAGTTGGACACATACCAAGTTTAGCTCAGTTCTGGGCATCTTTGAAATACCTATACAAACTTGTTCCTACATAGTAACTTGCATCTTTGAATGAGAATGTGCTTGCTTACAGCAACGTGCTATATGTTCTGAATGCCCGAATTAGGAATCTGTGTCAAAACTTTGTTAGGAATTATGTGATCCTTACTAGCTGGAAGTAAGTGAGATGGGGCATGAAATTATTTCTAGGAGTTGGACACATACCAAGTTTAGCTCAGTTCTGGGCATCTTTGAAATGCCATACAAACTTGTTCCTACATAGTAACTTGCAACTTTGAATGAGAATGTGCTTGCTTACAGCAACGTGCTATATGTTCTGAATGCCCGAATTGGGAATCTGTGTCAAAACTTTTTTAGGAATTATGTGATCCTTACTAGCTGGAAGTAAGTGAGATGGGGCATGAAATTATTTCTAGGAGTTGGAAACATACCAAGTTTAGCTCAGTTCTGGGCATCTTTGAAATACCATACAAACTTGTTCCTACATAGTAACTTGCAACTTTGAATGAGAATGTGCTTGCTTACAGCAACGTGCTATATGTGCTGAATGCCCGAATTGGGAATCTGTGTCAAAACTTTGTTAGGAATTATGTGATCCTTACTAGCTGGAAGTAAGGGAGATGGGGCATGATGTTATTTCTAGGAGTTGGACACATACCAAGTTTAGCTCAGTTCTGGGCATCTTTGAAATACCTATACAAACTTGTTCCTACATAGTAACTTTCAACTTTGAATGAGAATGTGCTTGCTTACAGCAACGTGCTATATGTTCTGAATGCCCGAATTGGGAATCTCTGTCAAAATTTGTTAGGAATTATGTGATCCTTACTAGCTGGAAGTAAGGGAGTTGGGGCATGAAGATATTTCTAGGAGTTGGAGACATACAACGTTTAGCTCAGTTCTGGGCATCTTTGAAATACCTATACAAACTTGTTCCTACATAGTAACTTGCATCTTTGAATGAGAATGTGCTTGCTTACAGCAACGTGCTATATGTTCTGAATGCCCGAATTGGGAATATGTGTCAAATCTTTGTTAGGAATTATGTGATCCTTACTAGCTGGAAGTAAGGGAGATGGGGCATGAAGTTATTTCTAGGAGTTGGAGACATACCAAGTTTAGCTCAGTTCTGGGCATCTTTGAAATACCTATACAAACTTGTTCCTACATAGTAACTTGCATCTTTGAATGAGAATCTGCTTGCTTACAGCAACGTGCTATATGTTCTGAATGCCCGAATTGGGAACATGTGTCAAATCTTTGTTAGGAATTATGTGATCCTTACTACCTGGAAGTAAGGGAGATGGGGCATGAAGTTATTTCTAGGAGTTGGACACATACCAAGTTTAGCTCAGTTCTGGGCATCTTTGAAATACCTATACAAACTTGTTCCTACATAGTAACTTGCATCTTTGAATGAGAATGTGCTTGCTTACAGCAACGTGCTATATGTTCTGAATGCCCGAATTGGGAAAATGTGTCAAAACTTTGTTAGGAATTATGTGATCCTTACTAGCTGGAAGTAAGGGAGATGGGGCATGAAGTTATTTCTAGGAGCTGGACACATACCAAGTTTAGCTCAGTTCTGGGCATCTTTGAAATACCTATACAAACTTGTTCCTACATAGTAACTTGCAACTTTGAATGAGAATGTGCTTGCTTACAGCAACGTGCTATATGCTCTAAATGCCCGAAAAGGGAATCTGTGTCAAAACTTTGTTAGGAGTTATGTGATCCTTACTAGCTGGAAGTAAGTGCGATGGGGCATGAAGTTATTTCTAGGAGTTGGAGCCATACAACGTTTAGCTCAGTTCTGGGCATCTTTGAAATGCCTATACAAACTTGTTCCTACATAGTAACTTGCATCTTTGAATGAGAATGTGCTTGCTTACAGCAACGTGCTATATGTTCTGAATGCCCGAATTGGGAATATGTGTCAAATCTTTGTTAGGAATTATGTGATCCTTACTAGCTGGAAGTAGGGGGATGGGGCATGAAGTTATTTCTAGGAGTTGGAGACATACAACGTTTAGCTCAGTTCTGGGCATCTTTGAAATACCTATACAAACTTGTTCCTACATAGTAACTTGCAACTTTGAATGAGAATGTGCTTGCTTACAGCAACGTGCTATATGTTCTGAATGCCCGAATAGGGAATCTGTGTCAAAACTTTGTTAGAAACTATGTGATCCTTACTAGATGGTAGTAAAGTAGTTGGGGCATGAAGGTGTTTCTAGGCGTTGGACACATACGAAGTATAGCACAGTTCTGGGCATCTTTGAAATACCTATACAAACTTGTTCCTACATAGTAACTTGCAACTTTGAATGAGAATGTGCTTGCTTACAGCAACGTGCTATATGTTCTGAATGCCCGAATTAGGAATCTGTGTCAAAAGTTTGTTAGGAATTATGTGATCCTTACTAGCTGGAAGTAAGTGAGATGGGGCATGAAATTATTTCTAGGAGTTGGAAACATACCAAGTTTAGCTCAGTTCTGGGCATCTTTGAAATACCATACAAACTTGTTCCTACATAGTAATTTGCAACTTTGAATGAGAATGTGCTTGCTTACAGCAACGTGCTCTATGTTCTGAATGCCCGAATTGGGAATCTGTGTCAAAATTTGTTAGGAATTATGTGATCCTTACTAGCTGGAAGTAATGGAGTTGGGGCATAAAGATATTTCTAGGAGTTGGACACATACCAAGTTTAGCTCAGTTCTGGGCATCTTTGAAATACCTATACAAACTTGTTCCTACATAGTAACTTGCAACTTTGAATGAGAATGTGCTTGCTTACAGCAACGTGCTATATGCTCTGAATGCCCGAAAAGGGAATCTGTGTCAAAACTTTGTTAGGAGTTATGTGATCCTTACTAGCTGGAAGTAAGTGAGATGGGGCATGAAGTTATTTCTAGGAGTTGGAGACATACAACGTTTAGCTCAGTTCTGGGCATCTTTGAAATACCTATACAAACTTGTTCCTACATAGTAACTTGCATCTTTGAATGAGAATGTGCTTGCTTACAGCAATGTGCTATATGTTCTGAATGCCCGAATTGGGAATATGTGTCAAATCTTTGTTAGGAATTATGTGATCCTTACTAGCTGGAAGTAAGGGAGATGGGGCATGAAGTTATTTCTAGGAGTTGGAGACATACAACGTTTAGCTCAGTTCTGGGCATCTTTGAAATACCTATACAAACTTGTTCCTACATAGTAACTTGCAACTTTGAATGAGAATGTGCTTGCTTACAGCAACGTGCTATATGTACTGAATGCCCGAATTGGGAATCTGTGTCAAAACTTTGTTAGAAACTATGTGATCCTTACTAGATGGAAGTAAAGTAGTTGGGGCATGAAGGTGTTTCTAGGCGTTGGACACATACGAAGTTTAGCACAGTTCTGGGCATCTTTGAAATACCTATACAAACTTGTTCCTACATAGTAACTTGCAACTTTGAATGAGAATGTGCTTGCTTACAGCAACGTGCTATATGTTCTGAATGCCCGAATTGGGAATCTGTGTCAAAATTTTTTAGGAATTATGTGATCCTTACTAGCTGGAAGTAAGGGAGTTGGGGCATGAAGGTATTTCTAGGAGTTGGAGACATACAACGTTTAGCTCAGTTCTGGGCATCTTTGAAATACCTATACAAACTTGTTCCTACATAGTAACTTGCAACTTTGAATGAGAATGTGCTTGCTTACAGCAACGTGCTATATGCTCTGAATGCCCGAAAAGGGAATCTGTGTCAAAAATTTTGTTAGGAATTATGTGATCCTTACTAGCTGGAAGTAAGGGAGATGGGGCATGAAGTTATTTCTAGGAGTTGGACACATACCAAGTTTAGCTCAGTTCTGGGCATCTTTGAAATACCTATACAAACTTGTTCCTACATAGTAACTTGCAACTTTGAATGAGAATGTGCTTGCTTACAGCAACGTGCTATATGTTCTGAATGCCCGAATTGGGAATCTGTGTCAAAACTTTGTTAGGAATTATGTGATCCTTAGTAGCTGGAAGTAAGGGAGATGGAGCATGAAGTTATTTCTAGGAGTTGGACACATACCAAGTTTAGCTCAGTTCTGGGCATCTTTGAAATACCTGTACAAACTTGTTCCTACATAGTAACTTGCATCTTTGAATGAGAATGTGCTCGCTTGCAGCAACGTGCTATATGTTCTGAATGCCCGAATTGGGAATATGTGTCAAAAATTTGTTAGGAATTATGTGATCCTTATTAGCTGGAAGTAAGGGAGATGGGTCATGAAGTTATTTCTAGGAGTTGGACACATACCAAGTTTAGCTCAGTTCTGGGCATCTTTGAAATACCTGTACAAACTTGTTCCTACATAGTAACTTGCAACTTTGAATGAGAATGTGCTCGCTTGCAGCAACGTGCTATATGTTCTGAATGCCCGAATTGGGAATCTGTGTCAAAACTTTGTTAGGAATTATGTGATCCTTACTAGCTGGAAGTAAGGGAGATGGGGCATGAAGTTATTTCTAGGAGTTGGACACATACCAAGTTTAGCTCAGTTCTGGGCATCTTTGAAATACCTATACAAACTTGTTCCTACATAGTAACTTGCAACTTTGAATGAGAATGTGCTTGCTTACAGCAACGTGCTATATGTTCTGAATGCCCGAATTGGGAATCTGTGTCAAAATTTTTTAGGAATTATGTGATCCTTACTAGCTGGAAGTAAGGGAGTTGGGGCATGAAGGTATTTCTAGGAGTTGGACACATACCAAGTTTAGCTCAGTTCTGGGCATCTTTGAAATACCTATACAAACTTGTTCCTACATAGTAACTTGCAACTTTGAATGAGAATGTGCTTGCTTACAGCAACGTGCTATATGCTCTGAATGCCCGAAAAGGGAATCTGTGTCAAAACTTTGTTAGGAATTATGTGATCCTTACTAGCTGGAAGTAAGTGAGATGGGGCATGAAGTTATTTCTAGGAGTTGGAGAAATACAACGTTTAGCTCAATTCTGGGCATCTTTGAAATACCTATACAAACTTGTTCCTACATAGTAACTTGCAACTTTGAATGAGAATGTGCTTGCTTACAGCAACGTGCTATATGTTCTGAATGCCCGAATTGGGAATCTGTGTCAAAACTTTGTTAGGAATTATGTGATCCTTACTAGCTGGAAGTAAGGGAGATGGAGCATGAAGTTATTTCTAGGAGTTGGACACATACCAAGTTTAGCTCAGTTCTGGGCATCTTTGAAATACCTATACAAACTTGTTCCTACATAGTAACTTGCAACTTTGAATGAGAATGTGCTTGCTTACAGCAACGTGCTATATGTTCTGAATGCCCGAATTGGGAATCTGTGTCAAAACTTTGTTAGGAATTATGTGATCCTTACTAGCTGGAAGTAAGGGAGATGGGGCATGAAGTTATTTCTAGGAGTTGGACACATACCAAGTTTAGCTCAGTTTTGGGCATCTTTGAAATACCTATACAAACTTGTTCCTACATAGTAACTTGCATCTTTGAATGAGAATGTGCTTGCTTACAGCAACGTGCTATATGTTCTGAATGCCCGAATTGGGAATCTGTGTCAAAACTTTGTTAGGAATTATGTGATCCTTATTAGCTGGAAGTAAGTGAGATGGTGCATGAAGTTATTTCTAGGAGTTGGACACATACTAAGTTTAGCTCAGTTCTGGGCATCTTTGAAATACCTATACAAACTTGTTCCTACATAGTAACTTGCAACTTTGAATGAGAATGTGCTTGCTTTCAGCAACGTGCTATATGTTCTGAATGCCCGAATTGGGAATCTGTGTCAAAATTTGTTAGGAATTATGTGATCCTTACTAGCTGGAAGTAAGGGAGTTGGGGCAAGAAGGTATTTCTAGGAGTTGGACACAAACCAAGTTTAGCACAGTTCTGGGCATCTTAGAAATACCTATACAAACTTGTTCCTACATAGTAACTTGCAACTTAGAATGAGAATGTGCTTGCTTACAGCAACGTGCTATATGCTCTGAATGCCCGAAAAGGGAATCTGTGTCAAAACTTTGTTAGGAATTATGTGATCCTTACTAGCTGGAAGTAAGTGAGATGGGGCATGAAGTTATTTCTAGGAGTTGGAGACATACAACGTTTAGCTCAGTTCTGGGCATCTTTGAAATACCTATACAAACTTATTCCTACATAGTAACTTGCAACTTTGAATGAGAATGTGCTTGCTTACAGCAACGTGCTATATCTTCTGAATGCCCGAATTGGGAATCTGTGTCAAAACTTTGTTAGGAATTATGTGATCCTTACTAGCTGGAAGTAAGGGAGATGGGGCATGAAGTTATTTCTAGGAGTTGGAGACATACAACGATTAGCTCAGTTCTGGGCATCTTTGAAATACCTATACAAACTTGTTCCTACATAGTAACTTGCAACTTTGAATGAGAATGTGCTTGCTTACAGCAACGTGCTATATGCTCTGAATGCCCGAAATGTGAATCCGTGTCAAAACTTTGTTAGGAATTATGTGATCCTTACTAGCTGGAAGTAAGTGAGATGGGGCATGAAGTTATTTCTAGGAGTTGGAGACATACAACGTTTAGCTCAGTTCTGGGCATCTTTGAAATACCTATACAAACTTGTTCCTACATAGTAACTTGCAACTTTGAATGAGAATGTGCTTGCTTACAGCAACGTGCTATATGTACTGAATGCCCGAATTGGGAATCTGTGTCAAAACTTTGTTAGAAACTATGTGATCCTTACTAGATGGAAGTAAAGTAGTTGGGGCATGAAGGTGTTTCTAGGCGTTGGACACATACGAAGTTTAGCACAGTTCTGGGCATCTTTGAAATACCTATACAAACTTGTTCCTACATAGTAACTTGCAACTTTGAATGAGAATGTGCTTGCTTACAGCAACGTGCTATATGTTCTGAATGCCCGAATTGGGAATATGTGTCAAATCTTTGTTAGGAATTATGTGATCCTTACTACCTGGAAGTAAGGGAGATGGGGCATGAAGTTATTTCTAGGAGTTGGACACATACCAAGTTTAGCTCAGTTCTGGGCATCTTTGAAATACCTATACAAACTTGTTCCTACATAGTATCTTGCATCTTTGAATGAGAATGTGCTTGCTTACAGCAACGTGCTATATGTTCTGAATGCCCGAATTGGGAAAATGTGTCAAAACTTTGTTAGGAATTATGTGATCCTTACTAGCTGGAAGTAAGGGAGATGGGGCATGAAGTTATTTCTAGGAGCTGGACACATACCAAGTTTAGCTCAGTTCTGGGCATCTTTGAAATACATATACAAACTTGTTCCTACATAGTAACTTGCAACTTTGAATGAGAATGTGCTTGCTTACAGCAACGTGCTATATGTACTGAATGCCCGAATTGGGAATCTGTGTCAAAACTTTGTTAGAAACTATGTGATCCTTACTAGATGGAAGTAAAGTAGTTGGGGCATGAAGGTGTTTCTAGGCGTTGGACACATACGAAGTTTAGCACAGTTCTGGGCATCTTTGAAATACCTATACAAACTTGTTCCTACATAGTAACTTGCAACTTTGAATGAGAATGTGCTTGCTTACAGCAACGTGCTATATGTTCTGAATGCCCGAATTGGGAATATGTGTCAAATCTTTGTTAGGAATTATGTGATCCTTACTACCTGGAAGTAAGGGAGATGGGGCATGAAGTTATTTCTAGGAGTTGGACACATACCAAGTTTAGCTCAGTTCTGGGCATCTTTGAAATACCTATACAAACTTGTTCCTACATAGTAACTTGCAACTTTGAATGAGAATGTGCTTGCTTGCAGCAACGTGCTATATGCTCTAAATGCCCGAAAAGGGAATCTGTGTCAAAACTTTGTTAGGAATTATGTGATCCTTACTAGCTGGAAGTAAGGGAGATGGGGCATGAAGTTATTTCTAGGAGTTGGAGACATACAACGTTTAGCTCAGTTCTGGGCATCTTTGAAATACCTATACAAACTTGTTCCTACATAGTAACTTGCAACTTTGAATGAGAATGTGCTTGCTTGCAGCAACGTGCTATATGTTCTGAATGCCCGAATTGGGAATCTGTGTCAAAATTTGTTAGGAATTATGTGATCCTTACTAGCTGGCAGTAAGGGAGTTGGGGCATGAAGGTATTTCTAGGAGTTGGACACAAACCAAGTTTAGCACAGTTCTGGGCATCTTAGAAATACCTATACAAACTTGTTCCTACATAGTAACTTGCAACTTTGAATGAGAATGTGCTTGCTTACAGCAACGTGCTATATGTACTGAATGCCCGAATTGGGAATCTGTGTCAAAACTTTGTTAGAAACTATGTGATCCTTACTAGATGGAAGTAAAGTAGTTGGGGCATGAAGGTGTTTCTAGGCGTTGGACACATACGAAGTTTAGCACAGTTCTGGGCATCTTTGAAATACCTATACAAACTTGTTCCTACATAGTAACTTGCAACTTTGAATGAGAATGTGCTTGCTTACAGCAACGTGCTATATGTTCTGAATGCCCGAATTGGGAATATGTGTCAAATCTTTGTTAGGAATTATGTGATCCTTACTACCTGGAAGTAAGGGAGATGGGGCATGAAGTTATTTCTAGGAGTTGGACACATACCAAGTTTAGCTCAGTTCTGGGCATCTTTGAAATACCTATACAAACTTGTTCCTACATAGTAACTTGCATCTTTGAATGAGAATGTGCTTGCTTACAGCAACGTGCTATATGTTCTGAATGCCCGAATTGGGAAAATGTGTCAAAACTTTGTTAGGAATTATGTGATCCTTACTAGCTGGAAGTAAGGGAGATGGGGCATGAAGTTATTTCTAGGAGCTGGACACATACCAAGTTTAGCTCAGTTCTGGGCATCTTTGAAATACCTATACAAACTTGTTCCTACATAGTAACTTGCAACTTTGAATGAGAATGTGCTTGCTTACAGCAACGTGCTATATGTACTGAATGCCCGAATTGGGAATCTGTGTCAAAACTTTGTTAGAAACTATGTGATCCTTACTAGATGGAAGTAAAGTAGTTGGGGCATGAAGGTGTTTCTAGGCGTTGGACACATACGAAGTTTAGCACAGTTCTGGGCATCTTTGAAATACCTATACAAACTTGTTCCTACATAGTAACTTGCAACTTTGAATGAGAATGTGCTTGCTTACAGCAACGTGCTATATGTTCTGAATGCCCGAATTGGGAATATGTGTCAAATCTTTGTTAGGAATTATGTGATCCTTACTACCTGGAAGTAAGGGAGATGGGGCATGAAGTTATTTCTAGGAGTTGGACACATACCAAGTTTAGCTCAGTTCTGGGCATCTTTGAAATACCTATACAAACTTGTTCCTACATAGTAACTTGCAACTTTGAATGAGAATGTGCTTGCTTGCAGCAACGTGCTATATGCTCTAAATGCCCGAAAAGGGAATCTGTGTCAAAACTTTGTTAGGAATTATGTGATCCTTACTAGCTGGAAGTAAGGGAGATGGGGCATGAAGTTATTTCTAGGAGTTGGAGACATACAACGTTTAGCTCAGTTCTGGGCATCTTTGAAATACCTATACAAACTTGTTCCTACATAGTAACTTGCAACTTTGAATGAGAATGTGCTTGCTTGCAGCAACGTGCTATATGTTCTGAATGCCCGAATTGGGAATCTGTGTCAAAATTTGTTAGGAATTATGTGATCCTTACTAGCTGGCAGTAAGGGAGTTGGGGCATGAAGGTATTTCTAGGAGTTGGACACAAACCAAGTTTAGCACAGTTCTGGGCATCTTAGAAATACCTATACAAACTTGTTCCTACATAGTAACTTCCAACTTTGAATGAGAATGTGCTTGCTTACAGCAACGTGCTATATGTTCTGAATGCCCGAATTGGGAATCTGTGTCAAAACTTTGTTAGGAATTATGTGATCCTTACTAGCTGGAAGTAAGGGTGATGGGGCATGAAGTTATTTCTAGGATTTGGACACATACCAAGTTTAGCTCAGTTCTGGGCATCTTTGAAATACCTATACAAACTTGTTCCTACATAGTAACTTGCAACTTTGAATGAGAATGTGCTTGCTTACAGCAACGTGCTATATGTACTGAATGCCCGAATTGGGAATCTGTGTCAAAACTTTGTTAGGAATTATGTGATCCTTACTAGCTGGAAGTAAGGGAGATGGGGCATGATGTTATTTCTAGGAGTTGGACACATACCAAGTTTAGCTCAGTTCTGGGCATCTTTGAAATACCTATACAAACTTGTTCCTACATAGTAACTTTCAACTTTGAATGAGAATGTGCTTGCTTACAGCAACGTGCTATATGTTCTGAATGCCCGAATTGGGAATCTCTGTCAAAATTTGTTAGGAATTATGTGATCCTTACTAGCTGGAAGTAAGGGAGTTGGGGCATGATGATATTTCTAGGAGTTGGACACATACCAAGTTTAGCTCAGTTCTGGGCATCTTTGAAATACCTATACAAACTTGTTCCTACATAGTAACTTGCAACTTTGAATGAGAATGTGCTTGCTTACAGCAACGTGCTATACGCTCTAAATGCCCGAAAAGGGAATCTGTGTCAAAACTTTGTTAGGAGTTATGTGATCCTTACTAGCTGGAAGTAAGTGAGATGGGGCATGAAGTTATTTCTAGGAGTTGGAGACATACAACGTTTAGCTCAGTTCTGGGCATCTTTGAAATACCTATACAAACTTGTTCCTACATAGTAACTTGCATCTTTGAATGAGAATGTGCTTGCTTACAGCAACGTGCTATATGTTCTGAATGCCCGAATTGGGAATATGTGTCAAATCTTTGTTAGGAATTATGTGATCCTTACTAGCTGGAAGTAAGGGAGATGGGGCATGAAGTTATTTCTAGGAGTTGGAGACATACCAAGTTTAGCTCAGTTCTGGGCATCTTTGAAATACCTATACAAACTTGTTCCTACATAGTAACTTGCATCTTTGAATGAGAATGTGCTTGCTTACAGCAACGTGCTATATGTTCTGAATGCCCGAATTGGGAATATGTGTCAAATCTTTGTTAGGAATTATGTGATCCTTACTACCTGGAAGTAAGGGAGATGGGGCATGAAGTTATTTCTAGGAGTTGGACACATACCAAGTTTAGCTCAGTTCTGGGCATCTTTGAAATACCTATACAAACTTGTTCCTACATAGTAACTTGCATCTTTGAATGAGAATGTGCTTGCTTACAGCAACGTGCTATATGTTCTGAATGCCCGAATTGGGAAAATGTGTCAAAACTTTGTTAGGAATTATGTGATCCTTACTAGCTGGAAGTAAGGGAGATGGGGCATGAAATTATTTCTAGGAGTTGGAAACATACCAAGTTTAGCTCAGTTCTGGGCATCTTTGAAATACCATACAAACTTGTTCCTACATAGTAATTTGCAACTTTGAATGAGAATGTGCTTGCTTACAGCAACGTGCTCTATGTTCTGAATGCCCGAATTGGGAATCTGTGTCAAAATTTGTTAGGAATTATGTGATCCTTACTAGCTGGAAGTAATGGAGTTGGGGCATAAAGATATTTCTAGCAGTTGGACACATACCAAGTTTAGCTCAGTTCTGGGCATCTTTGAAATTCCTATACAAACTTGTTCCTACATAGTAACTTGCAACTTTGAATGAGAATGTGCTTGCTTACAGCAACGTGCTATATGCTCTGAATGCCCGAAAAGGGAATCTGTGTCAAAACTTTGTTAGGAGTTATGTGATCCTTACTAGCTGGAAGTAAGTGAGATGGGGCATGAAGTTATTTCTAGGAGTTGGAGACATACAACGTTTAGCTCAGTTCTGGGCATCTTTGAAATACCTATACAAACTTGTTCCTACATAGTAACTTGCATCTTTGAATGAGAATGTGCTTGCTTACAGCAATGTGCTATATGTTCTGAATGCCCGAATTGGGAATATGTGTCAAATCTTTGTTAGGAATTATGTGATCCTTACTAGCTGGAAGTAAGGGAGATGGGGCATGAAGTTATTTCTAGGAGTTGGAGACATACAACGTTTAGCTCAGTTCTGGGCATCTTTGAAATACCTATACAAACTTGTTCCTACATAGTAACTTGCAACTTTGAATGAGAATGTGCTTGCTTACAGCAACGTGCTATATGTACTGAATGCCCGAATTGGGAATCTGTGTCAAAACTTTGTTAGAAACTATGTGATCCTTACTAGATGGAAGTAAAGTTGTTGGGGCATGAAGGTGTTTCTAGGCGTTGGACACATACGAAGTTTAGCACAGTTCTGGGCATCTTTGAAATACCTATACAAACTTGTTCCTACATAGTAACTTGCAACTTTGAATGAGAATGTGCTTGCTTACAGCAACGTGCTATATGTTCTGAATGCCCGAATTGGGAATCTGTGTCAAAATTTTTTAGGAATTATGTGATCCTTACTAGCTGGAAGTAAGGGAGTTGGGGCATGAAGGTATTTCTAGGAGTTGGACACATACCAAGTTTAGCTCAGTTCTGGGCATCTTTGAAATACCTATACAAACTTGTTCCTACATAGTAACTTGCAACTATGAATGAGAATGTGCTTGCTTACAGCAACGTGCTATATGCTCTGAATGCCCGAAAAGGGAATCTGTGTCAAAACTTTGTTAGGAATTATGTGATCCTTACTAGCTGGAAGTAAGGGAGATGGGGCATGAAGTTATTTCTAGGAGTTGGACACATACCAAGTTTAGCTCAGTTCTGGGCATCTTTGAAATACCTATACAAACTTGTTCCTACATAGTAACTTGCAACTTTGAATGAGAATGTGCTTGCTTACAGCAACGTGCTATATGTTCTGAATGCCCGAATTGGGAATCTGTGTCAAAACTTTGTTAGGAATTATGTGATCCTTACTAGCTGGAAGTAAGGGAGATGGAGCATGAAGTTATTTCTAGGAGTTGGACACATACCAAGTTTAGCTCAGTTCTGGGCATCTTTGAAATACCTGTACAAACTTGTTCCTACATAGTAACTTGCATCTTTGAATGAGAATGTGCTCGCTTGCAGCAACGTGCTATATGTTCTGAATGCCCGAATTGGGAATATGTGTCAAAAATTTGTTAGGAATTATGTGATCCTTATTAACTGGAAGCAAGGGAGATGGGTCATGAAGTTATTTCTAGGAGTTGGACACATACCAAGTTTAGCTCAGTTCTGGGCATCTTTGAAATACCTGTACAAACTTGTTCCTACATAGTAACTTGCAACTTTGAATGAGAATGTGCTCGCTTGCAGCAACGTGCTATATGTTCTGAATGCCCGAATTGGGAATCTGTGTCAAAACTTTGTTAGGAATTATGTGATCCTTACTAGCTGGAAGTAAGGGAGATGGGGCATGAAGTTATTTCTAGGAGTTGGACACATACCAAGTTTAGCTCAGTTCTGGGCATCTTTGAAATACCTATACAAACTTGTTCCTACATAGTAACTTGCAACTTTGAATGAGAATGTGCTTGCTTGCAGCAACGTGCTATATGTTCTGAATGCCCGAATTGGGAATCTGTGTCAAAACTTTGTTAGGAATTATGTGATCCTTACTAGCTGGAAGTAAGGGAGATGGGGCATGAAGTTATTTCTAGGAGTTGGAGACATACCAAGTTTAGCTCAGTTCTGGGCATCTTTGAAATACCTATACAAACTTGTTCCTACATAGTAACTTGCAACTTTGAATGAGAATGTGCTTGCTTACAGCAACGTGCTATATGTTCTGAATGCCCGAATTGGGAATCTGTGTCAAAATTTTTTAGGAATTATGTGATCCTTACTAGCTGGAAGTAAGGGAGTTGGGGCATGAAGGTATTTCTAGGAGTTGGACACATACCAAGTTTAGCTCAGTTCTGGGCATCTTTGAAATACCTATACAAACTTGTTCCTACATAGTAACTTGCAACTTTGAATGAGAATGTGCTTGCTTACAGCAACGTGCTATATGCTCTGAATGCCCGAAAAGGGAATCTGTGTCAAAACTTTGTTAGGAATTATGTGATCCTTACTAGCTGGAAGTAAGTGAGATGGGGCATGAAGTTATTTCTAGGAGTTGGAGAAATACAACGTTTAGCTCAATTCTGGGCATCTTTGAAATACCTATACAAACTTGTTCCTACATAGTAACTTGCAACTTTGAATGAGAATGTGCTTGCTTACAGCAACGTGCTATATGTTCTGAATGCCCGAATTGGGAATCTGTGTCAAAACTTTGTTAGGAATTATGTGATCCTTACTAGCTGGAAGTAAGGGAGATGGAGCATGAAGTTATTTCTAGGAGTTGGACACATACCAAGTTTAGCTCAGTTCTGGGCATCTTTGAAATACCTATACAAACTTGTTCCTACATAGTAACTTGCAACTTTGAATGAGAATGTGCTTGCTTACAGCAACGTGCTATATGTTCTGAATGCCCGAATTGGGAATCTGTGTCAAAACTTTGTTAGGTATTATGTGATCCTTACTAGCTGGAAGTAAGGGAGATGGGGCATGAAGTTATTTCTAGGAGTTGGACACATACCAAGTTTAGCTCAGTTTTGGGCATCTTTGAAATACCTATACAAACTTGTTCCTACATAGTAACTTGCATCTTTGAATGAGAATGTGCTTGCTTACAGCAACGTGCTATATGTTCTGAATGCCCGAATTGGGAATCTGTGTCAAAACTTTGTTAGGAATTATGTGATCCTTATTAGCTGGAAGTAAGTGAGATGGTGCATGAAGTTATTTCTAGGAGTTGGACACATACTAAGTTTAGCTCAGTTCTGGGCATCTTTGAAATACCTATACAAACTTGTTCCTACATAGTAACTTGCAACTTTGAATGAGAATGTGCTTGCTTTCAGCAACGTGCTATATGTTCTGAATGCCCGAATTGGGAATCTGTGTCAAAATTTGTTAGGAATTATGTGATCCTTACTAGCTGGAAGTAAGGGAGTTGGGGCAAGAAGGTATTTCTAGGAGTTGGACACAAACCAAGTTTAGCACAGTTCTGGGCATCTTAGAAATACCTATACAAACTTGTTCCTACATAGTAACTTGCAACTTAGAATGAGAATGTGCTTGCTTACAGCAACGTGCTATATGCTCTGAATGCCCGAAAAGGGAATCTGTGTCAAAACTTTGTTAGGAATTATGTGATCCTTACTAGCTGGAAGTAAGTGAGATGGGGCATGAAGTTATTTCTAGGAGTTGGAGACATACAACGTTTAGCTCAGTTCTGGGCATCTTTGAAATACCTATACAAACTTATTCCTACATAGTAACTTGCAACTTTGAATGAGAATGTGCTTGCTTACAGCAACGTGCTATATCTTCTGAATGCCCGAATTGGGAATCTGTGTCAAAACTTTGTTAGGAATTATGTGATCCTTACTAGCTGGAAATAAGGGAGATGGGGCATGAAGTTATTTCTAGGAGTTGGAGACATACAACGATTAGCACAGTTCTGGGCATCTTTGAAATACCTATACAAACTTGTTCCTACATAGTAACTTGCAACTTTGAATGAGAATGTGCTTGCTTACAGCAACGTGCTATATGTTCTGAATGCCCGAATTGGGAATCTGTGTCAAAATTTTTTAGGAATTATGTGATCATTACTAGCTGGAAGTAAGGGAGTTGGGGCATGAAGGTATTTCTAGGAGTTGGACACATACCAAGTTTAGCTCAGTTCTGGGCATCTTTGAAATACCTATACAAACTTGTTCCTACATAGTAACTTGCAACTTTGAATGAGAATGTGCTTGCTTACAGCAACGTGCTATATGCTCTGAATGCCCGAAAAGGGAATCTGTGTCAAAACTTTGTTAGGAATTATGTGATCCTTACTAGCTGGAAGTAAGGGAGATGGGGCATGAAGTTATTTCTAGGAGTTGGACACATACCAAGTTTAGCTCAGTTCTGGGCATCTTTGAAATACCTATACAAACTTGTTCCTACATAGTAACTTGCAACTTTGAATGAGAATGTGCTTGCTTACAGCAACGTGCTATATGTTCTGAATGCCCGAATTGGGAATCTGTGTCAAAACTTTGTTAGGAATTATGTGATCCTTACTAGCTGGAAGTAAGGGAGATGGAGCATGAAGTTATTTCTAGGAGTTGGACACATACCAAGTTTAGCTCAGTTCTGGGCATCTTTGAAATACCTGTACAAACTTGTTCCTACATAGTAACTTGCATCTTTGAATGAGAATGTGCTCGCTTGCAGCAACGTGCTATATGTTCTGAATGCCCGAATTGGGAATATGTGTCAAAAATTTGTTAGGAATTATGTGATCCTTATTAGCTGGAAGTAAGGGAGATGGGTCATGAAGTTATTTCTAGGAGTTGGACACATACCAAGTTTAGCTCAGTTCTGGGCATCTTTGAAATACCTGTACAAACTTTTTCCTACATAGTAACTTGCAACTTTGAATGAGAATGTGCTCGCTTGCAGCAACGTGCTATATGTTCTGAATGCCCGAATTGGGAATCTGTGTCAAAACTTTGTTAGGAATTATGTGATCCTTACTAGCTGGAAGTAAGGGAGATGGGGCATGAAGTTATTTCTAGGAGTTGGACACATACCAAGTTTAGCTCAGTTCTGGGCATCTTTGAAATACCTATACAAACTTGTTCCTACATAGTAACTTGCAACTTTGAATGAGAATGTGCTTGCTTGCAGCAACGTGCTATATGTTCTGAATGCCCGAATTGGGAATCTGTGTCAAAACTTTGTTAGGAATTATGTGATCCTTACTAGCTGGAAGTAAGGGAGATGGGGCATGAAGTTATTTCTAGGAGTTGGAGACATACCAAGTTTAGCTCAGTTCTGGGCATCTTTGAAATACCTATACAAACTTGTTCCTACATAGTAACTTGCAACTTTGAATGAGAATGTGCTTGCTTACAGCAACGTGCTATATGTTCTGAATGCCCGAATTGGGAATCTGTGTCAAAATTTTTTAGGAATTATGTGATCCTTACTAGCTGGAAGTAAGGGAGTTGGGGCATGAAGGTATTTCTAGGAGTTGGACACATACCAAGTTTAGCTCAGTTCTGGGCATCTTTGAAATACCTATACAAACTTGTTCCTACATAGTAACTTGCAACTTTGAATGAGAATGTGCTTGCTTACAGCAACGTGCTATATGCTCTGAATGCCCGAAAAGGGAATCTGTGTCAAAACTTTGTTAGGAATTATGTGATCCTTACTAGCTGGAAGTAAGTGAGATGGGGCATGAAGTTATTTCTAGGAGTTGGAGAAATACAACGTTTAGCTCAATTCTGGGCATCTTTGAAATACCTATAGAAACTTGTTCCTACATAGTAACTTGCAACTTTGAATGAGAATGTGCTTGCTTACAGCAACGTGCTATATGTTCTGAATGCCCGAATTGGGAATCTGTGTCAAAACTTTGTTAGGAATTATGTGATCCTTACTAGCTGGAAGTAAGGGAGATGGAGCATGAAGTTATTTCTAGGAGTTGGACACATACCAAGTTTAGCTCAGTTCTGGGCATCTTTGAAATACCTATACAAACTTGTTCCTACATAGTAACTTGCAACTTTGAATGAGAATGTGCTTGCTTCCAGCAACGTGCTATATGTTCTGAATGCCCGAATTGGGAATCTGTGTCAAAACTTTGTTAGGAATTATGTGATCCTTACTAGCTGGAAGTAAGGGAGATGGGGCATGAAGTTATTTCTAGGAGTTGGAGACATACCAAGTTTAGCTCAGTTCTGGGCATCTTTGAAATACCTATACAAACTTGTTCCTACATAGTAACTTGCATCTTTGAATGAGAATGTGCTTGCTTAAAGCAACGTGCTATATGTTCTGAATGCCCGAATTGGGAATCTGTGTCAAATCTTTGTTAGTAATTATGTGATCCTAACTAGCTGGAAGTAAGGGAGATAGGGCATGAAGTTATTTCTAGGAGTTGGAGACATACCAAGTTTAGCTCAGTTCTGGGCATCTTTGAAATACCTATACAAACTTGTTCCTACATAGTAACTTGCATCTTTGAATGAGAATGTGCTTGCTTACAGCAACGTGCTATATGTTCTGAATGCCCGAATTGGGAATCTGTGTCAAAACTTTGTTAGGAATTATGTTATCCTTACTAGCTTAAGTAAGTGAGATGGGGCATGAAGTTATTTCTAGGAGTTGGACACATACTAAGTTTAGCTCAGTTCTGGGCATCTTTGAAATACCTATACAAACTTGTTCCTACATAGTAACTTGCAACTTTGAATGAAAATGTGCTTGCTTACAGCAACGTGCTATATGTTCTTAATGCCCGAATTGGGAATCTGTGTCAAAACTTTGTTAGGAATTATGTGATCCTTACTAGATGGAAGTAAGGGAGTTGGGGCATGAAGGTATTTCTAGGAGTTGGACACATACCAAGTTTAGCACAGTTCTGGGCATCTTTGAAATACCTATACAACTTGTTCCTACATAGTAACTTGCAACTTTGAATGAGAATGTGCTTGCTTACAGCAACGTGCTATATGTTCTGAATGCCCGAATAGGGAATCAGTGTCAAAACTTTGTTAGGAATTATGTGATCCTTACTAGCTGGAAGTAAGGGAGATGGGGCATGAAGTTATTTCTTGGAGTTGGAGACATACCAAGTTTAGCTCAGTTCTGGGCATCTTTGAAATACCTATACAAACTTGTTCTTACATAGTAACTTGCAACTTTGAATGAGAATGTGCTTGCTTACAGCAACGTGCTACATGTTCTGAATGCCCGAATTGGGAATCTGTGTCAAAACTTTGTTAGGAATTATGTGATCCTTACTAGCTGGAAGTAAGGGAGATGGGGCATGAAGTTATTTCTAGGAGTTGGAGACATACCCAGTTTAGCTCAGTTCTGGGCATCTTTGAAATACCTATACAAACTTGTTCCTACATAGTAACTTGCAACTTTGAATGAGAATGTGCTTGCTTGCAGCAACGCGCTATATGTTCTGAATGCCCGAATTGGGAATCTGTGTCAAAACTTTGTTAGGAATTATGTGATCCTTACTAGCTGGAAGTAAGGGAGATGGAGCATGAAGTTTTTCCAGGAGTTGGACACATACCAAGTTTAGCTCAGTTCTGGGCATCTTTGAAATACCTATACAAACTTGTTCCTACATAGTAACTTGCAACTTTGAATGAGAATGTGCCTGATTACAGTAACGTGCTATATGTTCTGCATGCCCGAATTGGGAATCTGTGTCAAAACTTTGTTAGGAATTATGTGATCCTTACTAGCTGGAAGTAAGTGAGATGGGGCATGAAGTTATTTCTAGGAGTTGGAGACATACAACGTTTAGCACAGTTCTGGGCATCTTTGAAATACCTATACAAACTTGTTCCTACATAGTAACTTGCAAATTTGAATGAGAATGTGCTTGCTTACAGCAACGTGCTATATGTTCTGAATGCCCGAATAGGGAATCTGTGTCAAAACTTTGTTAGGAATTATGTGATCCTTACTAGATGGAAGTAAGGGAGTTGGGGCATGAAGGTATTTCTAGGAGTTGGACACATACCAAGCTTAGCACAGTTCTGGGCATCTTTGAAATACCTATACAAACTTGTTCCTACATAGTAACTTGCAACTTTGAATGAGAATGTGCTTGCTTACAGCAACGTGCTATATGTTCTGAATGCCCGAATTGGGAATCTGTGTCAAAACTTTGTTAGGAATTATGTGATCCTTACTAGCTGGAAGTAAGGGAGATGGGGCATGAAGTTATTTCTAGGAGTTGGACACATACCAAGTTTAGCTCAGTTCTGGGCATCTTTGAAATACCTATACAAACTTGTTCCTACATAGTAACTTGCAACTTTGAATGAGAATGTTCTTGCTTACAGCAACGTGCTATATGTTCTGAATGCCCGAATTTGAAATCTGTGTCAAAACTTTGTTAGGAATTATGTGATCCTTACTAGCTGGAAGTAAGGGAGATGGAGCATGAAGTTATTTCTAGGAGTTGGACACATACCAAGTTTAGCTCAGTTCTGTGCATCTTTGAAATACCTATACAAACTTGTTCCTACATAGTAACTTGCAACTTTGAATGAGAATGTGCTTGCTTACAGCAACGTGCTATATGATCTGAATGCCCGAATAGGGAATCTGTGTCAAAAGTTTGTTAGGAATTATGTGATCCTTACTAGATGGAAGTAAGGGAGTTGGGGCATGAAGTTATTTCTAGGAGTTGGACACATACCAAGCTTAGCACAGTTCTGGGCATCTTTGAAATACCTATACAAACTTGTTCCTACATAGTAACTTGCAACTTTGAATGAGAATGTGCTTGCTTACAGCAACGTGCTATATGTTCTGAATGCCCGAATTGGGAATCTGTGTCAAAACTTTGTTAGGAATTATGTGATCCTTACTAGCTGGAAGTAAGGGAGATGGGGCATGAAGTTATTTCTAGGAGTTGGAGACATACCAAGTTTAGCTCAGTTCTGGGCATCTTTGAAATACCTATACAAACTTGTTCCTACATACTAACTTGCAACTTTGAATGAGAATGTGCTTGCTTACAGCAACGTGCTATATGTTCTGAATGCCCGAATTTGGAATCTGTGTCAAAACTTTGTTAGGAATTATGTGATCCTTGCTAGCTGGAAGTAAGGGAGATGGAGCATGAAGTTATTTCCAGGAGTTGGACACATACCAAGTTTAGCTCAGTTCTGGGCATCTTTGAAATACCTATACAAACTTGTTCCTACATAGTAACTTGCATCTTTGAATGAGAATGTGCTTGCTTACAGCAACGTGCTATATGTTCTGAATGCCCGAATTGGGAATATGTGCGAAATCTTTGTTAGGAATTATGTGATCCTTACTAGCTGGAAGTAAGGGAGATGGGGCATGAAGTTATTTCTAGGAGTTGGACACATACCAAGTTTAGCTCAGTTCTGGGCATCTTTGAAATACCTATACAAACTTGTTCCTACATACTATCTTGCGACTTTGAATGAGATTGTGCTTGCTTACAGAAACGTGCTATATGTTCTGAATGCCCGAATTGGGAATCTGTGTCAAAAAATTGTTAGGAATTATGTGATCCTTACTAGCTGGAAGTAAGTGAGATGGGGCATGAAGTTATTTCTAGGAGTTGGACACATACCAAGTTTAGCTCAGTTCTGGGCATCTTTGAAATACCTATACAAACTTGTTCCTACATAGTAACTTGCAACTTTGAATGAGAATGTGCTTGCTTACAGCAACGTGCTATATGTTCTGAATGCCCGAATTGGGAATCTGTGTCAAAACTTTGTTAGGAATTATGTGATCCTTACTAGCTGGAAGTAAGGGAGATGGGGCATGAAGTTATTTCTAGGAGTTGGACACATACCAAGTTTAGCTCAGTTCTGGGCATCTTTGAAATACCTATACAAACTTGTTCCTACATAGTAACTTGCAACTTTGAATGAGAATGTGCTTGCTTACAGCAACGTGCTATATGATCTGAATGCCCGAATAGGGAATCTGTGTCAAAACTTTGTTAGGAATTATGTGATCCTTACTAGATGGAAGTAAGGGAGTTGGGGCATGAAGGTATTTCTAGGAGTTGGACACATACCAAGCTTAGCACAGTTCTGGGCATCTTTGAAATACCTATACAAACTTGTTCCTACATAGTAACTTGCAACTTTGAATGAGAATGTGCTTGCTTACAGCAACGTGCTATATGTTCTGAATGCCCGAATTGGGAATCTGTGTCAAACCTTTGTTAGGAATTATGTGATCCTTACTAGCTGGAAGTAAGGGAGATGGGGCATGAAGATATTTCTAGGAGTTGGACACATACCAAGTTTAGCTCAGTTCTGGGCATCTTTGAAATACCTATACAAACTTGTTCCTACATAGTAACTTGCAACTTTGAATGAGAATGTGCTTGCTTACAGCAACGTGCTATATGTTCTGAATGCCCGAATTGGGAATCTGTGTCAAAACTTTGTTAGAAATTATGTGATCCTTACTAGATGGAAGTAAGTGAGATGGGGCATGAAGTTATTTCTAGGAGTTGGAGACATACAACGTTTAGCTCAGTTCTGGGCATCTTTGAAATACCTATACAAACTTGTTCCTACATAGTAACTTGCAACTTTGAATGAGAATGTGCTTGCTTGCAGCAACGTGCTATATGTTCTGAATGCCCGATTTGGGAATCTGTGTCAAAACTTTGTTAGGAATTATGTGATCCTTACTAGCTGGAAGTAAGTGAGATGGGGCATGAAGTTATTTCTAGGAGTTGGAGACATACAACGTTTAGCTCAGTTCTGGGCATCTTTGAAATACCTATACAAACTTGTTCCTACATAGTAACTTGCAACTTTGAATGAGAATGTGCTTGCTTGCAGCAACGTGCTATATGTTCTGAATGCCCGAATTGGGAATATGTGTCAAATCTTTGTTAGGAATTATGTGATCCTTACTAGCTGGAAGTAAGTGAGATGGGGCATGAAATTATTTCTAGGAGTTGGACACATACCAAGTTTAGCTCAGTTCTGGGCATCTTTGAAATACCTATACAAACTTGTTCCTACATAGTAACTTGCAACTTTGAATGAGAATGTGCTTGCTTACAGCAACGTGCTATATGTTCTGAATGCCCGAATTGGGAATCTGTGTCAAAACTTTGTTAGGAATTATGTGATCCTTACTAGCTGGAAGTAAGGGAGATGGGGCATGAAGTTATTTCTAGGAGTTGGACACATACCAAGTTTAGCTCAGTTCTGGGCATCTTTGAAATACCTATACAAACTTGTTCCTACATAGTAATTTGCAACTTTGAATGAGAATTTGCTTGCTTACAGCAACGTGCTATATGTTCTGAATGCCCGAATTGGGAATCTGTGTCAAAACTTTGTTAGGAATTATGTGATCCTTACTAGCTGGAAGTAAGGGAGATGGGGCATGAAGTTATTTCTAGGAGTTGGACACATACCAAGTTTAGCTCAGTTCCGGGCATCTTTGAAATACCTATACAAACTTGTTCCTACATAGTAATTTGCAACTTTGAATGAGAATTTGCTTGCTTACAGCAACGTGCTATATGTTCTGAATGCCCGAATTGGGAATCTGTGTCAAAACTTTGTTAGGAATTATATGATCCCTACTAGCTGGAAGTAAGGGAGATGGGGCATGAAGTTATTTCTAGGAGTTGGACACATACCAAGTTTAGCTCAGTTCTGGGCATCTTTGAAATACCTATACAAACTTGTTCCTACATAGTAACTTGCAACTTTGAATGAGAATGTGCTTGCTTGCAGCAACGTGCTATATGTTCTGAATGCCCGATTTGGGAATCTGTGTCAAAACGTTGTTAGGAATTATGTGATCCTTACTAGCTGGAAGTAAGGGAGATGGGGCATGAAGTTATTTCTAGGAGTTGGACACATACCAAGTTTAGCTCAGTTCTGGGCATCTTTGAAATACCTATACAAACTTGTTCCTACATAGTAACTTGCATCTTTGAATGAGAATGTGCTTGCTTACAGCAACGTGCTATATGTTCTGAATGCCCGAATTGGGAATATGTGTGAAATCTTTGTTAGGAATTATGTGATCCTTACTAGCTGGAAGTAAGGGAGATGGGGCATGAAGTTATTTCTAGGAGTTGGACACATACCAAGTTTAGCTCAGTTCTGGGCATCTTTGAAATACCTATACAAACTTGTTCCTACATACTATCTTGCGACTTTGAATGAGAATGTGCTTGCTTACAGCAACGTGCTATATGTTCTGAATGCCCGAATTGGGAATCTGTGTCAAAACTTTGTTAGGAATTATGTGATCCTTACTAGCTGGAAGTAAGTGAGTTGGGACATGAAATTATTTCTAGGAGTTGGACACATACCAAGTTTAGCTCAGTTCTGGGCATCTTTGAAATACCTATACAAACTTGTTCCTACATAGTAACTTGCAACTTTGAATGAGAATGTGCTTGCTTACAGCAACGTGCTATATGTTCTGAATGCCCGAATTGGGAATCTGTGTCAAAACTTTGTTAGGAATTATGTGATCCTTACTAGCTGGAAGTAAGGGAGATGGGGCATGAAGTTATTTCTAGGAGTTGGACACATACCAAGTTTAGCTCAGTTCTGGGCATCTTTGAAATACCTATACAAACTTGTTCCTACATAGTAACTTGCAACTTTGAATGAGAATGTGCTTGCTTACAGCAACGTGCTATATGTTCTGAATGCCCGAATTGGGAATCTGTGTCAAAACTTTGTTAGGAATTATGTGATCCTTACTAGCTGGAAGTAAGGGAGATGGGGCATGAAGTTATTTCTAGGAGTTGGACACATACCAAGTTTAGCTCAGTTCTGGGCATCTTTGAAATACCTATAGAAACTTGTTCCTACATAGTAACTTGCAACTTTGAATGAGAATGTGCTTGCTTACTGCAACGTGCTATATGCTCTGAATGCCAGAATTGGGAATCTGTGTCAAAATTTTTTAGGAATTATGTGATCCTTACTAGCTGGATGTAAGGGAGTTGGGGCATGAAGGTATTTCTAGGAGTTGGACACATACCAAGTTTAGCTCAGTTCTGGGCATCTTTGAAATACCTATACAAACTTGTTCCTACATAGTAACTTGCAACTTTGAATGAGAATGTGCTTGCTTACAGCAACGTGCTGTATGCTCTGAATGCCCGAATTGGGAATCTGTGTCAAAACTTTGTTAGGAATTATGTGATCCTTACTAGCTGGAAGTAAGTGAGATGGGGCATGAAGTTATTTCTAGGAGTTGGAGACATACAACGTTTAGCTCAGTTCTGGGCATCTTTGTAATACCTATACTAACTTGTTCCTACATAGTAACTTGCAACTTTGAATGAGAATGTGCTTGCTTACAGCAACGTGCTATATGCTCTGAATGCCCGAAAAGGGAATCTGTGTCAAAACTTTGTTAGGAATTATGTGATCCTTACTAGCTGGAAGTAAGTGAGATGGGGCATGAAGTTATTTCTAGGAGTTGGAGACATACAACGTTTAGCTCAGTTCTGGGCATCTTTCAAATACCTATACAAACTTGTTCCTACATAGTAACTTGCAACTTTGAATGAGAATGTGCTTGCTTGCAGCAACGTGCTATATGTTCTGAATGCCCGAATTGGGAAAGTGTGTCAAAACTTTGTTAGGAATTATGTGATCCTTACTAGCTGGAAGTAAGGGGGATGGGGCATGAAGTTATTTCTAGGAGTTGGAGACATACCAAGTTTAGCTCAGTTCTGGGCATCTTTGAAATATCTATACAAACTTGTTCCTACATAGTAACTTGCAACTTTGAATGAGAATGTGCTTGCTTACAGCAACGTGCTATATGCTCTGAATGCCCGAAAAGGGAATCTGTGTCAAAACTTTGTTAGGAATTATGTGATCCTTACTAGCTGGAAGTAAGGGAGTTGGTGCATGAAGGTATTTCTAGGAGTTGGACACATACCAAGTTTAGCTCAGTTCTGGGCATCTTTGAAATACCTATACAAACTTGTTCCTACATAGTAACTTGCAACTTTGAATGAGAATGTGCTTGCTTGCAGCAACGTGCTATATGTTCTGAATGCCCGAATTGGGAATCTGTGTCAAAACTTTGTTAGGAATTATGTGATCCTTACTAGCTGGAAGTAAGGGAGATGGGGCATGAAGTTATTTCTAGGAGTTGGACACATACCAAGTTTAGCTCAGTTCTGGGCATCTTTGAAATACCTATACAAACTTGTTCCTACATAGTAACTTGCAACTTTGAATGAGAATGTGCTTGCTTACAGCAACGTGCTATATGTTCTGAATGCCCGAATTGGGAATCTGTGTCAAAACTTTGTTAGGAATTATGTGATCCTTACTAGCTGGAAGTAAGGGAGATGGGGCATGAAGTTATTTCTAGGAGTTGGACACATACCAAGTTTAGCTCAGTTCCGGGCATCTTTGAAATACCTATACAAACTTGTTCCTACATAGTAATTTGCAACTTTGAATGAGAATTTGCTTGCTTACAGCAACGTGCTATATGTTCTGAATGCCCGAATTGGGAATCTGTGTCAAAACTTTGTTAGGAATTATGTGATCCTTACTAGCTGGAAGTAAGGGAGATGGGGCATGAAGTTATTTCTAGAAGTTGGACACATACCAAGTTTAGCTCAGTTCTGGGCATCTTTGAAATACCTATACAAACTTGTTCCTACATAGTAACTTGCATCTTTGAATGAGAATGTGCTTGCTTACAGCAACGTGCTATATGTTCTGAATGCCCGAATTGGGAATATGTGTGAAATCTTTGTTAGGAATTATGTGATCCTTACTAGCTGGAAGTAAGGGAGATGGGGCATGAAGTTATTTCTAGGAGTTGGACACATACCAAGTTTAGCTCAGTTCTGGGCATCTTTGAAATACCTATACAAACTTGTTCCTACATACTATCTTGCGACTTTGAATGAGAATGTGCTTGCTTACAGCAACGTGCTATATGTTCTGAATGCCCGAATTGGGAATCTGTGTCAAAACTTTGTTAGGAATTATGTGATCCTTACTAGCTGGAAGTAAGTGAGTTGGGACATGAAATTATTTCTAGGAGTTGGACACATACCAAGTTTAGCTCAGTTCTGGGCATCTTTGAAATACCTATACAAACTTGTTCCTACATAGTTACTTGCAACTTTGAATGAGAATGTGCTTGCTTACAGCAACGTGCTATATGTTCTGAATGCCCGAATTGGGAATCTGTGTCAAAACTTTGTTAGGAATTATGTGATCCTTACTAGCTGGAAGTAAGGGAGATGGGGCATGAAGTTATTTCTAGGAGTTGGACACATACCAAGTTTAGCTCAGTTCTGGGCATCTTTGAAATACCTATACAAACTTGTTCCTACATAGTAACTTGCAACTTTGAATGAGAATGTGCTTGCTTACAGCAACGTGCTATATGTTCTGAATGCCCGAATTGGGAATCTGTGTCAAAACTTTGTTAGGAATTATGTGATCCTTACTAGATGGAAGTAAGTGAGATGGGGCATGAAGTTATTTCTAGGAGTTGGACACATACCAAGTTTAGCTCAGTTCTGGGCATCTTTGAAATACCTATAGAAACTTGTTCCTACATAGTAACTTGCAACTTTGAATGAGAATGTGCTTGCTTACTGCAACGTGCTATATGCTCTGAATGCCAGAATTGGGAATCTGTGTCAAAATTTTTTAGGAATTATGTGATCCTTACTAGCTGGAAGTAAGGGAGTTGGTGCATGAAGGTATTTCTAGGAGTTGGACACATACCAAGTTTAGCTCAGTTCTGGGCATCTTTGAAATACCTATACAAACTTGTTCCTACATAGTAACTTGCAACTTTGAATGAGAATGTGCTTGCTTACAGCAACGTGCTGTATGCTCTGAATGCCCGAATTGGGAATCTGTGTCAAAATTTTGTTAGGAATTATGTGATCCTTACTAGCTGGAAGTAAGTGAGATGGGGCATGAAGTTATTTCTAGGAATTGGAGACATACAACGTTTAGCTCAGTTCTGGGCATCTTTGTAATACCTATACAAACTTGTTCCTACATAGTAACTTGCAACTTTGAATGAGAATCTGCTTGCTTACAGCAACGTGCTATATGCTCTGAATGCCCGAAAAGGGAATCTGTGTCAAAACTTTGTTAGGAATTATGTGATCCTTACTAGCTGGAAGTAAGTGAGATGGGGCATGAAGTTATTTCTAGGAGTTGGAGACATACAACGTTTAGCTCAGTTCTGGGCATCTTTGAAATACCTATACAAACTTGTTCCTACATAGTAACTTGCAACTTTGAATGAGAATGTGCTTGCTTGCAGCAACGTGCTATATGTTCTGAATGCCCGAATTGGGAAAGTGTGTCAAAACTTTGTTAGGAATTATGTGATCCTTACTAGCTGGAAGTAAGGGGGATGGGGCATGAAGTTATTTCTAGGAGTTGGAGACATACCAAGTTTAGCTCAGTTCTGGGCATCTTTGAAATACCTATACAAACTTGTTCCTACATAGTAACTTGCAACTTTGAATGAGTATGTGCTTGCTTACAGCAACGTGCTATATGCTCTGAATGCCCGAAAAGGGAATCTGTGTCAAAACTTTGTTAGGAATTATGTGATCCTTACTAGCTGGAAGTAAGGGAGTTGGTGCATGAAGGTATTTCTAGGAGTTGGACACATACCAAGTTTAGCTCAGTTCTGGGCATCTTTGAAATACCTATACAAACTTGTTCCTACATAGTAACTTGCAACTTTGAATGAGAATGTGCTTGCTTGCAGCAACGTGCTATATGTTCTGAATGCCCGAATTGGGAATCTGTGTCAAAACTTTGTTAGGAATTATGTGATCCTTACTAGCTGGAAGTAAGGGAGATGGGGCATGAAGTTATTTCTAGGAGTTGGACACATACCAAGTTTAGCTCAGTTCTGGGCATCTTTGAAATACCTATACAAACTTGTTCCTACATAGTAACTTGCGTCTTTGAATTAGAATGTGCTTGCTTACAGCAACGTGCTATATGTTCTGAATGCCCGAATTGGGAATCTGTGTCAAAACTTTGTTAGGAATTATGTGATCCTTACTAGCTGGAAGTAAGGGAGATGGGGCATGAAGTTATTTCTAGGAGTTGGACACATACCAAGTTTAGCTCAGTTCTGGGCATCTTTGAAATACCTATACAAACTTGTTCCTACATAGTAACTTGCAACTTTGAATGAGAATGTGCTTGCTTACAGCAACGTGCTATATGTTCTGAATGCCCGAATTGGGAATCTGTGTCAAAACTTTGTTAGGAATTATGTGATCCTTACTAGCTGGAAGTAAGGGAGATGGGGCATGAAGATATTTCTAGGAGTTGGACACATACCAAGTTTAGCTCAGTTCTGGGCATCTTTGAAATACCTATACAAACTTGTTCCTACATAGTAACTTGCAACTTTGAATGAAAATGTGCTTGCTTACAGCAACGTGCTATATGTTCTGAATGCCCGAATTGGGAATCTGTGTCAAAACTTTGTTAGGAATTATGTGATCCTTGCTAGCTGGAAGTAAGGGAGATGGAGCATGAAGTTATTTCTAGGAGTTGGACACATACCAAGTTTAGCTCAGTTCTGGGCATCTTTGAAATACCTATACAACCTTGTTCCTACATAGTAACTTGCATCTTTGAATGAGAATGTGCTTGCTTACAGCAACGTGCTATATGTTCTGAATGCCCGAATTGGGAATATGTGTGAAATCTTTGTTAGGAAATATGTGATCCTTACTAGCTGAAAGTAAGGGAGATGGGGCATGAAGTTATTTCTAGGAGTTGGACACATACCAAGTTTAGCTCAGTTCTGGGCATCTTTGAAATACCTATACAAACATGTTCCTACATACTATCTTGCGACTTTGAATGAGAATGTGCTTGCTTACAGCAACGTGCTATATGTTCTGAATGCCCGAATTGGAAATCTGTGTCAAAACTTTTTAAGGAATTATGTGATCCTTACTAGCTGGAAGTAAGTGAGATGGGGCATGAAATTATTTCTAGGAGTTGGACACATACCAAGTTTAGCTCAGTTCTGGGCATCTTTGAAATACCTATACAAACTTGTTCCTACATAGTAACTTGCAACTTTGAATGAGAATGTGCTTGCTTACAGCAACGTGCTATATGTTCTGAATGCCCGAATTGGGAATCTGTGTCAAAACTTTGTTAGGAATTATGTGATCCTTACTAGCTGGAAGTAAGGGAGATGGGGCATGAAGTTATTTCTAGGAGTTGGACACATACCAAGTTTAGCTCAGTTCTGGGCATCTTTGAAATACCTATACAAACTTGTTCCTACATAGTAACTTGCAACTTTGAATGAGAATGTGCTTGCTTACAGCAACGTGCTATATGTTCTGAATGCCCGAATTGGGAATCTGTGTCAAAACTTTGTTAGGAATTATGTGATCCTTACTAGATGGAAGTAAGGGAGTTGGGGCATGAAGGTATTTCTAGGAGTTGGACACATACCAAGTTTAGCACAGTTCTGGGCATCTTTGAAATACCTATACAAACTTGTTCCTACATAGTAACATGCAACTTTGAATGAGAATGTGCTTGCTTGCAGCAACGTGCTATATGTTCTGAATGCCCGATTTGGGAATCTGTGTCAAAACTTTGTTAGGAATTATGTGATCCTTACTAGCTGGAAGTAAGTGAGATGGCGCATGAAGTTATTTCTAGGAGTTGGAGACATACAACGTTTAGCTCAGTTCTGGGCATCTTTGAAATACCTATACAAACTTGTTCCTACATAGTAACTTGCAACTTTGAATGAGAATGTGCTTGCTTGCAGCAACGTGCTATATGTTCTGAATGCCCGAATTGGGAATCTGTGTCAAAACATTGTTAGGAATTATGTGATCCTTACTAGCTGGAAGTAAGTGAGATGGGGCATGAAATTATTTCTAGGAGTTGGACACATACCAAGTTTAGCTCAGTTCTGGGCATCTTTGAAATACTTATACAAACTTGTTCCTACATAGTAACTTGCAACTTTGAATGAGAATGTGCTTGCTTACAGCAACGTGCTATATGTTCTGAATGCCCGAATTGGGAATCTGTGTCAAAACTTTGTTAGTAATTATGTGATCCTAACTAGCTGGAAGTAAGGGAGATGGGGCATGAAGTTATTTCTAGGAGTTGGACACATACCAAGTTTAGCTCAGTTCTGGGCATCTTTGAAATACCTATACAAACTTGTTCCTACATAGTAACTTGCATCTTTGAATGAGAATGTGCTTGCTTACAGCAACGTGCTATATGTTCTGAATGCCCGATTTGGGAATCTGTGTCAAAACTTTGTTAGGAATTATGTGATCCTTACTAGCTGGAAGTAAGTGAGATGGGGCATGAAGTTATTTCTAGGAGTTGGACACATACCAAGTTTAGCTCAGTTCTGGGCATCTTTGAAATACCTATACAAACTTGTTCCTACATAGTAACTTGCAACTTTGAATGAGAATGTGCTTGCTTACAGCAACGTGCTATATGTTCTGAATGCCCGAATTGGGAATCTGTGTCAAAACTTTGTTAGGAATTATGTGATCCTTACTAGATGGAAGTAAGGGAGATGGGGCATGAAGTTATTTCTAGGAGTTGGACACATACCAAGTTTAGCTCAGTTCTGGGCATCTTTGAAATACCTATACAAACTTGTTCCTACATACTATCTTGCGACTTTGAATGAGAATGTGCTTCCTTACAGCAACGTGCTATATGTTCTGAATGCCCGAATTGGGAATCTGTGTCAAAACTTTGTTAGGAAATATGTGATCCTTACTAGCTGGAAGTAAGTGAGATGGGGCATGAAATTATTTCTAGGAGTTGGACACATACCAAGTTTAGCTCAGTTCTGGGCATCTTTGAAATACCTATACAAACTTGTTCCTACATAGTAACTTGCAACTTTGAATGAGAATGTGCTTGCTTACAGCAACGTGCTATATGTTCTGAATGCCCGAATTGGGAATCTGTGTCAAAACTTTGTTAGGAATTATGTGATCCTTACTAGCTGGAAGTAAGGGAGATGGGGCATGAAGTTATTTCTAGGAGTTGGAGACATACCAAGTTTAGCTCAGTTCTGGGCATCTTTGAAATACCTATACAAACTTGTTCCTACATACTAACTTGCAACTTTGAATGAGAATGTGCTTGCTTACAGCAACGTGCTATATGTTCTGAATGCCCGAATTTGGAATCTGTGTCAAAACTTTGTTAGGAATTATGTGATCCTTACTAGCTGGAAGTAAGGGAGATGGAGCATGAAGTTATTTCTAGGAGTTGGACACATACCAAGGTTAGCTCAGTTCTTGGCATCTTTGAAATACCTATACAAACTTGTTCCTACATAGTAACTTGCATCTTTGAATGAGAATGTGCTTGCTTACAGCAACGTGCTATATGTTCTGAATGCCCGAATTGGGAATATGTGTGAAATCTTTGTTAGGAATTATGTGATCCTTACTAGCTGGAAGTAAGGGAGATGGGGCATGAAGTTATTTCTAGGAGTTGGACACATACCAAGTTTAGCTCAGTTCTGGGCATCTTTGAAATACCTATACAAACTTGTTCCTACATACTATCTTGCGACTTTGAATGAGAATGTGCTTGCTTACAGCAACGTGCTATATGTTCTGAATGCCCGAATTGGGAATCTGTGTCAAAACTTTGTTAGGAATTATGTGATCCTTACTAGCTGGAAGTAAGTGAGATGGGGCATGAAATTATTTCTAGGAGTTGGACACATACCAAGTTTAGCTCAGTTCTGGGCATCTTTGAAATACCTATACAAACTTGTTCCTACATAGTAACTTGCAACTTTGAATGAGAATGTGCTTGCTTACAGCAACGTGCTATATGTTCTGAATGCCCGAATTGGGAATCTGTGTCAAAACTTTGTTAGGAATTATGTGATCCTTACTAGCTGGAAGTAAGGGAGATGGGGCATGAAGTTATTTCTAGGAGTTGGACACATACCAAGTTTAGCTCAGTTCTGGGCATCTTTGAAATACCTATACAAACTTGTTCCTACATAGTAACTTGCAACTTTGAATGAGAATGTGCTTGCTTACAGCAACGTGCTATATGTTCTGAATGCCCGAATTGGGAATCTGTGTCAAAACTTTGTTAGGAATTATGTGATCCTTACTAGATGGAAGTAAGTGAGATGGGGCATGAAGTTATTTCTAGGAGTTGGAGACATACAACGTTTAGCTCAGTTCTGGGCATCTTTGAAATACCTATACAAACTTGTTCCTACATAGTAACTTGCAACTTTGAATGAGAATGTGCTTGCTTACAGCAACGTGCTATATGTTCTGAATGCCCGAATTGGGAATCTGTGTCAAAACTTTGTTAGAAATTATGTGATCCTTACTAGATGGAAGTAAGGGAGTTGGGGCCTGAAGGTATTTCTAGGAGTTGGACACATACCAAGTTTAGCACAGTTCTGGGCATCTTTGAAATACCTATACAAACTTGTTCCTACATAGTAACATGCAACTTTGAATGAGAATGTGCTTGCTTGCAGCAACGTGCTATATGTTCTGAATGCCCGATTTGGGAATCTGTGTCAAAACTTTGTTAGGAATTATGTGATCCTTACTAGCTGGAAGTAAGTGAGATGGCGCATGAAGTTATTTCTAGGAGTTGGAGACATACAACGTTTAGCTCAGTTCTGGGCATCTTTGAAATACCTATACAAACTTGTTCCTACATAGTAACTTGCAACTTTGAATGAGAATGTGCTTGCTTGCAGCAACGTGCTATATGTTCTGAATGCCCGAATTGGGAATCTGTGTCAAAACTTTGTTAGGAATTATGTGATCCTTACTAGCTGGAAGTAAGTGAGATGGGGCATGAAATTATTTCTAGGAGTTGGACACATACCAAGTTTAGCTCAGTTCTGGGCATCTTTGAAATACCTATACAAACTTGTTCCTACATAGTAACTTGCAACTTTGAATGAGAATGTGCTTGCTTACAGCAACGTGCTATATGTTCTGAATGCCCGAATTGGGAATCTGTGTCAAAACTTTGTTAGGAATTATGTGATCCTTACTAGCTGGAAGTAAGGGAGATGGGGCATGAAGTTATTTCTAGGAGTTGGACACATACCAAGTTTAGCTCAGTTCCGGGCATCTTTGAAATACCTATACAAACTTGTTCCTACATAGTAACTTGCAACTTTGAATGAGAATGTGCTTGCTTACAGCAACGTGCTATATGTTCTGAATGCCCGAATTGGGAATCTGTGTCAAAACTTTGTTAGGAATTATGTGATCCTTACTAGCTGGAAGTAAGGGAGATGGGGCATGAAGTTATTTCTAGGAGTTGGACACATACCAAGTTTAGCTCAGTTCTGGGCATCTTTGAAATACCTATACAAACTTGTTCCTACATAGTAACTTGCAACTTTGAATGAGAATGTGCTTGCTTGCAGCAACGTGCTATATGTTCTGAATGCCCGATTTGGGAATCTGTGTCAAAACGTTGTTAGGAATTATGTGATCCTTACTAGCTGGAAGTAAGGGAGATGGGGCATGAAGTTATTTCTAGGAGTGGGACACATACCAAGTTTAGCTCAGTTCTGGGCATCTTTGAAATACCTATACAAACTTGTTCCTACATATTAACTTGCATCTTTCAATGAGAATGTGCTTGCTTACAGCAACGTGCTATATGTTCTGAATGCCCGAATTGGGAATATGTGTGAAATCTTTGTTAAGAATTGTGTGATCCTTACTAGCTGGAAGTAAGGGAGATGGGGCATGAAGTTATTTCTAGGAGTTGGACACATACCAAGTTTAGCTCAGTTCTGGGAATCTTTGAAATACCTATATAAACTTGTTCATACATACTATCTTGCGACTTTGAATGAGAATGTGCTTGCTTACAGCAACGTGCTATATGTTCTGAATGCCCGAATTGGGAATCTGTGTCAAAACTTTGTTAGGAATTATGTGATCCTTACTAGCTGGAAGTAAGGGAGATGGGACATGAAATTATTTCTAGGAGTTGGACACATACCAAGTTTAGCTCAGTTCTGGGCCTCTTTGAAATACCTATACAAACTTGTTCCTACATAGTAACTTGCAACTTTGAATGAGAATGTGCTTGCTTACAGCAACGTGCTATATGTTCTGAATGCCCGAATTGGGAATCTGTGTCAAAACTTTGTTAGGAATTATGTGATCCTTACTAGCTGGAAGTAAGGGAGATGGGGCATGAAGTTATTTCTAGGAGTTGGACACATACCAAGTTTAGCTCAGTTCCGGGCATCTTTGAAATACCTATACAAACTTGTTCCTACATAGTAACTTGCAACTTTGAATGAGAATGTGCTTGCTTACAGCAACGTGCTATATGTTCTGAATGCCCGAATTGGGAATCTGTGTCAAAACTTTGTTAGGGATTATGTGATCCTTACTAGATGGAAGTAAGTGAGATGGGGCATGAAGTTATTTCTAGGAGTTGGAGACATACAACGTTTAGCTCAGTTCTGGGCATCTTTGAAATACCTATACAAACTTGTTCCTACATAGTAACTTGCAACTTTGAATGAGAATGTGCTTGCTTGCAGCAACGTGCTATAGGTTCTGAATGCCCGAATTGGGAATCTGTGTCAAAACTTTGTTAGGAATTATGTGATCCTTACTAGATGGAAGTAAGTGAGATGGGGCATGAAGATATTTCTAGGAGTTGGAGACATACAACGTTTAGCTCAGTTCTGGGCATCTTTGAAATACCTATACAAACTTGTTCCTACATAGTAATTTGCAAATTTGAATGAGAATGTGCTTGCTTACAGCAACGTGCTATATGTTCTGAATGCCCGAATTGGGAATCTGTGTCAAAACTTTGTTAGAAATTATGTGATCCTTACTAGATGGAAGTAAGGGAGTTGGGGCATGAAGGTATTTCTAGGAGTTGGACACATACCAAGTTTAGCACAGTTCTGGGCATCTTTGAAATACCTATACAAACTTGTTCCTACATAGTAACTTGCAACTTTGAATGAGAATGTGCTTGCTTACAACAACGTGCTATATGTTCTGAATGCCCGAATTGGGAATCTGTGTCAAAGCTTTGTTAGGAATTATGTGATCCTTAGTAGATGGAAGTAAGTGAGATGGGGCATGAAGTTATTTCTAGGAGTTGGAGACATACAACGTTTAGCTCAGTTCTGGGCATCTTTGAAATACCTATACAAACTTGTTCCTACATAGTAACTTGCAACTTTGAATGAGAATGTGCTTGCTTACAGCAACGTGCTATATGTTCTGAATGCCCGAATTGGGAATCTGTGTCAAAACTTTGTTAGGAATTATGTGATCCTTACTAGCTGGAAGTAAGGGAGATGGGGCATGAAGTTATTTCTTGGAGTTGGAGACATACCAAATTTAGCTCAGTTCCGGGCATCTTTGAAATACCTATACAAACTTGTTCCTACATAGTAACTTGCAACTTTGAATGAGAATGTTCTTGCTTGCAGCAACGTGCTATATGTTCTGAATGCCCGATTTGGGAATCTGTGTCAAATCGTTGTTAGGAATTATGTGATCCTTACTAGCTGGAAGTAAGGGAGATGGAGCATGAAGTTATTTCTAGGAGTTGGACACATACCAAGTTTAGCTCAGTTCTTGGCATCTTTGAAATACCTATACAAACTTGTTCCTACATAGTAACTTGCATCTTTGAATGAGAATGTGCTTGCTTACAGCAACGTGCTATATTTTCTGAATGCCCGAATTGGCAATCTGTGTCAAAACTTTGTTAGGAATTATGTGATCCTTACTAGCTGGAAGTAAGGGAGATGGGGCATGAAGTTATTTCTAGGAGTTGGACACATACCAAGTTTAGCTCAGTTCTGAGCATCTTTGAAATACCTATACAAACTTGTTCCTACATAGTAACTTGCATCTTTGAATGAGAATGTGCTTGCTTACAGCAACGTGCTATATGTTCTGAATGCCCGAATTGGGAATCTGTGTCAAAACTTTGTTAGAAATTATGTGATCCTTACTAGCTGGAAGTAAGGGAGATGTGGCATGAAGTTATTTCTAGGAGTTGGACACATACCAAGTTTAGCTCAGTTCTGGGCATCTTTGAAATACCTATACAAACTTGTTCCTACATAGTAACTTGCATCTTTGAATGAGAATGTGCTTGCTTACAGCAACGTGCTATATGTTCTGAATGCCCGAATTGGGAATCTGTGTCAAAACTTTGTTAGGAATTATGTGATCCTTACTAGCTGGAAGTAAGGGAGATGGGGCATGAAGTTATTTCTAGGAGTTGGACACATACCAAGTTTAGCTCAGTTCTGGGCATCTTTGAAATACCTATACAAACTTGTTCCTACGTACTATCTTGCGACTTTGAATGAGAATGTGCTTGCTTACAGCAACGTGCTATATGTTCTGAATGCCCGAATTGGGAATCTGTGTCAAAACTTTGTTAGGAATTATGTGATCCTTACTAGCTGGAAGTAAGTGAGATGGGGCATGAAATTATTTCTAGGAGTTGGACACATACCAAGTTTAGCTCAGTTCTGGGCATCTTTGAAATACCTATACAAACTTGTTCCTACATAGTAACTTGCAACTTTGAATGAGAATGTGCTTGCTTACAGCAACGTGCTATATGTTCTGAATGCCCGATTTGGGAATCTGTGTCAAAACTTTGTTAGGAATTATGTGATCCTTACTAGCTGGAAGTAAGTGAGATGGGGCATGAAGTTATTTCTAGGAGTTGGACACATACCAAGTTTAGCTCAGTTCTGGGCATCTTTGAAATACCTATACAAACTTGTTCCTACGTAGTAACTTGCAACTTTGAATGAGAATGTGCTTGCTTACAGCAACGTGCTATATGTTCTGAATGCCCGAATTGGGAATCTGTGTCAAAACTTTGTTAGGAATTATGTGATCCTTACTAGATGGAAGTAAGTGAGATGGGGCATGAAGTTATTTCTAGGAGTTGGAGACATACAACGTTTAGCTCAGTTCTGGGCATCTTTGAAATACCTATACAAACTTGTTCCTACATGGTAACTTGCAACTTTGAATGAGAATGTGCTTGCTTGCAGCAACGTGCTATATGTTCTGAATGCCCGAATTGGGAATCTGTGTCAAAACTTTGTTAGGAATTATGTGATCCTTACTAGCTGGAAGTAAGTGAGATGGGGCATGAAGTTATTTCTAGGAGTTGGACACATACCAAGTTTAGCTCAGTTCTGGGCATCTTTGAAATACCTATACAAACTTGTTCCTACATAGTAACTTGCATCTTTGAATGAGAATGTGCTTGCTTACAGCAACGTGCTATATGTTCTGAATGCCCGAATTGGCAATCTGTGTCAATACTTTGTTAGGAATTATGTGATCCTTACTAGCTGGAAGTAAGGGAGATGGGGCATGAAGTTATTTCTAGGAGTTGGACACATACCAAGTTTAGCTCAGTTCTGGGCATCTTTGAAATACCTATACAAACTTGTTCCTACATAGTAACTTGCAACTTTGAATGAAAATGTGCTTGCTTACAGCAACGTGCTATATGTTCTGAATGCCCGAATTGGGAATCTGTGTCAAAACTTTGTTAGGAATTATGTGATCCTTACTAGCTGGAAGTAAGGGAGATGGGGCATGAAGTTATTTCTAGGAGTTGGACACATACCAAGTTTAGCTCAGTTCTGGGCATCATTGAAATACCTATACAAACTTGTTCCTACATAGTAACTTGCATCTTTGAATGAGAATGTGCTTGCTTACAGCAACGTGCTATATGTTCTGAATGCCCGAATTGGGAATATGTGTGAAATCTTTGTTAGGAATTATGTGATCCTTACTAGCTGGAAGTAAGGGAGATGGGGCATGAAGTTATTTCTAGGAGTTGGACACATACCAAGTTTAGCTCAGTTCTGGGCATCTTTGAAATACCTATACAAACTTGTTCCTACATACTATCTTGCGACTTTGAATGAGAATGTGCTTGCTTACAGCAACGTGCTATATGTTCTGAATGCCCGAATTGGGAATCTGTGTCAAAACTTTGTTAGGAATTATGTGATCCTTACTAGCTGGAAGTAAGTGAGATGGGGCATGAAATTATTTCTAGGAGTTGGACACATACCAAGTTTAGCTCAGTTCTGGGCATCTTTGAAATACCTATACAAACTTGTTCCTACATAGTAACTTGCAACTTTGAATGAGAATGTGCTTGCTTACAGCAACGTGCTATATGTTCTGAATGCCCGAATTGGGAATCTGTGTCAAAACTTTGTTAGGAATTATGTGATCCTTACTAGCTGGAAGTCAGGGAGATGGGGCATGAAGGTATTTCTAGGAGTTGGACACATACCAACTTTAGCACAGTTCTGGGCATCTTTGAAATACCTAAACAAACTTGTTCCTACATACTAACTTGCAACTTTGAATGAGAATGTGCTTGCTTGCAGCAACGTGCTATATGTTCTGAATGCCCGATTTGGGAATCTGTGTCAAAACTTTGTTAGAAATTATGTGATCCTTACTAGCTGGAAGTAAGTGAGATGGGGCATGAAGTTATTTCTAGGAGTTGGAGACATACAACGTTTAGCTCAGTTCTGGGCATCTTTGAAATACCTATACAAACTTGTTCCTACATGGTAACTTGCAACTTTGAATGAGAATGTGCTTGCTTGCAGCAACGTGCTATATGTTCTGAATGCCCGAATTGGGAATCTGTGTCAAAACTTTGTTAGGAATTATGTGATCCTTACTAGCTAGAAGTAAGTGAGATGGGGCATGAAATTATTTCTAGGAGTTGGACACATACCAAGTTTAGCTCAGTTCCGGGCATCTTTGAAATACCTATACAAACTTGTTCCTACATAGTAACTTGCAACTTTGAATGAGAATGTGCTTGCTTACAGCAACGTGCTATATGTTCTGAATGCCCGAATTGGGAATCTGTGTCAAAACTTTGTTAGGAATTATGTGATCCTTACTAGCTGGAAGTAAGGGAGATGGGGCATGAAGTTATTTCTTGGAGTTGGAGACATACCAAGTTTAGCTCAGTTCTGGGCATCTTTGAAATACCTATACAAACTTGTTCCTACATAGTAACTTGCAACTTTGAATGAGAATGTGCTTGCTTGCAGCAACGTGCTATATGTTCTGAATGCCCGATTTGGGAATCTGTGACAAAACTTTGTTAGGAATTATGTGATCCTTACTAGCTGGAAGTAAGGGAGATGGAGCATGAAGTTATTTCTAGGAGTTGGACACATACCAAGTTTAGCTCAGTTCTGTGCATCTTTGAAATACCTATACAAACTTGTTCCTACATAGTAACTTGCATCTTTGAATGAGAATGTGCTTGCTTACAGCAACGTGCTATATGTTCTGAATGCCCGAATTGGCAATCTGTGTCAAATCTTTGTTAGGAATTATGTGATCCTTACTAGCTGGAAGTAAGGGAGATGTGGCATGAAGTTATTTCTAGGAGTTGGACACATACCAAGTTTAGCTCAGTTCTGGGCATCTTTGAAATACCTATACAAACTTGTTCCTACATAGTAACTTGCATCTTTGAATGAGAATGTGCTTGCTTACAGCAACGTGCTATATGTTCTGAATGCCCCAATTGGGAATCTGTGTCTAAACTTTGTTAGGAATTATGTGATCCTTACTAGCTGGAAGTAAGGGAGATGGGGCATGAAGTTATTTCTAGGAGTTGGACACATACCAAGTTTAGCTCAGTTCTGGGCATCTTTGAAATACCTATACAAACTTGTTCCTACATAGTAACTTGCAACTTTGAATGAAAATGTGCTTGCTTACACAACGTGCTATATGTTCTGAATGCCCGAATTGGGCATCTGTGTCAAAACTTTGTTAGGAATTATGTGATCCTTACTAGCTGGAAGTAAGGGTGATGGGGCATGAAGTTATTTCTAGGAGTTGGACACATACCAAGTTTAGCTCAGTTCTGGGCAATTTTGAAATATCTATACAAACTTGTTCCTACATGGTAACTTGCAACTTTGAATGAGAATGTGCTTGCTCACAGCAACGTGCTATATGTTCTGAATGCCCGAATTGGGAATCTGTGTCAAAACTTTGTTAGGAATTATGTGATCCTTGCTATCTGGAAGTAAGGGAGATGGGGCATGAAGTTATTTCTAGTAGTTGGACACATACCAAGTTTAGCTCAGTTCTGGGCATCTTTGAAATACCTATACAAACTTGTTCCTACATAGTAACTTGCATCTTTGAATGAGAATGTGCTTGCTTAAAGCAACGTGCTATATGTTCTGAATGCCCGAATTTGGAATATGTGTCAAAACTTTGTTAGGAATTATGTGATCCTTACTAGCTGGAAGTAAGTGAGATGGGGCATGAAATTATTTCTAGGAGTTGGACACATACCAAGTTTAGCTCAGTTCCGGGCATCTTTGAAATACCTATACAAACTTGTTCCTACATAGTAACTTGCAACTTTGAATGAGAATGTGCTTGCTTACAGCAACGTGCTATATGTTCTGAATGCCCGAATTGGGAATCTGTGTCAAAACTGTGTTAGGAATTATGTGATCCTTACTAGCTGGAAGTAAGGGAGATGGGGCATGAAGTTATTTCTTGGAGTTGGAGACATACCAAGTTTAGCTCAGTTCTGGGCATCTTTGAAATACCTATACAAACTTGTTCCTACATAGTAACTTGCAACTTTGAATGAGAATGTGCTTGCTTGCAGCAACGTGCTATATGTTCTGAATGCCCGATTTGGGAATCTGTGTCAAAACGTTGTTAGGAATTATGTGATCCTTACTAGCTGGAAGTAAGGGAGATGGAGCATGAAGTTATTTCTAGGAGTTGGACACATACCAAGTTTAGCTCAGTTCTGGGCATCTTTGAAATACCTATACAAACTTGTTCCTACATAGTAACTTGCATCTTTGAATGAGAATGTGCTTGCTTACAGCAACGTGCTATATGTTCTGAATGCCCGAATTGGAAATCTGTGTCAAAACTTTGTTAGGAATTATGTGATCCTTACTAGCTGGAAGTAAGGGAGATGGGGCATGAAGTTATTTCTAGGAGCTGGACACATACCAAGTTTAGCTCAGTTCCGGGCATCTTTGAAATACCTATACAAACTTGTTCCTACATAGTAACTTGCAACTTTGAATGAGAATGTGCTTGCTTACAGCAACGTGCTATATGTTCTGAATGCCCGAATTGGGAATCTGTGTCAAAACTTTGTTAGGAATTATGTGATCCTTACTAGCTGGAAGTAAGGGAGATGGGGCATGAAGTTATTTCTTGGAGTTGGAGACATACCAAGTTTAGCTCAGTTCCGGGCATCTTTGAAATACCTATACAAACTTGTTCCTACATAGTAACTTGCAACTTTGAATGAGAATGTGCTTGCTTGCAGCAACGTGCTATATGTTCTGAATGCCCGATTTGGGAATCTGTGTCAAAACGTTGTTAGGAATTATGTGATCCTTACTAGCTGGAAGTAAGGGAGATGGAGCATGAAGTTATTTCTAGGAGTTGGACACATACCAAGTTTAGCTCAGTTCTGGGCATCTTTGAAATACCTATACAAACTTGTTCCTACATGGTAACTTGCATCTTTGAATGAGAATGTGCTTGCTTACAGCAACGTGCTATATGTTCTGAATGCCAGAATTGGCAATCTGTGTCAAAACTTTGTTAGGAATTATGTGATCCTTACTAGCTGGAAGTAAGGGAGATGGGGCATGAAGTTATTTCTAGGAGTTGGACACATACCAAGTTTAGCTCAGTTCTGGGCATCTTTGAAATACCTATACAAACTTGTTCCTACATAGTAACTTGCATCTTTGAATGAGAATGTGCTTGCTTACAGCAACGTGCTATATCTTCTGAATGCCCGAATTGGGAATCTGTGTCAAAACTTTGTTAGGAATTATGTGATCCTTACTAGATGGAAGTAAGGGAGATGGTGCATGAAGTTATTTCTAGGAGTTGGACACATACCAAGTTTAGCTCAGTTCTGGGCATCTTTGAAATACCTATACAAACTTGTTCCTACATAGTAACTTGCAACTTTGAATGAAAATGTGCTTGCTTACAGCAACGTGCTATATGTTCTGAATGCCCGAATTGGGAATCTGTGTCAAAACTTTGTTAGGAATTATGTCATCCTTACTAGCTGGAAGTAAGGGTGAAGGGGCATGAAGTTATTTCTAGGAGTTGGACACATACCAAGTTTTGCTCAGTTCTGGGCATCTTTGAAATACCTATACAAACTTGTTCCTACATAGTAACTTGCAACTTTGAATGAAAATGTGCTTGCTTACAGCAACGTGCTATATGTTCTGAATGCCCGAATTGGGAATCTGTGTCAAAACTTGTTAGGAATTATGTGATCCTTGCTAGCTGGAAGTAAGGGAGATGGGGCATGAAGTTATTTCTAGTAGTTGGACACATACCAAGTTTAGCTCAGTTTTGGGCATCTTTGAAATACCTATAGAAACTTGTTCCTACATAGTAACTTGCATCTTTGAATGAGAATGTGCTTGCTTACAGCAACGTGCTATATGTTCTGAATGCCCGAATTGGGAATCTGTGTCAAAACTTTGTTAGGAATTATGTGATCCTTACTAGCTGGAAGTAAGGTAGATGGGGCATGAAGTTATTTCTAGGAGTTGGACACATACCAAGTTTAGCTCAGTTCTGGGCATCTTTGAAATACCTATACAAACTTGTTCCTACATAGTAACTTGCAACTTTGAATGAAAATGTGCTTGCTTACAGCAACGTGCTATATGTTCTGAATGCCCGAATTGGGAATCTGTGTCAAAACTTTGTTAGGAATTATGTGATCCTTACTAGCTGGAAGTAAGGGAGATGGGGCATGAAGTTATTTCTAGGAGTTGGACACATACCAAGTTTAGCACAGTTCTGGGCATCTTTGAAATACCTATACAACTTGTTCCTACATAGTAACTTGCAACTTTGAATGAGAATGTGCTTTCTTACAGCAACGTGCTATATGTTCTGAATGCCCGAATAGGGAATCTGTGTCAAAACTTTGTTAGGAATTATGTGATCCTTACTAGCTGGAAGTAAGGGAGATGAGGCATGAAGTTATTTCTAGGAGTTGGAGACATACAAAGTTTAGCTCAGTTCTGGGCATCTTTGAAATACCTATACAAACTTGTTCCTACATAGTAACTTGCATCTTTGAATGAGAATGTGCTTGCTTACAGCAACGTGCTATATGTTCTGAAGGCCCGAATTGGGAATCTGTGTCAAAATTTGTTAGGAATTATGTGATCCTTACTAGCTGGAAGTAAGGGAGATGGGGCATGAAGTTATTTCTAGGAGTTGGACACATTCCAAGTTTAGCTCAGTTCTGGGCATCTTTGAAATACGTATACAAACTTGTTCCTACATAGTAACTTGCAACTTTGAATGAGAATGTGCTTGCTTACAGCAACGTGCTATATGTTCTGAATGCCCGAATTGGGAATCTGTGTCAAAACTTTGTTAGGAATTATGTGATCCTTACTAGCTGGAAGTAAGGGAGATGGGGCATGAAGTTATTTCTAGGAGTTGGACACATACCAAGTTTAGCTCAGTTCTGGGCATCTTTGAAATACCTATACAAACTTGTTCCTACATAGTAACTTGCAACATTGAATGAGAATGTGCTTGCTTACAGCAACGTGCTATATGTTCTGAATGCCCGAATTGGGAATCTGTGTCAAAACTTTGTTAGGAATTATGTGATCCTTACTAGATGGAAGTAAGAGAGATGGGGCATGATGTTATTTCTAGGAGTTGGAGACATACAACGTTTAGCTCAGTTCTGGGCATCTTTGAAATACCTATACAAACTTGTTCCTACATAGTAACTTGCAACTTTGAATGAGAATGTGCTTGCTTGCAGCAACGTGCTATATGTCCTGAATGCCCGAATAGGGAATCTGTGTCAAAACTTTGTGAGGAATTATGAGATCCTTACTAGCTGGAAGTAAGGGAGATGGAGCATGAAGTTATTTCTAGGAGTTGGACACATACCAAGTTTAGCTCAGTTCTGGGCATCTTTGAAATACCTATACAAACTTGTTCCTACCTAGTAACTTGCATCTTTGAATGAGAATGTGCTTGCTTACAGCAACGTGCTATATGTTCTGAATGCCCGAATTGGCAATCTGTGTCAAAACTTTGTTAGGAATTATGTGATCCTTACTAGCTGGAAGTAAGGGAGATGGGGCATGAAGTTATTTCTAGGAGTTGGACACATACCAAGTTTAGCTCAGTTCTGGGCATCTTTGAAATACCTATACAAACTTGTTCCTACATAGTAACTTGCATCTTTGAATGAGAATCTGCTTGCTTACAGCAACGTGCTATATGTTCTGAATGCCCGAATTGGCAATCTGTGTCAAAACTTTGTTAGGAATTATGTGATCCTTACTAGCTGGAAGTAAGGGAGATGGGGCATGAAGTTATTTCTAGGAGTTGGACACATACCAAGTTTAGCTCAGTTCTGGGCATCTTTGAAATACCTATACAAACTTGTTCCTACATAGTAACTTGCAACTTTGAATGAGAATGTGCTTGCTTGCAGCAACGTGCTATATGTTCTGAATGCCCAATTTGGGAATCTGTGTCAAAACTTTGTTAGGAATTATGTGATCCTTACTAGCTGGAAGTAAGGGAGATGGGGCATGAAGTTATTTCTTGGAGTTGGAGACATACCAAGTTTAGCTCAGTTCTGGGCATCTTTGAAATACCTATACAAACTTGTTCCTACATAGTAACTTGCAACTTTGAATGAGAATGTGCTTGATTGCAGCAACGTGCTATATGTTCTGAATGCCCAATTTGGGAATCTGTGTCAAAACTTTGTTAGGAATTATGTGATCCTTACTAGCTGGAAGTAAGGGAGATGGGGCATGAAGTTATTTCTAGGAGTTGGACACATACCAAGTTTAGCTCAGTTCTGGGCATCTTTGAAATACCTATACAAACTTGTTCCTACATAGTAACTTGCATCATTAATGAGAATCTGCTAGCTTACAGCAACGTGCTATATGTTCTGAATGCCCGAATTGGGAATCTGTGTCAAAACTTTGTTAGGAATTATGTGATCCTTACTAGCTGGAAGTAAGGGAGATGGGGCATGAAGTTATTTCTAGGAGTTGGACACATACCAAGTTTAGCTCAGTTCTGGGCATCTTTGAAATACCTATACAAACTTGTTCCTACATAGTAACTTGCATCATTAATGAGAATCTGCTAGCTTACAGCAACGTGCTATATGTTCTGAATGCCCGAATTGGGAATCTGTGTCAAAACTTTGTTAGGAATCATGTGATCCTTACTAGCTGGAAGTAAGGGAGATGGGGCATGAAGTTATTTCTAGGAGTTGGACACATACCAAGTTTAGCTCAGTTCTGGGCATCTTTGAAATACCTATACAAACTTGTTCCTACATAGTAACTTGCAACTTTGAATGAAAATGTGCTTGCTTACAGCAACGTGCTATATGTTCTGAATGCCCGAATTGGGAATCTGTGTCAAATCTTTGTTAGGAATCATGTGATCCTTACTAGCTGGAAGTAAGGGAGATGGGGCATGAAGTTATTTCTAGGAGTTGGACACATACCAAGTTTAGCTCAGTTCTGGGCATCTTTGAAATACCTATACAAACTTGTTCCTACATAGTAACTTGCAACTTTGAAGGAGAATGTGCTTGCTTACAGCAACGTGCTATATGTTCTGAATGCCCTAATTGGGAATCTGTGTCAAAACTTTGTTAGGAATTATGTGATCCTTACTAGCTGGAAGTAAGGGAGATGGGGCATGAAGTTATTTCTAGGAGTTGGACACATACCAAGTTTAGCTCAGTTCTGGGCATCTTTGAAATACCTATACAAACTTGTTCCTACATAGTAACTTGCAACTTTGAATGAGAATGTGCTTGCTTACAGCAACGTGCTATATGTTCTGAATGCCCGAATTGGGAATCTGTGTCAAAACTTTGTTAGGAATTATGTGATCCTTACTAGCTGGAAGTAAGGGAGACGGGGCATGAAGTTATTTCTAGGAGTTGGACACATACCAAGTTTAGCTCAGTTCTGGGCATCTTTGAAATACCTATACAAACTTGTTCCTACATAGTAACTTGCAACTTTGAATGAGAATGTGCTTGCTTGCAGCAACGTGCTATATGTTCTGAATGCCCGAATAGGGAATCTGTGTCAAAACTTTGTGAGGAATTATGAGATCCTTACTAGCTGGAAGTAAGGGAGATGGAGCCTGAAGTTATTTCTAGGAGTTGGACACATACCAAGTTTAGCTCAGTTCTGGGCATCTTTGAAATACCTATACAAACTTGTTCCTACCTAGTAACTTGCATCTTTGAATGAGAATGTGCTTGCTTACAGCAACGTGCTATATGTTCTGAATGCCCGAATTGGCAATCTGTGTCAAAACTTTGTTAGGAATTATGTGATCCTTACTAGCTGGAAGTAAGGGAGATGGGGCATGAAGTTATTTCTAGGAGTTGGACACATACCAAGTTTAGCTCAGTTCTGGGCATCTTTGAAATACCTATACAAACTTGTTCCTACATAGTAACTTGCATCTTTGAATGAGAATCTGCTTGCTTACAGCAACGTGCTATATGTTCTGAATGCCCGAATTGGCAATCTGTGTCAAAACTTTGTTAGGAATTATGTGATCCTTACTAGCTGCAAGTAAGGGAGATGGGGCATGAAGTTATTTCTAGGAGTTGGACACATACCAAGTTTAGCTCAGTTCTGGGCATCTTTGAAATACCTATACAAACTTGTTCCTACATAGTAACTTGCAACTTTGAATGAGAATGTGCTTGCTTGCAGCAACGTGCTATATGTTCTGAATGCCCAATTTGGGAATCTGTGTCAAAACTTTGTTAGGAATTATGTGATCCTTACTAGCTGGAAGTAAGGGAGATGGGGCATGAAGTTATTTCTTGGAGTTGGAGACATACCAAGTTTAGCTCAGTTCTGGGCATCTTTGAAATACCTATACAAACTTGTTCCTACATAGTAACTTGCAACTTTGAATGAGAATGTGCTTGATTGCAGCAACGTGCTATATGTTCTGAATGCCCAATTTGGGAATCTGTGTCAAAACTTTGTTAGGAATTATGTGATCCTTACTAGCTGGAAGTAAGGGAGATGGGGCATGAAGTTATTTCTAGGAGTTGGACACATACCAAGTTTAGCTCAGTTCTGGGCATCTTTGAAATACCTATACAAACTTGTTCCTACATAGTAACTTGCATCATTAATGAGAATCTGCTAGCTTACAGCAACGTGCTATATGTTCTGAATGCCCGAATTGGGAATCTGTGTCAAAACTTTGTTAGGAATTATGTGATCCTTACTAGCTGGAAGTAAGGGAGATGGGGCATGAAGTTATTTCTAGGAGTTGGACACATACCAAGTTTAGCTCAGTTCTGGGCATCTTTGAAATACCTATACAAACTTGTTCCTACATAGTAACTTGCATCATTAATGAGAATCTGCTAGCTTACAGCAACGTGCTATATGTTCTGAATGCCCGAATTGGGAATTGGTGTCAAAACTTTGTTAGGAATCATGTGATCCTTACTAGCTGGAAGTAAGGGAGATGGGGCATGAAGTTATTTCTAGGAGTTGGACACATACCAAGTTTAGCTCAGTTCTGGGCATCTTTGAAATACCTATACAAACTTGTTCCTACATAGTAACTTGCAACTTTGAATGAAAATGTGCTTGCTTACAGCAACGTGCTATATGTTCTGAATGCCCGAATTGGGAATCTGTGTCAAATCTTTGTTAGGAATCATGTGATCCTTACTAGCTGGAAGTAAGGGAGATGGGGCATGAAGTTATTTCTAGGAGTTGGACACATACCAAGTTTAGCTCAGTTCTGGGCATCTTTGAAATACCTATACAAACTTGTTCCTACATAGTAACTTGCAACTTTGAAGGAGAATGTGCTTGCTTACAGCAACGTGCTATATGTTCTGAATGCCCTAATTGGGAATCTGTGTCAAAACTTTGTTAGGAATTATGTGATCCTTACTAGCTGGAAGTAAGGGAGATGGGGCATGAAGTTATTTCTAGGAGTTGGACACATACCAAGTTTAGCTCAGTTCTGGGCATCTTTGAAATACCTATACAAACTTGTTCCTACATAGTAACTTGCAACTTTGAATGAGAATGTGCTTGCTTACAGCAACGTGCTATATGTTCTGAATGCCCGAATTGGGAATCTGTGTCAAAACTTTGTTAGGAATTATGTGATCCTTACTAGCTGGAAGTAAGGGAGACGGGGCATGAAGTTATTTCTAGGAGTTGGACACATACCAAGTTTAGCTCAGTTCTGGGCATCTTTGAAATACCTATACAAACTTGTTCCTACATAGTAACTTGCAACTTTGAATGAGAATGTGCTTGCTTACAGCAACGTGCTATATGTTCTGAATGCCCGAATTGGGAATCTGTGTCAAAACTTTGTTAGGAATTATGTGATCCTTACTAGCTGGAAGTAAGGGAGACGGGGCATGAAGTTATTTCTAGGAGTTGGACACATACCAAGTTTAGCTCAGTTCTGGGCATCTTTGAAATACCTATACAAACTTGTTCCTACATAGTAACTTGCATCTTTGAATGAGAATGTGCTTGCTTACAGCAACGTGCTATATGTTCTGAATGCCCGAATTGGCAATCTGTGTCAAAACTTTGTTAGGAATTATGTGATCCTTACTAGCTGGAAGTAAGGGAGATGGGGCATGAAGTTATTTCTAGGAGTTGGACACATACCAAGTTTAGCTCAGTTCTGGGCATCTTTGAAATACCTATACAAACTTGTTCCTACTAGTAACTTGCAACTTTGAATGAGAATGTGCCTGTTTACAGCAACGTGCTATATGTTCTGAATGCCCGAATTGGGAATCTGTGTCAAAACTTTGTTAGGAATTATGTGATCCTTACTAGCTGGAAGTAAGGGAGTTGGGGCATGAAGTTATTTCTTGGAGTTGGAGACATACCAAGTTTAGCTCAGTTCTGGGCATCTTTGAAATACCTATACAAACTTGTTCCTACATAGTAACTTGCAACATTGAATGAGAATGTGCTTGATTGCAGCAACGTGCTATATGTTCTGAATGCCCAATTTGGGAATCTGTGTCAAAACTTTGTTAGGAATTATGTGATCCTTACTAGCTGGAAGTAAGGGAGATGGGGCATGAAGTTATTTCTAGGAGTTGGACACATACCAAGTTTAGCTCAGTTCTGGGCATCTTTGAAATACCTATACAAACTTGTTCCTACATAGTAACTTGCATCATTAATGAGAATCTGCTAGCTTACAGCAACGTGCTATATGTTCTGAATGCCGGAAATGGGAATCTGTGTCAAAACTTTGTTAGGAAACATGTGATCCTTACTAGCTGGAAGTAAGGGAGATGGGGCATGAAGTTATTTCTAGGAGTTGGACACATACCAAGTTTAGCTCAGTTCTGGGCATCTTTGAAATACCTATACAAACTTGTTCCTACATAGTAACTTGCAACTTTGAATGAAAATGTGCTTGCTTACAGCAACGTGCTATATGTTCTGTAGTCCCGAATTGGGAATCTGTGTCAAATCTTTGTTAGGAATCATGTGATCCTTACTAGCTGGAAGTAAGGGAGATGGGGCATGAAGTTATTTCTAGGAGTTGGACACATACCAAGTTTAGCTCAGTTCTGGGCATCTTTGAAATACCTATACAAACTTGTTCCTACATAGTAACTTGCAACTTTGAATGAGAATGTGCTTGCTTACAGCAACGTGCTATATGTTCTGAATGCCCGAATTGGGAATCTGTGTCAAAACTTTGCTAGGAATCATGTGATCCTTACTAGCTGGAAGTAAGGGAGATGGGGCATGAAGTTATTTCTAGGAGTTGGACACATACCAAGTTTAGCTCAGTTCTGGGCATCTTTGAAATACCTATACAAACTTGTTCCTACATAGTAACTTGCAACTTTGAATGAGAATGTGCTTGCTTACAGCAACGTGCTATATGTTCTGAATGCCCGAATTGGGAATCTGTGTCAAAACTTTGTTAGGAATTATGTGATCCTTACTAGCTGGAAGTAAGGGAGATGGGGCATGAAGTTATTTCTAGGAGTTGGACACATACCAAGTTTAGCTCAGTTCTGGGCATCTTTGAAATACCTATACAAACTTGTTGCTACATAGTAACTTGCAACTTTGAATGAAAATGTGCTTGCTTACAGCAACGTGCTATATGTTCTGAATGCCCGAATTGGGAATCTGTGTCAAAACTTTGTTAGGAATTATGTGATCCTTACTAGCTGGAAATAAGGGAGATGGGGCATGAAGTTATTTCTAGGAGTTGGACAGATACCAAGTTTAGCTCACTTCTGGGCATCTTTGAAATACCTATACAAACTTGTTCCTACATAGTAACTTGCATCATTAATGAGAATCTGCTAGCTTACAGCAACGTGCTATATGTTCTGAATGCCGGAAATGGGAATCTGTGTCAAAACTTTGTTAGGAAACATGTGATCCTTACTAGCTGGAAGTAAGGGAGATGGGGCATGAAGTTATTTCTAGGAGTTGGACACATACCAAGTTTAGCTCAGTTCTGGGCATCTTTGAAATACCTATACAAACTTGTTCCTACATAGTAACTTGCAACTTTGAATGAAAATGTGCTTGCTTACAGCAACGTGCTATATGTTCTGTAGTCCCGAATTGGGAATCTGTGTCAAATCTTTGTTAGGAATCATGTGATCCTTACTAGCTGGAAGTAAGGGAGATGGGGCATGAAGTTATTTCTAGGAGTTGGACACATACCAAGTTTAGCTCAGTTCTGGGCATCTTTGAAATACCTATACAAACTTGTTCCTACATAGTAACTTGCAACTTTGAATGAGAATGTGCTTGCTTCCAGCAACGTGCTATATGTTCTGAATGCCCGAATTGGGAATCTGTGTCAAAACTTTGTTAGGAATCATGTGATCCTTACTAGCTGGAAGTAAGGGAGATGGGGCATGAAGTTATTTCTAGGAGTTGGACACATACCAAGTTTAGCTCAGTTCTGGGCATCTTTGAAATACCTATACAAACTTGTTCCTACATAGTAACTTGCAACTTTGAATGAGAATGTGCTTGCTTACAGCAACGTGCTATATGTTCTGAATGCCCGAATTGGGAATCTGTGTCAAAACTTTGTTAGGAATTATGTGATCCTTACTAGCTGGAAGTAAGGGAGATGGGGCATGAAGTTATTTCTAGGAGTTGGACACATACCAAGTTTAGCTCAGTTCTGGGCATCTTTGAAATACCTATACAAACTTGTTGCTACATAGTAACTTGCAACTTTGAATGAAAATGTGCTTGCTTACAGCAACGTGCTATATGTTCTGAATGCCCGAATTGGGAATCTGTGTCAAAACTTTGTTAGGAATTATGTGATCCTTACTAGCTGGAAATAAGGGAGATGGGGCATGAAGTTATTTCTAGGAGTTGGACAGATACCAAGTTTAGCTCACTTCTGGGCATCTTTGAAATACCTATACAAACTTGTTCCTACATAGTAACTTGCATCATTAATGAGAATCTGCTAGCTTACAGCAACGTGCTATATGTTCTGAATGCCGGAAATGGGAATCTGTGTCAAAACTTTGTTAGGAAACATGTGATCCTTACTAGCTGGAAGTAAGGGAGATGGGGCATGAAGTTATTTCTAGGAGTTGGACACATACCAAGTTTAGCTCAGTTCTGGGCATCTTTGAAATACCTATACAAACTTGTTCCTACATAGTAACTTGCAACTTTGAATGAAAATGTGCTTGCTTACAGCAACGTGCTATATGTTCTGAATGCCCGAATTGGGAATCTGTGTCAAATCTTTGTTAGGAATCATGTGATCCTTACTAGCTGGAAGTAAGGGAGATGGGGCATGAAGTTATTTCTAGGAGTTGGACACATACCAAGTTTAGCTCAGTTCTGGGCATCTTTGAAATACCTATACAAACTTGTTCCTACATAGTAACTTGCAACTTTGAATGAGAATGTGCTTGCTTCCAGCAACGTGCTATATGTTCTGAATGCCCGAATTGGGAATCTGTGTCAAAACTTTGTTAGGAATCATGTGATCCTTACTAGCTGGAAGTAAGGGAGATGGGGCATGAAGTTATTTCTAGGAGTTGGACACATACCAAGTTTAGCTCAGTTCTGGGCATCTTTGAAATACCTATACAAACTTGTTCCTACATAGTAACTTGCAACTTTGAATGAGAATGTGCTTGCTTACAGCAACGTGCTATATGTTCTGAATGCCCGAATTGGGAATCTGTGTCAAAACTTTGTTAGGAATTATGTGATCCTTACTAGCTGGAAGTAAGGGAGATGGGGCATGAAGTTATTTCTAGGAGTTGGACACATACCAAGTTTAGCTCAGTTCTGGGCATCTTTGAAATACCTATACAAACTTGTTCCTACATAGTAACTTGCAACTTTGAATGAAAATGTGCTTGCTTACAGCAACGTGCTATATGTTCTGAATGCCCGAATTGGGAATCTGTGTCAAAACTTTGTTAGGAATTATGTGATCCTTACTAGCTGGAAATAAGGGAGATGGGGCATGAAGTTATTTCTAGGAGTTGGACAGATACCAAGTTTAGCTCACTTCTGGGCATCTTTGAAATACCTATACAAACTTGTTCCTACATAGTAACTTGCAACTTTGAATGAGAATGTGCTTGCTTGCAGCAACGTGCTATATGTTCTGAATGCCCGTATAGGGAATCTGTGTCAAAACCTTGTTAGGAATTATGTGATCCTTACTAGCTGGAAGTAAGGGAGATGGAGCATGAAGTTATTTCTAGGAGTTGGACACATACCAAGTTTAGTTCAGTTCTGGGCATCTTTGAAATACCTATACAAACTTGTTCCTACCTAGTAACTTGCATCTTTGAATGAGAATGTGCTTGCTTACAGCAACGTGCTATATGATCTGAATGCCCGAATTGGCAATCTGTGTCAAAACTTTGTTAGGAATTATGTGATCCTTACCAGCTGGAAGTAAGGGAGATGGGGCATGAAGTTATTTCTAGGAGTTGGACACATACCAAGTTTAGCTCAGTTCTGGTCATCTTTGAAATACCTATACAAACTTGTTCCTACATAGTAACTTGCATCTTTGAATGAGAATCTGCTTGCTTACAGTAACGTGCTATATGTTCTGAATGCCCGAATTGGGAATCTGTGTCAAAAATTTGTTAGGAATTATGTGATCCTTACTAGCTGGAAGTAAGGGACATGGGGCAGGAAGTTATTTCTAGGAGTTGGACACATACCAAGTTTAGCTCAGTTCTGGGCATCTTTGAAATACCTATACAAACTTGTTCCTACATAGTAACTTGCAACTTTGAATGAAAATGTGCTTGCTTACAGCAACGTGCTATATGTTCTGAATGCCCGAATTGGGAATCTGTGTCAAAACTTTGTTAGGAATTATGTGATCCTTACTAGCTGGAAGTAAGGGAGATGGGGCATGAAGTTAGTTCTAGGAGTTGGACACATACCAAGTTTAGCTCAGTTCTGGGCATCTTTGAAATACCTATACAAACTTGTTCCTACATAGTAACTTGCAACTTTGAATGAGAATGTGCTTGCTTGCAGCAACGTGCTATATGTTCTGAATGCCCGAATTGGGAATCTGTGTCAAAACTTTGTTAGGAATTATGTGATCCTTACTAGCTGGAAGTAAGGGAGATGGGGCATGAAGTTATTTCTAGGAGTTGGACACATACCAAGTTTAGCTCAGTTCTGGGCATCTTTGAAATACCTATACAAACTTGTTCCTACATAGTAACTTGCAACTTTGAATGAGAATGTGCCTGCTTACAGCAACGTGCTATATGTTCTGAATGCCCGAATTGGGAATCTGTGTCAAAACTTTGTTAGGAATTACGTGATCCTTACTAGCTGGAAGTAAGGGAGATGGGGCATGAAGTTATTTCTTGGAGTTGGAGACATACCAAGTTTAGCTCAGTTCTGGGCATCTTTGAAATACCTATACAAACTTGTTCCTACATAGTAACTTGCAACTTTGAATGAGAATATGCTTGCTTGCAGCAACGTGCTATATGTTCTGAATGCCCAATTTGGGAATCTGTGTCAAAAATTTGTTAGGAATTATGTGATCCTTACTAGCTGGAAGTAAGGGAGATGGAGCATGAAGTTATTTCTAGGAGTTGGACACATACCAAGTTTAGCTCAGTTCTGGGCATCTTTGAAATACCTATACAAACTTGTTCCTACATAGTAACTTGCAACTTTGAATGAGAATGTGCTTGCTTGCAGCAACGTGCTATATGTTCTGAATGCCCAATTTGGGAATCTGTGTCAAAACTTTGTTAGGAATTATGTGATCCTTACTAGCTGGAAGTAAGGGAGATGGGGCATGAAGTTATTTCTAGGAGTTGGACACATACCAAGTTTAGCTCAGTTCTGGGCATCTTTGAAATACCTATACAAACTTGTTCCTACATAGTAACTTGCAACTTTGAATGAGAATGTGCTTGCTTACAGCAACGTGCTATATGTTCTGAATGCCCGAATTGGGAATCTGTGTCAAAACTTTGTTAGGAATTATGTGATCCTTACTAGCTGGAAGTAAGGGAGATGGGGCATGAAGTTATTTCTAGGAGTTGGACACATACCAAGTTTAGCTCAGTTCTGGGCATCTTTGAAATACCTATACAAACTTGTTCCTACATAGTAACTTGCATCATTAATGAGAATCTGCTTGCTTACAGCAACGTGCTATATGTTCTGAATGCCCGAATTGGGAATCTGTGTCAAATCTTTGTTAGGAATTATGTGATCCTTACTAGCTGGAAGTAAGGGAGATGGGGCATGAAGTTATTTCTAGGAGTTGGACACATACCAAGTTTAGCTCAGTTCTGGGCATCTTTGAAATACCTATACAAACTTGTTCCTACATAGTAACTTGCAACTTTGAAGGATAATGTGCTTGCTTACAGCAACGTGCTATATGATCTGAATGCCCGAATTGGGAATCTGTGTCAAAACTTTGTTAGGAATTATGTGATCCTTACTAGCTGGAAGTAAGGGAGATGGGGCATGAAGTTATTTCTAGGAGTTGGACACATACCAAGTTTAGCTCAGTTCTGGGCATCTTTGAAATACCTATACAAACTTGTTCCTACATAGTAACCTGCAACTTTGAATGAGACTGTGCTTGCTTACAGCAACGTGCTATATGTTCTGAATGCCCGATTTGGCAATCTGTGTCAAAACTTTGTTAGGAATTATGTGATCCTTACTAGCTGGAAGTAAGGGAGATGGGGCATGAAGTTATTTCTAGGAGTTGGACACATACCAAGTTTAGCTCAGTTCTGGGCATCTTTGAAATACCTATACAAACTTGTTCCTACATAGTAACTTGCAACTTTGAATGAAAATGTGCTTGCTTACAGCAACGTGCTATATGTTCTGAATGCCCGAATTGGGAATCTGTGTCAAAACTTTGTTAGGAATTATGTGATCCTTACTAGCTGGAAATAAGGGAGATGGGGCATGAAGTTATTTCTAGGAGTTGGACACATACCATGTTTAGCTCAGTTCTGGGCATCTTTGAAATACCTATAAAAACTTGTTCCTACATAGTAACTTGCAACTTTGAATGAGAATGTGCTTGCTTGCAGCAACGTGCTGTATGTTCTGAATGCCCGTATAGGGAATCTGTGTCAAAACTTTGTTAGGAATTATGTGATCCTTACAAGCTGGAAGTAAGGGAGATGGAGCATGAAGTTATTTCTAGGAGTTGGACACCTACCAAGTTTAGCTCAGTTCTGGGCATCTTTGAAATACCTATACAAACTTGTTCCTACCTAGTAACTTGCATCCTTGAATGAGAATGTGCTTGCTTACAGCAACGTGCTATATTTTCTGAATGCCCGAATTGGCAATCTGTGTCAAAAGTTTGTTAGGAATTATGTGATCCTTACTAGCTGGAAGTAAGGGAGATGGGGCATGAAGTTATTTCTAGGAGTTGGACACATACCAAGTTTAGCTCAGTTCTGGGCATCTTTGAAATACCTATACAAACTTGTTCCTACATAGTAACTTGCATCTTTGAATGAGAATCTGCTTGCTTACAGTAACGTGCTATATGTTCTGAATGCCCGAATTGGGAATCTGTGTCAAAACTTTGTTAGGAATTATGTGATCCTTACTAGCTGGAAGTAAAGGAGATGGGGCAGGAAGTTATTTCTAGGAGTTGGACACGAACCAAGTTTAGCTCAGTTCTGGGCATCTTTGAAATACCTATACAAACTTGTTCCTACATAGTAACTTGCAACTTTGAATGAAAATGTGCTTACTTACAGCAACGTGCTATATGTTCTGAATGCCCGAATTGGGAATCTGTGTCAAAACTTTGTTAGGAATTATGTGATCCTTACTAGCTGGAAGTAAGGGAGATGGGGCATGAAGTTATTTCTAGGAGTTGGACACATACCAAGTTTAGCTCAGTTCTGGGCATCTTTGAAATACCTATACAAACTTGTTCCTACATAGTAACTTGCAACTTTGAATGAAAATGTGCGAGCTTACAGCAACGTGCTGTATGTTCTGAATGCCCGAATTGGGAATCTGTGTCAAAACTTTGTTCGGAATTATGTGGTCCTTACTAGCTGGAAGTAAGGGAGATGGGGCATGAAGTTATTTCTAGGAGTTGGACACATACCAAGTTTAGCTCAGTTCTGGGCATCTTTGAAATACCTATACAAACTTGTTCCTACATAGTAACTTGCATCTTTGAATGAGAATGTGCTTGCTTACAGCAACGTGCTATATGTTCTGAATGCCCGAATTGGGAATCTGTGTCAAAACTTTGTTAGGAATTATGTGATCCTTACTAGCTGGAAGTAAGGGAGATGGGGCATGAAGTTATTTCTAGGAGTTGGACACATACCAAGTTTAGCTCAGTTCTGGGCATCTTTGAAATACCTATAGAAACTTGTTCCTACATAGTAACTTGCAACTTTGAATGAGAATGTGCTTGCTTACAGCAACGTGCTATATGTTCTGAATGCCCGAATTGGGAATTTGTGTCAAAACTTTGTTAGGAATTATGTGATCCTTACTAGCTGGAAGTAAGGGAGATGGGGCATGAAGTTATTTCTAGGAGTTGGACACATATCAAGTTTAGCTCAGTTCTGGGCATCTTTGAAATACCTATACAAACTTGTTCCTACATAGTAACTTGCAACTTTGAATGAGAATGTGCTTGCTTACAGCAACGTGCTATATGTTCTGACTGCCCGAATTGGGAATCTGTGTCAAAACTTTGTTAGGAATTATGTGATCCTTACTAGCTGGAAGTAAGGGAGATGTGGCATGAAGTTATTTCTAGGAGTTGGACACATACCAAGTTTAGCTCAGTTCTGGGCATCTTTGAAATACCTATACAATCTTGTTCCTACATAGTAACTTGCATCTTTGAATGAGAATCTGCTTGCTTACAGCAACGTGCTATATGTTCTGAATGCCCGAATTGGGAATCTGTGTCAAAACTTTGTTAGGAATTATGTGATCCTTACTAGCTGGAAGTAAGGGAGATGGGGCATGAAGTTATTTCTAGGAGTTGGACACATACCAAGTTTAGCTCAGTTCTGGGCATCTTTGAAATACCTATACAAACTTGTTCCTACATAGTAACTTGCAACTTTGAATGAAAATGTGCTTGCTTACAGCAACGTGCTATATGTTCTGAATGCCCGAATTGGGAATCTGTGTCAAAACTTTGTTAGGAATTATGTGATCCTTACTAGCTGGAAGTAAGGGAGATGGGGCATGAAGTTATTTCTAGGAGTTGGACACATACCAAGTTTAGCTCAGTTCTGGGCATCTTTGAAATACCTATACAAACTTGTTCCTACATAGTAACTTGCAACTTTGAATGAAAATGTGCTTGCTTACAGCAACGTGCTATATGTTCTGAATGCCCGAATTGGGAATCTGTGTCAAAACTTTGTTAGGAATTATGTGATCCTTACTAGCTGGAAGTAAGGGAGATGGGGCATGAAGTTATTTCTAGGAGTTGGACACATACCAAGTTTAGCTCAGTTCTGGGCATCTTTGAAATACCTATACAAACTTGTTCCTACATAGTAACTTGCAACTTTGAATGAGAATGTGCTTGCTTACAGCAACGTGCTATACGTTCTGAATGCCCGAATTGGGAATCTGTGTCAAAACTTTGTTATGAATTATGTGATCCTTACTAGCTGGAAGTAAGGGAGATGGGGCATGAAGTTATTTCTAGGAGTTGGACACATACCAAGTTTAGCTCAGTTCTGGGCATCTTTGAAATACCTATACAAACTTGTTCGTACATAGTAACTTGCAACTTTGAATGAGAATGTGCTTGCTTACAGCAACGTGCTATATGTTCTGAATGCACGAATTGGGAATCTGTGTCAAAACTTTGTTAGGAATTATGTGATCCTTACTAGCTGGAAGTAAGGGAGATGGGGCATGAACTTATTTCTTGGAGTTGGAGACATACCAAGTTTAGCTCAGTTCTGGGCATCTTTGAAATACCTATACAAACTTGTTCCTACATAGTAACTTGCAACTTTGAATGAGAATGTGCTTGCTTGCAGCAACGTGCTATACGTTCTGAATGCCGGATTTGGGAATCTGTGTCAAAACTTTGTTAGGAATTATGTGATCCTTACTAGCTGGAAGTAAGGGAGATGGGGCATGAAGTTATTTCTAGGAGTTGGACACATACCAAGTTTAGCTCAGTTCTGGGCATCTTTGAAATACCTATACAAACTTGTTCCTACATAGTAACTTGCATCATTGAATGAGAATCTGCTTGCTTGCAGCAACGTGCTATATGTTCTGAATGCCCGATTTGGGAATCTGTGTCAAAACTTTGTTAGGAATTATGTGATCCTTACTAGCTGGAAGTAAGGGAGATTGGGCATGAAGTTATTTCTAGGAGTTGGACACATACCAAGTTTAGCTCAGTTCTGGGCATCTTTCAAATACCTATACAAACTTGTTCCTACATAGTAACTTGCAACTTTGAATGAGAATGTGCTTGCTTACAGCAACGTGCTATATGTTCTGAATGCCCGAATTGGGAATCTGTGTCAAAACTTTGTTAGGAATTATGTGATCCTTACTAGCTGGAAGTAAGGGAGATGGGGCATGAAGTTATTTCTAGGAGTTGGACACATACCATGTTTAGCTCAGTTCTGGGCATCTTTGAAATACCTATAAAAACTTGTTCCTACATAGTAACTTGCAACTTTGAATGAGAATGTGCTTGCTTGCAGCAACGTGCTGTATGTTCTGAATGCCCGTATAGGGAATCTGTGTCAAAACTTTGTTAGGAATTATGTGATCCTTACAAGCTGGAAGTAAGGGAGATGGAGCATGAAGTTATTTCTAGGAGTTGGACACATACCAAGTTTAGCTCAGTTCTGGGCATCTTTGAAATACCTATACAAACTTGTTCCTACATAGTAACTTGCAACTTTGAATGAGAATGTGCTTGCTTCCAGCAACGTGCTATATGTTCTGAATGCCCGAATTGGGAATCTGTGTCAAAACTTTGTTAGGAATCATGTGATCCTTACTAGCTGGAAGTAAGGGAGATGGGGCATGAAGTTATTTCTAGGAGTTGGACACATACCAAGTTTAGCTCAGTTCTGGGCATCTTTGAAATACCTATACAAACTTGTTCCTACATAGTAACTTGCAACTTTGAATGAGAATGTGCTTGCTTACAGCAACGTGCTATATGTTCTGAATGCCCGAATTGGGAATCTGTGTCAAAACTTTGTTAGGAATTATGTGATCCTTACTAGCTGGAAGTAAGGGAGATGGGGCATGAAGTTATTTCTAGGAGTTGGACACATACCAAGTTTAGCTCAGTTCTGGGCATCTTTGAAATACCTATACAAACTTGTTCCTACATAGTAACTTGCAACTTTGAATGAAAATGTGCTTGCTTACAGCAACGTGCTATATGTTCTGAATGCCCGAATTGGGAATCTGTGTCAAAACTTTGTTAGGAATTATGTGATCCTTACTAGCTGGAAATAAGGGAGATGGGGCATGAAGTTATTTCTAGGAGTTGGACAGATACCAAGTTTAGCTCACTTCTGGGCATCTTTGAAATACCTATACAAACTTGTTCCTACATAGTAACTTGCAACTTTGAATGAGAATGTGCTTGCTTGCAGCAACGTGCTATATGTTCTGAATGCCCGTATAGGGAATCTGTGTCAAAACCTTGTTAGGAATTATGTGATCCTTACTAGCTGGAAGTAAGGGAGATGGAGCATGAAGTTATTTCTAGGAGTTGGACACATACCAAGTTTAGTTCAGTTCTGGGCATCTTTGAAATACCTATACAAACTTGTTCCTACCTAGTAACTTGCATCTTTGAATGAGAATGTGCTTGCTTACAGCAACGTGCTATATGATCTGAATGCCCGAATTGGCAATCTGTGTCAAAACTTTGTTAGGAATTATGTGATCCTTACCAGCTGGAAGTAAGGGAGATGGGGCATGAAGTTATTTCTAGGAGTTGGACACATACCAAGTTTAGCTCAGTTCTGGTCATCTTTGAAATACCTATACAAACTTGTTCCTACATAGTAACTTGCATCTTTGAATGAGAATCTGCTTGCTTACAGTAACGTGCTATATGTTCTGAATGCCCGAATTGGGAATCTGTGTCAAAAATTTGTTAGGAATTATGTGATCCTTACTAGCTGGAAGTAAGGGACATGGGGCAGGAAGTTATTTCTAGGAGTTGGACACATACCAAGTTTAGCTCAGTTCTGGGCATCTTTGAAATACCTATACAAACTTGTTCCTACATAGTAACTTGCAACTTTGAATGAAAATGTGCTTGCTTACAGCAACGTGCTATATGTTCTGAATGCCCGAATTGGGAATCTGTGTCAAAACTTTGTTAGGAATTATGTGATCCTTACTAGCTGTAAGTAAGGGAGATGGGGCATGAAGTTAGTTCTAGGAGTTGGACACATACCAAGTTTAGCTCAGTTCTGGGCATCTTTGAAATACCTATACAAACTTGTTCCTACATAGTAACTTGCAACTTTGAATGAGAATGTGCTTGCTTGCAGCAACGTGCTATATGTTCTGAATGCCCGAATTGGGAATCTGTGTCAAAACTTTGTTAGGAATTATGTGATCCTTACTAGCTGGAAGTAAGGGAGATGGGGCATGAAGTTATTTCTAGGAGTTGGACACATACCAAGTTTAGCTCAGTTCTGGGCATCTTTGAAATACCTATACAAACTTGTTCCTACATAGTAACTTGCAACTTTGAATGAGAATGTGCCTGCTTACAGCAACGTGCTATATGTTCTGAATGCCCGAATTGGGAATCTGTGTCAAAACTTTGTTAGGAATTACGTGATCCTTACTAGCTGGAAGTAAGGGAGATGGGGCATGAAGTTATTTCTTGGAGTTGGAGACATACCAAGTTTAGCTCAGTTCTGGGCATCTTTGAAATACCTATACAAACTTGTTCCTACATAGTAACTTGCAACTTTGAATGAGAATATGCTTGCTTGCAGCAACGTGCTATATGTTCTGAATGCCCAATTTGGGAATCTGTGTCAAAAATTTGTTAGGAATTATGTGATCCTTACTAGCTGGAAGTAAGGGAGATGGAGCATGAAGTTATTTCTAGGAGTTGGACACATACCAAGTTTAGCTCAGTTCTGGGCATCTTTGAAATACCTATACAAACTTGTTCCTACATAGTAACTTGCAACTTTGAATGAGAATGTGCTTGCTTGCAGCAACGTGCTATATGTTCTGAATGCCCAATTTGGGAATCTGTGTCAAAACTTTGTTAGGAATTATGTGATCCTTACTAGCTGGAAGTAAGGGAGATGGGGCATGAAGTTATTTCTAGGAGTTGGACACATACCAAGTTTAGCTCAGTTCTGGGCATCTTTGAAATACCTATACAAACTTGTTCCTACATAGTAACTTGCAACTTTGAATGAGAATGTGCTTGCTTACAGCAACGTGCTATATGTTCTGAATGCCCGAATTGGGAATCTGTGTCAAAACTTTGTTAGGAATTATGTGATCCTTACTAGCTGGAAGTAAGGGAGATGGGGCATGAAGTTATTTCTAGGAGTTGGACACATACCAAGTTTAGCTCAGTTCTGGGCATCTTTGAAATACCTATACAAACTTGTTCCTACATAGTAACTTGCATCATTAATGAGAATCTGCTTGCTTACAGCAACGTGCTATATGTTCTGAATGCCCGAATTGGGAATCTGTGTCAAATCTTTGTTAGGAATTATGTGATCCTTACTAGCTGGAAGTAAGGGAGATGGGGCATGAAGTTATTTCTAGGAGTTGGACACATACCAAGTTTAGCTCAGTTCTGGGCATCTTTGAAATACCTATACAAACTTGTTCCTACATAGTAACTTGCAACTTTGAAGGAGAATGTGCTTGCTTACAGCAACGTGCTATATGATCTGAATGCCCGAATTGGGAATCTGTGTCAAAACTTTGTTAGGAATTATGTGATCCTTACTAGCTGGAAGTAAGGGAGATGGGGCATGAAGTTATTTCTAGGAGTTGGACACATACCAAGTTTAGCTCAGTTCTGGGCATCTTTGAAATACCTATACAAACTTGTTCCTACATAGTAACCTGCAACTTTGAATGAGACTGTGCTTGCTTACAGCAACGTGCTATATGTTCTGAATGCCCGAATTGGCAATCTGTGTCAAAACTTTGTTAGGAATTATGTGATCCTTACTAGCTGGAAGTAAGGGAGATGGGGCATGAAGTTATTTCTAGGAGTTGGACACATACCAAGTTTAGCTCAGTTCTGGGCATCTTTGAAATACCTATACAAACTTGTTCCTACATAGTAACTTGCAACTTTGAATGAAAATGTGCTTGCTTACAGCAACGTGCTATATGTTCTGAATGCCCGAATTGGGAATCTGTGTCAAAACTTTGTTAGGAATTATGTGATCCTTACTAGCTGGAAATAAGGGAGATGGGGCATGAAGTTATTTCTAGGAGTTGGACACATACCATGTTTAGCTCAGTTCTGGGCATCTTTGAAATACCTATAAAAACTTGTTCCTACATAGTAACTGTCAACTTTGAATGAGAATGTGCTTGCTTGCAGCAACGTGCTGTATGTTCTGAATGCCCGTATAGGGAATCTGTGTCAAAACTTTGTTAGGAATTATGTGATCCTTACAAGCTGGAAGTAAGGGAGATGGAGCATGAAGTTATTTCTAGGAGTTGGACACCTACCAAGTTTAGCTCAGTTCTGGGCATCTTTGAAATACCTATACAAACTTGTTCCTACCTAGTAACTTGCATCCTTGAATGAGAATGTGCTTGCTTACAGCAACGTGCTATATTTTCTGAATGCCCGAATTGGCAATCTGTGTCAAAAGTTTGTTAGGAATTATGTGATCCTTACTAGCTGGAAGTAAGGGAGATGGGGCATGAAGTTATTTCTAGGAGTTGGACACATACCAAGTTTAGCTCAGTTCTGGGCATCTTTGAAATACCTATACAAACTTGTTCCTACATAGTAACTTGCATCTTTGAATGAGAATCTGCTTGCTTACAGTAACGTGCTATATGTTCTGAATGCCCGAATTGGGAATCTGTGTCAAAACTTTGTTAGGAATTATGTGATCCTTACTAGCTGGAAGTAAAGGAGATGGGGCAGGAAGTTATTTCTAGGAGTTGGACACGAACCAAGTTTAGCTCAGTTCTGGGCATCTTTGAAATACCTATACAAACTTGTTCCTACATAGTAACTTGCAACTTTGAATGAAAATGTGCTTACTTACAGCAACGTGCTATATGTTCTGAATGCCCGAATTGGGAATCTGTGTCAAAACTTTGTTAGGAATTATGTGATCCTTACTAGCTGGAAGTAAGGGAGATGGGGCATGAAGTTATTTCTAGGAGTTGGACACATACCAAGTTTAGCTCAGTTCTGGGCATCTTTGAAATACCTATACAAACTTGTTCCTACATAGTAACTTGCAACTTTGAATGAAAATGTGCGAGCTTACAGCAACGTGCTGTATGTTCTGAATGCCCGAATTGGGAATCTGTGTCAAAACTTTGTTCGGAATTATGTGGTCCTTACTAGCTGGAAGTAAGGGAGATGGGGCATGAAGTTATTTCTAGGAGTTGGACACATACCAAGTTTAGCTCAGTTCTGGGCATCTTTGAAATACCTATACAAACTTGTTCCTACATAGTAACTTGCAACTTTGAATGAGAATGTGCTTGCTTACAGCAACGTGCTATATGTTCTGACTGCCCGAATTGGGAATCTGTGTCAAAACTTTGTTAGGAATTATGTGATCCTTACTAGCTGGAAGTAAGGGAGATGTGGCATGAAGTTATTTCTAGGAGTTGGACACATACCAAGTTTAGCTCAGTTCTGGGCATCTTTGAAATACCTATACAAACTTGTTCCTACATAGTAACTTGCAACTTTGAATGAAAATGTGCTTGCTTACAGCAACGTGCTATATGTTCTGAATGCCCGAATTGGGAATCTGTGTCAAAACTTTGTTAGGAATTATGTGATCCTTACTAGCTGGAAGTAAGGGAGATGGGGCATGAAGTTATTTCTAGGAGTTGGACACATACCAAGTTTAGCTCAGTTCTGGGCATCTTTGAAATACCTATACAAACTTGTTCCTACATAGTAACTTGCAACTTTGAATGAGAATGTGCTTGCTTACAGCAACGTGCTATACGTTCTGAATGCCCGAATTGGGAATCTGTGTCAAAACTTTGTTATGAATTATGTGATCCTTACTAGCTGGAAGTAAGGGAGATGGGGCATGAAGTTATTTCTAGGAGTTGGACACATACCAAGTTTAGCTCAGTTCTGGGCATCTTTGAAATACCTATACAAACTTGTTCGTACATAGTAACTTGCAACTTTGAATGAGAATGTGCTTGCTTACAGCAACGTGCTATATGTTCTGAATGCACGAATTGGGAATCTGTGTCAAAACTTTGTTAGGAATTATGTGATCCTTACTAGCTGGAAGTAAGGGAGATGGGGCATGAACTTATTTCTTGGAGTTGGAGACATACCAAGTTTAGCTCAGTTCTGGGCATCTTTGAAATACCTATACAAACTTGTTCCTACATAGTAACTTGCAACTTTGAATGAGAATGTGCTTGCTTGCAGCAACGTGCTATACGTTCTGAATGCCGGATTTGGGAATCTGTGTCAAAACTTTGTTAGGAATTATGTGATCCTTACTAGCTGGAAGTAAGGGAGATGGGGCATGAAGTTATTTCTAGGAGTTGGACACATACCAAGTTTAGCTCAGTTCTGGGCATCTTTGAAATACCTATACAAACTTGTTCCTACATAGTAACTTGCATCTTTGAATGAGAATCTGCTTGCTTGCAGCAACGTGCTATATGTTCTGAATGCCCGATTTGGGAATCTGTGTCAAAACTTTGTTAGGAATTATGTGATCCATACTAGCTGGAAGTAAGGGAGATGGGGCATGAAGTTATTTCTAGGAGTTGGACACATACCAAGTTTAGCTCAGTTCTGGGCATCTTTCAAATACCTATACAAACTTGTTCCTACATAGTAACTTGCAACTTTGAATGAGAATGTGCTTGCTTACAGCAACGTGCTATATGTTCTGAATGCCCGAATTGGGAATCTGTGTCAAAACTTTGTTAGGAATTATGTGATCCTTACTAGCTGGAAGTAAGGGAGATGGGGCATGAAGTTATTTCTAGGAGTTGGACACATACCGAGTTTAGCTCAGTTCTGGGCATCTTTGAAATACCTATACAAACTTGTTCCTACATAGTAACTTGCAACTTTGAATGAGAATGTGCTTGCTTACAGCAACGTGCTATATGTTCTGAATGCCCGAATTGGGAATCTGTGTCAAAACTTTGTTAGGAATTATGTGATCCTTACTAGCTGGAAGTAAGGGATATGGGGCATGAAGTTATTTCTTGGAGTTGGAGACATACCGAGTTTAGCTCAGTTCTGGGCATCTTTGAAATACCTATACAAACTTGTCCCTACATAGTAACTTGCATCTTTGAATGAGAATGTGCTTGCTTACAGCAACGTGCTATATGTTCTGAATGCCCGAATTGGCAATCTGTGTCAAAACTTTGTTAGGAATTATGTGATCCTTACTAGCTGGAAGTAAGGGAGATGCGGCATGAAGTTATTTCTAGGAGTTGGACACATACCGAGTTTAGCTCAGTTCTGGGCATCTTTGAAATACCTATACAAACTTGTTCCTACATAGAACTTGCAACTTTGAATGAGAATCTGCTTGCTTACAGCAACGTGCTATATGTTCTGAATGCCCGAATTGGGAATCTGTGTCAAAACTTTGTTAGGAATTATGTGATCCTTACTAGCTGGAAGTAAGGGAGATGGGGCATGAAGTTATTTCTAGGAGTTAGACACAAACCAAGTTTAGCTCAGTTCTGGGCATCTTTGAAATACCTATACAAACTTGTTCCTACATAGTAACTTGCAACTTTGAATGAAAATGTGCTTGCTTACATCAACGTGCTATATGTTCTGAATGCCCGAATTGGGAATCTGTGTCAAAACTGTGTTAGGAATTATGTGATCCTTACTAGCTGGAAGTAAGGGAGATGGGGCATGAAGTTATTTCTAGGAGTTGGACACATACCAAGTTTAGCTCAGTTCTGGGCATCTTTGAAATACCTATACAAACTTGTTCCTACATAGTAACTTGCAACTTTGAATGAAAATGTGCTTGCTTACAGCAACGTGCTATATGTTCTGAATGCCCGAATTGGGAATCTGTGTCAAAACTTTGTTAGGAATTATGTGATCCTTACTAGCTGGAAGTAAGGGAGATGGGGCATGAAGTTATTTCTAGGAGTTGGACACATACCAAGTTTAGCTCAGTTCTGGGCATCTTTGAAATACCTATACAAACTTGTTCCTACATAGTAACTTGCATCTTTGAATGAGAATGTGCTTGCTTACAGCAACGTGCTATATGTTCTGAATGCCCGAATTGGCAATCTGTGTCAAAACTTTGTTAGGAATTATGTGATCCTTACTAGCTGGAAGTAAGGGAGATGGGGCATGAAGTTATTTCTAGGAGTTGGACACATACAAAGTTTAGCTCAGTTCTGGGCATCTTTGAAATACCTATACAAACTTGTTCCTACATAGTAACTTGCATCTTTGAATGAGAATCTGCTTGCTTACAGCAACGTGCTATATGTTCTGAATGCCCGAATTGGGAATCTGTGTCATAACTTTGTTAGTAATTATGTGATCCTTACTAGCTGGAAGTAAGGGAGATGGGGCATGAAGTTATTTCTAGGAGTTGGAGACATACCAAGTTTAGCTCAGTTCTGGGCATCTTTGAAATACCTATACAAACTTGTTCCTACATAGTAACTTGCAACTTTGAATGAAAATGTGCTTGCTTACAGCAACGTGCTATATGTTCTGAATGCCCGAATTGGGAATCTGTGTCAAAACTTTGTTAGGAATTATGTCATCCTTACTAGCTGGAAGTAAGGGAGATGGGGCATGAAGTTATTTCTAGGAGTTGGACACATACCAAGTTTAGCTCAGTTCTGGGCATCTTTGAAATACCTATACAAACTTGTTCCTACATAGTAACTTGCATCTTTGAATGAGAATGTGCTTGCTTACAGCAACGTGCTATATGTTCTGAATGCCCGAATTGGCAATCTGTGTCAAAACTTTGTTAGGAATTATGTGATCCTTACTAGCTGGAAGTAAGGGAGATGGGGCATGAAGATATTTCTAGGAGTTGGACACATACCAAGTTTAGCTCAGTTCTGGGCATCTTTGAAATACCTATACAAACTTGTTCCTACATAGTAACTTGCATCTTTGAATGAGAATGTGCTTGCTTACAGCAACGTGCTATATGTTCTGAATGCCCGAATTGGGAATCTGTGTCAAAACTTTGTTAGGAATTATGTGATCCTTACTGGCTGGAAGTAAGGGAGATGGGGCATGAAGTTATTTCTTGGAGTTGGAGACATACCAAGTTTAGCTCAGTTCTGGGCATCTTTGAAATACCTATACAAACTTGTTCCTACATAGTAACTTGCAACTTTGAATGAGAATGTGCTTGCTTACAGCAACGTGCTATATGTTCTGAATGCCCGATTTGGGAATCTGTGTCAAAACTTTGTTAGGAATTATGTGATCCTTACTAGCTGGAAGTAAGGGAGATGGAGCATGAAGTTATTTCTAGGAGTTGGACACATACCAAGTTTAGCTCAGTTCTGGGCATCTTTGAAATACCTATACAAACTTGTTCCTACATAGTAACTTGCATCTTTGAATGTGAATCTGCTTGCTTGCAGCAACGTGCTATATGTTCTGAATGCCCGATTTGGGAATCTGTGTCAAAACTTTGTTAGGAATTATGTGATCCTTACTAGCTGGAAGTAAGGGAGATGGGGCATGAAGTTATTTCTAGGAGTTGGACACATACCAAGTTTAGCTCAGTTCTGGGCATCTTTGAAATACCTATACAAACTTGTTCCCACTAGTAACTTGCAACTTTGAATGAGAATGTGCCTGCTTACAGCAACGTGCTATATGTTCTGAATGCCCGAATTGGGAATCTGTGTCATAACTTTGTTAGGAATTATGTGATCCTTACTAGCTGGAAGTAAGGGAGATGGGGCATGAAGTTATTTCTTGGAGTTGGAGACATACCAAGTTTAGCTCAGTTCTGGGCATCTTTGAAATATCTATACAAACTTGTTCCTACATAGTAACTTGCAACTTTGAATGAGAATGTGCTTGCTTGCAGCAACGTGCTATATGTTCTGAATGCCCAATTTGGGAATCTGTGTCAAAACTTTGTTAGGAATTATGTGATCCTTACTAGCTGGAAGTAAGGGAGATGGGGCATGAAGTTATTTCTAGGAGTTGGACACATACCAAGTTTAGCTCAGTTCTGGGCATCTTTGAAATACCTATACAAACTTGTTCCTACATAGTAACTTGCAACTTTGAATGAGAATGTGCTTGCTTACAGCAACGTGCTATATGTTCTGAATGCCCGAATTGGGAATCTGTGTCAAAACTTTGTTAGGAATTATGTGATCCTTACTAGCTGGAAGTAAGGGAGATGGGGCATGAAGTTATTTCTAGGAGTTGGACACATACCAAGTTTAGCTCAGTTCTGGGCATCTTTGAAATACCTATACAAACTTGTTCCTACATAGTAACTTGCATCATTAATGAGAATCTGCTTGCTTACAGCAACGTGCTATATGTTCTGAATGCCCGAATTGGGAATCTGTGTCATATCTTTGTTAGGAATTATGTGATCCTTACTAGCTGGAAGTAAGGGAGATGGGGCATGAAGTTATTTCTAGGAGTTGGACACATACCAAGTTTAGCTCAGTTCTGGGCATCTTTGAAATACCTATACAAACTTGTTCCTACATAGTAACTTGCAACTTTGAAGGAGAATGTGCTTGCTTACAGCAACGTGCTGTATGTTCTGAATGCCCGAATTGGGAATCTGTGTCAAAACTTTGTTAGGAATTATGTGATCCTTACTAGCTGGAAGTAAGGGAGATCGGGCATGAAGTTATTTCTAGGAGTTGGACACATACCAAGTTTAGCTCAGTTCTGGGCATCTTTGAAATACCTATACAAACTTGTTCCTACATAGTAACCTGCAACTTTGAATGAGACTGTGCTTGCTTACAGCAACGTGCTATATGTTCTGAATGCCCGAATTGGCAATCTGTGTCAAAACTTTGTTAGGAATTATGTGATCCTTACTAGCTGGAAGTAAGGGAGATGGGGCATGAAGTTATTTCTAGGAGTTGGACACATACCAAGTTTAGCTCAGTTCTGGGCATCTTTGAAATACCTATACAAACTTGTTCCTACATAGTAACTTGCAACTTTGAATGTAAATGTGCTTGCTTACAGCAACGTGCTATATGTTCTGAATGCCCGAATTGGGAATCTGTGTCAAAACTTTGTTAGGAATTATGTGATCCTTACTAGCTGGAAGTAAGGGAGATGGGGCATGAAGTTATTTCTAGGAGTTGGACACATACCAAGTTTAGCTCAGTTCTGGGCATCTTTGAAATACCTATACAAACTTGTTCCTACATAGTAACTTGCAACTTTGAATGAGAATGTGCTTGCTTGCAGCAACGTGCTATATGTTCTGAATGCCCGAATTGGGAATCTGTGTCAAAACTTTGTTAGGAATTATGTGATCCTTACTAGCTGGAAGTAAGGGAGATGGAGCATGAAGTTATTTCTAGGAGTTGGACACCTACCAAGTTTAGCTCAGTTCTGGGCATCTTTGAAATACCTATACAAACTTGTTCCTACATAGTAACTTGCATCTTTGAATGAGAATGTGCTTGCTTACAGCAACGTGCTATATGTTCTGAATGCCCGAATTGGCAATCTGTGTCAAAAGTTTGTTAGGAATTATGTGATCCTTACTAGCTGGAAGTATGGGAGATGGGGCATGAAGTTATTTCTAGGAGTTGGACACATACCAAGTTTAGCTCAGTTCTGGGCATCTTTGAAATACCTATACAAACTTGTTCCTACATAGTAACTTGCATCTTTGAATGAGAATCTGCTTGCTTACAGTAACGTGCTATATGTTCTGAATGCCCGAATTGGGAATCTGTGTCAAAACTTTGTTAGGAATTATGTGATCCTTACTAGCTGGAAGTAAGGGAGATGGGGCAGGAAGTTATTTCTAGGAGTTGGACACGAACCAAGTTTAGCTCAGTTCTGGGCATCTTTGAAATACCTATACAAACTTGTTCCTACATAGTAACTTGCAACTTTGAATGAAAATGTGCTTGCTTACAGCAACGTGCTATATGTTCTGAATGCCCGAATTGGGAATCTGTGTCAAAACTTTGTTAGGAATTATGTGATCCTTACTAGCTGGAAGTAAGGGAGATGGGGCATGAAGTTATTTCTAGGAGTTGGACACATACCAAGTTTAGCTCAGTTCTGGGCATCTTTGAAATACCTATACAAACTTGTTCCTACATAGTAACTTGCAACTTTGAATGAAAATGTGCGAGCTTACAGCAACGTGCTATATGTTCTGAATGCCCGAATTGGGAATCTGTGTCAAAACTTTGTTAGGAATTATGTGGTCCTTACTAGCTGGAAGTAAGGGAGATGGGGCATGAAGTTATTTCTAGGAGTTGGACACATACCAAGTTTAGCTCAGTTCTGGGCATCTTTGAAATACCTATACAAACTTGTTCCTACATAGTAACTTGCATCTTTGAATGAGAATCTGCTTGCTTACAGCAACGTGCTATATGTTCTGAATGCCCGAATTGGGAATCTGTGTCAAAACTTTGTTAGGAATTATGTGATCCTTACTAGCTGGAAGTAAGTGAGATGGGGCATGAAGTTATTTCTAGGAGTTGGACACATACCAAGTTTAGCTCAGTTCTGGGCATCTTTGAAATACCCATAGAAACTTGTTCCTACATAGTAACTTGCAACTTTGAATGAGAATGTGCTTGCTTACAGCAACGTGCTATATGTTCTGAATGCCCGAATTGGGAATCTGTGTCAAAACTTTGTTAGGAATTATGTGATCCTTACTAGCTGGAAGTAAGGGAGATGGGGCATGAAGTTATTTCTAGGAGTTGGACACATATCAAGTTTAGCTCAGTTCTGGGCATCTTTGAAATACCTATACAAACTTGTTCCTACATAGTAACTTGCAACTTTGAATGAGAATGTGCTTGCTTACAGCAACGTGCTATATGTTCTGACTGCCCGAATTGGGAATCTGTGTCAAAACTTTTTTAGGAATTATGTGATCCTTACTAGCTGGAAGTAAGGAAGATGGGGCATGAAGTTATTTCTAGGAGTTCGACACATACCAAGTTTAGCTCAGTTCTGGGCATCTTTGAAATACCTATACAATCTTGTTCCTACATAGTAACTTGCATCTTTGAATGAGAATCTGCTTGCTTACAGCAACGTGCTATATGTTCTGAATGCCCGAATTGGGAATCTGTGTCAAAACTTTGTTAGGAATTATGTGATCCTTACTAGCTGGAAGTAAGGGAGATGGGGCATGAAGTTATTTCTAGGAGTTGGACACATACCAAGTTTAGCTCAGTTCTGGGCATCTTTGAAATACCTATACAAACTTGTTCCTACATAGTAACTTGCAACTTTGAATGAAAATGTGCTTGCTTACAGCAACGTGCTATATGTTCTGAATGCCCGAATTGGGAATCTGTGTCAAAACTTTGTTAGGAATTATGTGATCCTTACTAGCTGGAAGTAAGGGAGATGGGGCATGAAGTTATTTCTAGGAGTTGGACACATACCAAGTTTAGCTCAGTTCTGGGCATCTTTGAAATACCTATACAAACTTGTTCCTACATAGTAACTTGCAACTTTGAATGAAAATGTGCTTGCTTACAGCAACGTGCTATATGTTCTGAATGCCCGAATTGGGAATCTGTGTCAAAACTTTGTTAGGAATTATGTGATCCTTACTAGCTGGAAGTAAGGGAGATGGGGCATGAAGTTATTTCTAGGAGTTGGACACATACCAAGTTTAGCTCAGTTCTGGGCATCTTTGAAATACCTATACAAACTTGTTCCTACATAGTAACTTGCAACTTTGAATGAGAATGTGCTTGCTTACAGCAACGTGCTATATGTTCTGAATGCCCGAATTGGGAATCTGTGTCAAAACTTTGTTAGGAATTATGTGATCCTTACTAGCTGGAAGTAAGGGAGATGGGGCATGAAGTTATTTCTAGGAGTTGGACACATACCAAGTTTAGCTCAGTTCTGGGCATCTTTGAAATACCTATACAAACTTGTTCCTACATAGTAACTTGCATCTTTGAATGAGAATCTGCTTGCTTACAGCAACGTGCTATATGTTCTGAATGCCCGAATTGGGAATCTGTGTCAAAACTTTGTTAGGAATTATGTGATCCTTACTAGCTGGAAGTAAGTGAGATGGGGCATGAAGTTATTTCTAGGAGTTGGACACATACCAAGTTTAGCTCAGTTCTGGGCATCTTTGAAATACCCATAGAAACTTGTTCCTACATAGTAACTTGCAACTTTGAATGAGAATGTGCTTGCTTACAGCAACGTGCTATATGTTCTGAATGCCCGAATTGGGAATCTGTGTCAAAACTTTGTTAGGAATTATGTGATCCTTACTAGCTGGAAGTAAGGGAGATGGGGCATGAAGTTATTTCTAGGAGTTGGACACATATCAAGTTTAGCTCAGTTCTGGGCATCTTTGAAATACCTATACAAACTTGTTCCTACATAGTAACTTGCAACTTTGAATGAGAATGTGCTTGCTTACAGCAACGTGCTATATGTTCTGACTGCCCGAATTGGGAATCTGTGTCAAAACTTTTTTAGGAATTATGTGATCCTTACTAGCTGGAAGTAAGGAAGATGGGGCATGAAGTTATTTCTAGGAGTTCGACACATACCAAGTTTAGCTCAGTTCTGGGCATCTTTGAAATACCTATACAATCTTGTTCCTACATAGTAACTTGCATCTTTGAATGAGAATCTGCTTGCTTACAGCAACGTGCTATATGTTCTGAATGCCCGAATTGGGAATCTGTGTCAAAACTTTGTTAGGAATTATGTGATCCTTACTAGCTGGAAGTAAGGGAGATGGGGCATGAAGTTATTTCTAGGAGTTGGACACATACCAAGTTTAGCTCAGTTCTGGGCATCTTTGAAATACCTATACAAACTTGTTCCTACATAGTAACTTGCAACTTTGAATGAAAATGTGCTTGCTTACAGCAACGTGCTATATGTTCTGAATGCCCGAATTGGGAATCTGTGTCAAAACTTTGTTAGGAATTATGTGATCCTTACTAGCTGGAAGTAAGGGAGATGGGGCATGAAGTTATTTCTAGGAGTTGGACACATACCAAGTTTAGCTCAGTTCTGGGCATCTTTGAAATACCTATACAAACTTGTTCCTACATAGTAACTTGCAACTTTGAATGAAAATGTGCTTGCTTACAGCAACGTGCTATATGTTCTGAATGCCCGAATTGGGAATCTGTGTCAAAACTTTGTTAGGAATTATGTGATCCTTACTAGCTGGAAGTAAGGGAGATGGGGCATGAAGTTATTTCTAGGAGTTGGACACATACCAAGTTTAGCTCAGTTCTGGGCATCTTTGAAATACCTATACAAACTTGTTCCTACATAGTAACTTGCAACTTTGAATGAGAATGTGCTTGCTTACAGCAACGTGCTATATGTTCTGAATGCCCGAATTGGGAATCTGTGTCAAAACTTTGTTAGGAATTATGTGATCCTTACTAGCTGGAAGTAAGGGAGATGGGGCATGAAGTTATTTCTAGGAGTTGGACACATACCAAGTTTAGCTCAGTTCTGGGCATCTTTGAAATACCTATACAAACTTGTTCCTACATAGTAACTTGCAACTTTGAATGAGAATGTGCTTGCTTACAGCAACGTGCTATATGTTCTGAATGCACGAATTGGGAATCTGTGTCAAAACTTTGTTAGGAATTATGTGATCCTTACTAGCTGGAAGTAAGGGAGATGGGGCATGAACTTATTTCTTGGAATTGGAGACATACCAAGTTTAGCTCAGTTCTGGGCATCTTTGAAATACCTATACAAACTTGTTCCTACATAGTAACTTGCAACTTTGAATGAGAATGTGCTTGCTTGCAGCAACGTGCTATATGTTCTGAATGCCCGATTTGGGAATCTGTGTCAAAACTTTGTTAGGAATTATGTGATCCTTACTAGCTGGAAGTAAGGGAGATGGAGCATGAAGTTATTTCTAGGAGTTGGACACATACCAAGTTTAGCTCAGTTCTGGGCATCTTTGAAATACCTATACAAACTTGTTCCTACATAGTAACTTGCATCTTTGAATGAGAATCTGCTTGCTTGCAGCAACGTGCTATATGTTCTGAATGCCCGATTTGGGAATCTGTGTCAAAACTTTGTTAGGAATTATGTGATCCTTACTAGCTGGAAGTAAGGGAGATGGGGCATGAAGTGATTTCTAGGAGTTGGACACATACCAAGTTTAGCTCAGTTCTGGGCATCTTTCAAATACCTATACAAACTTGTTCCTACATAGTAACTTGCAACTTTGAATGAGAATGTGCTTGCTTACAGCAACGTGCTATATGTTCTGAATGCCCGAATTGGGAATCTGTGTCAAAACTTTGTTAGGAATTATGTGATCCTTACTAGCTGGAAGTAAGGGAGATGGGGCATGAAGTTATTTCTAGGAGTTGGACACATACCAAGTTTAGCTCAGTTCTGGGCATCTTTGAAATACCTATACAAACTTGTTCCTACATAGTAACTTGCAACTTTGAATGAGAATGTGCTTGCTTACAGCAACGTGCAATATGTTCTGAATGCCCGAATTGGCAATCTGTGTCAAAACTTTGTTAGGAAATATGTGATCCTTACTAGCTGGAAGTAAGGGAGATGGGGCATGAAGTTATTTCTAGGAGTTGGACACATACCAAGTTTAGCTCAGTTCTGGGCCTCTTTGAAATACCTATACAAACTTGTTCCTACATAGTAACTGGCATCTTTGAATGAGAATCTGCTTGCTTGCAGCAACGTGCTATATGTTCTGAATGCCCGATTTGGGAATCTGTGTCAAAACTTTGTTAGGAATTATGTGATCCTTACTAGCTGGAAGTAAGGGAGATGGGGCATGAAGTTATTTCTAGGAGTTGGACACATACCAAGTTCAGCTCAGTTCTGGGCATCTTTCAAATACCTATACAAACTTGTTCCTACATAGTAACTTGCAACTTTGAATGAGAATGTGCTTGCTTACAGCAACGTGCTATATGTTCTGAATGCCCGAATTGGGAATCTGTGTCAAAACTTTGTTAGGAATTATGTGATCCTTACTAGCTGGAAGTAAGGGAGATGGGGCATGAAGTTATTTCTAGGAGTTGGACACATACCGAGTTTAGCTCAGTTCTGGGCATCTTTGAAATACCTATACAAACTTGTTCCTACATAGTAACTTGCAACTTTGAATGAAAATGTGCTTGCTTACAGCAACGTGCTATATGTTCTGAATGCCCGAATTGGGAATCTGTGTCAAAACTTTGTTAGGAATTATGTGATCCTTACTAGCTGGAAGTAAGGGAGATGGGGCATGAAGTTATTTCTAGGAGTTGGACACATACCGAGTTTAGCTCAGTTCTGGGCATCTTTGAAATACCTATACAAACTTGTTCCTACATAGTAACTTGCATCTTTGAATGAGAATGTGCTTGCTTACAGCAACGTGCTATATGTTCTGAATGCCCGAATTGGCAATCTGTGTCAAAACTTTGTTAGGAATTATGTGATCCTTACTAGCTGGAAGTAAGGGAGATGGGGCATGAAGTTATTTCTTGGAGTTGGAGACATACCGAGTTTAGCTCAGTTCTGGGCATCTTTGAAATACCTATACAAACTTGTTCCTACATAGTAACTTGCATCTTTGAATGAGAATGTGCTTGCTTACAGCAACGTGCTATATGTTCTGAATGCCCGAATTGGCAATCTGTGTCAAAACTTTGTTAGGAATTATGTGATCCTTACTAGCTGGAAGTAAGGGAGATGGGGCATGAAGTTATTTCTAGGAGTTGGACACATACCAAGTTTAGCTCAGTTCTGGGCATCTTTGAAATACCTATACAAACTTGTTCCTACATAGTAACTTGCATCTTTGAATGAGAATCTGCTTGCTTACAGCAACGTGCTATATGTTCTGAATGCCCGAATTGGGAATCTGTGTCATAACTTTGTTAGGAATTATGTGATCCTTCCTAGCTGGAAGTAAGGGAGATGGGGCATGAAGTTATTTCTAGGAGTTGGACACATACCGAGTTTAGCTCAGTTCTGGGCATCTTTGAAATACCTATACAAACTTGTTCCTACATAGTAACTTGCAACTTTGAATGAGAATGTGCTTGCTTACAGCAACGTGCTATATGTTCTGAATGCCCGAATTGGGAATCTGTGTCAAAACTTTGTTAGGAATTATGTGATCCTTCCTAGCTGGAAGTAAGGGAGATGGGGCATGAAGTTATTTCTAGGAGTTGGACACATACCAAGTTTAGCTCAGTTCTGGGCATCTTTGAAATACCTATACAAACTTGTTCCTACATAGTAACTTGCATCTTTGAATGAGAATGTGCTTTCTTACAGCAACGTGCTATATGTTCTGAATGCCCGATTTGTGAATCTGTGTCAAAACTTTGTTAGGAATTATGTGATCCTTACTAGCTGGAAGTAAGGGAGATGGGGCATGAAGATATTTCTTGGAGTTGGAGACATACCAAGTTTAGCTCAGTTCTGGGCATCTTTGAAATACCTATACAAACTTGTTCCTACATAGTAACTTGCAACTTTGAATGAGAATGTGCTTGCTTGCAGCAACGTGCTATATGTTCTGAATGCCCGAATTGGGAATCTGTGTCAAAACTTTGTTAGGAATTATGTGATCCTTACTAGCTGGAAGTAAGGGAGATGGAGCATGAAGTTATTTCTAGGAGTTGGACACATACCAAGTTTAGCTCAGTTCTGGACATCTTTGAAATACCTATACAAACTTGTTCCTACCTAGTAACATGCATATTTGAATGAGAATGTGCTTGCTTACAGCAACGTGCTATATGTTCTGAATGCCCGAATAGGGAATCTGTGTCAAAACTTTGTTAGGAATTATGTGATCCTTACTAGCTGGAAGTAAGGCAGATGGGGCATGAAGTTATTTCTAGGAGTTGGACACATACCAAGTTTAGCTCAGTTCTGGGCATCTTTGAAATACCTATACAAACTTGTTCATACCTAGTAACTTGCATCTTTGATGGATAATCTGCTTGCTTACAGCAACGTGCTATATGTTCTGAATGCCCGAATAAGGAATCTGTGTCAAAACTTTGTTAGGAATTATGTGATCCTTACTAGCTGGAAGTAAGGGAGATGGGGCATGAAGTTATTTCTAGGAGTTGGACACATACCAAGTTTAGCTCAGTTCTGGGCATCTTTGAAATACCTATACAAACTTGTTCCTACATAGTATCTTGCAACTTTGAATGAAAATGTGCTTGCTTACAGCAACGTGCTATATGTTCTGAATGCACGAATTGGGAATCTGTGTCAAAACTTTGTTAGGAATTATGTGATCCTTACTAGCTGGAAGTAAGGGAGATGCGGCATGAAGTTATTTCTAGGAGTTGGACACATACCAAGTTTAGCTCAGTTCTGGGCATCTTTGAAATACCTATACAAACTTGTTCCTACATAGTAACTTGCAACTTTGAATGAAAATGTGCTTGCTTACAGCAACGTGCTATATGTTCTGAATGCCCGAATTGGGAATCTGTGTCAAAACTTTGTTAGGAATTATGTGATCCTTACTAGCTGGAAGTAAGGGAGATGGGGCATGGAGTTATTTCTAGGAGTTGGACACATACCAAGTTTAGCTCAGTTCTGGGCATCTTTGAAATACCTATACAAACTTGTTCCTACATAGTAACTTGCATCTTTGAATGAGAATCTGCTTGCTTACAGCAACGTGCTATATGTTCTGAATGCCCGAATTGGGAATCTGTGTCAAAACTTTGTTAGGAATTATGTGATCCTTCCTAGCCAGAAGTAAGGGAGATGGGGCATGAAGTTATTTCTAGGAGTTGGACACATACCAAGTTTAGCTCAGTTCTGGGCATCTTTGAAATACCTATACAAACTTGTTCCTACATAGTAACTTGCAACTTTGAATGAAAATGTGCTTGCTTACAGCAACGTGCTATATGTTCTGAATGCCCGAATTGGGAATCTGTGTCAAAACTTTGTTAGGAATTATGTGATCCTTACTAGCTGGAAGTAAGGGAGATGCGGCATGAAGTTATTTCTAGGAGTTGGACACATACCAAGTTTAGCTCAGTTCTGGGCATCTTTGAAATACCTATACAAACTTGTTCCTACATAGTAACTTGCAACATTGAATGAAAATGTGCTTGCTTACAGCAACGTGCTATATGTTCTGAATGCCCGAATTGGGAATCTGTGTCAAAACTTTGTTAGGAATTATGTGATCCTTAGTAGCTGGAAGTAAGGGAGATGGGGCATGGAGTTATTTCTAGGAGTTGGACACATACCAAGTTTAGCTCAGTTCTGGTCATCTTTGGAATACCTATACAAACTTGTTCCTACATAGTAACTTGCAACTTTGAATGAGAATGTGCTTGCTTACAGCAACGTGCTATATGTTCTGAATGCCCGAATTGGGAATCTGTGTCAAAACTTTGTTAGGAATTATGTGATCCTTACTAGCTGGAAGTAAGGGAGATGGGGCATGAAGTTATTTCTAGGAGTTGGACACATACCAAGTTTAGCTCAGTTCTGGGCATCTTTGAAATACCTATACAAACTTGTTCCTACATAGTAACTTGCAACTTTGAATGAAAATGTGCTTGCTTACAGCAACGTGCTATATGTTCTGAATGCCCGAATTGGGAATCTGTGTCAAAACTTTGTTAGGAATTATGTGATCCTTACTAGCTGGAAGTAAGGGAGATGGGGCATGAAGTTATTTCTAGGAGTTGGACACATACCAAGTTTAGCTCAGTTCTGGTCATCTTTGGAATACCTATACAAACTTGTTCCTACATAGTAACTTGCAACTTTGAATGAGAATGTGCTTGCTTACAGCAACGTGCTATATGTTCTGAATGCCCGAATTGGGAATCTGTGTCAAAACTTTTTTAGGAATTATGTGATCCTTACTAGCTGGAAGTAAGGGAGATGGGGCATGAAGTTATTTCTAGGAGTTGGACACATACCGAGTTTAGCTCAGTTCTGGGCATCTTTGAAATACCTATACAAACTTGTTCCTACATAGTAACTTGCAACTTTGAATGAATATGTGCTTGCTTACAGCAACGTGCTATATGTTCTGAATGCCCGAATTGGGAATCTGTGTCAAAACTTTGTTAGGAATTATGTGATCCTTACTAGCTGGAAGTAAGGGAGATGGGGCATGAAGTTATTTCTAGGAGTTGGACACATACCGAGTTTAGCTCAGTTCTGGGCATCTTTGAAATACCTATACAAACTTGTTCCTACATAGTAACTTGCATCTTTGAATGAGAATGTGCTTGCTTACAGCAACGTGCTATATGTTCTGAATGCCCGAATTGGGAATCTGTGTCATAACTTTGTTAGGAATTATGTGATCCTTCCTAGCTGGAAGTAAGGGAGATGGGGCATGAAGTTATTTCTAGGAGTTGGACACATACCGAGTTTAGCTCAGTTCTGGGCATCTTTGAAATACCTATACAAACTTGTTCCTACATAGTAACTTGCAACTTTGAATGAGAATGTGCTTGCTTACAGCAACGTGCTATATGTTCTGAATGCCCGAATTGGGAATCTGTGTCAAAACTTTGTTAGGAATTATGTGATCCTTACTAGCTGGAAGTAAGGGAGATGGGGCATGAAGTTATTTCTAGGAGTTGGACACATACCAAGTTTAGCTCAGTTCTGGGCATCTTTGAAATACCTATACAAACTTGTTCCTACATAGTAACTTGCATCTTTGAATGAGAATGTGCTTGCTTACAGCAACGTGCTATATGTTCTGAATGCCCGATTTGGGAATCTGTGTCAAAACTTTGTTAGGAATTATGTGATCCTTACTAGCTGGAAGTAAGGGAGATGGGGCATGAAGTTGTTTCTTGGAGTTGGAGACATACCAAGTTTAGCTCAGTTCTGGGCATCTTTGAAATACCTATACAAACTTGTTCCTACATAGTAACTTGCAACTTTGAATGAGAATGTGCTTGCTTGCAGCAACGTGCTATATGTTCTGAATGCCCGAATTGGGAATCTGTGTCAAAACTTTGTTAGGAATTATGTGATCCTTACTAGCTGGAAGTAAGGGAGATGGAGCATGAAGTTATTTCTAGGAGTTGGACACATACCAAGTTTAGCTCAGTTCTGGACATCTTTGAAATACCTATACAAACTTGTTCCTACCTAGTAACATGCATATTTGAATGAGAATGTGCTTGCTTACAGCAACGTGCTATATGTTCTGAATGCCCGAATAGGGAATCTGTGTCAAAACTTTGTTAGGAATTATGTGATCCTTACTAGCTGGAAGTAAGGGAGATGGGGCATGAAGTTATTTCTAGGAGTTGGACACATACCAAGTTTAACTCAGTTCTGGGCATCTTTGAAATACCTATAAAAACTTGTTCCTACATAGTAACTTGCAACTTTGAATGAGAATGTGCTTGCTTACAGCAACGTGCTATATGTTCTGAATGCCCGAATTGGGAATCTGTGTCAAAACTTTGTTAGGAATTATGTGATCCTTACTAGCTGGAAGTAAGGGAGATGGGACATGAAGGTATTTCTAGGAGTTGGACACATACCAAGTTTAGCTCAGTTCTGGGCATCTTTGAAATACCTATACAAACTTGTTCCTACATAGTAACTTGCAACTTTGAATTAGAATGTGCTTGCTTGCAGCAACGTGCTATATGTTCTGAATGCCCGATTTGGGAGTCTGTGTCAAAACTTTGTTAGGAATTATGTGATCCTTACTAGCTGGAAGTAAGGGAGATGGGGCATGGAGTTATTTCTAGGAGTTGGACACATACCAAGTTTAGCTCAGTTCTGGTCATCTTTGGAATACCTATACAAACTTGTTCCTACATAGTAACTTGCAACTTTGAATGAGAATGTGCTTGCTTACAGCAACGTGCTATATGTTCTGAATGCCCGAATTGGGAATCTGTGTCAAAACTTTGTTAGGAATTATGTGATCCTTACTAGCTGGAAGTAAGGGAGATGGGGCATGAAGTTATTTCTAGGAGTTGGACACATACCAAGTTTAGCTCAGTTCTGGGCATCTTTGAAATACCTATACAAACTTGTTCCTACATAGTAACTTGCAACTTTGAATGAGAATGTGCTTGCTTACAGCAACGTGCTATATGTTCTGAATGCCCGAATTGGGAATCTGTGTCAAAACTTTGTTAGGAATTATGTGATCCTTACTAGCTGGAAGTAAGGGAGATGGGACATGAAGGTATTTCTAGGAGTTGGACACATACCAAGTTTAGCTCAGTTCTGGGCATCTTTGAAATACCTATACAAACTTGTTCCTACATAGTAACTTGCAACTTTGAATTAGAATGTGCTTGCTTGCAGCAACGTGCTATATGTTCTGAATGCCCGATTTGGGAGTCTGTGTCAAAACTTTGTTAGGAATTATGCGATCCTTACTAGCTGGAAGTAAGGGAGATGGAGCATGAAGTTATTTCTAGGAGTTGGACACATACCAAGTTTAGCTCAGTTCTTGGCATCTTTGAAATACCTATACAAACTTGTTCCTACATAGTAACTTGCATCTTTGAATGAGAATGTGCTTGCTTACAGCAACGTGCTATATGTTCTGAATGCCCGAATTGGCAATCTGTGTCAAAACTTTGTTAGGAATTATGTGATCCTTACTAGCTGGAAGTAAGGGAGATGGGGCATGAAGTTATTTCTAGGAGTTGGACACATACCAAGTTTAGCTCAGTTCTGGGCATCTTTGAAATACCTATACAAACTTGTTCCTACATAGTAACTTGCATCTTTAATGAGAATCTGCTTGCTTACAGCAACGTGCTATATGTTCTGAATGCCCGAATTGGGAATCTGTGTCAAAACTTTGTTAGGAATTATGTGATCCTTACTAGCTGGAAGTAAGGGAGATGGGGCATGAAGTTATTTCTAGGAGTTGGACACATACCAAGTTTAGCTCAGTTCTGGGCATCTTTGAAATACCTATACAAACTTGTTCCTACATAGTAACTTGCATCTTTAATGAGAATGTGCTTGCTTACAGCAACGTGCTATATGTTCTGAATGCACGAATTGGGAATCTGTGTCAAAACTTTGTTAGGAATTATGTGATCCTTACTAGCTGGAAGTAAGGGAGATGGGGCATGAAGTTATTTCTAGGAGTTGGACACATACCAAGTTTAGCTCAGTTCTGGGCATCTTTGAAATACCTATACAAACTTGTTCCTACATAGTAACTTGCAACTTTGAATGAAAATGTGCTTGCTTAAAGCAACGTGCTATATGTTCTGAATGCCCGAATTGGGAATCTGTGTCAAAACTTTGTTAGGAATTATGTGATCCTTACTAGCTGGAAGAAAGGGAGATGGGGCATGAAGTTAGTTCTAGGAGTTGGACACATACCAAGTTTAGCTCAGTTCCGGGCATCTTTGAAATACCTATACAAACTTGTTCCTACATAGTAACTTGCATCTTTGAATGAGTATGTGCTTGCTTACAGCAACGTGCTATATGTTCTGAATGCCCGAATTGGGAATCTGTGTCAAAACTTTGTTAGGAATTATGTGATCCTTACTAGCTGGAAGTAAGGGAGATGGGGCATGAAGTTATTTCTAGGAGTTGGACACATACCAAGTTTAGCTCAGTTCTGGGCATCTTTGAAATACCTATACCTACTTGTTCCTACATAGTAACTTGCAACTTTGAATGAAAATGTGCTTGCTTAAAGCAACGTGCTATATGTTCTGAATGCCCGAATTGGGAATCTGTGTCAAAACTTTGTTAGGAATTATGTGATCCTTACTAGCTGGAAGTAAGGGAGATGGGGCATGAAGTTATTTCTAGGAGTTGGACACATACCAAGTTTAGCTCAGTTCTGGGCATCTTTGAAATACCTATACAAACTTGTTCCTACGTAGTAACTTGCATCTTTGAATGAGTATGTGCTTGCTTACAGCAACGTGCTATATGTTCTGAATGCCCGAATTGGGAATCTGTGTCAAAACTTTGTTAGGAATTATGTGATCCTTACTAGCTGGAAGTAAGGGAGATGGGGCATGAAGTTATTTCTAGGAGTTGGACACATACCAAGTTTAGCTCAGTTCTGGGCATCTTTGAAATACCTATACCTACTTGTTCCTACATAGTAACTTGCAACTTTGAATGAAAATGTGCTTGCTTACAGCAACGTGCTATATGTTCTGAATGCCGGAATTGGGAATCTGTGTCAAAACTTTGTTAGGAATTATGTGATCCTTACTAGCTGGAAGTAAGGGAGATGGGGCATGAAGTTATTTCTAGGAGTTGGACACATACCAAGTTTAACTCAGTTCTGGGCATCTTTGAAATACCTATACAAACTTGTTCCTACATAGTAACTTGCAACTTTGAATGAGAATGTGCTTGCTTACAGCAACGTGCTATATGTTCTGAATGCCCGAATTGGGAATCTGTGTCAAAACTTTGTTAGGAATTATGTGATCCTTACTAGCTGGAAGTAAGGGAGATGGGACATGAAGGTATTTCTAGGAGTTGGACACATACCAAGTTTAGCTCAGTTCTGGGCATCTTTGAAATACCTATACAAACTTGTTCCTACATAGTAACTTGCAACTTTGAATTAGAATGTGCTTGCTTGCAGCAACGTGCTATATGTTCTGAATGCCCGATTTGGGAGTCTGTGTCAAAACTTTGTTAGGAATTATGTGATCCTTACTAGCTGGAAGTAAGGGAGATGGGGCATGGAGTTATTTCTAGGAGTTGGACACATACCAAGTTTAGCTCAGTTCTGGTCATCTTTGGAATACCTATACAAACTTGTTCCTACCTAGTAACATGCATATTTGAATGAGAATGTGCTTGCTTACAGCAACGTGCTATATGTTCTGAATGCCCGAATAGGGAATCTGTGTCAAAACTTTGTTAGGAATTATGTGATCCTTACTAGCTGGAAGTAAGGGAGATGGGGCATGAAGTTATTTCTAGGAGTTGGACACATACCAAGTTTAACTCAGTTCTGGGCATCTTTGAAATACCTATACAAACATGTTCCTACATAGTAACTTGCAACTTTGAATGAGAATGTGCTTGCTTACAGCAACGTGCTATATGTTCTGAATGCCCGAATTGGGAATCTGTGTCAAAACTTTGTTAGGAATTATGTGATCCTTACTAGCTGGAAGTAAGGGAGATGGGACATGAAGGTATTTCTAGGAGTTGGACACATACCAAGTTTAGCTCAGTTCTGGGCATCTTTGAAATACCTATACAAACTTGTTCCTACATAGTAACTTGCAACTTTGAATTAGAATGTGCTTGCTTGCAGCAACGTGCTATATGTTCTGAATGCCCGATTTGGGAGACTGTGTCTAAACTTTGTTAGGAATTATGTGATCCTTACTAGCTGGAAGTAAGGGAGATGGGGCATGGAGTTATTTCTAGGAGTTGGACACATACCAAGTTTAGCTCAGTTCTGGTCATCTTTGGAATACCTATACAAACTTGTTCCTACATAGTAACTTGCAACTTTGAATGAGAATGTGCTTGCTTACAGCAACGTGCTATATGTTCTGAATGCCCGAATTGGGAATCTGTGTCAAAACTTTGTTAGGAATTATGTGATCCTTACTAGCTGGAAGTAAGGGAGATGGGGCATGAAGTTATTTCTAGGAGTTGGACACATACCAAGTTTAGCTCAGTTCTGGGCATCTTTGAAATACCTATACAAACTTGTTCCTACATAGTAACTTGCAACTTTGAATGAGAATGTGCTTGCTTACAGCAACGTGCTATATGTTCTGAATGCCCGAATTGGGAATCTGTGTCAAAACTTTGTTAGGAATTATGTGATCCTTACTAGCTGGAAGTAAGGGAGATGGGACATGAAGGTATTTCTAGGAGTTGGACACATACCAAGTTTAGCTCAGTTCTGGGCATCTTTGAAATACCTATACAAACTTGTTCCTACATAGTAACTTGCAACTTTGAATTAGAATGTGCTTGCTTGCAGCAACGTGCTATATGTTCTGAATGCCCGATTTGGGAGTCTGTGTCAAAACTTTGTTAGGAATTATGCGATCCTTACTAGCTGGAAGTAAGGGAGATGGAGCATGTAGTTATTTCTAGGAGTTGGACACATACCAAGTTTAGCTCAGTTCTTGGCATCTTTGAAATACCTATACAAACTTGTTCCTACATAGTAACTTGCATCTTTGAATGAGAATGTGCTTGCTTACAGCAACGTGCTATATGTTCTGAATGCCCGAATTGGCAATCTGTGTCAAAACTTTGTTAGGAATTATGTGATCCTTACTAGCTGGAAGTAAGGGAGATGGGGCATGAAGTTATTTCTAGGAGTTGGACACATACCAAGTTTAGCTCAGTTCTGGGCATCTTTGAAATACCTATACAAACTTGTTCCTACATAGTAACTTGCATCTTTAATGAGAATCTGCTTGCTTACAGCAACGTGCTATATGTTCTGAATGCCCGAATTGGGAATCTGTGTCAAAACTTTGTTAGGAATTATGTGATCCTTACTAGCTGGAAGTAAGGGAGATGGGGCATGAAGTTATTTCTAGGAGTTGGACACATACCAAGTTTAGCTCAGTTCTGGGCATCTTTGAAATACCTATACAAACTTGTTCCTACATAGTAACTTGCATCTTTAATGAGAATGTGCTTGCTTACAGCAACGTGCTATATGTTCTGAATGCACGAATTGGGAATCTGTGTCAAAACTTTGTTAGGAATTATGTGATCCTTACTAGCTGGAAGTTAGGGAGATGGGGCATGAAGTTATTTCTAGGAGTTGGACACATACCAAGTTTAGCTCAGTTCTGGGCATCTTTGAAATACCTATACAAACTTGTTCCTACATAGTAACTTGCAACTTTGAATGAAAATGTGCTTGCTTAAAGCAACGTGCTATATGTTCTGAATGCCCGAATTGGGAATCTGTGTCAAAACTTTGTTAGGAATTATGTGATCCTTAGTAGCTGGAAGTAAGGGAGATGGGGCATGAAGTTAGTTCTAGGAGTTGGACACATACCAAGTGTAGCTCAGTTCTGGGCATCTTTGAAATACCTATACAAACTTGTTCCTACATAGTAACTTGCATCTTTGAATGAGTATGTGCTTGCTTACAGCAACGTGCTATATGTTCTGAATGCCCGAATTGGGAATCTGTGTCAAAACTTTGTTAGGAATTATGTGATCCTTACTAGCTGGAAGTAAGGGAGATGGGGCATGAAGTTATTTCTAGGACTTGGACACACACCAAGTTTAGCTCAGTTCTGGGCATCTTTGAAATACCTATACCTACTTGTTCCTACATAGTAACTTGCAACTTTGAATGAAAATGTGCTTGCTTAAAGCAACGTGCTATACGTTCTGAATGCCCGAATTGGGAATCTGTGTCAAAACTTTGTTAGGAGTTATGTGATCCTTACTAGCTGGAAGTAAGGGAGATGGGGCATGAAGTTATTTCTAGGAGTTGGACACATACCAAGTTTAGCTCAGTTCTGGGCATCTTTGAAATACCTATACAAACTTGTTCCTTCGTAGTAACTTGCATCTTTGAATGAGTATGTGCTTGCTTACAGCAACGTGCTATATGTTCTGAATGCCCGAATTGGGAATCTGTGTCAAAACTTTGTTAGGAATTATGTGATCCTTACTAGCTGGAAGTAAGGGAGATGGGGCATGAAGTTATTTCTAGGAGTTGGACACATACCAAGTTTAGCTCAGTTCTGGGCATCTTTGAAATACCTATACCTACTTGTTCCTACATAGTAACTTGCAACTTTGAATGAAAATGTGCTTGCTTACAGCAACGTGCTATATGTTCTGAATGCCGGAATTGGGAATCTGTGTCAAAACTTTGTTAGGAATTATGTGATCCTTACTAGCTGGAAGTAAGGGAGATGGGGCATGAAGTTATTTCTAGGAGTTGGACACATACCAAGTTTAGCTCAGTTCTGGGCATCTTTGGAATACCTATACCTACTTGTTCCTACATAGTAACTTGCAACTTTGAATGAAAATGTGCTTGCTTAAAGCAACGTGCTATATGTTCTGAATGCCCGAATTGGGAATCTTTGTCAAAACTTTGTTAGGAATTATGTGATCCTTACTAGCTGGAAGTAAGGGAGATGGGGCATGAAGTTATTTCTAGGAGTTGGACACATACCAAGTTTAGCTCAGTTCTGGGCATCTTTGAAATACCTATACAAACTTGTTCCTACATAGTAACTTGCAACTTTGAATGAGAATGTGCTTGCTTACAGCAACGTGCTATATGTTCTAAATGCCCGAATTGGGAATCTGTGTCAAAACTTTGTTAGGAATTATGTGATCCTTACTAGCTGGAAGTAAGGGAGATGGGGCATGAAGTTATTTCTAGGAGTTGGACACATACCAAGTTTAGCTCAGTTCTGGACATCTTTGAAATACCTATACAAACTTGTTCCTACCTAGTAACATGCATCTTTGAATGAGAATGTGCTTGCTTACAGCAACGTGCTATATGTTCTGAATGCCCGAATAGGGAATCTGTGTCAAAACTTTGTTAGGAATTATGTGATCCTTACTAGCTGGAAGTAAGGGAGATGGGGCATGAAGTTATTTCTAGGAGTTGGACACATACCAAGTTTAGCTCAGTTCTGGGCATCTTTGAAATACCTATACAAACTTGTTCCTACATAGTAACTTGCAACTTTGAATGAAAATGTGCTTGCTTACAGCAACGTGCTATATGTTCTGAATGCCCGAATTGGGAATCTGTGTCAAAACTTTGTTAGGAATTATGTGATCCTTACTAGCTGGAAGTAAGGGAGATGGGGCATGAAGTTATTTCCAGGAGTTGGACACATACCAAGTTTAGCTCAGTTCTGGGCATCTTTGAAATACCTATGCAAACTTGTTCCTACATAGTAACTTGCAACTTTGAATGAGAATGTGCTTGCTTGCAGCAACGTGCTATATGTTCTGAATGCCCGTATAGGGAATCTGTGTCAAAACTTTGTTAGGAATTATGTGATCCTTACTAGCTGGAAGTAAGGGAGATGGAGCATGAAGTTATTTCTAGGAGTTGGACACCTACCAAGTTTAGCTCAGTTCTGGGCATCTTTGAAATACCTATACAAACTTGTTCCTACCTAGTAACTTGCATCTTTGAATGAGAATGTGCTTGCTTACAGCAACGTGCTATATGTTCTGAATGCGCGAATTGGCAATCTGTGTCAAAACTTTGTTAGGAATTATGTGATCCTTACTAGCTGGAAGTAAGGGAGATGGGGCATGAAGTTATTTCTAGGAGTTGGACACATACCAAGTTTAGCTCAGTTCTGGGCATCTTTGAAATACCTATGCAAACTTGTTCCTACATAGTAACTTGCATCTTTGAATGAGAATCTGCTTGCTTACAGTAACGTGCTACATGTTCTGAATGCCCGAATTGGGAATCTGTGTCAAAACTTTGTTAGGAATTATGTGATCCTTACTAGCTGGAAGTAAGGGAGATGGGGCAGGAAGTTATTTCTAGGAGTTGGACACATACCAAGTTTAGCTCAGTTCTGGGCATCTTTGAAATACCTATACAAACTTGTTCCTACATAGTAACTTGAAACTTTGAATGAAAATGTGCTTGCTTACAGCAACGTGCTATATGTTCTGAATGCCCGAATTGGGAATCTGTGTCAAAACTTTGTTAGGAATTATGTGATCCTTACTAGCTGGAAGTAAGGGAGATGGGGCATGAAGTTATTTCTAGGAGTTGGACACATACCAAGTTTAGCTCAGTTCTGGGCATCTTTGAAATACCTATACAAACTTGTTCCTACATAGTAACTTGCAACTTTGAATGAAAATGTGCGTGCTTACAGCAACGTGCTATATGTTCTGAATGCCCGAATTGGGAATCTGTGTCAAAACTTTGTTAGGAATTATGTGGTCCTTACTAGCTGGAAGTAAGGGGGATGGGGCATGAAGTTATTTCTAGGAGTTGGACACATACCAAGTTTAGCTCAGTTCTGGGCATCTTTGAAATACCTATACAAACTTGTTCCTACATAGTAACTTGCAACTTTGAATGAGAATCTGCTTGCTTACAGCAACGTGCTATATGTTCTGAAGGCCCGAATTGGGAATCTGTGTCAAAACTTTGTTAGGAATTATGTGATCCTTACTAGCTGGAAGTAAGGGAGATGGGGCATGAAGTTATTTCTAGGAGTTGGACACATACCAAGTTTAGCTCAGTTCTGGGCATCTTTGAAATACCTATACAAACTTGTTCCTACCTAGTAACTTGCAACTTTGAATGAAAATGTGCTTGCTTACAGCAACGTGCTATATGTTCTGAATGCCCGAATTGGGAATCTGTGTCAAAACTTTGTTAGGAATTATGTGATCCTTACTAGCTGGAAGTAAGGGAGATGGGGCATGAAGTTATTTCTAGGAGTTGGACACATACCAAGTTTAGCTCAGTTCTGGGCATCTTTGAAATACCTATACAAACTTGTTCCTACCTAGTAACTTGCAACTTTTAATGAAATTGTGCTTGCTTACAGCAACGTGCTATATGTTCTGAATGCCCGAATTGGGAATCTGTGTCAAAACTTTGTTAGGAATTATGTGATCCTTACTAGCTGGAAGTAAGGGAGATGGGGCATGAAGTTATTTCTAGGAGTTGGACACATACCAAGTTTAGCTCAGTTCTGGGCATCTTTGAAATACCTATACAACCTTGTTCCTACATAGTAACTTGCAACTTTGAATGAGAATGTGCTTGCTTACAGCAACGTGCTATATGTTCTGAATGCCCGAATTGGGAATCTGTGTCAAAACTTTGTTAGGAATTATGTGATCCTTACTAGCTGGAAGTAAGGGAGATGGGGCATGAACTTATTTCTTGGAGTTGGAGACATACCAAGTTTAGCTCAGTTCTGGGCATCTTTGAAATACCTATACAAACTTGTTCCTACATAGTAACTTGCAACTTTGAATGAGAATGTGCTTGCTTGCAGCAACGTGCTATATGTTCTGAATGCCCGTATAGGGAATCTGTGTCAAAACTTTGTTAGGAATTATGTGATCCTTACTAGCTGGAAGTAAGGGAGATGGAGCATGAAGTTATTTCTAGGAGTTGGACAGATACCAAGTTTAGCTCAGTTCTGGGCATCTTTGAAATACCTATACAAACTTGTTCCTACATAGTAACTTGCATCTTTGAATGAGAATCTGCTTGCTTGCAGCAACGTGCTATATGTTCTGAATGCCCGATTTGGGAATCTGTGTCAAAACTTTGTTAGGAATTATGTGATCCTTACTAGCTGGAAGTAAGGGAGATGGGGCATGAAGTTATTTCTAGGAGTTGGACACATACCAAGTTTAGCTCAGTTCTGGGCATCTTTCAAATACCTATACAAACTTGTTCCTACATAGTAACTTGCAACTTTGAATGAGAATGTGCTTGCTTACAGCAACGTGCTATATGTTCTGAATGCCCGAATTGGGAATCTGTGTCAAAACTTTGTTAGGAATTATGTGATCCTTACTAGCTGGAAGTAAGGGAGATGGGGCATGAAGTTATTTCTAGGAGTTGGACACATACCAAGTTTAGCTCAGTTCTGGGCATCTTTGAAATACCTATACAAACTTGTTCCTACATAGTAACTTGCAACTTTGAATGAAAATGTGCTTGCTTACAGCAACGTGCTATATGTTCTGAATGCCCGAATTGGGAATCTGTGTCAAAACTTTGTTAGGAATTATGTGATCCTTACTAGCTGGAAGTAAGGGAGATGGGGCATGAAGTTATTTCTAGGAGTTGGACACATACCGAGTTTAGCTCAGTTCTGGGCATCTTTGAAATACCTATACAAACTTGTTCCTACATAGTAACTTGCAACTTTGAATGAGAATGTGCTTGCTTACAGCAACGTGCTATATGTTCTGAATGCCCGAATTGGGAATCTGTGTCAAAACTTTGTTAGGAATTATGTGATCCTTACTAGCTGGAAGTAAGGGAGATGGGGCATGAAGTTATTTCTTGGAGTTGGAGACATACAGAGTTTAGCTCAGTTCTGGGCATCTTTGAAATACCTATACAAACTTGTTCCTACATAGTAACTTGCATCTTTGAATGAGAATGTGCTTGCTTACAGCAACGTGCTATATGTTCTGAATGCCCGAATTGGCAATCTGTGTCAAAACTTTGTTAGGAATTATGTGATCCTTACTAGCTGGAAGTAAGGGAGATGGGGCATGAAGTTTTTTCTAGGAGTTGGACACATACCAAGTTTAGCTCAGTTCTGGGCATCTTTGAAATACCTATACAAACTTGTTCCTACATAGTAACTTGCAACTTTGAATGAAAATGTGCTTGCTTACAGCAACGTGCTATATGTTCTGAATGCCCGAATTGGGAATCTGTGTCAAAACTTTGTTAGGAATTATGTGATCCTTACTAGCTGGAAGTAAGGGAGATGGGGCATGAAGTTATTTCTAGGAGTTGGACACATACCAAGTTTAGCTCAGTTCTGGGCATCTTTGAAATACCTATACAAACTTGTTCCTACATAGTAACTTGCATCTTTGAATGAGAATCTGCTTGCTTGCAGCAACGTGCTATATGTTCTGAATGCCCGATTTGGGAATCTGTGTCAAAACTTTGTTAGGAATTATGTGATCCTTACTAGCTGGAAGTAAGGGAGATGGGGCATGAAGATATTTCTAGGAGTTGGACACATACCAAGTTTAGCTCAGTTCTGGGCATCTTTCAAATACCTATACAAACTTGTTCCTACATAGTAACTTGCAACTTTGAATGAGAATGTGCTTGCTTACAGCAACGTGCTATATGTTCTGAATGCCCGAATTGGGAATCTGTGTCAAAACTTTGTTAGGAATTATGTGATCCTTACTAGCTGGAAGTAAGGGAGATGGGGCATGAAGTTATTTCAAGGAGTTGGACACATACCAAGTTTAGCTCAGTTCTGGGCATCTTTGAAATACCTATACAAACTTGTTCCTACATAGTAACTTGCAACTTTGAATGAGAATGTGCTTGCTTACAGCAACGTGCTATATGTTCTGAATGCCCGAATTGGGAATCTGTGTCAAAACTTTGTTAGGAATTATGTGATCCTTACTAGCTGGAAGTAAGGGAGATGGGGCATGAAGTTATTTCTAGGAGTTGGACACATACCGAGTTTAGCTCAGTTCTGGGCATCTTTGAAATACCTATGCAAACTTGTTCCTACATAGTAACTTGCAACTTTGAATGAGAATGTGCTTGCTTACAGCAACGTGCTATATGTTCTGAATGCCCGAATTGGGAATCTGTGTCAAAACTTTGTTAGGAATTATGTGATCCTTACTAGCTGGAAGTAAGGGAGATGGGGCATGAAGTTATTTCTTGGAGTTGGAGACATACCGAGTTTAGCTCAGTTCTGGGCATCTTTGAAATACCTATACAAACTTGTTCCTACATAGTAACTTGCATCTTTGAATGAGAATGTGCTTGCTTACAGCAACGTGCTATATTTTCTGAATGCCCGAATTGGCAATCTGTGTCAAAACTTTGTTAGGAATTATGTGATCCTTACTAGCTGGAAGTAAGGGATATGGGGCATGAAGTTATTTCTAGGAGTTGGACACATACCAAGTTTAGCTCAGTTCTGGGCATCTTTGAAATACCTATACAAACTTGTTCCTACATAGAACTTGCAACTTTGAATGAGAATCTGCTTGCTTACAGCAACGTGCTATATGTTCTGAATGCCCGACTTGGGAATCTGTGTCAAAACTTTGTTAGGAATTATGTGATCCTTACTAGCTGGAAGTAAGGCAGATGGGGCATGAAGTTATTTCTAGGAGTTGGACACAAACGAAGTTTAGCTCAGTTCTGGGCATCTTTGAAATACCTATACAAACTTGTTCCTACATAGTAACTTGCAACTTTGAATGAAAATGTGCTTGCTTACAGCAACGTGCTATATGTTCTGAATGCCCGAATTGGGAATCTGTGTCAAAATTTTGTTAGGAATTATGTGATCCTTACTAGCTGGAAGTAAGGGAGATGGGGCATGAAGTTATTTCTAGGAGTTGGACACATACCAAGTTTAGCTCAGTTCTGGGCATCTTTGAAATACCTATACAAACTTGTTCCTACATAGTAACTTGCAACTTTGAATGAAAATGTGCTTGCTTACAGCAACGTGCTATATGTTCTGAATGCCCGAATTGGGAATCTGTGTCAAAACTTTGTTAGGAGTGATGTGATCCTTACTAGCTGGAAGTAAGTGAGATGGGGCATGAAGTTATTTCTAGGAGTTGGACACATACCAAGTTTAGCTCAGTTCTGGGCATCTTTGAAATACCTATACAAACTTGTTCCTACATAGTAACTTGCATCTTTGAATGAGAATGTGCTTGCTTACAGCAACGTGCTATATGTTCTGAATGCCCGAATTGGGAATCTGTGTCATAACATTGTTAGGAATTATGTGATCCTTACTAGCTGTAAGTAAGGGAGATGGGGCATGAAGTTATTTCTAGGAGTTGGACACATACCAAGTTTAGCTCAGTTCTGGGCATCTTTGAAATACCTATACAAACTTGTTCCTACATAGTAACTTGCAACTTTGAATGAAAATGTGCTTGCTTACAGCAACGTGCTATATGTTCTGAATGCCAGAATTGGGAATCTGTGTCAAAACTTTGTTAGGAATTATGTGATCCTTACTAGCTGGAAGTAAGGGAGATGGGGCATGAAGTTATTTCTAGGAGTTGGACACATACCAAGTTTCGCTCAGTTCTGGGCATCTTTGAAATACCTATACAAACTTGTTCCTACATAGTAACTTGCATCTTTGAATGAGAATGTGCTTGCTTACAGCAACGTGCTATATGTTCTGAATGCCCGAATTGGCAATCTGTGTCAAAACTTTGTTAGGAATTATGTGATCCTTACTACCTGGAAGTAAGGGAGATGGGGCATGAAGTTATTTCTAGGAGTTGGACACATACCAAGTTTAGCTCAGTTCTGGGCATCTTTGAAATACCTATACAAACTTGTTCCTACATAGTAACTTGCAACTTTGAATGAGAATGTGCTTGCTTACAGCAACGTGCTATATGTTCTGAATGCCCGAATTGGGAATCTGTGTCAAAACTTTGTTAGGAATTATGTGATCCTTACTAGCTGGAAGTAAGGGAGATGGGGCATGAAGTTATTTCTAGGAGTTGGACACATACCGAGTTTAGCTCAGTTCTGGGCATCTTTGAAATACCTATACAAACTTGTTCCTACATAGTAACTTGCAACTTTGAATGAGAATGTGCTTGCTTACAGCAACGTGCTATATGTTCTGAATGCCCGAATTGGGAATCTGTGTCAAAACTTTGTTAGGAATTATGTGATCCTTACTAGCTGGAAGTAAGGGAGATGGGGCATGAAGTTATTTCTTGGAGTTGGAGACATACCGAGTTTAGCTCAGTTCTGGGCATCTTTGAAATACCTATACAAACTTGTTCCTACATAGTAACTTGCATCTTTGAATGAGAATGTGCTTGCTTACAGCAACGTGCTATATTTTCTGAATGCCCGAATTGGCAATCTGTGTCAAAACTTTGTTAGGAATTATGTGATCCTTACTAGCTGGAAGTAAGGGATATGGGGCATGAAGTTATTTCTAGGAGTTGGACACATACCGAGTTTAGCTCAGTTCTGGGCATCTTTGAAATACCTATACAAACTTGTTCCTACATAGAACTTGCAACTTTGAATGAGAATCTGCTTGCTTACAGCAACGTGCTATATGTTCTGAATGCACGAATTGGGAATCTGTGTCAAAAGTTTGTTAGGAATTATGTGATCCTTACTAGCTGGAAGTAAGGGAGATGGGGCATGAAGTTATTTCTTGGAGTTGGAGACATACCAAGTTTAGCTCAGTTCTGGGCATCTTTGAAATACCTATACAAACTTGTTCCTACATAGTAACTTGCATCTTTGAATGAGAATCTGCTTGCTTGCAGCAACGTGCTATATGTTCTGAATGCCCGATTTGGGAATCTGTGTCAAAACTTTGTTAGGAATTATGTGATCCTTACTAGCTGGAAGTAAGGGAGATGGGGCATGAAGTTATTTCTAGGAGTTGGACACATACCAAGTTTAGCTCAGTTCTGGGCATCTTTGAAATACCTATACAAACTTGTTCCTACATAGTAACTTGCAACTTTGAATGAGAATGTGCTTGCTTACAGCAACGTGCTATATGTTCTGAATGCCCGAATTGGGAATCTGTGTCAAAACTTTGTTAGGAATTATGTGATCCTTACTAGCTGGAAGTAAGGGAGATGGGGCATGAAGTTATTTCTTGGAGTTGGAGACATACCGAGTTTAGCTCAGTTCTGGGCATCTTTGAAATACCTATACAAACTTGTTCCTACATAGTAACTTGCATCTTTGAATGAGAATGTGCTTGCTTACAGCAACGTGCTATATGTTCTGAATGCCCGAATTGGGAATCTGTGTCAAAACTTTGTTAGGAATTATGTGATCCTTACTAGCTGGAAGTAAGGCAGATGGGGCATGAAGTTATTTCTAGGAGTTGGACACATACCAAGTTTAGCTCAGTTCTGGGCATCTTTGAAATACCTATACAAACTTGTTCCTACATAGAACTTGCAACTTTGAATGAGAATCTGCTTGCTTACAGCAACGTGCTATATGTTCTGAATGCTCGAATTGGGAATCTGTGTCAAAACTTTGTTAGGAATTATGTGATCCTTACTAGCTGGAAGTAAGGGAGATGGGGCATGAAGTTATTTCTAGGAGTTGGACACAAACCAAGTTTAGCTCAGTTCTGGGCATCTTTGAAATACCTATACAAACTTGTTCCTACATAGTAACTTGCAACTTTGAATGAAAATGTGCTTGCTTACAGCAACGTGCTATATGTTCTGAATGCCCGAATTGGGAATCTGTGTCAAAACTTTGTTAGGAATTATGTGATCCTTACTAGCTGGAAGTAAGGGAGATGGGGCATGAAGTTATTTCTAGGAGTTGGACACATACCAAGTTTAGCTCAGTTCTGGGCATCTTTGAAATACCTATACAAACTTGTTCCTACATAGTAACTTGCAACTTTGAATGAGAATGTGCTTGCTTACAGCAACGTGCTATATGTTCTGAATGCCAGAATTGGGAATCTGTGTCAAAACTTTGTTAGGAATTATGTGATCCTTACTAGCTGGAAGTAAGGGAGATGGGGCATGAAGTTATTTCAAGGAGTTGGACACATACCAAGTTTAGCTCAGTTCTGGGCATCTTTGAAATACCTATACAAACTTGTTCCTACATAGTAACTTGCATCTTTGAATGAGAATGTGCTTGCTTACAGCAACGTGCTATATGTTCTGAATGCCCGAATTGGCAATCTGTGTCAAAACTTTGTTAGGAATTATGTGATCCTTACTAGCTGGAAGTAAGGGAGATGGGGCATGAAGATATTTCTAGGAGTTGGACACATATCAAGTTTAGCTCAGTTCTGGGCATCTTTGAAATACCTATACAAACTTGTTCCTACATAGTAACTTGCATCTTTGAATGAGAATCTGCTTGCTTACAGCAACGTGCTATATGTTCTGAATGCCCGAATTGGGAATCTGTGTCAAAACTTTGTTAGGAATTATGTGATCCTTACTAGCTGGAAGTAAGGGAGATGGGGCATGAAGTTATTTCTAGGAGTTGGACACAAACCAAGTTTAGCTCAGTTCTGGGCATCTTTGAAATACCTATACAAACTTGTTCCTACATAGTAACTTGCAACTTTGAATGAAAATGTGCTTGCTTACAGCAACGTGCTATATGTTCTGAATGCCCGAATTGGGAATCTGTGTCAAAACTTTGTTAGGAATTATGTGATCCTTACTAGCTGGAAGTAAGGGAGATGGGGCATGAAGTTATTTCTAGGAGTTGGACACATACCAAGTTTAGCTCAGTTCTGGGCATCTTTGAAATACCTATACAAACTTGTTCCTACATAGTAACTTGCATCTTTGAATGAGAATGTGCTTGCTTACAGCAACGTGCTATATGTTCTGAATGCCCGAATTGGCAATCTGTGTCAAAACTTTGTTAGGAATTATGTGATCCTTACTAGCTGGAAGTAAGAGAGATGGGGCATGAAGTTATTTCTAGGAGTTGGACACATACCAAGTTTAGCTCAGTTCTGGGCATCTTTGAAATACCTATACAAACTTGTTCCTACATAGTAACTTGCAACTTTGAATGAGAATCTGCTTTCTTACAGCAACGTGCTATATGTTCTGAATGCCCGAATTGGGAATCTGTGTCAAAACTTTGTTAGGAATTATGTGATCCTTACTAGCTGGAAGTAAGGGAGATGGGGCATGAAGTTATTTCTTGGAGTTGGAGACATACCAAGTTTAGCTCAGTTCTGGGCATCTTTGAAATACCTATACAAACTTGTTCCTACATAGTAACTTGCAACTTTGAATGAGAATCTGCTTGCTTGCAGCAACGTGCTATATGTTCTGAATGCCCGATTTGGGAATCTGTGTCAAAACTTTGTTAGGAATTATGTGATCCTTACTAGCTGGAAGTAAGGGAGATGGAGCATGAAGTTATTTCTAGGAGTTGGACACATACCAAGTTTAGCTCAGTTCTGGGCATCTTTGAAATACCTATACAAACTTGTTCCTACATAGTAACTTGCATCTTTGAATGAGAATCTGCTTGCTTGCAGCAACGTGCTATATGTTCTGAATGCCCGATTTGGGAATCTGTGTCAAAACTTTGTTAGGAATTATGTGATCCTTACTAGCTGGAAGTAAGGGAGATGGGGCATGAAGTTATTTCTAGGAGTTGGACACATACCAAGTTTAGCTCAGTTCTGGGCATCTTTGAAATACCTATACAAACTTGTTCCTACATAGTAACTTGCAACTTTGAATGAGAATGTGCTTGCTTACAGCAACGTGCTATATGTTCTGAATGCCCAAATTGGGAATCTGTGTCAAAACTTTGTTAGGAATTATGTGATCCTTACTAGCTGGAAGTAAGGGAGATGGGGCATGAAGTTATTTCTTGGAGTTGGAGACATACCGAGTTTAGCTCAGTTCTGGGCATCTTTGAAATACCTATACAAACTTGTTCCTACATAGTAACTTGCATCTTTGAATGAGAATGTGCTTGCTTACAGCAACGTGCTATATGTTCTGAATGCCCGAATTGGCAATCTGTGTCAAATCTTTGTTAGGAATTATGTGATCCTTACTAGCTGGAAGTAAGGGAGATGGGGCATGAAGTTATTTCTAGGAGTTGGACACATACCAAGTTTAGCTCAGTTCTGGGCATCTTTGAAATACCTATACAAACTTGTTCCTACATAGAACTTGCAACTTTGAATGAGAATCTGCTTGCTTACAGCAACGTGCTATATGTTCTGAATGCCCGAATTGGGAATCTGTGTCAAAACTTTGTTAGGAATTATGTGATCCTTACTAGCTGGAAGTAAGGGAGATGGGGCATGAAGTTATTTCTAGGAGTTGGACACAAACCAAGTTTAGCTCAGTTCTGGGCATCTTTGAAATACCTATACAAACTTGTTCCTACATAGTAACTTGCAACTTTGAATGAAAATGTGCTTGCTTACAGCAACGTGCTATATGTTCTGAATGCCCGAATTGGGAATCTGTGTCAAAACTTTGTTAGGAATTATGTGATCCTTACTAGCTGGAAGTAAGGGAGATGGGGCATGAAGTTATTTCTAGGAGTTGGACACATACCAAGTTTAGCTCAGTTCTGGGCATCTTTGAAATACCTATACAAACTTGTTCCTACATAGTAACTTGCAACTTTGAATGAAAATGTGCTTGCTTACAGCAACGTGCTATATGTTCTGAATGCCCGAATTGGGAATCTGTGTCAAAACTTTGTTAGGAATTATGTGATCCTTACTAGCTGGAAGTAAGGGAGATGGGGCATGAAGTTATTTCTAGGAGTTGGACACATACCAAGTTTAGCTCAGTTCTGGGCATCTTTGAAATACCTATACAAACTTGTTCCTACATAGTAACTTGCATCTTTGAATGAGAATGTGCTTGCTTACAGCAACGTGCTATATGTTTTGAATGCCCGAATTGGCAATCTGTGTCAAAACTTTGTTAGGAATTATGTGATCCTTACTAGCTGGAAGTAAGGGAGATGGGGCATGAAGATATTTCTAGGAGTTGGACACATATCAAGTTTAGCTCAGTTCTGGGCATCTTTGAAATACCTATACAAACTTGTTCCTACATAGTAACTTGCATCTTTGAATGAGAATCTGCTTGCTTACAGCAACGTGCTATATGTTCTGAATGCCCGAATTGGGAATCTGTGTCAAAACTTTGTTAGGAATTATGTGATCCTTACTAGCTGGAAGTAAGGGAGATGGGGCATGAAGTTATTTCTAGGAGTTGGACACATACCAAGTTTAGCTCAGTTCTGGGCATCTTTGAAATACCTATACAAACTTGTTCCTACATAGTAACTTGCAACTTTAAATGAAAATGTGCTTGCTTACAGCAACGTGCTATATGTTCTGAATGCCCGAATTGGGAAACTGTGTCAAAACTTTGTTAGGAATTATGTGATCCTTACTAGCTGGAAGTAAGGGAGATTGGGCATGAAGTTATTTCTAGGAGTTGGACACATACCAAGTTTAGCTCAGTTCTGGGCATCTTTGAAATACCTATACAAACTTGTTCCTACATAGTAACTTGCATCTTTGAATGAGAATGTGCTTGCTTACAGCAACGTGCTATATGTTCTGAATGCCCGAATTGGCAATCTGTGTCAAAACTTTGTTAGGAATTATGTGATCCTTACTAGCTGGAAGTAAGAGAGATGGGGCATGAAGTTTTTTCTAGGAGTTGGACACATACCAAGTTTAGCTCAGTTCTGGGCATCTTTGAAATACCTATACAAACTTGTTCCTACATAGTAACTTGCAACTTTGAATGAGAATCTGCTTGCTTACAGCAACGTGCTATATGTTCTGAATGCCCGAATTTGGAATCTGTGTCAAAACTTTGTTAGGAATTATGTGATCCTTACTAGCTGGAAGTAAGGGAGATGGGGCATGAAGTTATTTCTTGGAGTTGGAGACATACCAAGTTTAGCTCAGTTCTGGGCATCTTTGAAATACCTATACAAACTTGTTCCTACATAGTAACTTGCAACTTTGAATGAGAATGTGCTTGCTTGCAGCAACGTGCTATATGTTCTGAATGCCCGATTTGGGAATCTGTGTCAAAACTTTGTTAGGAATTATGTGATCCTTACTAGCTGGAAGTAAGGGAGATGGAGCATGAAGTTATTTCTAGGAGTTGGACACATACCAAGTTTAGCTCAGTTCTGGGCATCTTTGAAATACCTATACAAACTTGTTCCTACATAGTAACTTGCATCTTTGAATGAGAATCTGCTTGCTTGCAGCAACGTGCTATATGTTCTGAATGCCCGATTTGGGAATCTGTGTCAAAACTTTGTTAGGAATTATGTGATCCTTACTAGCTGGAAGTAAGGGAGATGGGGCATGAAGTTATTTCTAGGAGTTGGACACATACCAAGTTTAGCTCAGTTCTGGGCATCTTTCAAATACATATACAAACTTGTTCCTACATAGTAACTTGCAACTTTGAATGAGAATGTGCTTGCTTACAGCAACGTGCTATATGTTCTGAATGCCCGAATAGGGAATCTGTGTCAAAACTTTGTTAGGAATTATGTGATCCTTACTAGCTGGAAGTAAGGGAGATGGGGCATGAAGTTATTTCAAGGAGTTGGACACATACCAAGTTTAGCTCAGTTCTGGGCATCTTTGAAATACCTATACAAACTTGTTCCTACATAGTAACTTGCAACTTTGAATGAAAATGTGCTTGCTTAAAGCAACGTGCTATATGTTCTGAATGCCCGAATTGGGAATCTGTGTCAAAACTTTGTTAGGAATTATGTGATCCTTACTAGCTGGAAGTAAGGGAGATGGGGCATGAAGTTATTTCAAGGAGTTGGACACATACCGAGTTATCTCAGTTCTGGGCATCTTTGAAATACCTATACAAACTTGTTCCTACATAGTAACTTGCAACTTTGAATGAGAATGTGCTTGCTTAAAGCAACTTGCTATATGTTCTGAATGCCCGAATTGGGAATCTGTGTCAAAACTTTGTTAGGAATTATGTGATCCTTACTAGCTGGAAGTAAGGGAGATGGGGCATGAAGTTATTTCTTGGAGTTGGAGACATACCGAGTTTAGCTCAGTTCTGGGCATCTTTGAAATACCTATACAAACTTGTTCCTACATAGTAACTTGCATCTTTGAATGAGAATCTGCTTGCTTACAGCAACGTGCTATATGTTCTGAATGCCCGAATTGGCAATCTGTGTCAAAACTTTGTTAGGAATTATGTGATCCTTACTAGCTGGAAGTAAGGGAGATGGGGCATGAAGTTATTTCTAGGAGTTGGACACATACCAAGTTTAGCTCAGTTCTGGGCATCTTTGAAATACCTATACAAACTTGTTCCTACATAGAACTTGCAACTTTGAATGAGAATCTGCTTGCTTACAGCAACGTGCTATATGTTCTGAATGCCCGAATTGGGAATCTGTGTCAAAACTTTGTTAGGAATTATGTGATCCTTACTAGCTGGAAGTAAGGCAGATGGGGCATGAAGTTATTTCTAGGAGTTGGACACAAACCAAGTTTAGCTCAGTTCTGGGCATCTTTGAAATACCTATACAAACTTGTTCCTACATAGTAACTTGCAACTTTGAATGAAAATGTGCTTGCTTACAGCAACGTGCTATATGTTCTGAATGCCCGAATTTGGAATCTGTGTCAAAACTTTGTTAGGAATTATGTGATCCTTACTAGCTGGAAGTAAGGGAGATGGGGCATGAAGTTATTTCTAGGAGTTGGACACATACCAAGTTTAGCTCAGTTCTGGGCATCTTTGAAATACCTATACAAACTTGTTCCTACATAGTAACTTGCAACTTTGAATGAAAATGTGCTTGCTTACAGCAACGTGCTATATGTTCTGAATGCCCGAATTGGGAATCTGTGTCAAAACTTTGTTAGGAATTATGTGATCCTTACTAGCTGGAAGTAAGGGAGATGGGGCATGAAGTTATTTCTAGGAGTTGGACACATACCAAGTTTAGCTCAGTTCTGGGCATCTTTGAAACACCTATACAAACTTGTTCCTACATAGTAACTTGCATCTTTGAATGAGAATGTGCTTGCTTACAGCAACGTGCTATATGTTCTGAATGCCCGAATTGGCAATCTGTGTCAAAACTTTGTTAGGAATTATGTGATCCTTACTACCTGGAAGTAAGGGAGATGGGGCATGAAGTTATTTCTAGGAGTTGGACACATACCAAGTTTAGCTCAGTTCTGGGCATCTTTGAAATACCTATACAAACTTGTTCCTACATAGTAACTTGCAACTTTGAATGAGAATCTGCTTGCTTACAGCAACGTGCTATATGTTCTGAATGCCCGAATTGGGAATCTGTGTCAAAACTTTGTTAGGAATTATGTGATCCTTACTAGCTGGAAGTAAGGGAGAGGCGGCATGAAGTTATTTCTAGGAGTTGGACACATTCCAAGTTTAGCTCAGTTCTGGGCATCTTTGAAATACCTATACAACCTTGTTCCTACATAGTAACTTGCAACTTTGAATGAAAATGTGCTTGCTTACAGCAACGTGCTATATGTTCTGAATGCCCGAATTGGGAATCTGTGTCAAAACTTTGTTAGGAATTATGTGATCCTTACTAGCTGGAAGTAAGGGAGATGGGGCATGAAGTTATTTCTAGGAGTTGGACACATACCAAGCTTAGCTCAGTTCTGGGCATCTTTGAAATACCTATACAAACTTGTTCCTACATAGTAACTTGCAACTTTGAATGAGAATGTGCTTGCTTACAGCAACGTGCTATATGTTCTGAATGCCCGAATTGGGAATCTGTGTCAAAACTTTGTTAGGAATTATGTGATCCTTACTAGCTGGAAGTAAGGGAGATGGGGCATGAAGTTATTTCTAGGAGTTGGACACATACCAAGTTTAGCTCAGTTCTGGGCATCTTTGAAATACCTATAGAAACTTGTTCCTACATAGTAACTTGCAACTTTGAATGAGAATGTGCTTGCTTACAGCAACGTGCTATATGTTCTGAATGCCCGAATTGGGAATCTGTGTCAAAACTTTGTTAGGAATTATGTGATCCTTACTAGCTGGAAGTAAGGGAGATGGGGCATGAAGGTATTTCTAGGAGTTGGACACATACCAAGTTTAGCTCAGTTCTGGGCATCTTTGAAATACCTATACAAACTTGTTCCTACATAGTAACTTGCAACTTTGAATGAGAATGTGCTTGCTTGCAGCAACGTGCTATATGTTCTGAATGCCCGATTTGGGAGTCTGTGTCAAAACTTTGTTATTAATTATGTGATCCTTACTAGCTGGAAGTAAGGGAGATGGAGCATGAAGTTATTTCTAGGAGTTGGACACAAACCAAGTTTAGCTCAGTTCTGGGCATCTTTGAAATACCTATACAAACTTGTTCCTACATAGTAACTTGCATCTTTGAATGAGAATGTGCTTGCTTACAGCAACGTGCTATATGTTATGAATGCTCGAATTGGGAATCTGTGTCAAAACTTTGTTAGGAATTATGTGATCCTTACTAGCTGGAAGTAAGGGAGATGGGGCATGAAGTTATTTCTAGGAGTTGGACACATAATAGGTTTAGCTCAGTTCTGGGCATCTTTGAAATACCTATACAAACTTGTTCCTACATAGTAACTTGCATCTTTAATGAGAATCTGCTTGCTTACAGCAACGTGCTATATGTTCTGAATGCCGGAATTGGGAATCTGTGTCAAAACTTTGTTAGGAATTATGTGATCCTTACTAGCTGGAAGTAAGGGAGATGGGGCATGAAGTTATTTCTAGGAGTTGGACACATACCAAGTTTAGCTCAGTTCTGGGCATCTTTGAAATACCTATACAAACTTGTTCCTACATAGTAACTTGCATCTTTGAATGAGAATGTTCTTGCTTACAGCAACGTGCTATATGTTCTGAATGCCCGAATTGGGAATCTGTGTCAAAACTTTGTTAGGAATTATGTGATCTTTACTAGCTGGAAGTAAGGGAGATGGGGCATGAAGTTATTTCTAGGAGTTGGACACATACCAAGTTTAGCTCAGTTCTGGGCATCTTTGAAATACCTATACAAACTTGTTCCTACATAGTAACTTGCAACTTTGAATGAGAATGTGCTTGCTTACAGCAACGTGCTATATGTTCTGAATGCCCGAATTTGGAATCTGTGTCAAAACTTTGTTAGGAATTATGTGATCCTTACTAGCTGGAAGTAAGGGAGATGGGGCATGAAGTTATTTCTAGGAGTTGCACACATACCAAGTTTAGCTCAGTTCTGGGCATCTTTGAAATACCTATACAAACTTGTTCCTACATAGTAACTTGCATCTTTGAATGAGAATGTGCTTGCTTACAGCAACGTGCTATATGTTCTGAATGCCCGAATTGGGAATCTGTGTCAAAACTTTGTTAGGAATTATGTGATCCTTACTAGCTGGAAGTAAGGGAGATGGGGCATGAAGTTATTTCTAGGAGTTGGACACATACCAAGTTTAGCTCAGTTCTGGGCATCTTTGAAATACCTATACAAACTTGTTCCTACATAGTAACTTGCAACTTTGAATGAAAATGTGCTTGCTTACAGCAACGTGCTATATGTTCTGAATGCCCGAATTGGGAATCTGTGTCAAAACTTTGTTAGGAATTATGTGATCCTTACTAGCTGGAAGTAAGGGAGATGGGGCATGAAGTTATTTCTAGGAGTTGGAAACATACCAAGTTTAGCTCAGTTCTGGGCATCTTTGAAATACCTATACAAACTTGTTCCTACATAGTAACTTGCATCTTTGAATGAGAATCTGCTTGCTTACAGCAACGTGCTATATGTTCTGAATGCCCGAATTGGGAATCTGTGTCAAAACTTTGTTAGGAATTATGTGATCCTTACTAGCTGGAAGTAAGGGAGATGGGGCATGAAGTTATTTCTAGGAGTTGGACACATACCAAGTTTAGCTCAGTTCTGGGCATCTTTGAAATACCTATACAAACTTGTTCCTACATAGTAACTTGCAACTTTGAATGAGAATGTGCTTGCTTACAGCAACGTGCTATATGTTCTGAATGCCCGAATAGGGAATCTGTGTCAAAACTTTGTTAGGAATCATGTGATCCTTACTAGCTGGAAGTAAGGGAGATGGGGCATGAAGTTATTTCTATGAGTTGGACACATACCAAGTTTAGCTCAGTTCTGGGCATCTTTGAAATACCTATACAAACTTGTTCCTACATAGTAACTTGCAACTTTGAATGAGAATGTGCTTGCTTGCAGCAACGTGCTATATGTTCTGAAAGCCCGAATAGGGAAACTGTGTCAAAACTTTGTTAGGAATTATGTGATCCTTACTAGCTGGAAGTAAGGGAGATGGGGCATGAAGTTATTTCTAGGAGTTGGACACATATCAAGTTTAGCTCAGTTCTGGGCATTTTTGAAATACCTATACAAACTTGTTCCTACATAGTAACTTGCAACTTTGAATGAGAATGTGCTTGCTTACAGCAACGTGCTATATGTTCTAAATGCCCGAATTGGGAATCTATGTCAAAACTTTGTTAGGAATTATGTGATCCTTACTAGCTGGAAGTAAGGGAGATGGGGCATGAAGTTATTTCTAGGAGTTGGACACATACCAAGTTTAGCTCAGTTCTGGACATCTTTGAAATACCTATACAAACTTGTTCCTACCTAGTAACATGCATCTTTGAATGAGAATGTGCTTGCTTACAGCAACGTGCTGTATGTTCTGAATGCCCGAATAGGGAATCTGTGTCAAAACTTTGTTAGGAATTATGTGATCCTTACTAGCTGGAAGTAAGGGAGATGGGGCATGAAGTTATTTCTAGGAGTTGGACACATACCAAGTTTAGCTCAGTTCTGGGCATCTTTGAAATACCTATACAAACTAGTTCCTACCTAGTAACTTGCATCTTTGAATGAGAATCTGCTTGCTTACAGCAACGGGCTATATGTTCTGAATGCCCGAATTGGGAATCTGTGTCAAAACTTTGTTAGGAATTATGTGATCCTTACTAGCTGGAAGTAAGGGAGAGGCGGCATGAAGTTATTTCTAGGAGTTGGACACATACCAAGTTTAGCTCAGTTCTGGGCATCTTTGAAATACCTATACAAACTTGTTCCTACATAGTAACTTGCAACTTTGAATGAAAATGTGCTTGCTTACAGCAACGTGCTATATGTTCTGAATGCCCGAATTGGCAATCTGTGTCAAAACTTTGTTAGGAATTATGTGATCCTTACTAGCTGGAAGTAAGGGAGATGGGGCATGAAGTTATTTCTTGGAGTTGGAGACATACCGAGTTTAGCTCAGTTCTGGGCATCTTTGAAATACCTATAAAAACTTGTTCCTACATAGTAACTTGCATCTTTGAATGAGAATGTGCTTGCTTACAGCAACGTGCTATATGTTCTGAATGCCCGAATTGGCAATCTGTGTCAAAACTTTGTTAGGAATTATGTGATCCTTACTAGCTGGAAGTAAGGGAGATGGGGCATGAAGTTATTTCTAGGAGTTGGACACATACCAAGTTTAGCTCAGTTCTGGGCATCTTTGAAATACCTATACAAACTTGTTCCTACATAGTAACTTGCAACTTTGAATGAAAATGTGCTTGCTTACAGCAACGTGCTATATGTTCTGAATGCCCGAATTGGGAATCTGTGTCAAAACTTTGTTAGGAATTATGTGATCCTTACTAGCTGGAAGTAAGGGAGATGGGGCATGAAGTTATTTCTAGGAGTTGGACACATACCAAGTTTAGCTCAGTTCTGGGCATCTTTGAAATACCTATACAAACTTGTTCCTACATAGTAACTTGCATCTTTGAATGAGAATCTGCTTGCTTGCAGCAACGTGCTATATGTTCTGAATGCCCGATTTGGGAATCTGTGTCAAAACTTTGTTAGGAATTATGTGATCCTTACTAGCTGGAAGTAAGGGAGATGGGGCATGAAGTTATTTCTAGGAGTTGGACACATACCAAGTTTAGCTCAGTTCTGGGCATCTTTGAAATACCTATAGAAACTTGTTCCTACATAGTAACTTGCAACTTTGAATGAGAATGTGCTTGCTTACAGCAACGTGCTATATGTTCTGAATGCCCGAATTGGGAATCTGTGTCAAAACTTTGTTAGGAATTATGTGATCCTTACTAGCTGGAAGTAAGGGAGATGGGGCATGAAGTTATTTCTAGGAGTTGGACACATACCAAGTTTAGCTCAGTTCTGGGCATCTTTGAAATACCTATACAAACTTGTTCCTACATAGTAACTTGCAACTTTGAATGAGAATGTGCTTGCTTACAGCAACGTGCTATATGTTCTGAATGCCCGAATTGGGAATCTGTGTCAAAACTTTGTTAGGAATTATGTGATCCTTACTAGCTGGAAGTAAGGGAGATGGGGCATGAAGTTATTTCTAGGAGTTGGACACATACCGAGTTTAGCTCAGTTCTGGGCATCTTTGAAATACCTATACAAACTTGTTCCTACATAGTAACTTGCAACTTTGAATGAGAATGTGCTTGCTTACAGCAACGTGCTATATGTTCTGAATGCCCGAATTTGGAATCTGTGTCAAAACTTTGTTAGGAATTATGTGATCCTTACTAGCTGGAAGTAAGGGAGATGGGGCATGAAGTTATTTCTTGGAGTTGGAGACATACCGAGTTTAGCTCAGTTCTGGGCATCTTTGAAATACCTATACAAACTTGTTCCTACATAGTAACTTGCATCTTTGAATGAGAATGTGCTTGCTTACAGCAACGTGCTATATTTTCTGAATGCCCGAATTGGCAATCTGTGTCAAAACTTTGTTAGGAATTATGTGATCCTTACTAGCTGGAAGTAAGGGATATGGGGCATGAAGTTATTTCTAGGAGTTGGACACATACCGAGTTTAGCTCAGTTCTGGGCATCTTTGAAATACCTATACAAACTTGTTCCTACATAGAACTTGCAACTTTGAATGAGAATCTGCTTGCTTACAGCAACGTGCTATATGTTCTGAATGCACGAATTGGGAATCTGTGTCAAAAGTTTGTTAGGAATTATGTGATCCTTACTAGCTGGAAGTAAGGCAGATGGGGCATGAAGTTATTTCTAGGAGTTGGACACAAACCAAGTTTAGCTCAGTTCTGGGCATCTTTGAAATACCTATACAAACTTGTTCCTACATAGTAACTTGCAACTTTGAATGAAAATGTGCTTGCTTACAGCAACGTGCTATATGTTCTGAATGCCCGAATTGGCAATCTGTGTCAAAACTTTGTTAGGAATTATGTGATCCTTACTAGCTGGAAGTAAGGGAGATGGGGCATGAAGTTATTTCTAGGAGTTGGACACATACCAAGTTTAGCTCAGTTCTGGGCATCTTTGAAATACCTATACAAACTTGTTCCTACATAGTAACTTGCAACTTTGAATGAGAATCTGCTTGCTTACAGCAACGTGCTATATGTTCTGAATGCCCGAATTGGGAATCTGTGTCAAAACTTTGTTAGGAATTATGTGATCCTTACTAGCTGGAAGTAAGGGAGATGGGGCATGAAGTTATTTCTTGGAGTTGGAGACATACCAAGTTTAGCTCAGTTCTGGGCATCTTTGAAATACCTATACAAACTTGTTCCTACATAGTAACTTGCATCTTTGAATGAGAATCTGCTTGCTTGCAGCAACGTGCTATATGTTCTGAATGCCCGATTTGGGAATCTGTGTCAAAACTTTGTTAGGAATTATGTGATCCTTACTAGCTGGAAGTAAGGGAGATGGGGCATGAAGTTATTTCTAGGAGTTGGACACATACCAAGTTTAGCTCAGTTCTGGGCATCTTTGAAATACCTATACAAACTTGTTCCTACATAGTAACTTGCAACTTTGAATGAGAATGTGCTTGCTTACAGCAACGTGCTATATGTTCTGAATGCCCGAATTGGGAATCTGTGTCAAAACTTTGTTAGGAATTATGTGATCCTTACTAGCTGGAAGTAAGGGAGATGGGGCATGAAGTTATTTCTTGGAGTTGGAGACATACCGAGTTTAGCTCAGTTCTGGGCATCTTTGAAATACCTATACAAACTTGTTCCTACATAGTAACTTGCATCTTTGAATGAGAATGTGCTTGCTTACAGCAACGTGCTATATGTTCTGAATGCCCGAATTGGGAATCTGTGTCAAAACTTTGTTAGGAATTATGTGATCCTTACTAGCTGGAAGTAAGGCAGATGGGGCATGAAGTTATTTCTAGGAGTTGGACACATACCAAGTTTAGCTCAGTTCTGGGCATCTTTGAAATACCTATACAAACTTGTTCCTACATAGAACTTGCAACTTTGAATGAGAATCTGCTTGCTTACAGCAACGTGCTATATGTTCTGAATGCCCGAATTGGGAATCTGTGTCAAAACTTTGTTAGGAATTATGTGATCCTTACTAGCTGGAAGTAAGGGAGATGGGGCATGAAGTTATTTCTAGGAGTTGGACACAAACCAAGTTTAGCTCAGTTCTGGGCATCTTTGAAATACCTATACAAACTTGTTCCTACATAGTAACTTGCAACTTTGAATGAAAATGTGCTTGCTTACAGCAACGTGCTATATGTTCTGAATGCCCGAATTGGGAATCTGTGTCAAAACTTTGTTAGGAATTATGTGATCCTTACTAGCTGGAAGTAAGGGAGATGGGGCATGAAGTTATTTCTAGGAGTTGGACACATACCAAGTTTAGCTCAGTTCTGGGCATCTTTGAAATACCTATACAAACTTGTTCCTACATAGTAACTTGCAACTTTGAATGAGAATGTGCTTGCTTACAGCAACGTGCTATATGTTCTGAATGCCAGAATTGGGAATCTGTGTCAAAACTTTGTTAGGAATTATGTGATCCTTACTAGCTGGAAGTAAGGGAGATGGGGCATGAAGTTATTTCAAGGAGTTGGACACATACCAAGTTTAGCTCAGTTCTGGGCATCTTTGAAATACCTATACAAACTTGTTCCTACATAGTAACTTGCATCTTTGAATGAGAATGTGCTTGCTTACAGCAACGTGCTATATGTTCTGAATGCCCGAATTGGCAATCTGTGTCAAAACTTTGTTAGGAATTATGTGATCCTTACTAGCTGGAAGTAAGGGAGATGGGGCATGAAGATATTTCTAGGAGTTGGACACATATCAAGTTTAGCTCAGTTCTGGGCATCTTTGAAATACCTATACAAACTTGTTCCTACATAGTAACTTGCATCTTTGAATGAGAATCTGCTTGCTTACAGCAACGTGCTATATGTTCTGAATGCCCGAATTGGGAATCTGTGTCAAAACTTTGTTAGGAATTATGTGATCCTTACTAGCTGGAAGTAAGGGAGATGGGGCATGAAGTTATTTCTAGGAGTTGGACACATACCAAGTTTAGCTCAGTTCTGGGCATCTTTGAAATACCTATACAAACTTGTTCCTACATAGTAACTTGCAACTTTGAATGAAAATGTGCTTGCTTACAGCAACGTGCTATATGTTCTGAATGCCCGAATTGGGAATCTGTGTCAAAACTTTGTTAGGAATTATGTGATCCTTACTAGCTGGAAGTAAGGGAGATGGGGCATGAAGTTATTTCTAGGAGTTGGACACATACCAAGTTTAGCTCAGTTCTGGGCATCTTTGAAATACCTATACAAACTTGTTCCTACATAGTAACTTGCATCTTTGAATGAGAATGTGCTTGCTTACAGCAACGTGCTATATGTTCTGAATGCCCGAATTGGCAATCTGTGTCAAAACTTTGTTAGGAATTATGTGATCCTTACTAGCTGGAAGTAAGAGAGATGGGGCATGAAGTTATTTCTAGGAGTTGGACACATACCAAGTTTAGCTCAGTTCTGGGCATCTTTGAAATACCTATACAAACTTGTTCCTACATAGTAACTTGCAACTTTGAATGAGAATCTGCTTTCTTACAGCAACGTGCTATATGTTCTGAATGCCCGAATTGGGAATCTGTGTCAAAACTTTGTTAGGAATTATGTGATCCTTACTAGCTGGAAGTAAGGGAGATGGGGCATGAAGTTATTTCTTGGAGTTGGAGACATACCAAGTTTAGCTCAGTTCTGGGCATCTTTGAAATACCTATACAAACTTGTTCCTACATAGTAACTTGCATCTTTGAATGAGAATCTTCTTGCTTGCAGCAACGTGCTATATGTTCTGAATGCCCGATTTGGGAATCTGTGTCAAAACTTTGTTAGGAATTATGTGATCCTTACTAGCTGGAAGTAAGGGAGATGGGGCATGAAGTTATTTCTAGGAGTTGGACACATACCAAGTTTAGCTCAGTTCTGGGCATCTTTGAAATACCTATACAAACTTGTTCCTACATAGTAACTTGCAACTTTGAATGAGAATGTGCTTGCTTACAGCAACGTGCTATATGTTCTGAATGCCCAAATTGGGAATCTGTGTCAAAACTTTTTTAGGAATTATGTGATCCTTACTAGCTGGAAGTAAGGGAGATGGGGCATGAAGTTATTTCTTGGAGTTGGAGACATACCGAGTTTAGCTCAGTTCTGGGCATCTTTGAAATACCTATACAAACTTGTTCCTACATAGTAACTTGCATCTTTGAATGAGAATGTGCTTGCTTACAGCAACGTGCTATATGTTCTGAATGCCCGAATTGGCAATCTGTGTCAAATCTTTGTTAGGAATTATGTGATCCTTACTAGCTGGAAGTAAGGGAGATGGGGCATGAAGTTATTTCTAGGAGTTGGACACATACCAAGTTTAGCTCAGTTCTGGGCATCTTTGAAATACCTATACAAACTTGTTCCTACATAGAACTTGCAACTTTGAATGAGAATCTGCTTGCTTACAGCAACGTGCTATATGTTCTGAATGCCCGAATTGGGAATCTGTGTCAAAACTTTGTTAGGAATTATGTGATCCTTACTAGCTGGAAGTAAGGGAGATGGGGCATGAAGTTATTTCTAGGAGTTGGACACAAACCAAGTTTAGCTCAGTTCTGGGCATCTTTGAAATACCTATACAAACTTGTTCCTACATAGTAACTTGCAACTTTGAATGAAAATGTGCTTGCTTACAGCAACGTGCTATATGTTCTGAATGCCCGATTTGGGAATCTGTGTCAAAACTTTGTTAGGAATTATGTGATCCTTACTAGCTGGAAGTAAGGGAGATGGAGCATGAAGTTATTTCTAGGAGTTGGACACATACCAAGTTTAGCTCAGTTCTGGGCATCTTTGAAATACCTATACAAACTTGTTCCTACATAGTAACTTGCATCTTTGAATGAGAATCTTCTTGCTTGCAGCAACGTGCTATATGTTCTGAATGCCCGATTTGGGAATCTGTGTCAAAACTTTGTTAGGAATTATGTGATCCTTACTAGCTGGAAGTAAGGGAGATGGGGCATGAAGTTATTTCTAGGAGTTGGACACATACCAAGTTTAGCTCAGTTCTGGGCATCTTTGAAATACCTATACAAACTTGTTCCTACATAGTAACTTGCAACTTTGAATGAGAATGTGCTTGCTTACAGCAACGTGCTATATGTTCTGAATGCCCAAATTGGGAATCTGTGTCAAAACTTTTTTAGGAATTATGTGATCCTTACTAGCTGGAAGTAAGGGAGATGGGGCATGAAGTTATTTCTTGGAGTTGGAGACATACCGAGTTTAGCTCAGTTCTGGGCATCTTTGAAATACCTATACAAACTTGTTCCTACATAGTAACTTGCATCTTTGAATGAGAATGTGCTTGCTTACAGCAACGTGCTATATGTTCTGAATGCCCGAATTGGCAATCTGTGTCAAATCTTTGTTAGGAATTATGTGATCCTTACTAGCTGGAAGTAAGGGAGATGGGGCATGAAGTTATTTCTAGGAGTTGGACACATACCAAGTTTAGCTCAGTTCTGGGCATCTTTGAAATACCTATACAAACTTGTTCCTACATAGAACTTGCAACTTTGAATGAGAATCTGCTTGCTTACAGCAACGTGCTATATGTTCTGAATGCCCGAATTGGGAATCTGTGTCAAAACTTTGTTAGGAATTATGTGATCCTTACTAGCTGGAAGTAAGGGAGATGGGGCATGAAGTTATTTCTAGGAGTTGGACACAAACCAAGTTTAGCTCAGTTCTGGGCATCTTTGAAATACCTATACAAACTTGTTCCTACATAGTAACTTGCAACTTTGAATGAAAATGTGCTTGCTTACAGCAACGTGCTATATGTTCTGAATGCCCGAATTGGGAATCTGTGTCAAAACTTTGTTAGGAATTATGTGATCCTTACTAGCTGGAAGTAAGGGAGATGGGGCATGAAGTTATTTCTAGGAGTTGGACACATACCAAGTTTAGCTCAGTTCTGGGCATCTTTGAAATACCTATACAAACTTGTTCCTACATAGTAACTTGCAACTTTGAATGAAAATGTGCTTGCTTACAGCAACGTGCTATATGTTCTGAATGCCCGAATTGGGAATCTGTGTCAAAACTTTGTTAGGAATTATGTGATCCTTACTAGCTGGAAGTAAGGGAGATGGGGCATGAAGTTATTTCTAGGAGTTGGACACATACCAAGTTTAGCTCAGTTCTGGGCATCTTTGAAATACCTATACAAACTTGTTCCTACATAGTAACTTGCATCTTTGAATGAGAATGTGCTTGCTTACAGCAACGTGCTATATGTTTTGAATGCCCGAATTGGCAATCTGTGTCAAAACTTTGTTAGGAATTATGTGATCCTTACTAGCTGGAAGTAAGGGAGATGGGGCATGAAGATATTTCTAGGAGTTGGACACATATCAAGTTTAGCTCAGTTCTGGGCATCTTTGAAATACCTATACAAACTTGTTCCTACATAGTAACTTGCATCTTTGAATGAGAATCTGCTTGCTTACAGCAACGTGCTATATGTTCTGAATGCCCGAATTGGGAATCTGTGTCAAAACTTTGTTAGGAATTATGTGATCCTTACTAGCTGGAAGTAAGGGAGATGGGGCATGAAGTTATTTCTAGGAGTTGGACACATACCAAGTTTAGCTCAGTTCTGGGCATCTTTGAAATACCTATACAAACTTGTTCCTACATAGTAACTTGCAACTTTAAATGAAAATGTGCTTGCTTACAGCAACGTGCTATATGTTCTGAATGCCCGAATTGGGAATCTGTGTCAAAACTTTGTTAGGAATTATGTGATCCTTACTAGCTGGAAGTAAGGGAGATGGGGCATGAAGTTATTTCTAGGAGTTGGACACATACCAAGTTTAGCTCAGTTCTGGGCATCTTTGAAATACCTATACAAACTTGTTCCTACATAGTAACTTGCATCTTTGAATGAGAATGTGCTTGCTTACAGCAACGTGCTATATGTTCTGAATGCCCGAATTGGCAATCTGTGTCAAAACTTTGTTAGGAATTATGTGATCCTTACTAGCTGGAAGTAAGAGAGATGGGGCATGAAGTTTTTTCTAGGAGTTGGACACATACCAAGTTTAGCTCAGTTCTGGGCATCTTTGAAATACCTATACAAACTTGTTCCTACATAGTAACTTGCAACTTTGAATGAGAATCTGCTTGCTTACAGCAACGTGCTATATGTTCTGAATGCCCGAATTTGGAATCTGTGTCAAAACTTTGTTAGGAATTATGTGATCCTTACTAGCTGGAAGTAAGGGAGATGGGGCATGAAGTTATTTCTTGGAGTTGGAGACATACCAAGTTTAGCTCAGTTCTGGGCATCTTTGAAATACCTATACAAACTTGTTCCTACATAGTAACTTGCAACTTTGAATGAGAATGTGCTTGCTTGCAGCAACGTGCTATATGTTCTGAATGCCCGATTTGGGAATCTGTGTCAAAACTTTGTAAGGAATTATGTGATCCTTACTAGCTGGAAGTAAGGGAGATGGAGCATGAAGTTATTTCTAGGAGTTGGACACATACCAAGTTTAGCTCAGTTCTGGGCATCTTTGAAATACCTATACAAACTTGTTCCTACATAGTAACTTGCATCTTTGAATGAGAATCTGCTTGCTTGCAGCAACGTGCTATATGTTCTGAATGCCCGATTTGGGAATCTGTGTCAAAACTTTGTTAGGAATTATGTGATCCTTACTAGCTGGAAGTAAGGGAGATGGGGCATGAAGTTATTTCTAGGAGTTGGACACATACCAAGTTTAGCTCAGTTCTGGGCATCTTTCAAATACATATACAAACTTGTTCCTACATAGTAACTTGCAACTTTGAATGAGAATGTGCTTGCTTACAGCAACGTGCTATATGTTCTGAATGCCCGAATAGGGAATCTGTGTCAAAACTTTGTTAGGAATTATGTGATCCTTACTAGCTGGAAGTAAGGGAGATGGGGCATGAAGTTATTTCTAGGAGTTGTACACATACCAAGTTTAGCTCAGTTCTGGGCATCTTTGAAATACCTATACAAACTTGTTCCTACATAGTAACTTGCAACTTTGAATGAAAATGTGCTTGCTTACAGCAACGTGCTATATGTTCTGAATGCCCGAATTGGGAATCTGTGTCAAAACTTTGTTAGGAATTATGTGATCCTTACTAGCTGGAAGTAAGGGAGATGGGGCATGAAGTTATTTCAAGGAGTTGGACACATACCGAGTTATCTCAGTTCTGGGCATCTTTGAAATACCTATACAAACTTGTTCCTACATAGTAACTTGCAACTTTGAATGAGAATGTGCTTGCTTAAAGCAACTTGCTATATGTTCTGAATGCCCGAATTGGGAATCTGTGTCAAAACTTTGTTAGGAATTATGTGATCCTTACTAGCTGGAAGTAAGGGAGATGGGGCATGAAGTTATTTCTTGGAGTTGGAGACATACCGAGTTTAGCTCAGTTCTGGGCATCTTTGAAATACCTATACAAACTTGTTCCTACATAGTAACTTGCATCTTTGAATGAGAATCTGCTTGCTTACAGCAACGTGCTATATGTTCTGAATGCCCGAATTGGCAATCTGTGTCAAAACTTTGTTAGGAATTATGTGATCCTTACTAGCTGGAAGTAAGGGAGATGGGGCATGAAGTTATTTCTAGGAGTTGGACACATACCAAGTTTAGCTCAGTTCTGGGCATCTTTGAAATACCTATACAAACTTGTTCCTACATAGAACTTGCAACTTTGAATGAGAATCTGCTTGCTTACAGCAACGTGCTATATGTTCTGAATGCCCGAATTGGGAATCTGTGTCAAAACTTTGTTAGGAATTATGTGATCCTTACTAGCTGGAAGTAAGGCAGATGGGGCATGAAGTTATTTCTAGGAGTTGGACACAAACCAAGTTTAGCTCAGTTCTGGGCATCTTTGAAATACCTATACAAACTTGTTCCTACATAGTAACTTGCAACTTTGAATGAAAATGTGCTTGCTTACAGCAACGTGCTATATGTTCTGAATGCCCGAATTTGGAATCTGTGTCAAAACTTTGTTAGGAATTATGTGATCCTTACTAGCTGGAAGTAAGGGAGATGGGGCATGAAGTTATTTCTAGGAGTTGGACACATACCAAGTTTAGCTCAGTTCTGGGCATCTTTGAAATACCTATACAAACTTGTTCCTACATAGTAACTTGCAACTTTGAATGAAAATGTGCTTGCTTACAGCAACGTGCTATATGTTCTGAATGCCCGAATTGGGAATCTGTGTCAAAACTTTGTTAGGAATTATGTGATCCTTACTAGCTGGAAGTAAGGGAGATGGGGCATGAAGTTATTTCTAGGAGTTGGACACATACCAAGTTTAGCTCAGTTCTGGGCATCTTTGAAACACCTATACAAACTTGTTCCTACATAGTAACTTGCATCTTTGAATGAGAATGTGCTTGCTTACAGCAACGTGCTATATGTTCTGAATGCCCGAATTGGCAATCTGTGTCAAAACTTTGTTAGGAATTATGTGATCCTTACTACCTGGAAGTAAGGGAGATGGGGCATGAAGTTATTTCTAGGAGTTGGACACATACCAAGTTTAGCTCAGTTCTGGGCATCTTTGAAATACCTATACAAACTTGTTCCTACATAGTAACTTGCAACTTTGAATGAGAATCTGCTTGCTTACAGCAACGTGCTATATGTTCTGAATGCCCGAATTGGGAATCTGTGTCAAAACTTTGTTAGGAATTATGTGATCCTTACTAGCTGGAAGTAAGGGAGAGGCGGCATGAAGTTATTTCTAGGAGTTGGACACATACCAAGTTTAGCTCAGTTCTGGGCATCTTTGAAATACCTATACAACCTTGTTCCTACATAGTAACTTGCAACTTTGAATGAAAATGTGCTTGCTTACAGCAACGTGCTATATGTTCTGAATGCCCGAATTGGGAATCTGTGTCAAAACTTTGTTAGGAATTATGTGATCCTTACTAGCTGGAAGTAAGGGAGATGGGGCATGAAGTTATTTCTAGGAGTTGGACACATACCAAGCTTAGCTCAGTTCTGGGCATCTTTGAAATACCTATACAAACTTGTTCCTACATAGTAACTTGCAACTTTGAATGAGAATGTGCTTGCTTACAGCAACGTGCTATATGTTCTGAATGCCCGAATTGGGAATCTGTGTCAAAACTTTGTTAGGAATTATGTGATCCTTACTAGCTGGAAGTAAGGGTGATGGGGCATGAAGTTATTTCTAGGAGTTGGACACATACCAAGTTTAGCTCAGTTCTGGGCATCTTTGAAATACCTATAGAAACTTGTTCCTACATAGTAACTTGCAACTTTGAATGAGAATGTGCTTGCTTACAGCAACGTGCTATATGTTCTGAATGCCCGAATTGGGAATCTGTGTCAAAACTTTGTTAGGAATTATGTGATCCTTACTAGCTGGAAGTAAGGGAGATGGGGCATGAAGGTATTTCTAGGAGTTGGACACATACCAAGTTTAGCTCAGTTCTGGGCATCTTTGAAATACCTATACAAACTTGTTCCTACATAGTAACTTGCAACTTTGAATGAGAATGTGCTTGCTTGCAGCAACGTGCTATATGTTCTGAATGCCCGATTTGGGAGTCTGTGTCAAAACTTTGTTATTAATTATGTGATCCTTACTAGCTGGAAGTAAGGGAGATGGAGCATGAAGTTATTTCTAGGAGTTGGACACAAACCAAGTTTAGCTCAGTTCTGGGCATCTTTGAAATACCTATACAAACTTGTTCCTACATAGTAACTTGCATCTTTGAATGAGAATGTGCTTGCTTACAGCAACGTGCTATATGTTCTGAATGCTCGAATTGGGAATCTGTGTCAAAACTTTGTTAGGAATTATGTGATCCTTACTAGCTGGAAGTAAGGGAGATGGGGCATGAAGTTATTTCTAGGAGTTGGACACATAATAAGTTTAGCTCAGTTCTGGGCATCTTTGAAATACCTATACAAACTTGTTCCTACATAGTAACTTGCATCTTTAATGAGAATCTGCTTGCTTACAGCAACGTGCTATATGTTCTGAATGCCGGAATTGGGAATCTGTGTCAAAACTTTGTTAGGAATTATGTGATCCTTACTAGCTGGAAGTAAGGGAGATGGGGCATGAAGTTATTTCTAGGAGTTGGACACATACCAAGTTTAGCTCAGTTCTGGGCATCTTTGAAATACCTATACAAACTTGTTCCTACATAGTAACTTGCATCTTTGAATGAGAATGTTCTTGCTTACAGCAACGTGCTATATGTTCTGAATGCCCGAATTGGGAATCTGTGTCAAAACTTTGTTAGGAATTATGTGATCTTTACTAGCTGGAAGTAAGGGAGATGGGGCATGAAGTTATTTCTAGGACTTGGACACATACCAAGTTTAGCTCAGTTCTGGGCATCTTTGAAATACCTATACAAACTTGTTCCTACATAGTAACTTGCAACTTTGAATGAGAATGTGCTTGCTTACAGCAACGTGCTATATGTTCTGAATGCCCAAATTTGGAATCTGTGTCAAAACTTTGTTAGGAATTATGTGATCCTTACTAGCTGGAAGTAAGGGAGATGGGGCATGAAGTTATTTCTAGGAGTTGCACACATACCAAGTTTAGCTCAGTTCTGGGCATCTTTGAAATACCTATACAAACTTGTTCCTACATAGTAACTTGCATCTTTGAATGAGAATGTGCTTGCTTACAGCAACGTGCTATATGTTCTGAATGCCCGAATTGGGAATCTGTGTCAAAACTTTGTTAGGAATTATGTGATCCTTACTAGCTGGAAGTAAGGGAGATGGGGCATGAAGTTATTTCTAGGAGTTGGACACATACCAAGTTTAGCTCAGTTCTGGGCATCTTTGAAATACCTATACAAACTTGTTCCTACATAGTAACTTGCAACTTTGAATGAAAATGTGCTTGCTTACAGCAACGTGCTATATGTTCTGAATGCCCGAATTGGGAATCTGTGTCAAAACTTTGTTAGGAATTATGTGATCCTTACTAGCTGGAAGTAAGGGAGATGGGGCATGAAGTTATTTATAGGAGTTGGAAACATACCAAGTTTAGCTCAGTTCTGGGCATCTTTGAAATACCTATACAAACTTGTTCCTACATAGTAACTTGCATCTTTGAATGAGAATCTGCTTGCTTACAGCAACGTGCTATATGTTCTGAATGCCCGAATTGGGAATCTGTGTCAAAACTTTGTTAGGAATTATGTGATCCTTACTAGCTGGAAGTAAGGGAGATGGGGCATGAAGTTATTTCTAGGAGTTGGACACATACCAAGTTTAGCTCAGTTCTGGGCATCTTTGAAATACCTATACAAACTTGTTCCTACATAGTAACTTGCAACTTTGAATGAGAATGTGCTTGCTTACAGCAACGTGCTATATGTTCTGAATGCCCGAATAGGGAATCTGTGTCAAAACTTTGTTAGGAATCATGTGATCCTTACTAGCTGGAAGTAAGGGAGATGGGGCATGAAGTTATTTCTATGAGTTGGACACATACCAAGTTTAGCTCAGTTCTGGGCATCTTTGAAATACCTATACAAACTTGTTCCTACATAGTAACTTGCAACTTTGAATGAGAATGTGCTTGCTTGCAGCAACGTGCTATATGTTCTGAATGCCCGAATAGGGAAACTGTGTCAAAACTTTGTTAGGAATTATGTGATCCTTACTAGCTGGAAGTAAGGGAGATGGGGCATGAAGTTATTTCTAGGAGTTGGACACATATCAAGTTTAGCTCAGTTCTGGGCATTTTTGAAATACCTATACAAACTTGTTCCTACATAGTAACTTGCAACTTTGAATGAGAATGTGCTTGCTTACAGCAACGTGCTATATGTTCTAAATGCCCGAATTGGGAATCTATGTCAAAACTTTGTTAGGAATTATGTGATCCTTACTAGCTGGAAGTAAGGGAGATGGGGCATGAAGTTATTTCTAGGAGTTGGACACATACCAAGTTTAGCTCAGTTCTGGACATCTTTGAAATACCTATACAAACTTGTTCCTACCTAGTAACATGCATCTTTGAATGAGAATGTGCTTGCTTACAGCAACGTGCTGTATGTTCTGAATGCCCGAATAGGGAATCTGTGTCAAAACTTTGTTAGGAATTATGTGATCCTTACTAGCTGGAAGTAAGGGAGATGGGGCATGAAGTTATTTCTAGGAGTTGGACACATACCAAGTTTAGCTCAGTTCTGGGCATCTTTGAAATACCTATACAAACTAGTTCCTACCTAGTAACTTGCATCTTTGAATGAGAATCTGCTTGCTTACAGCAACGGGCTATATGTTCTGAATGCCCGAATTGGGAATCTGTGTCAAAACTTTGTTAGGAATTATGTGATCCTTACTAGCTGGAAGTAAGGGAGAGGCGGCATGAAGTTATTTCTAGGAGTTGGACACATACCAAGTTTAGCTCAGTTCTGGGCATCATTGAAATACCTATACAAACTTGTTCCTACATAGTAACTTGCAACTTTGAATGAAAATGTGCTTGCTTACAGCAACGTGCTATATGTTCTGAATGCCCGAATTGGCAATCTGTGTCAAAACTTTGTTAGGAATTATGTGATCCTTACTAGCTGGAAGTAAGGGAGATGGGGCATAAAGTTATTTCTAGGAGTTGGACACATACCAAGTTTAGCTCAGTTCTGGGAATCTTTGAAATACCTATACAAACTTGTTCCTACATAGTAACTTGCATCTTTGAATGAGAATCTGCTTGCTTACAGCAACGTGCTATATGTTCTGAATGCCCGAATTGGGAATCTGTGTCAAAACTTTGATAGGAATTATGTGATCCTTACTAGCTGGAAGTAAGGGAGATGGGGCATGAAGTTATTTCTAGGAGTTGGACACATACCAAGTTTAGCTCAGTTCTGGGCATCTTTGAAATACCTATACAAACTTGTTCCTACATAGTAACTTGCAACTTTGAATGAGAATCTGCTTGCTTACAGCAACGTGCTATATGTTCTGAATGCCCGAATTGGGAATCTGTGTCAAAACTTTGTTAGGAATTATGTGATCCTTACTAGCTGGAAGTAAGGGAGATGGGGCATGAAGTTACTTCTAGGAGTTGGACACATACCAAGTTTAGCTCAGTTCTGGGCATCTTTGAAATACCTATACAAACTTGTTCCTACATAGTAACTTGCATCTTTGAATGAGAATCTGCTTGCTTACAGCAACGTGTTATATGTTCTGAATGCCCGAATTGGGAATCTGTGTCAAAACTTTGTTAGGAATTATGTGATCCTTACTAGCTGGAAGTAAGGGAGATGGGGCATGAAGTTATTTCTTGGAGTTGGAGACATACCAAGTTTAGCTCAGTTCTGGGCATCTTTGAAATACCTATACAAACTTGTTCCTACATAGTAACTTGCAACTTTGAATGAGAATGTGCTTGCTTGCAGCAACGTGCTATATGTTCTGAATGCCCGATTTGGGAATCTGTGTCAAAACTTTGTAAGGAATTATGTGATCCTTACTAGCTGGAAGTAAGGGAGATGGAGCATGAAGTTATTTCTAGGAGTTGGACACATACCAAGTTTAGCTCAGTTCTGGGCATCTTTGAAATACCTATACAAACTTGTTCCTACATAGTAACTTGCATCTTTGAATGAGAATCTGCTTGCTTGCAGCAACGTGCTATATGTTCTGAATGCCCGATTTGGGAATCTGTGTCAAAACTTTGTTAGGAATTATGTGATCCTTACTAGCTGGAAGTAAGGGAGATGGGGCATGAAGTTATTTCTAGGAGTTGGACACATACCAAGTTTAGCTCAGTTCTGGGCATCTTTCAAATACATATACAAACTTGTTCCTACATAGTAACTTGCAACTTTGAATGAGAATGTGCTTGCTTACAGCAACGTGCTATATGTTCTGAATGCCCGAATAGGGAATCTGTGTCAAAACTTTGTTAGGAATTATGTGATCCTTACTAGCTGGAAGTAAGGGAGATGGGGCATGAAGTTATTTCTAGGAGTTGTACACATACCAAGTTTAGCTCAGTTCTGGGCATCTTTGAAATACCTATACAAACTTGTTCCTACATAGTAACTTGCAACTTTGAATGAAAATGTGCTTGCTTACAGCAACGTGCTATATGTTCTGAATGCCCGAATTGGGAATCTGTGTCAAAACTTTGTTAGGAATTATGTGATCCTTACTAGCTGGAAGTAAGGGAGATGGGGCATGAAGTTATTTCAAGGAGTTGGACACATACCGAGTTATCTCAGTTCTGGGCATCTTTGAAATACCTATACAAACTTGTTCCTACATAGTAACTTGCAACTTTGAATGAGAATGTGCTTGCTTAAAGCAACTTGCTATATGTTCTGAATGCCCGAATTGGGAATCTGTGTCAAAACTTTGTTAGGAATTATGTGATCCTTACTAGCTGGAAGTAAGGGAGATGGGGCATGAAGTTATTTCTTGGAGTTGGAGACATACCGAGTTTAGCTCAGTTCTGGGCATCTTTGAAATACCTATACAAACTTGTTCCTACATAGTAACTTGCATCTTTGAATGAGAATCTGCTTGCTTACAGCAACGTGCTATATGTTCTGAATGCCCGAATTGGCAATCTGTGTCAAAACTTTGTTAGGAATTATGTGATCCTTACTAGCTGGAAGTAAGGGAGATGGGGCATGAAGTTATTTCTAGGAGTTGGACACATACCAAGTTTAGCTCAGTTCTGGGCATCTTTGAAATACCTATACAAACTTGTTCCTACATAGAACTTGCAACTTTGAATGAGAATGTGCTTGCTTACAGCAACGTGCTATATGTTCTGAATGCCCGAATTGGGAATCTGTGTCAAAACTTTATTAGGAATTATGTGATCCTTACTAGCTGGAAGTAAGGCAGATGGGGCATGAAGTTATTTCTAGGAGTTGGACACAAACCAAGTTTAGCTCAGTTCTGGGCATCTTTGAAATACCTATACAAACTTGTTCCTACATAGTAACTTGCAACTTTGAATGAAAATGTGCTTGCTTACAGCAACGTGCTATATGTTCTGAATGCCCGAATTTGGAATCTGTGTCAAAACTTTGTTAGGAATTATGTGATCCTTACTAGCTGGAAGTAAGGGAGATGGGGCATGAAGTTATTTCTAGGAGTTGGACACATACCAAGTTTAGCTCAGTTCTGGGCATCTTTGAAATACCTATACAAACTTGTTCCTACATAGTAACTTGCAACTTTGAATGAAAATGTGCTTGCTTACAGCAACGTGCTATATGTTCTGAATGCCCGAATTGGGAATCTGTGTCAAAACTTTGTTAGGAATTATGTGATCCTTACTAGCTGGAAGTAAGGGAGATGGGGCATGAAGTTATTTCTAGGAGTTGGACACATACCAAGTTTAGCTCAGTTCTGGGCATCTTTGAAACACCTATACAAACTTGTTCCTACATAGTAACTTGCATCTTTGAATGAGAATGTGCTTGCTTACAGCAACGTGCTATATGTTCTGAATGCCCGAATTGGCAATCTGTGTCAAAACTTTGTTAGGAATTATGTGATCCTTACTACCTGGAAGTAAGGGAGATGGGGCATGAAGTTATTTCTAGGAGTTGGACACATACCAAGTTTAGCTCAGTTCTGGGCATCTTTGAAATACCTATACAAACTTGTTCCTACATAGTAACTTGCAACTTTGAATGAGAATCTGCTTGCTTACAGCAACGTGCTATATGTTCTGAATGCCCGAATTGGGAATCTGTGTCAAAACTTTGTTAGGAATTATGTGATCCTTACTAGCTGGAAGTAAGGGAGAGGCGGCATGAAGTTATTTCTAGGAGTTGGACACATACCAAGTTTAGCTCAGTTCTGGGCATCTTTGAAATACCTATACAACCTTGTTCCTACATAGTAACTTGCAACTTTGAATGAAAATGTGCTTGCTTACAGCAACGTGCTATATGTTCTGAATGCCCGAATTGGGAATCTGTGTCAAAACTTTGTTAGGAATTATGTGATCCTTACTAGCTGGAAGTAAGGGAGATGGGGCATGAAGTTATTTCTAGGAGTTGGACACATACCAAGCTTAGCTCAGTTCTGGGCATCTTTGAAATACCTATACAAACTTGTTCCTACATAGTAACTTGCAACTTTGAATGAGAATGTGCTTGCTTACAGCAACGTGCTATATGTTCTGAATGCCCGAATTGGGAATCTGTGTCAAAACTTTGTTAGGAATTATGTGATCCTTACTAGCTGGAAGTAAGGGAGATGGGGCATGAAGTTATTTCTAGGAGTTGGACACATACCAAGTTTAGCTCAGTTCTGGGCATCTTTGAAATACCTATAGAAACTTGTTCCTACATAGTAACTTGCAACTTTGAATGAGAATGTGCTTGCTTACAGCAACGTGCTATATGTTCTGAATGCCCGAATTGGGAATCTGTGTCAAAACTTTGTTAGGAATTATGTGATCCTTACTAGCTGGAAGTAAGGGAGATGGGGCATGAAGGTATTTCTAGGAGTTGGACACATACCAAGTTTAGCTCAGTTCTGGGCATCTTTGAAATACCTATACAAACTTGTTCCTACATAGTAACTTGCAACTTTGAATGAGAATGTGCTTGCTTGCAGCAACGTGCTATATGTTCTGAATGCCCGATTTGGGAGTCTGTGTCAAAACTTTGTTATTAATTATGTGATCCTTACTAGCTGGAAGTAAGGGAGATGGAGCATGAAGTTATTTCTAGGAGTTGGACACAAACCAAGTTTAGCTCAGTTCTGGGCATCTTTGAAATACCTATACAAACTTGTTCCTACATAGTAACTTGCATCTTTGAATGAGAATGTGCTTGCTTACAGCAACGTGCTATATGTTCTGAATGCTCGAATTGGGAATCTGTGTCAAAACTTTGTTAGGAATTATGTGATCCTTACTAGCTGGAAGTAAGGGAGATGGGGCATGAAGTTATTTCTAGGAGTTGGACACATAATAAGTTTAGCTCAGTTCTGGGCATCTTTGAAATACCTATACAAACTTGTTCCTACATAGTAACTTGCATCTTTAATGAGAATCTGCTTGCTTACAGCAACGTGCTATATGTTCTGAATGCCGGAATTGGGAATCTGTGTCAAAACTTTGTTAGGAATTATGTGATCCTTACTAGCTGGAAGTAAGGGAGATGGGGCATGAAGTTATTTCTAGGAGTTGGACACATACCAAGTTTAGCTCAGTTCTGGGCATCTTTGAAATACCTATACAAACTTGTTCCTACATAGTAACTTGCATCTTTGAATGAGAATGTTCTTGCTTACAGCAACGTGCTATATGTTCTGAATGCCCGAATTGGGAATCTGTGTCAAAACTTTGTTAGGAATTATGTGATCTTTACTAGCTGGAAGTAAGGGAGATGGGGCATGAAGTTATTTCTAGGAGTTGGACACATACCAAGTTTAGCTCAGTTCTGGGCATCTTTGAAATACCTATACAAACTTGTTCCTACATAGTAACTTGCAACTTTGAATGAGAATGTGCTTGCTTACAGCAACGTGCTATATGTTCTGAATGCCCGAATTTGGAATCTGTGTCAAAACTTTGTTAGGAATTATGTGATCCTTACTAGCTGGAAGTAAGGGAGATGGGGCATGAAGTTATTTCTAGGAGTTGCACACATACCAAGTTTAGCTCAGTTCTGGGCATCTTTGAAATACCTATACAAACTTGTTCCTACATAGTAACTTGCATCTTTGAATGAGAATGTGCTTGCTTACAGCAACGTGCTATATGTTCTGAATGCCCGAATTGGGAATCTGTGTCAAAACTTTGTTAGGAATTATGTGATCCTTACTAGCTGGAAGTAAGGGAGATGGGGCATGAAGTTATTTCTAGGAGTTGGACACATACCAAGTTTAGCTCAGTTCTGGGCATCTTTGAAATACCTATACAAACTTGTTCCTACATAGTAACTTGCAACTTTGAATGAAAATGTGCTTGCTTACAGCAACGTGCTATATGTTCTGAATGCCCGAATTGGGAATCTGTGTCAAAACTTTGTTAGGAATTATGTGATCCTTACTAGCTGGAAGTAAGGGAGATGGGGCATGAAGTTATTTATAGGAGTTGGAAACATACCAAGTTTAGCTCAGTTCTGGGCATCTTTGAAATACCTATACAAACTTGTTCCTACATAGTAACTTGCATCTTTGAATGAGAATCTGCTTGCTTACAGCAACGTGCTATATGTTCTGAATGCCCGAATTGGGAATCTGTGTCAAAACTTTGTTAGGAATTATGTGATCCTTACTAGCTGGAAGTAAGGGAGATGGGGCATGAAGATATTTCTAGGAGTTGGACACATACCAAGTTTAGCTCAGTTCTGGGCATCTTTGAAATACCTATACAAACTTCTTCCTACATAGTAACTTGCAACTTTGAATGAGAATGTGCTTGCTTACAGCAACGTGCTATATGTTCTGAATGCCCGAATAGGGAATCTGTGTCAAAACTTTGTTAGGAATCATGTGATCCTTACTAGCTGGAAGTAAGGGAGATGGGGCATGAAGTTATTTCTATGAGTTGGACACATACCAAGTTTAGCTCAGTTCTGGGCATCTTTGAAATACCTATACAAACTTGTTCCTACATAGTAACTTGCAACTTTGAATGAGAATGTGCTTGCTTGCAGCAACGTGCTATATGTTCTGAATGCCCGAATAGGGAAACTGTGTCAAAACTTTGTTAGGAATTATGTGATCCTTACTAGCTGGAAGTAAGGGAGATGGGGCATGAAGTTATTTCTAGGAGTTGGACACATATCAAGTTTAGCTCAGTTCTGGGCATTTTTGAAATACCTATACAAACTTGTTCCTACATAGTAACTTGCAACTTTGAATGAGAATGTGCTTGCTTACAGCAACGTGCTATATGTTCTAAATGCCCGAATTGGGAATCTATGTCAAAACTTTGTTAGGAATTATGTGATCCTTACTAGCTGGAAGTAAGGGAGATGGGGCATGAAGTTATTTCTAGGAGTTGGACACATACCAAGTTTAGCTCAGTTCTGGACATCTTTGAAATACCTATACAAACTTGTTCCTACCTAGTAACATGCATCTTTGAATGAGAATGTGCTTGCTTACAGCAACGTGCTGTATGTTCTGAATGCCCGAATAGGGAATCTGTGTCAAAACTTTGTTAGGAATTATGTGATCCTTACTAGCTGGAAGTAAGGGAGATGGGGCATGAAGTTATTTCTAGGAGTTGGACACATACCAAGTTTAGCTCAGTTCTGGGCATCTTTGAAATACCTATACAAACTAGTTCCTACCTAGTAACTTGCATCTTTGAATGAGAATCTGCTTGCTTACAGCAACGGGCTATATGTTCTGAATGCCCGAATTGGGAATCTGTGTCAAAACTTTGTTAGGAATTATGTGATCCTTACTAGCTGGAAGTAAGGGAGAGGCGGCATGAAGTTATTTCTAGGAGTTGGACACATACCAAGTTTAGCTCAGTTCTGGGCATCTTTGAAATACCTATACAAACTTGTTCCTACATAGTAACTTGCAACTTTGAATGAAAATGTGCTTGCTTACAGCAACGTGCTATATGTTCTGAATGCTCGAATTGGCAATCTGTGTCAAAACTTTGTTAGGAATTATGTGATCCTTACTAGCTGGAAGTAAGGGAGATGGGGCATAAAGTTATTTCTAGGAGTTGGACACATACCAAGTTTAGCTCAGTTCTGGGAATCTTTGAAATACCTATACAAACTTGTTCCTACATAGTAACTTGCATCTTTGAATGAGAATCTGCTTGCTTACAGCAACGTGCTATATGTTCTGAATGCCCGAATTGGGAATCTGTGTCAAAACTTTGATAGGAATTATGTGATCCTTACTAGCTGGAAGTAAGGGAGATGGGGCATGAAGTTATTTCTAGGAGTTGGACACATACCAAGTTTAGCTCAGTTCTGGGCATCTTTGAAATACCTATACAAACTTGTTCCTACATAGTAACTTGCAACTTTGAATGAGAATCTGCTTGCTTACAGCAACGTGCTATATGTTCTGAATGCCCGAATTGGGAATCTGTGTCAAAACTTTGTTAGGAATTATGTGATCCTTACTAGCTGGAAGTAAGGGAGATGGGGCATGAAGTTACTTCTAGGAGTTGGACACATACCAAGTTTAGCTCAGTTCTGGGCATCTTTGAAATACCTATACAAACTTGTTCCTACATAGTAACTTGCATCTTTGAATGAGAATCTGCTTGCTTACAGCAACGTGTTATATGTTCTGAATGCCCGAATTGGGAATCTGTGTCAAAACTTTGTTAGGAATTACGTGATCCTTACTAGCTGGAAGTAAGGGAGATGGGGCATGAAGTTATTTCTAGGAGTTGGACATATACCAAGTTTAGCTCAGTTCTGGGCATCTTTGAAATACCTATACAAACTTGTTCCTACATAGTAACTTGCAACTTTGAATGAAAATGTGCTTGCTTACAGCAACGTGCTATATGTTCTGAATGCCCGAATTGGGAATCTGTGTCAAAACTTTGTTAGGAATTATGTCATCCTTACTAGCTGGAAGTAAGGGAGATGGGGCATGAAGTTATTTCTAGGAGTTGGAGACATACCAAGTTTAGCTCAGTTCTGGGCATCTTTGAAATACCTATACAAACTTGTTCCTACATAGTAACTTGCAACTTTGAATGAGAATGTGCTTGCTTACAGCAACGTGCTATATGTTCTGAATGCCCGAATTGGGAATCTGTGTCAAAACTTTGTTAGGAATTATGTGATCCTTACTAGCTGGAAGTAAGGGAGATGGGGCATGAAGTTATTTCTAGGAGTTGGACACATACCAAGTTTAGCTCAGTTCTGGGCATCTTTGAAATACCTATAGAAACTTGTTCCTACATAGTAACTTGCAACTTTGAATGAGAATGTGCTTGCTTGCAGCAACGTGCTATATGTTCTGAATGCCCGAATAGGGAATCTGTGTCAAAACTTTGTTAGGAATTATGTGATCCTTACTAGCTGGAAGTAAGGGAGATGGGGCATGAAGTTATTTCTAGGAGTTGGACACATACCAAGTTTAGCTCAGTTCTGGGCATCTTTGAAATACCTATACAAACTTGTTCCTACATAGTAACTTGCAACTTTGAATGAGAATGTGCTTGCTTGCAGCAACGTGCTATATGTTCTGAATGCCCGATTTGGGAGTCTGTGTCAAAACTTTGTTATTAATTATGTGATCCTTACTAGCTGGAAGTAAGGGAGATGGAGCATGAAGTTATTTCTAGGAGTTGGACACAAACCAAGTTTAGCTCAGTTCTGGGCATCTTTGAAATACCTATACAAACTTGTTCCTACATAGTAACTTGCATCTTTGAATGAGAATGTGCTTGCTTACAGCAACGTGCTATATGTTCTGAATGCTCGAATTGGGAATCTGTGTCAAAACTTTGTTAGGAATTATGTGATCCTTACTAGCTGGAAGTAAGGGAGATGGGGCATGAAGTTATTTCTAGGAGTTGGACACATAATAAGTTTAGCTCAGTTCTGGGCATCTTTGAAATACCTATACAAACTTGTTCCTACATAGTAACTTGCATCTTTAATGAGAATCTGCTTGCTTACAGCAACGTGCTATATGTTCTGAATGCCGGAATTGGGAATCTGTGTCAAAACTTTGTTAGGAATTATGTGATCCTTACTAGCTGGAAGTAAGGGAGATGGGGCATGAAGTTATTTCTAGGAGTTGGACACATACCAAGTTTAGCTCAGTTCTGGGCATCTTTGAAATACCTATACAAACTTGTTCCTACATAGTAACTTGCATCTTTGAATGAGAATGTTCTTGCTTACAGCAACGTGCTATATGTTCTGAATGCCCGAATTGGGAATCTGTGTCAAAACTTTGTTAGGAATTATGTGATCTTTACTAGCTGGAAGTAAGGGAGATGGGGCATGAAGTTATTTCTAGGAGTTGGACACATACCAAGTTTAGCTCAGTTCTGGGCATCTTTGAAATACCTATACAAACTTGTTCCTACATAGTAACTTGCAACTTTGAATGAGAATGTGCTTGCTTACAGCAACGTGCTATATGTTCTGAATGCCCGAATTTGGAATCTGTGTCAAAACTTTGTTAGGAATTATGTGATCCTTACTAGCTGGAAGTAAGGGAGATGGGGCATGAAGTTATTTCTAGGAGTTGCACACATACCAAGTTTAGCTCAGTTCTGGGCATCTTTGAAATACCTATACAAACTTGTTCCTACATAGTAACTTGCATCTTTGAATGAGAATGTGCTTGCTTACAGCAACGTGCTATATGTTCTGAATGCCCGAATTGGGAATCTGTGTCAAAACTTTGTTAGGAATTATGTGATCCTTACTAGCTGGAAGTAAGGGAGATGGGGCATGAAGTTATTTCTAGGAGTTGGACACATACCAAGTTTAGCTCAGTTCTGGGCATCTTTGAAATACCTATACAAACTTGTTCCTACATAGTAACTTGCAACTTTGAATGAAAATGTGCTTGCTTACAGCAACGTGCTATATGTTCTGAATGCCCGAATTGGGAATCTGTGTCAAAACTTTGTTAGGAATTATGTGATCCTTACTAGCTGGAAGTAAGGGAGATGGGGCATGAAGTTATTTATAGGAGTTGGAAACATACCAAGTTTAGCTCAGTTCTGGGCATCTTTGAAATACCTATACAAACTTGTTCCTACATAGTAACTTGCATCTTTGAATGAGAATCTGCTTGCTTACAGCAACGTGCTATATGTTCTGAATGCCCGAATTGGGAATCTGTGTCAAAACTTTGTTAGGAATTATGTGATCCTTACTAGCTGGAAGTAAGGGAGATGGGGCATGAAGATATTTCTAGGAGTTGGACACATACCAAGTTTAGCTCAGTTCTGGGCATCTTTGAAATACCTATACAAACTTCTTCCTACATAGTAACTTGCAACTTTGAATGAGAATGTGCTTGCTTACAGCAACGTGCTATATGTTCTGAATGCCCGAATAGGGAATCTGTGTCAAAACTTTGTTAGGAATCATGTGATCCTTACTAGCTGGAAGTAAGGGAGATGGGGCATGAAGTTATTTCTATGAGTTGGACACATACCAAGTTTAGCTCAGTTCTGGGCATCTTTGAAATACCTATACAAACTTGTTCCTACATAGTAACTTGCAACTTTGAATGAGAATGTGCTTGCTTGCAGCAACGTGCTATATGTTCTGAATGCCCGAATAGGGAAACTGTGTCAAAACTTTGTTAGGAATTATGTGATCCTTACTAGCTGGAAGTAAGGGAGATGGGGCATGAAGTTATTTCTAGGAGTTGGACACATATCAAGTTTAGCTCAGTTCTGGGCATTTTTGAAATACCTATACAAACTTGTTCCTACATAGTAACTTGCAACTTTGAATGAGAATGTGCTTGCTTACAGCAACGTGCTATATGTTCTAAATGCCCGAATTGGGAATCTATGTCAAAACTTTGTTAGGAATTATGTGATCCTTACTAGCTGGAAGTAAGGGAGATGGGGCATGAAGTTATTTCTAGGAGTTGGACACATACCAAGTTTAGCTCAGTTCTGGACATCTTTGAAATACCTATACAAACTTGTTCCTACCTAGTAACATGCATCTTTGAATGAGAATGTGCTTGCTTACAGCAACGTGCTGTATGTTCTGAATGCCCGAATAGGGAATCTGTGTCAAAACTTTGTTAGGAATTATGTGATCCTTACTAGCTGGAAGTAAGGGAGATGGGGCATGAAGTTATTTCTAGGAGTTGGACACATACCAAGTTTAGCTCAGTTCTGGGCATCTTTGAAATACCTATACAAACTTGTTCCTACATAGTAACTTGCATCTTTGAATGAGAATCTGCTTGCTTACAGCAACGTGCTATATATTCTGAATGCCCGAATTGGGAATCTGTGTCAAAACTTTGTTAGGAATTATGTGATCCTTACTAGCTGGAAGTAAGGGAGATGGGGCATGAAGGTATTTCTAGGAGTTGGACACATACCAAGTTTAGCTCAGTTCTGGGCCTCTTTGAAATACCTATACAAACTTGTTCCTACATAGTAACTTGCAACTTTGAATGAGAATGTGCTTGCTTACAGAAACGTGCTATATGTTCTGAATGCCAGAATTGGGAATCTGTGTCAAAACTTTGTTAGGAATTATGTGATCCTTACTAGCTGGAAGTAAGGGAGATGGGGCCTGAAGTTATTTCTTGGAGTGGGACACATACCAAGTTTAGCTCAGTTCTGGGCATCTTTGAAATACCTATACAAACTTGTTCCTACATAGTAACTTGCAACTTTGAATGAGAATGTGCTTGCTTGCAGCAACGTGCTATATGTTCTGAATGCCCGATTTGGGAATCTGTGTCAAAACTTTGTTAGGAATTATGTGATCCTTACTAGCTGGAAGTAAGGGAGATGGAGCATGAAGTTATTTCTAGGAGTTGGACACATACCAAGTTTAGCTCAGTTCTGGGCATCTTTGAAATACCTATACAAACTTGTTCCTACATAGTAACTTGCATCTTTGAATGAGAATGTGCTTGCTTACAGCAACGTGCTATATGTTCTGAATGCCCGAATTGGCAATCTGTGTCAAAACTTTGTTAGGAATTATGTGATCCTTACTAGCTGGAAGTAAGGGAGATGGGGCATGAAGTTATTTCTAGGAGTTGGACACATACCAAGTTTAGCTCAGTTCTGGGCATTTTTGAAATACCTATACAAACTTGTTCCTACATAGTAACTTGCATCTTTAATGAGAATCTGCTTGCTTACAGCAACGTGCTATATGTTCTGAATGCCCGAATTGGGAATCTGTGTCAAAACTTTGTTAGGAATTATGTGATCCTTACTAGCTGGAAGTAAGGGAGATGGGGCATGAAGTTATTTCTCGGAGTTGGACACATACCAAGTTTAGCTCAGTTCTGGGCATCTTTGAAATACCTATACAAACTTGTTCCTACATAGCAACTTGCAACTTTGAATGAGAATGTGCTTGCTTACAGCAACGTGCTATATGTTCTGAATGCCCGAATTGGGAATCTGTGTCAAAACTTTGTTAGGAATTATGTGATCCTTACTAGCTGGAAGTAAGGGAGAAGGGGCATGAAGTTATTTCTAGGAGTTGGACACATACCAAGTTTAGCTCAGTTCTGGGCATCTTTGAAATACCTATACAAACTTGTTCCTACATAGTAACTTGCAACTTTGAATGAGAATCTGCTTGCTTACAGCAACGTGCTATATGTTCTGAATGCCCGAATTGGGAATCTGTGTCAAAACTTTGTTAGGAATTATGTGATCCTTACTAGCTGGAAGTAAGGGAGATGGGGCATGAAGTTATTTCTAGGAGTTGGACACATACCAAGTTTAGCTCAGTTCTGGGCATCTTTGAAATACCTATACAAACTTGTTCCTACATAGTAACTTGCATCTTTGAATGAAAATGTGCTTGCTTACAGCAACGTGCTATATGTTCTGAATCCCCGAATTGGGAATCTGTGTCAAAACTTTGTTAGGAATTATGTGATCCTTACTAGCTGGAAGTAAGGGAGATGGGGCATGAAGTTATTTCTAGGAGTTGGACACATACCAAGTTTAGCTCAGTTCTGGGCATCTTTGAAATACCTATACAAACTTGTTCCTACATAGTAACTTGCATCTTTGAATGAGAATCTGCTTGCTTACAGCAACGTGCTATATGTTCTGAATGCCCGAATTGGGAATCTGTGTCAAAACTTTGTTAGGAATTATGTGATCCTTACTAGCTGGAAGTAAGGGAGATGGGGCATGAAGTTACTTCTAGGAGTTGGACACATACCAAGTTTAGCTCAGTTCTGGGCATCTTTGAAATACCTATACAAACTTGTTCCTACATAGTAACTTGCATCTTTGAATGAGAATCTGCTTGCTTACAGCAACGTGTTATATGTTCTGAATGCCCGAATTGGGAATCTGTGTCAAAACTTTGTTAGGAATTACGTGATCCTTACTAGCTGGAAGTAAGGGAGATGGGGCATGAAGTTATTTCTAGGAGTTGGACATATACCAAGTTTAGCTCAGTTCTGGGCATCTTTGAAATACCTATACAAACTTGTTCCTACATAGTAACTTGCAACTTTGAATGAAAATGTGCTTGCTTACAGCAACGTGCTATATGTTCTGAATGCCCGAATTGGGAATCTGTGTCAAAACTTTGTTAGGAATTATGTCATCCTTACTAGCTGGAAGTAAGGGAGATGGGGCATGAAGTTATTTCTAGGAGTTGGAGACATACCAAGTTTAGCTCAGTTCTGGGCATCTTTGAAATACCTATACAAACTTGTTCCTACATAGTAACTTGCAACTTTGAATGAGAATGTGCTTGCTTACAGCAACGTGCTATATGTTCTGAATGCCCGAATTGGGAATCTGTGTCAAAACTTTGTTAGGAATTATGTGATCCTTACTAGCTGGAAGTAAGGGAGATGGGGCATGAAGTTATTTCTCGGAGTTGGACACATACCAAGTTTAGCTCAGTTCTGGGCATCTTTGAAATACCTATAGAAACTTGTTCCTACATAGTAACTTGCAACTTTGAATGAGAATGTGCTTGCTTGCAGCAACGTGCTATATGTTCTGAATGCCCGAATAGGGAATCTGTGTCAAAACTTTGTTAGGAATTATGTGATCCTTACTAGCTGGAAGTAAGGGAGATGGGGCATGAAGTTATTTCTAGGAGTTGGACACATACCAAGTTTAGCTCAGTTCTGGGCATCTTTGAAATACCTATACAAACTTGTTCCTACATAGTAACTTGCAACTTTGAATGAGAATGTGCTTGCTTGCAGCAACGTGCTATATGTTCTGAATGCCCGAATAGGGAATCTGTGTCAAAACTTTGTTAGGAATTATGTGATCCTTACTAGCTGGAAGTAAGGGAGATGGGGCATGAAGTTATTTCTAGGAGTTGGACACATACCAAGTTTAGCTCAGTTCTGGGCATCTTTGAAATACCTATACAAACTTGTTCCTACATAGTAACTTGCATCTTTGAATGAGAATGTGCTTGCTTGCAGCAACGTGCTATATGTTCTGAATGCCCGAATAGGGAAACTGTGTCAAAACTTTGTTAGGAATTATGTGATCCTTACTAGCTGGAAGTAAGGGAGATGGGGCATGAAGTTATTTCTAGGAGTTGGACACATACCAAGTTTAGCTCAGTTCTGGGCATCTTTGAAATACCTATACAAACTTGTTCCTACATAGTAACTTGCATCTTTGAATGAGAATGTGCTTGCTTACAGCAACGTGCTATATGTTCTGAATGCCCGAATAGGGAATCTGTGTCAAAACTTTGTTAGGAATTATGTGATCCTTACTAGCTGGAAGTAAGGGAGATGGGGCATGAAGTTATTTCTAGGAGTTGGACACATACCAAGTTTAGCTCAGTTCTGGGCATCTTTGAAATACCTATACAAACTTGTTCCTACATAGTAACTTGCAACTTTGAATGAGAATGTGCTTGCTTACAGCAACGTGCTATATGTTCTGAATGCCCGAATTGGGAATCTGTGTCAAAACTTTGTTTGGAATTATGTGATCCTTACTAGCTGGAAGTAAGGGAGATGGGGCATGAAGTTATTTCTAGGAGTTGGACACATATCAAGTTTAGCTCAGTTCTGGGCATCTTTGAAATACCTATACAAACTTGTTCCTACATAGTAACTTGCATCTTTGAATGAGAATGTGCTTGCTTACAGCAACGTGCTATATGTTCTGAATGCCCGAATAGGGAATCTGTGTCAAAACTTTGTTAGGAATTATGTGATCCTTACTAGCTGGAAGTAAGGGAGATGGGGCATGAAGTTATTTCTAGGAGTTGGACACATACCAAGTTTAGCTCAGTTCTGGGCATCTTTGAAATACCTATACAAACTTGTTCCTACATAGTAACTTGCATCTTTGAATGAGAATCTGCTTGCTTACAGCAACGTGCTATATATTCTGAATGCCCGAATTGGGAATCTGTGTCAAAACTTTGTTAGGAATTATGTGATCCTTACTAGCTGGAAGTAAGGGAGATGGGGCATGAAGGTATTTCTAGGAGTTGGACACATACCAAGTTTAGCTCAGTTCTGGGCCTCTTTGAAATACCTATACAAACTTGTTCCTACATAGTAACTTGCAACTTTGAATGAGAATGTGCTTGCTTACAGAAACGTGCTATATGTTCTGAATGCCAGAATTGGGAATCTGTGTCAAAACTTTGTTAGGAATTATGTGATCCTTACTAGCTGGAAGTAAGGGAGATGGGGCCTGAAGTTATTTCTTGGAGTGGGACACATACCAAGTTTAGCTCAGTTCTGGGCATCTTTGAAATACCTATACAAACTTGTTCCTACATAGTAACTTGCAACTTTGAATGAGAATGTGCTTGCTTGCAGCAACGTGCTATATGTTCTGAATGCCCGATTTGGGAATCTGTGTCAAAACTTTGTTAGGAATTATGGGATCCTTACTAGCTGGAAGTAAGGGAGATGGAGCATGAAGTTATTTCTAGGAGTTGGACACATACCAAGTTTAGCTCAGTTCTGGGCATCTTTGAAATACCTATACAAACTTGTTCCTACATAGTAACTTGCATCTTTGAATGAGAATGTGCTTGCTTACAGCAACGTGCTATATGTTCTGAATGCCCGAATTGGCAATCTGTGTCAAAACTTTGTTAGGAATTATGTGATCCTTACTAGCTGGAAGTAAGGGAGATGGGGCATGAAGTTATTTCTAGGAGTTGGACACATACCAAGTTTAGCTCAGTTCTGGGCATTTTTGAAATACCTATACAAACTTGTTCCTACATAGTAACTTGCATCTTTAATGAGAATCTGCTTGCTTACAGCAACGTGCTATATGTTCTGAATGCCCGAATTGGGAATCTGTGTCAAAACTTTGTTAGGAATTATGTGATCCTTACTAGCTGGAAGTAAGGGAGATGGGGCATGAAGTTATTTCTCGGAGTTGGACACATACCAAGTTTAGCTCAGTTCTGGGCATCTTTGAAATACCTATACAAACTTGTTCCTACATAGCAACTTGCAACTTTGAATGAGAATGTGCTTGCTTACAGCAACGTGCTGTATGTTCTGAATGCCCGAATTGGGAATCTGTGTCAAAACTTTGTTAGGAATTATGTGATCCTTACTAGCTGGAAGTAAGGGAGAAGGGGCATGAAGTTATTTCTAGGAGTTGGACACATACCAAGTTTAGCTCAGTTCTGGGCATCTTTGAAATACCTATACAAACTTGTTCCTACATAGTAACTTGCAACTTTGAATGAGAATCTGCTTGCTTACAGCAACGTGCTATATGTTCTGAATGCCCGAATTGGGAATCTGTGTCAAAACTTTGTTAGGAATTATGTGATCCTTACTAGCTGGAAGTAAGGGAGATGGGGCATGAAGTTATTTCTAGGAGTTGGACACATACCAAGTTTAGCTCAGTTCTGGGCATCTTTGAAATACCTATACAAACTTGTTCCTACATAGTAACTTGCAACTTTGAATGAGAATGTGCTTGCTTGCAGCAACGTGCTATATGTTCTGAATGCCCGAATAGGGAATCTGTGTCAAAACTTTGTTAGGAATTATGTGATCCTTACTAGCTGGAAGTAAGGGAGATGGGGCATGAAGTTATTTCTATGAGTTGGACACATACCAAGTTTAGCTCAGTTCTGGGCATCTTTGAAATACCTATACAAACTTGTTCCTACATAGTAACTTGCATCTTTGAATGAGAATGTGCTTGCTTGCAGCAACGTGCTATATGTTCTGAATGCCCGAATAGGGAAACTGTGTCAAAACTTTGTTAGGAATTATGTGATCCTTACTAGCTGGAAGTAAGGGAGATGGGGCATGAAGTTATTTCTAGGAGTTGGACACATACCAAGTTTAGCTCAGTTCTGGGCATCTTTGAAATACCTATACAAACTTGTTCCTACATAGTAACTTGCATCTTTGAATGAGAATGTGCTTGCTTACAGCAACGTGCTATATGTTCTGAATGCCCGAATAGGGAATCTGTGTCAAAACTTTGTTAGGAATTATGTGATCCTTACTAGCTGGAAGTAAGGGAGATGGGGCATGAAGTTATTTCTAGGAGTTGGACACATACCAAGTTTAGCTCAGTTCTGGGCATCTTTGAAATACCTATACAAACTTGTTCCTACATAGTAACTTGCAACTTTGAATGAGAATGTGCTTGCTTACAGCAACGTGCTATATGTTCTGAATGCCCGAATTGGGAATCTGTGTCAAAACTTTGTTTGGAATTATGTGATCCTTACTAGCTGGAAGTAAGGGAGATGGGGCATGAAGTTATTTCTAGGAGTTGGACACATATCAAGTTTAGCTCAGTTCTGGGCATCTTTGAAATACCTATACAAACTTGTTCCTACATAGTAACTTGCATCTTTGAATGAGAATGTGCTTGCTTACAGCAACGTGCTATATGTTCTGAATGCCCGAATAGGGAATCTGTGTCAAAACTTTGTTAGGAATTATGTGATCCTTACTAGCTGGAAGTAAGGGAGATGGGGCATGAAGTTATTTCTAGGAGTTGGACACATACCAAGTTTAGCTCAGTTCTGGGCATCTTTGAAATACCTATACAAACTTGTTCCTACATAGTAACTTGCATCTTTGAATGAGAATCTGCTTGCTTACAGCAACGTGCTATATATTCTGAATGCCCGAATTGGGAATCTGTGTCAAAACTTTGTTAGGAATTATGTGATCCTTACTAGCTGGAAGTAAGGGAGATGGGGCATGAAGGTATTTCTAGGAGTTGGACACATACCAAGTTTAGCTCAGTTCTGGGCCTCTTTGAAATACCTATACAAACTTGTTCCTACATAGTAACTTGCAACTTTGAATGAGAATGTGCTTGCTTACAGAAACGTGCTATATGTTCTGAATGCCAGAATTGGGAATCTGTGTCAAAACTTTGTTAGGAATTATGTGATCCTTACTAGCTGGAAGTAAGGGAGATGGGGCCTGAAGTTATTTCTTGGAGTGGGACACATACCAAGTTTAGCTCAGTTCTGGGCATCTTTGAAATACCTATACAAACTTGTTCCTACATAGTAACTTGCAACTTTGAATGAGAATGTGCTTGCTTGCAGCAACGTGCTATATGTTCTGAATGCCCGATTTGGGAATCTGTGTCAAAACTTTGTTAGGAATTATGGGATCCTTACTAGCTGGAAGTAAGGGAGATGGAGCATGAAGTTATTTCTAGGAGTTGGACACATACCAAGTTTAGCTCAGTTCTGGGCATCTTTGAAATACCTATACAAACTTGTTCCTACATAGTAACTTGCATCTTTGAATGAGAATGTGCTTGCTTACAGCAACGTGCTATATGTTCTGAATGCCCGAATTGGCAATCTGTGTCAAAACTTTGTTAGGAATTATGTGATCCTTACTAGCTGGAAGTAAGGGAGATGGGGCATGAAGTTATTTCTAGGAGTTGGACACATACCAAGTTTAGCTCAGTTCTGGGCATTTTTGAAATACCTATACAAACTTGTTCCTACATAGTAACTTGCATCTTTAATGAGAATCTGCTTGCTTACAGCAACGTGCTATATGTTCTGAATGCCCGAATTGGGAATCTGTGTCAAAACTTTGTTAGGAATTATGTGATCCTTACTAGCTGGAAGTAAGGGAGATGGGGCATGAAGTTATTTCTCGGAGTTGGACACATACCAAGTTTAGCTCAGTTCTGGGCATCTTTGAAATACCTATACAAACTTGTTCCTACATAGCAACTTGCAACTTTGAATGAGAATGTGCTTGCTTACAGCAACGTGCTGTATGTTCTGAATGCCCGAATTGGGAATCTGTGTCAAAACTTTGTTAGGAATTATGTGATCCTTACTAGCTGGAAGTAAGGGAGAAGGGGCATGAAGTTATTTCTAGGAGTTGGACACATACCAAGTTTAGCTCAGTTCTGGGCATCTTTGAAATACCTATACAAACTTGTTCCTACATAGTAACTTGCAACTTTGAATGAGAATCTGCTTGCTTACAGCAACGTGCTATATGTTCTGAATGCCCGAATTGGGAATCTGTGTCAAAACTTTGTTAGGAATTATGTGATCCTTACTAGCTGGAAGTAAGGGAGATGGGGCATGAAGTTATTTCTAGGAGTTGGACACATACCAAGTTTAGCTCAGTTCTGGGCATCTTTGAAATACCTATACAAACTTGTTCCTACATAGTAACTTGCATCTTTGAATGAAAATGTGCTTGCTTACAGCAACGTGCTATATGTTCTGAATCCCCGAATTGGGAATCTGTGTCAAAACTTTGTTAGGAATTATGTGATCCTTACTAGCTGGAAGTAAGGGAGATGGGGCATGAAGTTATTTCTAGGAGTTGGACACATACCAAGTTTAGCTCAGTTCTGGGCATCTTTGAAATACCTATACAAACTTGTTCCTACATAGTAACTTGCATCTTTGAATGAGAATCTGCTTGCTTACAGCAACGTGCTATATGTTCTGAATGCCCGAATTGGGAATCTGTGTCAAAACTTTGTTAGGAATTATGTGATCCTTACTAGCTGGAAGTAAGGGAGATGTGGCATGAAGTTATTTCTAGGAGTTGGACACATACCAAGTTTAGCTCAGTTCTGGGCCTCTTTGAAATACCTATACAAACTTGTTCCTACATAGTAACTTGCATCTTTGAATGAAAATGTGCTTGCTTACAGCAACGTGCTATATGTTCTGAATGCCCGAATTGGGAATCTGTGTCAAAACTTTGTTAGGAATTATGTGATCCTTACTAGCTGGAAGTAAGGGAGATGGGGCATGAAGTTATTTCTCGGAGTTGGACACATACCAAGTTTAGCTCAGTTCTGGGCATCTTTGAAATACCTATACAAACTTGTTCCTACATAGTAACTTGCAACTTTGAATGAGAATGTGCTTGCTTACAGCAACGTGCTATATGTTCTGAATGCCCGAATTGGGAATCTGTGTCAAAACTTTGTTAGGAATTATGTGATCCTTACTAGCTGGAAGTAAGGGAGATGGGGCATGAAGTTATTTCTAGGAGTTGGACACATACCAAGTTTAGCTCAGTTCTGGGCATCTTTGAAATGCCTATACAAACTTGTTCCTACATAGTAACTTGCATCTTTGAATGAAAATGTGCTTGCTTACAGCAACGTGCTATATATTCTGAATGCCCGAATTGGGAATCTGTGTCAAAACTTTGTTAGGAATTATGTGATCCTTACTAGCTGGAAGTAAGGGAGATGGGGCATGAAGTTATTTCTAGGAGTTGGACACATACCAAGTTTAGCTCAGTTCTGGGCCTCATTGATATACCTATACAAACTTGTTCCTACATAGTAACTTGCATCTTTGAATGAAAATGTGCTTGCTTACAGCAACGTGCTATATGTTCTGAATGCCCGAATTGGGAATCTGTGTCAAAACTTTGTTAGGAATTATGTGATCCTTACTAGCTGGAAGTAAGGGAGATGGAGCATGAAGTTATTTCTAGGAGTTGGACACATACCAAGTTTAGCTCAGTTCTGGGCCTCTTTGAAATACCTATACAAACTTGTTCCTACATAGTAACTTGCAACTTTGAATGAGAATGTGCTTGCTTGCAGCAACGTGCTATATGTTCTGAATGCCCGAATAGGGAATCTGTGTCAAAACTTTGTTAGGAATTATGTGATCCTTACTAGCTGGAAGTAAGGGAGATGGGGCATGAAGTTATTTCTAGGAGTTGGACACATACCAAGTTTAGCTCAGTTCTGGGCCTCTTTGAAATACCTATACAAACTTGTTCCTACATAGTAACTTGCAACTTTGAATGAGAATGTGCTTGCTTGAAGCAACGTGCTATATGTTCTGACTGCCCGAATTGGGAATCTGTGTCAAAACTTTGTTAGGAATTATGTGATCCTTACTAGCTGGAAGTAAGGGAGATGTGGCATGAAGTTATTTCTAGGAGTTGGACACATACCAAGTTTAGCTCAGTTCTGGGCATCTTTGAAATACCTATACAATCTTGTTCCTACATAGTAACTTGCATCTTTGAATGAGAATCTGCTTGCTTACAGCAACGTGCTATATGTTCTGAATGCCCGAATTGGGAATCTGTGTCAAAACTTTGTTAGGAATTATGTGATCCTTACTAGCTGGAAGTAAGGGAGATGGGGCATGAAGTTATTTCTAGGAGTTGGACACATACCAAGTTTAGCTCAGTTCTGGGCATCTTTGAAATACCTATACAAACTTGTTCCTACATAGTAACTTGCAACTTTGAATGAAAATGTGCTTGCTTACAGCAACGTGCTATATGTTCTGAATGCCCGAATTGGGAATCTGTGTCAAAACTTTGTTAGGAATTATGTGATCCTTACTAGCTGGAAGTAAGGGAGATGGGGCATGAAGTTATTTCTAGGAGTTGGACAGATACCAAGTTTAGCTCAGTTCTGGGCATCTTTGAAATACCTATACAAACTTGTTCCTACATAGTAACTTGCAACTTTGAATGAAAATGTGCTTGCTTACAGCAACGTGCTATATGTTCTGACTGCCCGAATTGGGAATCTGTGTCAAAACTTTGTTAGGAATTATGTGATCCTTACTAGCTGGAAGTAAGGGAGATGGGGCATGAAGTTATTTCTAGGAGTTGGACACATACCAAGTTTAGCTCAGTTCTGGGCATCTTTGAAATACCTATACAAACTTGTTCCTACATAGTAACTTGCATCTTTGAATGAAAATGTGCTTGCTTACAGCAACGTGCTATATGTTCTGAATGCCCGAATTGGGAATCTGCGTCAAATCTTTGTTAGGAATTATGTGATCCTTACTAGCTGGAAGTAAGGGAGATGGGGCATGAAGTTATTTCTAGGAGTTGGACACATACCAAGTTTAGCTCAGTTCTGGGCATCTTTGAAATACCTATACAAACTTGTTCCTACATAGTAACTTGCATCTTTGAATGAGAAACTGCTTGCTTACAGCAACGTGCTATATGTTCTGAATGCCCGAATTGGGAATCTGTGTCAAATCTTTGTTAGGAATTATGTGATCCTTACTAGCTGGAAGTAAGGGAGATGGGGCATGAAGTTATTTCTAGGAGTTGGACACATACCAAGTTTAGCTCAGTTCTGGGCCTCTTTGAAATACCTATACAAACTTGTTCCTACATAGTAACTTGCATCTTTGAATGAAAATGTGCTTGCTTGCAGCAACGTGCTATATGTTCTGAATGCCCGAATTGGGAATCTGTGTCAAACTTTGTTAGGAATTATGTGATCCTTACTAGCTGGAAGTAAGGGAGATGGGGCATGAAGTTATTTCTAGGAGTTGGACACATACCAAGTTTAGCTCAGTTCTGGGCCTCTTTGAAATACCTATACAAACTTGTTCCTACATAGTAACTTGCAACTTTGAATGAGAATGTGCTTGCTTACAGCAACGTGCTATATGTTCTGAATGCCCGAATAGGGAATCTGTGTCAAAACGTTGTTAGGAATTATGTGATCCTTACTAGCTGGAAGTAAGGGAGATGGGGCATGAAGTTATTTCTAGGATTTGGACACATACCAAGTTAGGCTCATTTCTGGGCATCTTTGAAATACCTATACAAACTTGTTCCTACATAGTAACTTGCAACTTTGAATGAGAATGTGCTTGCTTGCAGCAACGTGGTATATGTTCTGAAAGCCCGAATAGGGAATCTGTGTCAAAACTTTGTTAGGAATTATGTGATCCTTACTAGCTGGAAGTAAGGGAGATGGGGCATGAAGTTATTTCTAGGAGTTGGACACATACCAAGTTTAGCTCAGTTCTGGGCATCTTTGAAATACCTATACAAACTTGTTCCTACATAGTAACTTGCAACTTTGAATGAGAATGTGCTTGCTTGCAGCAACGTGCTATATGTTCTGAATGCCCGAATAGGGAATCTGTGTCAAAACTTTGTTAGGAATTATGTGATCGTTACTAGCTGGAAGTAATGGAGATGGGGCATGAAGTTATTTCTAGGAGTTGGACACATACCAAGTTTAGCTCAGTTCTGGGCATGTTTGAAATACCTATACAAACTTGTTCCTACATAGTAACTTGCATCTTTGAATGAGAATGTGCTTGCTTGCAGCAACGTGCTATATGTTCTGAATGCCCGATTTGGGAATCTGTGTCAAAACTTTGTTAGGAATTATGTGATCCTTACTAGCTGGAAGTAAGGGAGATGGGGCCTGAAGTTATTTCTTGGAGTGGGACACATACCAAGTTTAGCTCAGTTCTGGGCATCTTTGAAATACCTATACAAACTTGTTCCTACATATTAACTTGCAACTTTGAATGAGAATGTGCTTGCTTGCAGCAACGTGCTATATGTTCTGAATGCCCGATTTGGGAATCTGTGTCAAAACTTTGTTAGGAATTATGTGATCCTTACTAGCTGGAAGTAAGGGAGATGGAGCATGAAGTTATTTCTAGGAGTTGGACACATACCAAGTTTAGCTCAGTTCTGGGCATCTTTGAAATACCTATACAAACTTGTTCCTACATAGTAACTTGCATCTTTGAATGAGAATGTGCTTGCTTACAGCAACGTGCTATATGTTCTGAATGCCCGAATTGGCAATCTGTGTCAAAACTTTGTTAGGAATTATGTGATCCTTACTAGCTGGAAGTAAGGGAGATGGGGCATGAAGTTATTTCTAGGAGTTGGACACATACCAAGTTTAGCTCAGTTCTGGGCATCTTTCAAATACCTATACAAACTTGTTCCTACATAGTAACTTGCATCTTTAATGAGAATCTGCTTGCTTACAGCAACGTGCTATATGTTCTGAATGCCCGAATTGGGAATCTGTGTCAAAACTTTGTTAGGAATTATGTGATCCTTACTAGCTGGAAGTAAGGGAGATGGGGCATGAAGTTATTTCTCGGAGTTGGACACATACCAAGTTTAGCTCAGTTCTGGGCATCTTTGAAATACCTATACAAACTTGTTCCTACATAGTAACTTGCATCTTTGAATGAGAATGTGCTTGCTTACAGCAACGTGCTATATGTTCTGAATGCCCGAATTGGGAATCTGTGTCAAAACTTTGTTAGGAATTATGTGATCCTTACTAGCTGGAAGTAAGGGAGAGGCGGCATGAAGTTATTTCTAGGAGTTGGACACATACCAAGTTTAGCTCAGTTCTGGGCATCTTTGAAATACCTATACAAACTTGTTCCTACATAGTAACTTGCAACTTTGAATGAGAATGTGCTTGCTTACATCAACGTGCTATATGTTCTGAATGCCCGAATTGGGAATCTGTGTCAAAACTTTGTTAGGAATTATGTGATCCTTACTAGCTGGAAGTAAGGGAGATGGGGCATGAAGTTATTTCTAGGAGTTGGACACATACCAAGTTTAGCTCAGTTCTGGGCCTCTTTGAAATACCTATACAAACTTGTTCCTACATAGTAACTTGCAACTTTGAATGAGAATGTGCTTGCTTACAGCAACGTGCTATATGTTCTGACTGCCCGAATTGGGAATCTGTGTCAAAACTTTGTTAGGAATTATGTGATCCTTACTAGCTGGAAGTAAGGGAGATGGGGCATGAAGTTATTTCTAGGAGTTGGACACATACCAAGTTTAGCTCAGTTCTGGGCATCTTTGAAATACCTATACAAACTTGTTCCTACATAGTAACTTGCATCTTTGAATGAAAATGTGCTTGCTTACAGCAACGTGCTATATGTTCTGAATGCCCGAATTGGGAATCTGTGTCAAAACTTTGTTAGGAATTATGTGATCCTTACTAGCTGGAAGTAAGGGAGATGGGGCATGTAGTTATTTCTAGGAGTTGGACACATAGCAAGTTTAGCTCAGTTCTGGGCCTCTTTGAAATACCTATGCAAACTTGTTCCTACATAGTAACTTGCATCTTTGAATGAGAATCTGCTTGCTTACAGCAACGTGCTATATGTTCTGAATGCCCGAATTGGGAATCTGTGTCAAAACTTTGTTAGGAATTATGTTATCCTTACTAGCTGGAAGTAAGGGAGATGGGGCATGAAGTTATTTCTAGGAGTTGGACACATACCAAGTTTAGCTCAGTTCTGGGCCTCATTGATATACCTATACAAACTTGTTCCTACATAGTAACTTGCATCTTTGAATGAAAATGTGCTTGCTTACAGCAACGTGCTATATGTTCTGAATGCCCGAATTGGGAATCTGTGTCAAAACTTTGTTAGGAATTATGTGATCCTTACTAGCTGGAAGTAAGGGAGATGGAGCATGAAGTTATTTCTAGGAGTTGGACACATACCAAGTTTAGCTCAGTTCTGGGCCTCTTTGAAATACCTATACAAACTTGTTCCTACATAGTAACTTGCAACTTTGAATGAGAATGAGTTTGCTTACAGCAACGTGCTATATGTTCTAAATGCCCGAATTGGGAATCTGTGTCAAAACTTTGTTAGGAATTATGTGATCCTTACTAGCTGGAAGTAAGGGAGATGGGGCATGAAGTTATTTCTAGGATTTGGACACATACCAAGTTTAGCTCAGTTCTGGGCATCTTTGAAATACCTATACAAACTTGTTCCTACATAGTAACTTGCAACTTTGAATGAGAATGTGCTTGCTTGCAGCAACGTGCTATATGTTCTGAATGCCCGAATAGGGAATCTGTGTCAAAACTTTGTTAGGAATTATGTGATCCTTACTAGCTGGAAGTAAGGGAGATGAGGCATGAAGTTATTTCTAGGAGTTGGACAGATACCAAGTTTAGCTCAGTTCTGGGCCTCTTTGAAATACCTATACAAACTTGTTCCTACATAGTAACTTGCAACTTTGAATAAGAATGTGCTTGCTTGCAGCAACGTGCTATATGTTCTGAATGCCCGAATAGGGAATCTGTGTCAAAACTTTGTTAGGAATTATGTGATCCTTACTAGCTGGAAGTAAGGGAGATGGGGCCAGAAGTTATTTCTTGGAGTGGGACACATACCAAGTTTAGCTCAGTTCTGGGCATCTTTGAAATACCTATACAAACTTGTTCCTACATAGTAACTTGCAACTTTGAATGAGAATGTGCTTGCTTGCAGCAACGTGCTATATGTTCTGAATGCCCGATTTGGGAATCTGTGTCAAAACTTTGTTAGGAATTATGTGATCCTTACTAGCTGGAAGTAAGGGAGATGGAGCATGAAGTTATTTCTAGGAGTTGGACACATACCAAGTTTAGCTCAGTTCTGGGCATCTTTGAAATACCTATACAAACTTGTTCCTACATAGTAACTTGCATCTTTGAATGAGAATGTGCTTGCTTACAGCAACGTGCTATATGTTCTGAATGCCCGAATTGGCAATCTGTGTCAAAACTTTGTTAGGAATTATGTGATCCTTACTAGCTGGAAGTAAGCGAGATGGGGCATGAAGTTATTTCTCGGAGTAGGACACATACCAAGTTTAGCTCAGTTCTGGGCATCTTTGAAATACCTATACAAACTTGTTCCTACATAGTAACTTGCATCTTTGAATGAAAATGTGCTTGCTTACAGCAACGTGCTATATGTTCTGAATGCCCGAATTGGCAATCTGTGTCAAAACTTTGTTAGGAATTATGTGATCCTTACTAGCTGGAAGTAAGGGAGATGGGGCATGAAGTTATTTCTCGGAGTTGGACACATACCAAGTTTAGCTCAGTTCTGGGCATCTTTGAAATACCTATACAAACTTGTTCCTACATAGTAACTTGCAACTTTGAATGAGAATGTGCTTGCTTACAGCAACGTGCTATATGTTCTGAATGCCCGAATTGGGAATCTGTGTCAAAACTTTGTTAGGAAGTATGTGATCCTTACTAGCTGGAAGTAAGGGAGATGGGGCATGAAGTTATTTCTCGGAGTTGGACACATACCAAGTTTAGCTCAGTTCTGGGCATCTTTGAAATACCTATACAAACTTGTTCCTACATAGTAACTTGCAACTTTGAATGAGAATGTGCTTGCTTACAGCAACGTGCTATATGTTCTGAATGCCCGAATTGGGAATCTGTGTCAAAACTTTGTTAGGAATTATGTGATCCTTACTAGCTGGAAGTAAGGGAGATGGGGCATGAAGTTATTTCTAGGAGTTGGACACATACCAAGTTTAGATCAGTTCTGGGCATCTTTGAAATACCTATACAAACTTGTTCCTACATAGTAACTTGCAACTTTGAATGAGAATCTGCTTGCTTACAGCAACGTGCTATATGTTCTGAATGCCCGAATTGGGAATCTGTGTCAAAACTTTGTTAGGAATTATGTGATCCTTACTAGCTGGAAGTAAGGGAGATGGGGCATGAAGTTATTTCTAGGAGTTGGACACATACCAAGTTTAGCTCAGTTCTGGGCATCTTTGAAATACCTAAACAAACTTGTTCCTACATAGTAACTTGCATCTTTGAATGAAACTGTGCTTGCTTACAGCAACGTGCTATATGTTCTGAATGCCCGAATTGGGAATCTGTGTCAAAACTTTGTTAGGAATTATGTGATCCTTACTAGCTGGAAGTAAGGGAGATGGGGCATGAAGTTATTTCTAGGAGTTGGACACATACCAAGTTTAGCTCAGTTCTGGGCATCTTTGAAATACCTATACAAACTTGTTCCTACATAGTAACTTGCATCTTTGAATGAGAATCTGCTTGCTTACAGCAACGTGCTATATGTTCTGAATGCCCGAATTGGGAATCTGTGTCAAAACTTTGTTAGGAATTATGTGATCCTTACTAGCTGGAAGTAAGTGAGATGGGGCATGAAGTTATTTCTCGGAGTTGGACACATACCAAGTTTAGCTCAGTTCTGGGCATCTTTGAAATACCTATACAAACTTGTTCCTACATAGTAACTTGCAACATTGAATGAGAATGTGCTTGCTTACAGCAACGTGCTATATGTTCTGAATGCCCGAATTGGGAATCTGTGTCAAAACATGTTATGAATTATGTGATCCTTACTAGCTGGAAGTAAGGGAGATGGGGCATGAAGTTATTTCTAGGAGTTGGACACATACCAAGTTTAGCTCAGTTCTGGGCATCTTTGAAATACCTATACAAACTTGTTCCTACATAGTAACTTGCAACTTTGAATGAGAATCTGCTTGCTTACAGCAACGTGCTATATGTTCTGAATGCCCGAATTGGGAATCTGTGTCAAAACTTTGTTAGGAATTATGTGATCCTTACTAGCTGGAAGTAAGGGAGATGGGGCATGAAGTTATTTCTAGGAGTTGGACACATACCAAGTTTAGCTCAGTTCTGGGCATCTTTGAAATACCTATACAAACTTGTTCCTACATAGTAACTTGCATCTTTGAATGAAAATGTGCTTGCTTACAGCAACGTGCTATATGTTCTGAATGCCCGAATTGGGAATCTGTGTCAAAACTTTGTTAGGAATTATGTGATCCTTACTAGCTGGAAGTAAGGGAGATGGGGCATGAAGTTATTTCTAGGAGTTGGACACATACCAAGTTTAGCTCAGTTCTGGGCATCTTTGAAATACCTATACAAACTTGTTCCTACATAGTAACTTGCATCTTTGAATGAGAAACTGCTTGCTTACAGCAACGTGCTATATGTTCTGAATGCCCGAATTGGGAATCTGTGTCAAAACTTTGTTAGGAATTATGTGATCCTTAATAGCTGGAAGTAAGGGAGATGGGGCATGTAGTTATTTCTAGGAGTTGGACACATACCAAGTTTAGCTCAGTTCTGGGCCTCTTTGAAATACCTATACAAACTTGTTCCTACATAGTAACTTGCATCTTTGAATGAAAATGTGCTTGCTTGCAGCAACGTGCTATATGTTCTGAATGCCCGAATTGGGAATCTGTGTCAAAACTTTGTTAGGAATTATGTGATCCTTACTAGCTGGAAGTAAGGGAGATGGGGCATGAAGTTATTTCTAGGAGTTGGACACATACCAAGTTTAGCTAGTTCTGGGCCTCTTTGAAATACCTATACAAACTTGTTCCTACATAGTAACTTGCAACTTTGAATGAGAATGTGCTTGCTTACAGCAACGTGCTATATGTTCTGAATGCCCGAATAGGGAATCTGTGTCAAAACTTTGTTAGGAATTATGTGATCCTTACTAGCTGGAAGTAAGGGAGATGGGGCATGAAGTTATTTCTAGGATTTGGACACATACCAAGTTTAGCTCATTTCTGGGCATCTTTGAAATACCTATACAAACTTGTTCCTACATAGTAACTTGCAACTTTGAATGAGAATGTGCTTGCTTGCAGCAACGTGCTATATGTTCTGAATGCCCGAATAGGGAATCTGTGTCAAAACTTTGTTAGGAATTATGTGATCCTTACTAGCTGGAAGTAAGGGAGATGGGGCATGAAGTTATTTCTAGGAGTTGGACACATACCAAGTTTAGCTCAGTTCTGGGCATCTTTGAAATACCTATACAAACTTGTTCCTACATAGTAACTTGCAACTTTGAATGAGAATGTGCTTGCTTGCAGCAACGTGCTATATGTTCTGAATGCCCGAATAGGGAATCTGTGTCAAAACTTTGTTAGGAATTATGTGATCGTTACTAGCTGGAAGTAAGGGAGATGGGGCATGAAGTTATTTGTAGGAGTTGGACACATACCAAGTTTAGCTCAGTTCTGGGCATCTTTGATATACCTATACAAACTTGTTCCTACATAGTAACTTGCATCTTTGAATGAGAATGTGCTTGCTTGCAGCAACGTGCTATATGTTCTGAATGCCCGAATAGGGAATCTGTGTCAAAACTTTGTTAGGAATTATGTGATCCTTACTAGCTGGAAGTAAGGGAGATGGGGCATGAAGTTATTTCTAGGAGTTGGACACATACCAAGTTTAGCTCAGTTCTGGGCATCTTTGAAATACCTATACAAACTTGTTCCTACATAGTAACTTGCATCTTTGAATGAGAATGTGCTTGCTTACAGCAACGTGCTATATGTTCTGAATGCCCGAATAGGGAATCTGTGTCAAAACTTTGTTAGGAATTATGTGATCCTTACTAGCTGGAAGTGAGGGAGATGGGGCATGAAGTTATTTCTAGGAGTTGGACACATACCAAGTTTAGCTCAGTTCTGGGCATCTTTGAAATACCTATACAAACTTGTTCCTACATAGTAACTTGCATCTTTGAATGAGAATGTGCTTGCTTACAGCAATGTGCTATATGTTCTGAATGCCCGAATTGGGTATCTGTGTCAAAACTTTGTTAGGAATTATGTGATCCTTACTAGCTGGAAGTGAGGGTGATGGGGCATGAAGTTATTTCTAGGAGTTGGACACATACCAAGTTTAGCTCAGTTCTGGGCATCTTTGAAATACCTATACAAACTTGTTCCTACATAGTAACTTGCAACTTTGAATGAGAATGTGCTTGCTTACAGCAACGTGCTATATGTTCTGAATGCCCGGATTGGGAATCTGTGTCAAAACTTTGTTAGGAATTATGTGATCCTTACTAGCTGGAAGTAAGGGAGATGGGGAACGAAGTTATTTTTAGGAGTTGGACACATACCAAGTTTAGCTCAGTTCTGGGCATCTTTGAAATACCTAGACAAACTTGTTCCTACATAGTAACTTGCAACTTTGAATGAGAATGTGCTTGCTTACAGCAACGTGCTATATGTTCTGAATGCCCGAATTGGGAATCTGTGTCAAAACTTTGTTAGGAATTATGTGATCCTTACTAGCTGGAAGTAAGGGAGATGGGGCATGAAGTTATTTCTAGGAGTTGGACACATACCAAGTTTAGCTCAGTTCTGGGCATCTTTGAAATACCTATACAAACTTGTTCCTACATAGTAACTTGCATCTTTGAATGAGAATGTGCTTGCTTACAGCAACGTGCTATATGTTCTGAATGCCCGAATTGGGAATCTGTGTCAAAACTTTGTTAGGAATTATGTGATCCTTACTAGCTGGAAGTAAGGGAGATGGGGCATGAAGTTATTTCTAGGAGTTGGACACATACCAAGTTTAGCTCAGTTCTGGGCATCTTTGAAATACCTATACAAACTTGTTCCTACATAGTAACTTGCAACTTTGAATGAGAATGTGCTTGCTTACAGCAACGTGCTATATGTTCTGAATGCCCGAATTGGGAATCTGTGTCAAAACTTTGTTAGGAATTATGTGATCCTTACTAGCTGGAAGTAAGGGAGATGGGGCATGAAGTTATTTCTAGGAGTTGGACACATACCAAGTTTAGCTCAGTTCTGGGCATCTTTGAAATACCTATACAAACTTGTTCCTACATAGTAACTTGCAACTTTGAATGAGAATGTGCTTGCTTACAGCAACGTGCTATATGTTCTGAATGCCCGAATTGGGAATCTGTGTCAAAACTTTGTTAGGAATTATGTCATCCTTACTAGCTGGAAGTAAGGGAGATGGGGCATGAAGTTATTTCTAGGAGTTGGACACATACCAAGTTTAGCTCAGTTCTGGGCATCTTTGAAATACCTATACAAACTTGTTCCTACATAGTAACTTGCAACTTTGAATGAGAATGTGCTTGCTTACAGCAACGTGCTATATGTTCTGAATGCCCGAATTGGGAATCTGTGTCAAAACTTTGTTAGTAATTATGTGATCCTTACTAGCTGGAAGTAAGGGAGATGGGGCATGAAGTTATTTCTAGGAGTTGGACACATACCAAGTTTAGCTCAGTTCTGGGCATCTTTGAAATACCTATAAAAACTTGTTCCTACATAGTAACTTGCAACTTTGAATGAGAATCTGCTTGCTTACAGCAACGTGCTATATGTTCTGAATGCCCGAATTGGGAATCTGTGTCAAAACTTTGTTAGGAATTATGTGATCCTTACTAGCTGGAAGTAAGGGAGATGGGGCATGAAGTTATTTCTAGGAGTTGGACACATACCAAGTTTAGCTCAGTTCTGGGCATCTTTGAAATACCTATACAAACTTGTTCCTACATAGTAACTTGCAACTTTGAATGAGAATCTGCTTGCTTACAGCAACGTGCTATATGTTCTGAATGCCCGAATTGGGAATCTGTGTCAAAACTTTGTTAGGAATTATGTGATCCTTACTAGCTGGAAGTAAGGGAGATGGGGAATGAAGTTATTTCTAGGAGTTGGACACATACCAAGTTTAGCTCAGTTCTGGGCATCTTTGAAATACCTATACAAACTTGTTCCTACATAGTAACTTGCATCTTTGAATGAGAATGTGCTTGCTTGCAGCAAAGTGCTATATGTTCTGAATGCCCGAATAGGGAATCTGTGTCAAAACTTTGTTAGGAATTATGTGATCCTTACTAGCTGGAAGTAAGGGAGATGGGGCATGAAGTTATTTCTAGGAGTTGGACACATACCAAGTTTAGCTCAGTTCTGGGCATCTTTGAAATACCTATACAAACTTGTTCCTACATAGTAACTTGCATCTTTGAATGAGAATGTGCTTGCTTACAGCAACGTGCTATATGTTCTGAATGCCCGAATAGGGAATCTGTGTCAAAACTTTGTTAGGAATTATGTGATCCTTACTAGCTGGAAGTGAGGGAGATGGGGCATGAAGTTATTTCTAGGAGTTGGACACATACCAAGTTTAGCTCAGTTCTGGGCATCTTTGAAATACCTATACAAACTTGTTCCTACATAGTAACTTGCATCTTTGAATGAGAATGTGCTTGCTTACAGCAATGTGCTATATGTTCTGAATGCCCGAATTGGGTATCTGTGTCAAAACTTTGTTAGGAATTATGTGATCCTTACTAGCTGGAAGTGAGGGTGATGGGGCATGAAGTTATTTCTAGGAGTTGGACACATACCAAGTTTAGCTCAGTTCTGGGCATCTTTGAAATACCTATACAAACTTGTTCCTACATAGTAACTTGCAACTTTGAATGAGAATGTGCTTGCTTACAGCAACGTGCTATATGTTCTGAATGCCCGGATTGGGAATCTGTGTCAAAACTTTGTTAGGAATTATGTGATCCTTACTAGCTGGAAGTAAGGGAGATGGGGAACGAAGTTATTTTTAGGAGTTGGACACATACCAAGTTTAGCTCAGTTCTGGGCATCTTTGAAATACCTATACAAACTTGTTCCTACATAGTAACTTGCAACTTTGAATGAGAATGTGCTTGCTTACAGCAACGTGCTATATGTTCTGAATGCCCGAATTGGGAATCTGTGTCAAAACTTTGTTAGGAATTATGTGATCCTTACTAGCTGGAAGTAAGGGAGATGGGGCATGAAGTTATTTCTAGGAGTTGGACACATACCAAGTTTAGCTCAGTTCTGGGCATCTTTGAAATACCTATACAAACTTGTTCCTACATAGTAACTTGCATCTTTGAATGAGAATGTGCTTGCTTACAGCAACGTGCTATATGTTCTGAATGCCCAAATTGGGAATCTGTGTCAAAACTTTGTTAGGAATTATGTGATCCTTACTAGCTGGAAGTAAGGGAGATGGGGCATGAAGTTATTTCTAGGAGTTGGACACATACCAAGTTTAGCTCAGTTCTGGGCATCTTTGAAATACCTATACAAACTTGTTCCTACATAGTAACTTGCAACTTTGAATGAGAATGTGCTTGCTTACAGCAACGTGCTATATGTTCTGAATGCCCGAATTGGGAATCTGTGTCAAAACTTTGTTAGGAATTATGTGATCCTTACTAGCTGGAAGTAAGGGAGATGGGGCATGAAGTTATTTCTAGGAGTTGGACACATACCAAGTTTAGCTCAGTTCTGGGCATCTTTGAAATACCTATACAAACTTGTTCCTACATAGTAACTTGCAACTTTGAATGAGAATGTGCTTGCTTACAGCAACGTGCTATATGTTCTGAATGCCCGAATTGGGAATCTGTGTCAAAACTTTGTTAGGAATTATGTCATCCTTACTAGCTGGAAGTAAGGGAGATGGGGCATGAAGTTATTTCTAGGAGTTGGACACATACCAAGTTTAGCTCAGTTCTGGGCATCTTTGAAATACCTATACAAACTTGTTCCTACATAGTAACTTGCAACTTTGAATGAGAATGTGCTTGCTTACAGCAACGTGCTATATGTTCTGAATGCCCGAATTGGGAATCTGTGTCAAAACTTTGTTAGTAATTATGTGATCCTTACTAGCTGGAAGTAAGGGAGATGGGGCATGAAGTTATTTCTAGGAGTTGGACACATACCAAGTTTAGCTCAGTTCTGGGCATCTTTGAAATACCTATAAAAACTTGTTCCTACATAGTAACTTGCAACTTTGAATGAGAATCTGCTTGCTTACAGCAACGTGCTATATGTTCTGAATGCCCGAATTGGGAATCTGTGTCAAAACTTTGTTAGGAATTATGTGATCCTTACTAGCTGGAAGTAAGGGAGATGGGGCATGAAGTTATTTCTAGGAGTTGGACACATACCAAGTTTAGCTCAGTTCTGGGCATCTTTGAAATACCTATACAAACTTGTTCCTACATAGTAACTTGCAACTTTGAATGAGAATCTGCTTGCTTACAGCAACGTGCTATATGTTCTGAATGCCCGAATTGGGAATCTGTGTCAAAACTTTGTTAGGAATTATGTGATCCTTACTAGCTGGAAGTAAGGGAGATGGGGAATGAAGTTATTTCTAGGAGTTGGACACATACCAAGTTTAGCTCAGTTCTGGGCATCTTTGAAATACCTATACAAACTTGTTCCTACATAGTAACTTGCATCTTTGAATGAAAATGTGCTTGCTTACAGCAACGTGCTATATGTTCTGAATGCCCGAATTGGGAATCTGTGTCAAAACTTTGTTAGGAATTATGTGATCCTTACTAGCTGGAAGTAAGGGAGATGGGGCATGAAGTTATTTCTAGGAGTTGGACACATACCAAGTTTAGCTCAGTTCTGGGCATCTTTGAAATCCCTATACAAACTTGTTCCTACATAGTAACTTGCATCTTTGAATGAGAAACTGCTTGCTTACAGCAACGTGCTATATGTTCTGAATGCCCGAATTGGGAATCTGTGTCAAAACTTTGTTAGGAATTATGTGATCCTTACTAGCTGGAAGTAAGGGAGATGGGGCATGAAGTTATTTCTAGGAGTTGGACACATACCAAGTTTAGCTCAGTTCTGGGCCTCTTTGAAATACCTATACAAACTTGTTCCTACATAGTAACTTGCATCTTTGAATGAAAATGTGCTTGCTTGCAGCAACGTGCTATATGTTCTGAATGCCCGAATAGGGAATCTGTGTCAAAACTTTGTTAGGAATTATGTGATCGTTACTAGCTGGAAGTAAGGGAGATGGGGCATGAAGTTATTTGTAGGAGTTGGACACATACCAAGTTTAGCTCAGTTCTGGGCATCTTTGAAATACCTATACAAACTTGTTCCTACATAGTAACTTGCATCTTTGAATGAGAATGTGCTTGCTTGCAGCAACGTGCTATATGTTCTGAATGCCCGAATAGGGAATCTGTGTCAAAACTTTGTTAGGAATTATGTGATCCTTACTAGCTGGAAGTAAGGGAGATGGGGCATGAAGTTATTTCTAGGAGTTGGACACATACCAAGTTTAGCTCAGTTCTGGGCATCTTTGAAATACCTATACAAACTTGTTCCTACATAGTAACTTGCATCTTTGAATGAGAATGTGCTTGCTTACAGCAACGTGCTATATGTTCTGAATGCCCGAATAGGGAATCTGTGTCAAAACTTTGTTAGGAATTATGTGATCCTTACTAGCTGGAAGTGAGGGAGATGGGGCATGAAGTTATTTCTAGGAGTTGGACACATACCAAGTTTAGCTCAGTTCTGGGCATCTTTGAAATACCTATACAAACTTGTTCCTACATAGTAACTTGCATCTTTGAATGAGAATGTGCTTGCTTACAGCAATGTGCTATATGTTCTGAATGCCCGAATTGGGTATCTGTGTCAAAACTTTGTTAGGAATTATGTGATCCTTACTAGCTGGAAGTGAGGGTGATGGGGCATGAAGTTATTTCTAGGAGTTGGACACATACCAAGTTTAGCTCAGTTCTGGGCATCTTTGAAATACCTATACAAACTTGTTCCTACATAGTAACTTGCAACTTTGAATGAGAATGTGCTTGCTTACAGCAACGTGCTATATGTTCTGAATGCCCGGATTGGGAATCTGTGTCAAAACTTTGTTAGGAATTATGTGATCCTTACTAGCTGGAAGTAAGGGAGATGGGGAACGAAGTTATTTTTAGGAGTTGGACACATACCAAGTTTAGCTCAGTTCTGGGCATCTTTGAAATACCTATACAAACTTGTTCCTACATAGTAACTTGCAACTTTGAATGAGAATGTGCTTGCTTACAGCAACGTGCTATATGTTCTGAATGCCCGAATTGGGAATCTGTGTCAAAACTTTGTTAGGAATTATGTGATCCTTACTAGCTGGAAGTAAGGGAGATGGGGCATGAAGTTATTTCTAGGAGTTGGACACATACCAAGTTTAGCTCAGTTCTGGGCATCTTTGAAATACCTATACAAACTTGTTCCTACATAGTAACTTGCATCTTTGAATGAGAATGTGCTTGCTTACAGCAACGTGCTATATGTTCTGAATGCCCGAATTGGGAATCTGTGTCAAAACTTTGTTAGGAATTATGTGATCCTTACTAGCTGGAAGTAAGGGAGATGGGGCATGAAGTTATTTCTAGGAGTTGGACACATACCAAGTTTAGCTCAGTTCTGGGCATCTTTGAAATACCTATACAAACTTGTTCCTACATAGTAACTTGCAACTTTGAATGAGAATGTGCTTGCTTACAGCAACGTGCTATATGTTCTGAATGCCCGAATTGGGAATCTGTGTCAAAACTTTGTTAGGAATTATGTGATCCTTACTAGCTGGAAGTAAGGGAGATGGGGCATGAAGTTATTTCTAGGAGTTGGACACATACCAAGTTTAGCTCAGTTCTGGGCATCTTTGAAATACCTATACAAACTTGTTCCTACATAGTAACTTGCAACTTTGAATGAGAATGTGCTTGCTTACAGCAACGTGCTATATGTTCTGAATGCCCGAATTGGGAATCTGTGTCAAAACTTTGTTAGGAATTATGTCATCCTTACTAGCTGGAAGTAAGGGAGATGGGGCATGAAGTTATTTCCAGGAGTTGGACACATACCAAGTTTAGCTCAGTTCTGGGCATCTTTGAAATACCTATACAAACTTGTTCCTACATAGTAACTTGCAACTTTGAATGAGAATGTGCTTGCTTACAGCAACGTGCTATATGTTCTGAATGCCCGAATTGGGAATCTGTGTCAAAACTTTGTTAGTAATTATGTGATCCTTACTAGCTGGAAGTAAGGGAGATGGGGCATGAAGTTATTTCTAGGAGTTGGACACATACCAAGTTTAGCTCAGTTCTGGGCATATTTGAAATACCTATAAAAACTTGTTCCTACATAGTAACTTGCAACTTTGAATGAGAATCTGCTTGCTTACAGCAACGTGCTATATGTTCTGAATGCCCGAATTGGGAATCTGTGTCAAAACTTTGTTAGGAATTATGTGATCCTTACTAGCTGGAAGTAAGGGAGATGGGGCATGAAGTTATTTCTAGGAGTTGGACACATACCAAGTTTAGCTCAGTTCTGGGCATCTTTGAAATACCTATACAAACTTGTTCCTACATAGTAACTTGCAACTTTGAATGAGAATCTGCTTGCTTACAGCAACGTGCTATATGTTCTGAATGCCCGAATTGGGAATCTGTGTCAAAACTTTGTTAGGAATTATGTGATCCTTACTAGCTGGAAGTAAGGGAGATGGGGAATGAAGTTATTTCTAGGAGTTGGACACATACCAAGTTTAGCTCAGTTCTGGGCATCTTTGAAATACCTATACAAACTTGTTCCTACATAGTAACTTGCATCTTTGAATGAGAATGTGCTTGCTTGCAGCAACGTGCTATATGTTCTGAATGCCCGAATAGGGAATCTGTGTCAAAACTTTGTTAGGAATTATGTGATCCTTACTAGCTGGAAGTAAGGGAGATGGGGCATGAAGTTATTTCTAGGAGTTGGACACATACCAAGTTTAGCTCAGTTCTGGGCATCTTTCAAATACCTATACAAACTTGTTCCTACATAGTAACTTGCATCTTTGAATGAGAATGTGCTTGCTTACAGCAACGTGCTATATGTTCTGAATGCCCGAATAGGGAATCTGTGTCAAAACTTTGTTAGGAATTATGTGATCCTTACTAGCTGGAAGTGAGGGAGATGGGGCATGAAGTTATTTCTAGGAGTTGGACACATACCAAGTTTAGCTCAGTTCTGGGCATCTTTGAAATACCTATACAAACTTGTTCCTACATAGTAACTTGCATCTTTGAATGAGAATGTGCTTGCTTACAGCAATGTGCTATATGTTCTGAATGCCCGAATTGGGTATCTGTGTCAAAACTTTGTTAGGAATTATGTGATCCTTACTAGCTGGAAGTGAGGGAGATGGGGCATGAAGTTATTTCTAGGAGTTGGACACATACCAAGTTTAGCTCAGTTCTGGGCATCTTTGAAATACCTATACAAACTTGTTCCTACATAGTAACTTGCAACTTTGAATGAGAATGTGCTTGCTTACAGCAACGTGCTATATGTTCTGAATGCCCGGATTGGGAATCTGTGTCAAAACTTTGTTAGGAATTATGTGATCCTTACTAGCTGGAAGTAAGGGAGATGGGGAACGAAGTTATTTTTAGGAGTTGGACACATACCAAGTTTAGCTCAGTTCTGGGCATCTTTGAAATACCTATACAAACTTGTTCCTACATAGTAACTTGCAACTTTGAATGAGAATGTGCTTGCTTACAGCAACGTGCTATATGTTCTGAATGCCCGAATTGGGAATCTGTGTCAAAACTTTGTTAGGAATTATGTGATCCTTACTAGCTGGAAGTAAGGGAGATGGGGCATGAAGTTATTTCTAGGAGTTGGACACATACCAAGTTTAGCTCAGTTCTGGGCATCTTTGAAATACCTATACAAACTTGTTCCTACATAGTAACTTGCATCTTTGAATGAGAATGTGCTTGCTTACAGCAACGTGCTATATGTTCTGAATGCCCAAATTGGGAATCTGTGTCAAAACTTTGTTAGGAATTATGTGATCCTTACTAGCTGGAAGTAAGGGAGATGGGGCATGAAGTTATTTCTAGGAGTTGGACACATACCAAGTTTAGCTCAGTTCTGGGCATCTTTGAAATACCTATACAAACTTGTTCCTACATAGTAACTTGCAACTTTGAATGAGAATGTGCTTGCTTACAGCAACGTGCTATATGTTCTGAATGCCCGAATTGGGAATCTGTGTCAAAACTTTGTTAGGAATTATGTGATCCTTACTAGCTGGAAGTAAGGGAGATGGGGCATGAAGTTATTTCTAGGAGTTGGACACATACCAAGTTTAGCTCAGTTCTGGGCATCTTTGAAATACCTATACAAACTTGTTCCTACATAGTAACTTGCAACTTTGAATGAGAATGTGCTTGCTTACAGCAACGTGCTATATGTTCTGAATGCCCGAATTGGGAATCTGTGTCAAAACTTTGTTAGGAATTATGTCATCCTTACTAGCTGGAAGTAAGGGAGATGGGGCATGAAGTTATTTCTAGGAGTTGGACACATACCAAGTTTAGCTCAGTTCTGGGCATCTTTGAAATACCTATACAAACTTGTTCCTACATAGTAACTTGCAACTTTGAATGAGAATGTGCTTGCTTACAGCAACGTGCTATATGTTCTGAATGCCCGAATTGGGAATCTGTGTCAAAACTTTGTTAGTAATTATGTGATCCTTACTAGCTGGAAGTAAGGGAGATGGGGCATGAAGTTATTTCTAGGAGTTGGACACATACCAAGTTTAGCTCAGTTCTGGGCATCTTTGAAATACCTATAAAAACTTGTTCCTACATAGTAACTTGCAACTTTGAATGAGAATCTGCTTGCTTACAGCAACGTGCTATATGTTCTGAATGCCCGAATTGGGAATCTGTGTCAAAACTTTGTTAGGAATTATGTGATCCTTACTAGCTGGAAGTAAGGGAGATGGGGCATGAAGTTATTTCTAGGAGTTGGACACATACCAAGTTTAGCTCAGTTCTGGGCATCTTTGAAATACCTATACAAACTTGTTCCTACATAGTAACTTGCAACTTTGAATGAGAATCTGCTTGCTTACAGCAACGTGCTATATGTTCTGAATGCCCGAATTGGGAATCTGTGTCAAAACTTTGTTAGGAATTATGTGATCCTTACTAGCTGGAAGTAAGGGAGATGGGGAATGAAGTTATTTCTAGGAGTTGGACACATACCAAGTTTAGCTCAGTTCTGGGCATCTTTGAAATACCTATACAAACTTGTTCCTACATAGTAACTTGCATCTTTGAATGAAAATGTGCTTGCTTACAGCAACGTGCTATATGTTCTGAATGCCCGAATTGGGAATCTGTGTCAAAACTTTGTTAGGAATTATGTGATCCTTACTAGCTGGAAGTAAGGGAGATGGGGCATGAAGTTATTTCTAGGAGTTGGACACATACCAAGTTTAGCTCAGTTCTGGGCATCTTTGAAATACCTATACAAACTTGTTCCTACATAGTAACTTGCATCTTTGAATGAGAAACTGCTTGCTTACAGCAACGTGCTATATGTTCTGAATGCCCGAATTGGGAATCTGTGTCAAAACTTTGTTAGGAATTATGTGATCCTTACTAGCTGGAAGTAAGGGAGATGGGGCATGAAGTTATTTCTAGGAGTTGGACACATACCAAGTTTAGCTCAGTTCTGGGCATCTTTGAAATACCTATACAAACTTGTTCCTACATAGTAACTTGCATCTTTGAATGAGAATGTGCTTGCTTACAGCAACGTGCTATATGTTCTTAATGCCCGAATTGGGAATCTGTATCAAAACTTTGTTAGTAATTATGTGATCCTTACTAGCTGGAAGTAAGGGAGATGGGGCATGAAGTTATTTCTAGGAGTTGGACACTTACCAAGTTTAGCTCAGTTCTGGGCATCTTTGAAATACCTAGACAAACTTGTTCCTACATAGTAACTTGCATCTTTGAATGAGAATGTGCTTGCTTACAGCAACGTGCTATATGTTCTGAATGCCCGAATTGGGAATCTGTGTCAAATCTTTGTTAGGAATTATGTGATCCTTACTAGCTGGAAGTAAGGGAGATGGGGCATGAAGTTATTTCTAGGAGTTGGACACATACCAAGTTTAGCTCAGTTCTGGGCATCTTTGAATTACCTATACAAACTTGTTCCTACATAGTAACTTGCATTTTTGAATGAGAATGTGCTTGCTTACAGCAACGTGCTATATGTTCTGAATGCCCGAATAGGGAATCTGTGTCAAATCTTTGTTAGGAATTATGTGATCCTTACTAGCTGGAAGTAAGGGAGATGGGGCATGAAGTTATTTCTAGGAGTTGGACACATACCAAGTTTAGCTCAGTTCTGGGCATCTTTGAAATACCTATACAAACTTGTTCCTACATAGTAACTTGCAACTTTGAATGAAAATGTGCTTGCTTACAGCAACGTGCTATATGTTCTGAATGCCCGAATTGGGAATCTGTGTCAAAACTTTGTTAGGAATTATGTGATCCTTACTAGCTGGAAGTAAGGGAGATGGGGCATGAAGTTATTTCTAGGAGTTGGACACATACCAAGTTTAGCTCAGCTCTGGGCATCTTTGAAATACCTATACAAACTTGTTCCTACATAGTAACTTGCAACTTTGAATGAGAATCTGCTTGCTTACAGCAACGTGCTATATCTTCTGAATGCCCGAATTGGGAATCTGTGTCAAAACTTTGTTAGGAATTATGTGATCCTTACTAGCTGGAAGTAAGGGAGATGGGGCATGAAGTTATTTCTAGGAGTTGGACACATACCAAGTTTAGCTCAGTTCTGGGCATCTTTGAAATACCTATAAAAACTTGTTCCTACATAGTAACTTGCAACTTTGAATGAGAATCTGCTTGCTTACAGCAACGTGCTATATGTTCTGAATGCCCGAATTGGGAATCTGTGTCAAAACTTTGTTAGGAATTATGTGATCCTTACTAGCTGGAAGTAAGGGAGATGGGGCATGAAGTTATTTCTAGGAGTTGGACACATACCAAGTTTAGCTCAGTTCTGGGCATCTTTGAAATACCTATACAAACTTGTTCCTACATAGTAACTTGCAACTTTGAATGAGAATCTGCTTGCTTACAGCAACGTGCTATATGTTCTGAATGCCCGAATTGGGAATCTGTGTCAAAACTTTGTTAGGAATTATGTGATCCTTACTAGCTGGAAGTAAGGGAGATGGGGAATGAAGTTATTTCTAGGAGTTGGACACATACCAAGTTTAGCTCAGTTCTGGGCATCTTTGAAATACCTATACAAACTTGTTCCTACATAGTAACTTGCATCTTTGAATGAAAATGTGCTTGCTTACAGCAACGTGCTATATGTTCTGAATGCCCGAATTGGGAATCTGTGTCAAAACTTTGTTAGGAATTATGTGATCCTTACTAGCTGGAAGTAAGGGAGATGGGGCATGAAGTTATTTCTAGGAGTTGGACACATACCAAGTTTAGCTCAGTTCTGGGCATCTTTGAAATACCTATACAAACTTGTTCCTACATAGTAACTTGCATCTTTGAATGAGAAACTGCTTGCTTACAGCAACGTGCTATATGTTCTGAATGCCCGAATTGGGAATCTGTGTCAAAACTTTGTTAGGAATTATGTGATCCTTACTAGCTGTAAGTAAGGGAGATGGGGCATGAAGTTATTTCTAGGAGTTGGACACATACCAAGTTTAGCTCAGTTCTGGGCCTCTTTGAAATACCTATACAAACTTGTTCCTACATAGTAACTTGCAACTTTGAATGAGAATGTGCTTGCTTACAGCAACGTGCTATATGTTCTGAATGCCCGAATTGGGAATCTGTGTCAAAACTTTGTTAGGAATTATGTGATCCTTACTAGCTGGAAGTAAGGGAGATGGGGCATGAAGTTATTTCTAGGAGTTGGACACATACCAAGTTTAGCTCAGTTCTGGGCCTCTTTGAAATACCTATACAAACTTGTTCCTACATAGTAACTTGCAACTTTGAATGAGAATGTGCTTGCTTACAGCAACGTGCTATATCTTCTGAATGCCCGAATTGGGAATCTGTGTCAAAACTTTGTTAGGAATTATGTGATCCTTACTAGCTGGAAGTAAGGGAGATGGGGCATGAAGTTATTTCTAGGATTTGGACACATACCAAGTTTAGCTCATTTCTGGGCATCTTTGAAATACCTATACAAACTTGTTACTACATAGTAACTTGCAACTTTGAATGAGAATGTGCTTGCTTACAGCAACGTGCTATATCTTCTGAATGCCCGAATTGGGAATCTGTGTCAAAACTTTGTTAGGAATTATGTGATCCTTACTAGCTGGAAGTAAGGGAGATGGGGCATGAAGTTATTTCTAGGATTTGGACACATACCAAGTTTAGCTCATTTCTGGGCATCTTTGAAATACCTATACAAACTTGTTACTACATAGTAACTTGCAACTTTGAATGAGAATGTGCTTGCTTGCAGCAACGTGCTATATGTTCTGAATGCCCGAATAGGGAATCTGTGTCAAAACTTTGTTAGGAATTATGTGATCCTTACTAGCTGGAAGTAAGGGAGATGGGGCATGAAGTTATTTCTAGGAGTTGGACACATACCAAGTTTAGCTCAGTTCTGGGCATCTTTGAAATACCTATACAAACTTGTTCCTACATAGTAACTTGCAACTTTGAATGAGAATGTGCTTGCTTGCAGCAACGTGCTATATGTTCTGAATGCCCGAATAGGGAATCTGTGTCAAAACTTTGTTAGGAATTATGTGATCGTTACTAGCTGGAAGTAATGGAGATGGGGCATGAAGTTATTTGTAGGAGTTGGACACATACCAAGTTTAGCTCAGTTCTGGGCATCTTTGTAATACCTATACAAACTTGTTCCTACATAGTAACTTGCATCTTTGAATGAGAATGTGCTTGCTTGCAGCAACGTGCTATATGTTCTGAATGCCCGAATAGGGAATCTGTGTCAAAACTTTGTTAGGAATTATGTGATCCTTACTAGCTGGAAGTAAGGGAGATGGGGCATGAAGTTATTTCTAGGAGTTGGACACATACCAAGTTTAGCTCAGTTCTGGGCATCTTTGAAATACCTATACAAACTTGTTCCTACATAGTAACTTGCATCTTTGAATGAGAATGTGCTTGCTTACAGCAACGTGCTATATGTTCTGAATGCCCGAATAGGGAATCTGTGTCAAAACTTTGTTAGGAATTATGTGATCCTTACTAGCTGGAAGTAAGGGAGATGGGGCATGAAGTTATTTCTAGGAGTTGGACACATACCAAGTTTAGCTCAGTTCTGGGCATCTTTGAAATACCTATACAAACTTGTTCCTACATAGTAACTTGCAACTTTGAATGAGAATGTGCTTGCTTACAGCAACGTGCTATATGTTCTGAATGCCCGAATTGGGTATCTGTGTCAAAACTTTGTTAGGAATTATGTGATCCTTACTAGCTGGAAGTAAGGGAGATGGGGCATGAAGTTATTTCTAGGAGTTGGACACATACCAAGTTTAGCTCAGTTCTGGGCATCTTTGAAATACCTATACAAACTTGTTCCTACATAGTAACTTGCAACTTTGAATGAGAATGTGCTTGCTTACAGCAACGTGCTATATGTTCTGAATGCCCGAATTGGGTATCTGTGTCAAAACTTTGTTAGGAATTATGTGATCCTTACTAGCTGGAAGTAAGGGAGATGGGGCATGAAGTTATTTCTAGGAGTTGGACACATACCAAGTTTAGCTCAGTTCTGGGCATCTTTGAATTACCTATACAAACTTGTTCCTACATAGTAACTTGCAACTTTGAATGAGAATGTGCTTGCTTACAGCAACGTGCTATATGTTCTGAATGCCCGAATTGGGAATCTGTGTCAAAACTTTGTTAGGAATTATGTGATCCTTACTAGCTGGAAGTAAGGGAGATGGGGCATGAAGTTATTTCTAGGAGTTGGACACATACCAAGTTTAGCTCAGTTCTGGGCATCTTTGAAATACCTATACAAACTTGTTCCTACATAGTAACTTGCAACTTTGAATGAGAATGTGCTTGCTTACAGCAACGTGCTATATGTTCTGAATGCCCGAATTGGGAATCTGTGTCAAAACTTTGTTAGGAATTATGTGATCCTTACTAGCTGGAAGTAAGGGAGATTGGGCATGAAGTTATTTCTAGGAGTTGGACACATACCAAGTTTAGCTCAGTTCTGGGCATCTTTGAAATACCTATACAAACTTGTTCCTACATAGTAACTTGCATCTTTGAATGAGAATGTGCTTGCTTACAGCAACGTGCTATATGTTCTGAATGCCCGAATTGGGAATCTGTGTCAAAACTTTGTTAGGAATTATGTGATCCTTACTAGCTGGAAGTAAGGGAGATGGGGCATGAAGTTATTTCTAGGAGTTGGACACATACCAAGTTTAGCTCAGTTCTGGGCATCTTTGAAATACCTATACAAACTTGTTCCTACATAGTAACTTGCAACTTTGAATGAGAATCTGCTTGCTTACAGCAACGTGCTATATCTTCTGAATGCCCGAATTGGGAATCTGTGTCAAAACTTTGTTAGGAATTATGTGATCCTTACTAGCTGGAAGTAAGGGAGATGGGGCATGAAGTTATTTCTAGGAGTTGGACACATACCAAGTTTAGCTCAGTTCTGGGCATCTTTGAAATACCTATACAAACTTGTTCCTACATAGTAACTTGCAACTTTGAATGAAAATGTGCTTGCTTACAGCAACGTGCTATATGTTCTGAATGCCCGAATTGGGAATCTGTGTCAAAACTTTGTTAGGAATTATGTGATCCTTACTAGCTGGAAGTAAGGGAGATGGGGCATGAAGTTATTTCTAGGAGTTGGACACATACCAAGTTTAGCTCAGTTCTGGGCATCTTTGAAATACCTATACAAACTTGTTCCTACATAGTAACTTGCAACTTTGAATGAGAATGTGCTTGCTTACAGCAACGTGCTATATGTTCTGAATGCCCGAATTGGGAATCTGTGTCAAAACTTTGTTAGTAATTATGTGATCCTTACTAGCTGGAAGTAAGGGAGATGGGGCATGAAGTTATTTCTAGGAGTTGGACACATACCAAGTTTAGCTCAGTTCTGTGCATCTTTGAAATACCTATACAAACTTGTTCCTACATAGTAACTTGCGTCTTTGAATGAGAATGTGCTTGCTTACAGCAACGTGCTATATGTTCTGAATGCCCGAATTGGGAATCTGTGTCAAAACTTTGTTAGGAATTATGTGATCCTTACTAGCTGGAAGTAAGGGAGATGGGGCATGAAGTTATTTCTAGGAGTTGGACACTTACCAAGTTTAGCTCAGTTCTGGGCATCTTTGAAATACCTAGACAAACTTGTTCCTACATAGTAACTTGCATCTTTGAATGAGAATGTGCTTGCTTACAGCAACGTGCTATATGTTCTGAATGCCCGAATTGGGAATCTGTGTCAAATCTTTGTTAGGAATTATGTGATCCTTACTAGCTGGAAGTAAGGGAGATGGGGCATGAAGTTATTTCTAGGAGTTGGACACATACCAAGTTTAGCTCAGTTCCTGGGCATCTTTGAATTACCTATAGAAACTTGTTCCTACATAGTAACTTGCATTTTTGAATGAGAATGTGCTTGCTTACAGCAACGTGCTATATGTTCTGAATGCCCGAATTGGGAATCTGTGTCAAATCTTTGTTAGGAATTATGTGATCCTTACTAGCTGGAAGTAAGGGAGATGGGGCATGAAGTTATTTCTAGGAGTTGGACACATACCAAGTTTAGCTCAGTTCTGGGCATCTTTGAAATACCTATACAAACTTGTTCCTACATAGTAACTTGCAACTTTGAATGAAAATGTGCTTGCTTACAGCAACGTGCTATATGTTCTGAATGCCCGAATTGGGAATCTGTGTCAAAACTTTGTTAGGAATTATGTGATCCTTACTAGCTGGAAGTAAGGGAGATGGGGCATGAAGTTATTTCTAGGAGTTGGACACATACCAAGTTTAGCTCAGTTCTGGGCATCTTTGAAATACCTATACAAACTTGTTCCTACATAGTAACTTGCAACTTTGAATGAGAATCTGCTTGCTTACAGCAACGTGCTATATGTTCTGAATGCCCGAATTGGGAATCTGTGTCAAAACTTTGTTAGGAATTATGTGATCCTTACTAGCTGGAAGTAAGGGAGATGGGGCATGAAGTTATTTCTAGGAGTTGGACACATACCAAGTTTAGCTCAGTTCTGGGCATCTTTGAAATACCTATACAAACTTGTTCCTACATAGTAACTTGCATCTTTGAATGAGAATGAGCTTGCTTACAGCAACGTGCTATATGTTCTGAATGCCCGAATTGGGAATCTGTGTCAAATCTTTGTTAGGAATTATGTGATCCTTACTAGCTGGAAGTAAGGGAGATGGGGCAGGAAGTTATTTCTAGGAGTTGGACACATACCAAGTTTAGCTCAGTTCTGGGCATCTTTGAATTACCTATACAAACTTGTTCCTACATAGTAACTTGCATCTTTGAATGAGAATGTGCTTGCTTACAGCAACGTGCTATATGTTCTGAATGCCCGAATTGGGAATCTGTGTCAAATCTTTGTTAGGAATTATGTGATCCTTACTAGCTGGAAGTAAGGGAGATGGGGCATGAAGTTATTTCTAGGAGTTGGACACATACCAAGTTTAGCTCAGTTCTGGGCATCTTTGAATTACCTATACAAACTTGTTCCTACATAGTAACTTGCATCTTTGAATGAGAATGTGCTTGCTTACAGCAACGTGCTATATGTTCTGAATGCCCGAATTGGGAATCTGTGTCAAAACTTTGTTAGGAATTATGTGATCCTTACTAGCTGGAAGTAAGGGAGATCGGGCATGAAGTTATTTCTAGGAGTTGGACACATACCAAGTTTAGCTCAGTTCTGGGCATCTTTGAACTACCTATACAAACTTGTTCCTACATAGTAACTTGCATCTTTGAATGAGAATGTGCTTGCTTACAGCAACGTGCTATATGTTCTGAATGCCCGAATTCGGAATCTGTGTCAAAACTTTGTTAGGAATTATGTGATCCTTACTAGCTGGAAGTAAGGGAGATGGGGCATGAAGTTATTTCTAGGAGTTGGACACATACCAAGTTTAGCTCAGTTCTGGGCATCTTTGAAATACCTATACAAACTTGTTCCTACATAGTAACTTGCATCTTTGAATGAGAATGTGCTTGCTTACAGCAACGTGCTATATGTTCTGAATGCCCGAATTGGGAATCTGTGTCAAAACTTTGTTAGGAATTATGTGATCCTTACTAGCTGGAAGTAAGGGAGATGGGGCATGAAGTTATTTCTAGGAGTTGGACACATAGCAAGTTTAGCTCAGTTCTGGGCATCTTCAAATACCTAGACAAACTTGTTCCTACATAGTAACTTGCATCTTTGCATGAGAATGTGCTTGCTTACAGCAACGTGCTATATGTTCTGAATGCCCGAATTGGGAATCTGTGTCAAAACTTTGTTAGGAATTATGTGATCCTTACTAGCTGGAAGTAAGGGAGATGGGGCATGAAGTTATTTCTAGGAGTTGGACACATACCAAGTTTAGCTCAGTTCTGGGCATCTTTGAAATACCTATACAAACTTGTTCCTACATAGTAACTTGCATCTTTGAATGAGAATCTGCTTGCTTACAGCAACGTGCTATATGTTCTGAATGCCCGAATTGGGAATCTGTGTCAAAACTTTGTTAGGAATTATGTGATCCTTACTAGCTGGAAGTAAGGCAGATGGGGCATGAAGTTATTTCTAGGAGTTGGACACATACCAAGTTTAGCTCAGTTCTGGGCATCTTTGAAATACCTATACAAACTTGTTCATACATAGTAACTTGCAACTTTGAATGAAAATGTGCTTGCTTACAGCAACGTGCTATATGTTCTGAATGCCCGAATTGGGAATCTGTGTCAAAACTTTGTTAGGAATTATATGATACTTACTAGGTGGAAGTAAGGGAGATGGGGCATGAAGTTATTTCTAGGAGTTGGACACATACCAAGTTTAGCTCAGTTCTGGGCATCTTTGAAATACCTATACAAACTTGTTCCTACATAGTAACTTGCAACTTTGAATGAAAATGTGCTTGCTTACAGCAACGTGCTATATGTTCTGAATGCCCGAATTGGGAATCTGTGTCAAAACTTTGTTAGGAATTATGTGATCCTTACTAGCTGGAAGTAAGGGAGATGGGGCATGAAGTTATTTCTAGGAGTTGGACACATACCAAGTTTAGCTCAGTTCTGGGCATCTTTGAAATACCTATACAAACTTGTTCCTACATAGTAACTTGCATCTTTGAATGAGAATGTGCTTGCTTACAGCAACGTGCTATATGTTCTGAATGCCCGAATTGGCAATCTGTGTCAAAACTTTGTTAGAAATTATGTGATCCTTACTAGCTGGAAGTAAGGGAGATGCGGCATGAAGTTATTTCTAGGAGTTGGACACATACCAAGTTTAGCTCAGTTCTGGGCATCTTTGAAATACCTATACAAACTTGTTCCTACATAGTAACTTGCAACTTTGAATGAGAATGTGCTTGCTTACAGCAACGTGCTATATGTTCTGAATGCCCGAATTGGGAATCTGTGTCAAAACTTTGTTAGGAATTATGTGATCCTTACTAGCTAGAAGTAAGGGAGATGGAGCATGAAGTTATTTCTAGGAGTTGGACACATACCAAGTTTAGCTCAGTTCTGGGCATCTTTGAAATACCTATACAAACTTGTTCCTACATAGTAACTTGCAACTTTGAATGAGAATCTGCTTGCTTACAGCAACGTGCTATATGTTCTGAATGCCCGAATTGGGAATCTGTGTCAAAACTTTGTTAGGAATTATGTGATCCTTACTAGCTGGAAGTAAGGGAGATGGGGCATGAAGTTATTTCTAGGAGTTGGACACATACCAAGTTTAGCTCAGTTCTGGGCATCTTTGAAATACCTATACAAACTTGTTCCTACATAGTAACTTGCAACTTTGAATGAGAATCTGCTTGCTTACAGCAACGTGCTATATGTTCTGAATGCCCGAATTGGGAATCTGTGTCAAAACTTTGTTAGGAATTATGTGATCCTTACTAGCTGGAAGTAAGGGAGATGCGGCATGAAGTTATTTCCAGGAGTTGGACACATACCAAGTTTAGCTCAGTTCTGGGCATCTTTGAAATCCCTATACAAACTTGTTCCTACATAGTAACTTGCAACTTTGAATGAGAATGTGCTTGCTTACAGCAACGTGCTATATGTTCTGAATGCCCGAATTGGGAATCTGTGTCAAAACTTTGTTAGGAATTATGTGATCCTTACTAGCTGGAAGGAAGGGAGAGGCGGCATGAAGTTATTTCTAGGAGTTGGACACATACCAAGTTTAGCTCAGTTCTGGGCATCTTTGAAATACCTATACAAACTTGTTCCTACATAGTAACTTGCAACTTTGAATGAGAATGTGCTTGCTTACAGCAACGTGCTATATGTTCTGAATGCCCGAATTGGGAATCTGTGTCAAAACTTTGTTAGGAATTATGTGATCCTTACTAGCTGGAAGTAAGGGAGATGGGGCATGAAGTTATTTCTAGGAGATGGACACATACCAAGTTTAGCTCAGTTCTGGACATCTTTGAAATACCTATACAAACTTGTTCCTACATAGTAACTTGCATCTTTGAATGAGAATGTGCTTGCTTACAGCAACGTGCTATATGTTCTGAATGCCCGAATTGGGAATCTGTGTCAAAACTTTGTTAGGAATTATGTGATCCTTACTAGCTGGAAGTAAGGGAGATGCGGCATGAAGTTATTTCCAGGAGTTGGACACATACCAAGTTTAGCTCAGTTCTGGGCATCTTTGAAATCCCTATACAAACTTGTTCCTACATAGTAACTTGCAACTTTGAATGAGAATGTGCTTGCTTACAGCAACGTGCTATATGTTCTGAATGCCCGAATTGGGAATCTGTGTCAAAACTTTGTTAGGAATTATGTGATCCTTACTAGCTGGAAGTAAGGGAGAGGCGGCATGAAGTTATTTCTAGGAGTTGGACACATACCAAGTTTAGCTCAGTTCTGGGCATCTTTGAAATACCTATACAAACTTGTTCCTACATAGTAACTTGCAACTTTGAATGAGAATGTGCTTGCTTACAGCAACGTGCTATATGTTCTGAATGCCCGAATTGGGAATCTGTGTCAAAACTTTGTTAGGAATTATGTGATCCTTACTAGCTGGAAGTAAGGGAGAGGCGGCATGAAGTTATTTCTAGGAGTTGGACACATACCAAGTTTAGCTCAGTTCTGGACATCTTTGAAATACCTATACAAACTTGTTCCTACATAGTAACTTGCATCTTTGAATGAGAATGTGCTTGCTTACAGCAACGTGCTATATGTTCTGAATGCCCGAATTGGGAATCTGTGTCAAAACTTTGTTAGGAATTATGTGATCCTTACTAGCTGGAAGTAAGGGAGATGCGGCATGAAGTTATTTCCAGGAGTTGGACACATACCAAGTTTAGCTCAGTTCTGGGCATCTTTGAAATCCCTATACAAACTTGTTCCTACATAGTAACTTGCAACTTTGAATGAGAATGTGCTTGCTTACAGCAACGTGCTATATGTTCTGAATGCCCGAATTGGGAATCTGTGTCAAAACTTTGTTAGGAATTATGTGATCCTTACTAGCTGGAAGTAAGGGAGAGGCGGCATGAAGTTATTTCTAGGAGTTGGACACCTACCAAGTTTAGCTCAGTTCTGGGCATCTTTGAAATACCTATACAAACTTGTTCCTACATAGTAACTTGCAACTTTGAATGAGAATGTGCTTGCTTACAGCAACGTGCTATATGTTCTGAATGCCCGAATTGGGAATCTGTGTCAAAACTTTGTTAGGAATTATGTGATCCTTACTAGCTGGAAGTAAGGGAGATGGGGCATGAAGTTATTTCTAGGAGTTGGACACATACCAAGTTTAGCTCAGTTCTGGACATCTTTGAAATACCTATACAAACTTGTTCCTACATAGTAACTTGCATCTTTGCATGAGAATGTGCTTGCTTAAAGCAACGTGCTATATGTTCTGAATGCCCGAATTGGGAATTTGTGTCAAAACTTTGTTAGGAATTATGTGATCCTTACTAGCTGGAAGTAAGGGAGATGCGGCATGAAGTTATTTCTAGGAGTTGGACACATACCAAGTTTAGCTCAGTTCTGGGCATCTTTGAAATCCCTATACAAACTTGTTCCTACATAGTAACTTGCAACTTTGAATGAGAATGTGCTTGCTTACAGCAACGTGCTATATGTTCTGAATGCCCGAATTGGGAATCTGTGTCAAAACTTTGTTAGGAATTATGTGATCCTTACTAGCTGGAAGTAAGGGAGAGGCGGCATGAAGTTATTTCTAGGAGTTGGACACATACCAAGTTTAGCTCAGTTCTGGGCATCTTTGAAATACCTATACAAACTTGTTCCTACATAGTAACTTGCAACTTTGAATGAGAATGTGCTTGCTTACAGCAACGTGCTATATGTTCTGAATGCCCGAATTGGGAATCTGTGTCAAAACTTTGTTAGGAATTATGTGATCCTTACTAGCTGGAAGTAAGGGAGATGGGGCATGAAGTTATTTCTAGGAGTTGGACACATACCAAGTTTAGCTCAGTTCTGGACATCTTTGAAATACCTATACAAACTTGTTCCTACATAGTAACTTGCATCTTTGAATGAGAATGTGCTTGCTTACAGCAACGTGCTATATGTTCTGAATGCCCGAATTGGGAATCTGTGTCAAAACTTTGTTAGGAATTATGTGATCCTTACTAGCTGGAAGTAAGGGAGATGCGGCATGAAGTTATTTCCAGGAGTTGGACACATACCAAGTTTAGCTCAGTTCTGGGCATCTTTGAAATCCCTATACAAACTTGTTCCTACATAGTAACTTGCAACTTTGAATGAGAATGTGCTTGCTTACAGCAACGTGCTATATGTTCTGAATGCCCGAATTGGGAATCTGTGTCAAAACTTTGTTAGGAATTATGTGATCCTTACTAGCTGGAAGTAAGGGAGATGGGGCATGAAGTTATTTCTAGGAGTTGGACACATACCAAGTTTAGCTCAGTTCTGGGCATCTTTGAAATACCTATACAAACTTGTTCCTACATAGTAACTTGCAACTTTGAATGAGAATGTGCTTGCTTACAGCAACGTGCTATATGTTCTGAATGCCCGAATTGGGAATCTGTGTCAAAACTTTGTTAGGAATTATGTGATCCTTACTAGCTGGAAGTAAGGGAGATGGGGCATGAAGTTATTTCTAGGAGTTGGACACATACCAAGTTTAGCTCAGTTCTGGACATCTTTGAAATACCTATACAAACTTGTTCCTACATAGTAACTTGCATCTTTGAATGAGAATGTGCTTGCTTACAGCAACGTGCTATATGTTCTGAATGCCCTGCCCGAATTGGGAATCTGTGTCAAAACTTTGTTAGGAATTATGTGATCCTTACTAGCTGGAAGTAAGGGAGATGCGGCATGAAGTTATTTCCAGGAGTTGGACACATACCAAGTTTAGCTCAGTTCTGGGCATCTTTGAAATCCCTATACAAACTTGTTCCTACATAGTAACTTGCAACTTTGAATGAGAATGTGCTTGCTTACAGCAACGTGCTATATGTTCTGAATGCCCGAATTGGGAATCTGTGTCAAAACTTTGTTAGGAATTATGTGATCCTTACTAGCTGGAAGTAAGGGAGAGGCGGCATGAAGTTATTTCTAGGAGTTGGACACATACCAAGTTTAGCTCAGTTCTGGGCATCTTTGAAATACCTATACAAACTTGTTCCTACATAGTAACTTGCAACTTTGAATGAGAATGTGCTTGCTTACAGCAACGTGCTATATGTTCTGAATGCCCGAATTGGGAATCTGTGTCAAAACTTTGTTAGGAATTATGTGATCCTTACTAGCTGGAAGTAAGGGAGATGGGGCATGAAGTTATTTCTAGGAGTTGGACACATACCAAGTTTAGCTCAGTTCTGGACATCTTTGAAATGCCTATACAAACTTGTTCCTACATAGTAACTTGCATCTTTGAATGAGAATGTGCTTGCTTACAGCAACGTGCTATATGTTCTGAATGCCCGAATTGGGAATCTGTGTCAAAACTTTGTTAGGAATTATGTGATCCTTACTGGCTGGAAGTAAGGGAGATGGGGCATGAAGTTATTTCTAGGAGTTGGACACATACCAAGTTTAGCTCAGTTCTGGGCTTCTTTGAAATACCTTTAGAAACTTGTTCCTACATAGTAACTTGCAACTTTGAATGAGAATGTGCTTGCTTACAGCAACGTGCTATATGTTCTGAATGCCCGAATTGGGAATCTGTGTCAAAACTTTGTTAGGAATTATGTGATCCTTACTAGCTGGAAGTAAGGGAGATGGGGCATGAAGTTATTTCTAGGAGTTGGACACATACCAAGTTTAGCTCAGTTCTGGGCATCTTTGAAATACCTATACAAATTGTTCCTACATAGTAACTTGCAACTTTGAATGAGAATGTGCTTGCTTACAGCAACGTGCTATATGTTCTGAATGCCCGAATTGGGAATCTGTGTCAAAACTTTGTTAGGAATTATGTGATCCTTACTAGCTGGAAGTAAGGGAGATGGGGCATGAAGTTATTTCTAGGAGTTGGACACATACCAAGTTTAGCTCAGTTCTGGACATCTTTGAAATACCTATACAAACTTGTTCCTACATAGTAACTTGCATCTTTGAATGAGAATGTGCTTGCTTACAGCAACGTGCTATATGTTCTGAATGCCCGAATTGGGAATCTGTGTCAAAACTTTGTTAGGAATTATGTGATCCTTACTAGCTGGAAGTAAGGAGGTGCGGCATGAAGTTATTTCCAGGAGTTGGACACATACCAAGTTTAGCTCAGTTCTGGGCATCTTTGAAATCCCTATACAAACTTGTTCCTACATAGTAACTTGCAACTTTGAATGAGAATGTGCTTGCTTACAGCAACGTGCTATATGTTCTGAATGCCCGAATTGGGAATCTGTGTCAAAACTTTGTTAGGAATTATGTGATCCTTACTAGCTGGAAGTAAGGGAGATGGGGCATGAAGTTATTTCTAGGAGTTGGACACATACCAAGTTTAGCTCAGTTCTGGGCATCTTTGAAATACCTATACAAACTTGTTCCTACATAGTAACTTGGAACTTTGAATGAGAATGTGCTTGCTTACAGCAACGTGCTATATGTTCTGAATGCCCGAATTGGGAATCTGTGTCAAAACTTTGTTAGGAATTATGTGATCCTTACTGGCTGGAAGTAAGGGAGATGGGGCATGAAGTTATTTCTAGGAGTTGGACACATACCAAGTTTAGCTCAGTTCTGGGCATCTTTGAAATACCTTTAGAAACTTGTTCCTACATAGTAACTTGCAACTTTGAATGAGAATGTGCTTGCTTACAGCAACGTGCTATATGTTCTGAATGCCCGAGTTGGGAATCTGTGTCAAAACTTTGTTAGGAATTATGTGATCCTTACTAGCTGGAAGTAAGGGAGATGGGGCATGAAGTTATTTCTAGGAGTTGGACACATACCAAGTTTAGCTCAGTTCTGGGCATCTTTGAAATACCTATACAAACTTGTTCCTACATAGTAACTTGCATCTTTGAATGAGAATGTGCTTGCTTAAAGCAACGAGCTATATGTTCTGAATGCCCGAATTGGGAATCTGTGTCAAAACTTTGTTAGGAATTATATGATCCTTACTAGCTGGAAGTAAGGGAGATGGGGCATGAAGTTATTTCTAGGAGTTGGACACATACCAAGTTTAGCTCAGTTCTGGGCATCTTTGAAATACCTATACAAACTTGTTCCTACATAGTAACTTGCAACTTTGAATGAAAATGTGCTTGCTTACAGCAACGTGCTATATGTTCTGAATGCCCGAATTGGGAATCTGTGTCAAAACTTTCTTAGGAATTATGTGATCCTTACTAGCTGGAAGTAAGGGAGATGGGGCATGAAGTTATTTCTAGGAGTTGGACACATACCAAGTTTAGCTCAGTTCTGGGCATCTTTGAAATACCTATACAAACTTGTTCCTACATAGTAACTTGCATCTTTGAATGAGAATGTGCTTGCTTACAGCAACGTGCTATATGTTCTGAATGCCCGAATTGGCAATCTGTGTCAAAACTTTGTTAGGAATTATGTGATCCTTACTAGCTGGAAGTAAGGGAGATGGGGCATGAAGTTATTTCTAGGAGTTGGACACATACCAAGTTTAGCTCAGTTCTGGGCATCTTTGAAATACCTTTAGAAACTTGTTCCTACATAGTAACTTGCAACTTTGAATGAGAATGTGCTTGCTTACAGCAACGTGCTATATGTTCTGAATGCCCGAGTTGGGAATCTGTGTCAAAACTTTGTTAGGAATTATGTGATCCTTACTAGCTGGAAGTAAGGGAGATGGGGCATGAAGTTATTTCCAGGAGTTGGACACATACCAAGTTTAGCTCAGTTCTGGGCATCTTTGAAATACCTATACAAACTTGTTCCTACATAGTAACTTGCATCTTTGAATGAGAATGTGCTTGCTTAAAGCAACGTGCTATATCTTCTGAATGCCCGAATTGGGAATCTGTGTCAAAACTTTGTTAGGAATTATATGATCCTTACTAGCTGGAAGTAAGGGAGATGGGGCATGAAGTTATTTCTAGGAGTTGGACACATACCAAGTTTAGCTCAGTTCTGGGCATCTTTGAAATACCTATACAAACTTGTTCCTACATAGTAACTTGCAACTTTGAATGAAAATGTGCTTGCTTACAGCAACGTGCTATATGTTCTGAATGCCCGAATTGGGAATCTGTGTCAAAACTTTCTTAGGAATTATGTGATCCTTACTAGCTGGAAGTAAGGGAGATGGGGCATGAAGTTATTTCTAGGAGTTGGACACATACCAAGTTTAGCTCAGTTCTGGGCATCTTTGAAATACCTATACAAACTTGTTCCTACATAGTAACTTGCATCTTTGAATGAGAATGTGCTTGCTTACAGCAACGTGCTATATGTTCTGAATGCCCGAATTGGCAATCTGTGTCAAAACTTTGTTAGGAATTATGTGATCCTTACTAGCTGGAAGTAAGGGAGATGGGGCATGAAGTTATTTCTAGGAGTTGGACACATACCAAGTTTAGCTCAGTTCTGGGCATCTTTGAAATACCTATACAAACTTGTTCCTACATAGTAACTTGCAACTTTGAATGAGAATGTGCTTGCTTACAGCAACGTGCTATATGTTCTGAATGCCCGAATTGGGAATCTGTGTCAAAACTTTGTTAGGAATTATGTGATCCTTACGAGCTGGAAGTAAGTGAGTTGGGGCATGAAGGTATTTCTAGGAGTTGGACACATACGAAGTTTAGCACAGTTCTGGGCATCTTTGAAATACCTATACAAACTTGTTCCTACATAGTAACTTGCAACTTTGAATGAGAATGTGCTTGCTTACAGCAACGTGCTATATGTTCTGAATGCCCGAATTGGGAATCTGTGTCAAAACTTTGTTAGGAATTATGTGATCCTTACTAGCTGGAAGTAAGTGAGATGCGGCATGAAGTTATTTCTAGGAGTTGGAGACATACAACGTTTAGCTCAGTTCTGGGCATCTTTGAAATACCTATACAAACTTGTTCGTACATAGTAACTTGCAACTTTGAATGAGAATGTGCTTGCTTGCAGCAACGTGCTATATGTTCTGAATGCACGAATTGGGAATCTGTGTCAAAACTTTGTTAGGAATTATGTGATCCTTACTAGCTGGAAGTAAGGGAGATGGGGCATGAAGTTATTTCTAGGAGTTGGACACATACCAAGTTTAGCTCAGTTCTGGGCATCTTTGAAATACCTATACAAACCTGTTCCTACATAGTAACTTGCAACTTTGAATGAGAATGTGCTTGCTTACAGCAACGTGCTATGTGTTCTTAATGCCCGAATTGGGAATCTGTGTCAAAATTTGTTAGGAATAATATGATCCTTATTAGCTGGAAGTAAGGGAGTTGGGGCATTAAGGTATTTCTAGGAGTTGGACACATACCAAGTTTAGCTCAGTTCTGGGCATCTTTGAAATACCTATACAAACTTGTTCCTACATAGTAACTTGCAACTTTGAATGAGAATGTGCTTGCTTACAGCAACGTGCTATATGTTCTGAATGCCCGAATTGGGAATCTGTGTCAAATCTTTGTTAGGAATCATGTGATCCTTACTAGCTGGAAGTAAGGGAGATGGGGCATTAAGTTATTTCTAGGAGTTGGACACATACCAAGTTTAGCTCAGTTCTGGGCATCTTTGAAATACCTATACAAACTTGTTCCTACATAGTAACTTGCAACTTTGAAGGAGAATGTGCTTGCTTACAGCAACGTGCTATATGTTCTGAATGCCCGAATTGGGAATCTGTGTCAAAACTTTGTTAGGAATCATGTGATCCTTACTAGCTGGAAGTAAGTGAGATGGGGCATGAAGTTATTTCTAGGAGTTGGACACATACCAAGTTTAGCTCAGTTCTGGGCATCTTTGAAATACCTATACAAACTTGTTCCTACATAGTAACTTGCAACTTTGTATGAAAATGTGCTTGCTTACAGCAACGTGCTATATGTTCTGAATGCCCGAATTGGGAATCTGTGTCAAATCTTTGTTAGGAATCATGTGATCCTTACTAGCTGGAAGTAAGGGAGATGGGGCATGAAGTTATTTCTAGGAGTTGGACACATACCAAGTTTAGCTCAGTTCTGGGCATCTTTGAAATACCTATACAAACTTGTTCCTACATAGTAACTTGCAACTTTGAAGGAGAATGTGCTTGCTTGCAGCAACGTGCTATATGTTTTGAATGCCCGAATTGGGAATCTGTGTCAAAACTTTGTTAGAAATCATGTGATCCTTACTAGCTGGAAGTAAGGGAGATGGGGCATGAAGTTATTTCTAGGAGTTGGACACATACCAAGTTTAGCTCAGTTCTGGGCATCTTTGAAATACCTATACAAACTTGTTCCTACATAGTAACTTGCAACTTTGAATGAGAATGTGCTTGCTTACAGCAACGTGCTATATGTTCTGAATGCCCGAATTGGGAATCTGTGTCAAATCTTTGTTAGGAATCATGTGATCCTTACTAGCTGGAAGTAAGGGAGATGGGGCATGAAGTTATTTCTAGGAGTTGGACACATACCAAGTTTAGCTCAGTTCTGGGCATCTTTGAAATACCTATACAAACTTGTTCCTACATAGTAACTTGCAACTTTGAAGGAGAATGTGCTTGCTTACAGCAACGTGCTATATGTTCTGAATGCCCGAATTGGGAATCTGTGTCAAAACTTTGTTAGGAATCATGTGATCCTTACTAGCTGGAAATAAGGGAGATGGGGCATGAAGTTATTTCTAGGAGTTGGACACATACCAAGTTTAGCTCAGTTCTGGGCATCTTTGAAATACCTATACAAACTTGTTCCTACATAGTAACTTGCAACTTTGAATGAGAATGTGCTTGCTTGCAGCAACGTGCTATATGTTCTGAATGCCCGTATAGGGAATCTGTGTCAAAACTTTGTTAGGAATTATGTGATCCTTACTAGCTGGAAGTAAGGGAGATGGAGCATGAAGTTATTTCTTGGAGTTGGACACCTACCAAGTTTAGCTCAGTTCTGGGCATCTTTGAAATACCTATACAAACTTGTTCCTACCTAGTAACTTGCATCTTTGAATGAGAATGTGCTTGCTTACAGCAACGTGCTATATGTTCTGAATGCCCGAATTGGGAATCTGTGTCAAAAGTTTGTTAGGAATTATGTGATCCTTACTAGCTGGAAGTAAGGGAGATGGGGCATGAAGTTATTTCTAGGAGTTGGACACATACCAAGTTTAGCTCAGTTCTGGGCATCTTTGAAATACCTATACAAACTTGTTCCTACATAGTAACTTGCATCTTTGAATGAGAATCTGCTTGCTTACAGTAACGTGCTATATGTTCTGAATGCCCGAATTGGGAATCTGTGTCAAAACTTTGTTAGGAATTATGTGATCCTTACTAGCTGGAAGTAAGGGAGATGGGGCAGGAAGTTATTTCTAGGAGTTGGACACATACCAAGTTTAGCTCAGTTCTGGGCATCTTTGAAATACCTATACAAACTTGTTCCTACATAGTAACTTGCAACTTTGAATGAGAATGTGCTTGCTTACAGCAACGTGCTATATGTTCTGAATGCCCGAATTGGGAATCTGTGTCAAATCTTTGTTAGGAATTATGTGATCCTTACTAGCTGGAAGTAAGGGAGATGGGGCATGAAGTTATTTCTAGGAGTTGGACACATACCAAGTTTAGCTCAGTTCTGGGCATCTTTGAAATACCTATACAAACTTGTTCCTACATAGTAACTTGCAACTTTGAAGGAGAATGTGCTTGCTTACAGCAACGTGCTATATGTTCTGAATGCCCGAATTGGGAATCTGTGTCAAAACTTTGTTAGGAATCATGTGATCCTTACTAGCTGGAAATAAGGGAGATGGGGCATGAAGTTATTTCTAGGAGTTGGACACATACCAAGTTTAGCTCAGTTCTGGGCATCTTTGAAATACCTATACAAACTTGTTCCTACATAGTAACTTGCAACTTTGAATGAGAATGTGCTTGCTTGCAGCAGCGAGCTATATGTTCTGAATGCCCGTATAGGGAATCTGTGTCAAAACTTTGTTAGGAATTATGTGATCCTTACTAGCTGGAAGTAAGGGAGATGGAGCATGAAGTTATTTCTTGGAGTTGGACACCTACCAAGTTTAGCTCAGTTCTGGGCATCTTTGAAATACCTATACAAACTTGTTCCTACCTAGTAACTTGCATCTTTGAATGAGAATGTGCTTGCTTACAGCAACGTGCTATATGTTCTGAATGCCCGAATTGGGAATCTGTGTCAAAAGTTTGTTAGGAATTATGTGATCCTTACTAGCTGGAAGTAAGGGAGATGGGGCATGAAGTTATTTCTAGGAGTTGGACACATACCAAGTTTAGCTCAGTTCTGGGCATCTTTGAAATACCTATACAAACTTGTTCCTACTAGTAACTTGCAACTTTGAATGAGAATGTGCCTGCTTACAGCAACGTGCTATATGTTCTGAATGCCCGAATTGGGAATCTGTGTCAAAACTTTGTTAGGAATTATGTGATCCTTACTAGCTGGAAGTAAGGGAGATGGGGCATGAAGTTATTTCTTGGAGTTGGAGACATACCAAGTTTAGCTCAGTTCTGGGCATCTTTGAAATACCTATACAAACTTGTTCCTACATAGTAACTTGCAACTTTGAATGAGAATGTGCTTGCTTGCAGCAACGTGCTATATGTTCTGAATGCCCAATTTGGGAATCTGTGTCAAAACTTTGTTAGGAATTATGTGATCCTTACTAGCTGGAAGTAAGGGAGATGGGGCATGAAGTTATTTCTAGGAGTTGGACACATACCAAGTTTAGCTCAGTTCTGGGCATCTTTGAAATACCTATACAAACTTGTTCCTACATAGTAACTTGCAACTTTGAATGAGAATGTGCTTGCTTACAGCAACGTGCTATATGTTCTGAATGCCCGAATTGGGAATCTGTGTCAAAACTTTGTTAGGAATTATGTGATCCTTACTAGCTGGAAGTAAGGGAGATGGGGCATGAAGTTATTTCTAGGAGTTGGACACATACCAAGTTTAGCTCAGTTCTGGGCATCTTTGAAATACCTATACAAACTTGTTCCTACATAGTAACTTGCATCATTAATGAGAATCTGCTAGCTTACAGCAACGTGCTATATGTTCTGAATGCCCGAATTGTGAATCTGTGTCAAAACTTTGTTAGGAATCATGTGATCCTTACTAGCTGGAAGTAAGTGAGATGGGGCATGAAGTTATTTCTAGGAGTTGGACACGTACCAAGTTTAGCTCAGTTCTGGGCATCTTTGAAATACCTATACAAACTTGTTCCTACATAGTAACTTGCAACTTTGAATGAGAATGTGCTTGCTTGCAGCAAAGTGCTATATGTTCTGAATGCCCAATTTGGGAATCTGTGTCAAAACTTTGTTAGGAATTATGTGATCCTTACTAGCTGGAAGTAAGGGAGATGGGGCATGAAGTTATTTCTAGGAGTTGGACACATACCAAGTTTAGCTCAGTTCTGGGCATCTTTGAAATACCTATACAAACTTGTTCCTACATAGTAACTTGCAACTTTGAATGAGAATGTGCTTGCTTACAGCAACGTGCTATATGTTCTGAATGCCCGAATTGGGAATCTGTGTCAAAACTTTGTTAGGAATTATGTGATCCTTACTAGCTGGAAGTAAGGGAGATGGGGCATGAAGTTATTTCTAGGAGTTGGACACATACCAAGTTTAGCTCAGTTCTGGGCATCTTTGAAATACCTATACAAACTTGTTCCTACATAGTAACTTGCATCATTAATGAGAATCTGCTAGCTTACAGCAACGTGCTATATGTTCTGAATGCCCGAATTGTGAATCTGTGTCAAAACTTTGTTAGGAATCATGTGATCCTTACTAGCTGGAAGTAAGTGAGATGGGGCATGAAGTTATTTCTAGGAGTTGGACACATACCAAGTTTAGCTCAGTTCTGGGCATCTTTGAAATACCTATACAAACTTGTTCCTACATAGTAACTTGCAACTTTGTATGAAAATGTGCTTGCTTGCAGCAACGTGCTATATGTTCTGAATGCCCGAATTGGGAATCTGTGTCAAATCTTTGTTAGGAATCATGTGATCCTTACTAGCTGGAAGTAAGGGAGATGGGGCATGAAGTTATTTCTAGGAGTTGGACACATACCAAGTTTAGCTCAGTTCTGGGCATCTTTGAAATACCTATACAAACTTGTTCCTACATAGTAACTTGCAACTTTGAAGGAGAATGTGCTTGCTTGCAGCAACGTGCTATATGTTCTGAATGCCCGAATTGGGAATCTGTGTCAAAACTTTGTTAGAAATCATGTGATCCTTACTAGCTGGAAGTAAGGGAGATGGGGCATGAAGTTATTTCTAGGAGTTGGACACATACCAAGTTTAGCTCAGTTCTGGGCATCTTTGAAATACCTATACAAACTTGTTCCTACATAGTAACTTGCAACTTTGAATGAGAATGTGCTTGCTTACAGCAACGTGCTATATGTTCTGAATGCCCGAATTGGGAATCTGTGTCAAATCTTTGTTAGGAATCATGTGATCCTTACTAGCTGGAAGTAAGGGAGATGGGGCATGAAGTTATTTCTAGGAGTTGGACACATACCAAGTTTAGCTCAGTTCTGGGCATCTTTGAAATACCTATACAAACTTGTTCCTACATAGTAACTTGCAACTTTGAAGGAGAATGTGCTTGCTTACAGCAACGTGCTATATGTTCTGAATGCCCGAATTGGGAATCTGTGTCAAAACTTTGTTAGGAATCATGTGATCCTTACTAGCTGGAAATAAGGGAGATGGGGCATGAAGTTATTTCTAGGAGTTGGACACATACCAAGTTTAGCTCAGTTCTGGGCATCTTTGAAATACCTATACAAACTTGTTCCTACATAGTAACTTGCAACTTTGAATGAGAATGTGCTTGCTTGCAGCAACGTGCTATATGTTCTGAATGCCCGTATAGGGAATCTGTGTCAAAACTTTGTTAGGAATTATGTGATCCTTACTAGCTGGAAGTAAGGGAGATGGAGCATGAAGTTATTTCTTGGAGTTGGACACCTACCAAGTTTAGCTCAGTTCTGGGCATCTTTGAAATAGCTATACAAACTTGTTCCTACCTAGTAACTTGCATCTTTGAATGAGAATGTGCTTGCTTACAGCAACGTGCTATATGTTCTGAATGCCCGAATTGGGAATCTGTGTCAAAAGTTTGTTAGGAATTATGTGATCCTTACTAGCTGGAAGTAAGGGAGATGGGGCATGAAGTTATTTCTAGGAGTTGGACACATACCAAGTTTAGCTCAGTTCTGGGCATCTTTGAAATACCTATACAAACTTGTTCCTACATAGTAACTTGCATCTTTGAATGAGAATCTGCTTGCTTACAGTAACGTGCTATATGTTCTGAATGCCCGAATTGGGAATCTGTGTCAAAACTTTGTTAGGAATTATGTGATCCTTACTAGCTGGAAGTAAGGGAGATGGGGCAGGAAGTTATTTCTAGGAGTTGGACACATACCAAGTTTAGCTCAGTTCTGGGCATCTTTGAAATACCTATACACACTTGTTCCTACATAGTAACTTGCAACTTTGAATGAGAATGTGCTTGCTTACAGCAACGTGCTATATGTTCTGAATGCCCGAATTGGGAATCTGTGTCAAATCTTTGTTAGGAATTATGTGATCCTTACTAGCTGGAAGTAAGGGAGATGGGGCATGAAGTTATTTCTAGGAGTTGGACACATACCAAGTTTAGCTCAGTTCTGGGCATCTTTGAAATACCTATACAAACTTGTTCCTACATAGTAACTTGCAACTTTGAAGGAGAATGTGCTTGCTTACAGCAACGTGCTATATGTTCTGAATGCCCGAATTGGGAATCTGTGTCAAAACTTTGTTAGGAATCATGTGATCCTTACTAGCTGGAAATAAGGGAGATGGGGCATGAAGTTATTTCTATGAGTTGGACACATACCAAGTTTAGCTCAGTTCTGGGCATCTTTGAAATACCTATACAAACTTGTTCCTACATAGTAACTTGCAACTTTGAATGAGAATGTGCTTGCTTGCAGCAGCGTGCTATATGTTCTGAATGCCCGTATAGGGAATCTGTGTCAAAACTTTGTTAGGAATTATGTGATCCTTACTAGCTGGAAGTAAGGGAGATGGAGCATGAAGTTATTTCTTGGAGTTGGACACCTACCAAGTTTAGCTCAGTTCTGGGCATCTTTGAAATACCTATACAAACTTGTTCCTACCTAGTAACTTGCATCTTTGAATGAGAATGTGCTTGCTTACAGCAACGTGCTATATGTTCTGAATGCCCGAATTGGGAATCTGTGTCAAAAGTTTGTTAGGAATTATGTGATCCTTCCTAGCTGGAAGTAAGGGAGATGGGGCATGAAGTTATTTCTAGGAGTTGGACACATACCAAGTTTAGCTCAGTTCTGGGCATCTTTGAAATACCTATACAAACTTGTTCCTACTAGTAACTTGCAACTTTGAATGAGAATGTGCCTGCTTACAGCAACGTGCTATATGTTCTGAATGCCCGAATTGGGAATCTGTGTCAAAACTTTGTTAGGAATTATGTGATCCTTACTAGCTGGAAGTAAGGGAGATGGGGCATGAAGTTATTTCTTGGAGTTGGAGACATACCAAGTTTAGCTCAGTTCTGGGCATCTTTGAAATACCTATACAAACTTGTTCCTACATAGTAACTTGCAACTTTGAATGAGAATGTGCTTGCTTGCAGCAACGTGCTATATGTTCTGAATGCCCAATTTGGGAATCTGTGTCAAAACTTTGTTAGGAATTATGTGATCCTTACTAGCTGGAAGTAAGGGAGATGGGGCATGAAGTTATTTCTAGGAGTTGGACACATACCAAGTTTAGCTCAGTTCTGGGCATCTTTGAAATACCTATACAAACTTGTTCCTACATAGTAACTTGCAACTTTGAATGAGAATGTGCTTGCTTACAGCAACGTGCTATATGTTCTGAATGCCCGAATTGGGAATCTGTGTCAAAACTTTGTTAGGAATTATGTGATCCTTACTAGCTGGAAGTAAGGGAGATGGGGCATGAAGTTATTTCTAGGAGTTGGACACATACCAAGTTTAGCTCAGTTCTGGGCATCTTTGAAATACCTATACAAACTTGTTCCTACATAGTAACTTGCATCATTAATGAGAATCTGCTAGCTTACAGCAACGTGCTATATGTTCTGAATGCCCGAATTGTGAATCTGTGTCAAAACTTTGTTAGGAATCATGTGATCCTTACTAGCTGGAAGTAAGTGAGATGGGGCATGAAGTTATTTCTAGGAGTTGGACACGTACCAAGTTTAGCTCAGTTCTGGGCATCTTTGAAATACCTATACAAACTTGTTCCTACATAGTAACTTGCAACTTTGAATGAAAATGTGCTTGCTTGCAGCAACGTGCTATATGTTCTGAATGCCCGAATTGGGAATCTGTGTCAAATCTTTGTTAGGAATCATGTGATCCTTACTAGCTGGAAGTAAGGGAGATGGGGCATGAAGTTATTTCTAGGAGTTGGACACATACCAAGTTTAGCTCAGTTCTGGGCATCTTTGAAATACCTATACAAACTTGTTCCTACATAGTAACTTGCAACTTTGAAGGAGAATGTGCTTGCTTGCAGCAACGTGCTATATGTTCTGAATGCCCGAATTGGGAATCTGTGTCAAAACTTTGTTAGGAATCATGTGATCCTTACTAGCTGGAAGTAAGGGAGATGGGGCATGAAGTTATTTCTAGGAGTTGGACACATACCAAGTTTAGCTCAGTTCTGGGCATCTTTGAAATACCTATACAAACTTGTTCCTACATAGTAACTTGCAACTTTGAATGAGAATGTGCTTGCTTACAGCAACGTGCTATATGTTCTGAATGCCCGAATTGGGAATCTGTGTCAAATCTTTGTTAGGAATCATGTGATCCTTACTAGCTGGAAGTAAGGGAGATGGGGCATGAAGTTATTTCTAGGAGTTGGACACATACCAAGTTTAGCTCAGTTCTGGGCATCTTTGAAATACCTATACAAACTTGTTCCTACATAGTAACTTGCAACTTTGAAGGAGAATGTGCTTGCTTACAGCAACGTGCTATATGTTCTGAATGCCCGAATTGGGAATCTGTGTCAAAACTTTGTTAGGAATCATGTGATCCTTACTAGCTGGAAATAAGGGAGATGGGGCATGAAGTTATTTCTAGGAGTTGGACACATACCAAGTTTAGCTCAGTTCTGGGCATCTTTGAAATACCTACACAAACTTGTTCCTACATAGTAACTTGCAACTTTGAATGAGAATGTGCTTGCTTGTAGCAACGTGCTATATGTTCTGAATGCCCAATTTGGGAATCTGTGTCAAAACTTTGTTAGGAATTATGTGATCCTTACTAGCTGGAAGTAAGGGAGATGGGGCATGAAGTTATTTCTAGGAGTTGCACACATACCAAGTTTAGCTCAGTTCTGGGCATCTTTGAAATACCTATACAAACTTGTTCCTACATAGTAACTTGCATCTTTGAATGAGAATCTGCTTGCTTACAGCAACGTGCTATATGTTCTGAATGCCCGAATTGGCAATCTGTGTCAAAACTTTGTTAGGAATTATGTGATCCTTACTAGCTGGAAGTAAGGGAGATGGGGCATGAAGTTATTTCTAGGAGTTGGACACATACCAAGTTTAGCTCAGTTCTGGGCATCTTTGAAATACCTATACAAACTTGTTCCTACATAGTAACTTGCATCTTTGAATGAGAATCTGCTTGCTTACAGCAACGTGCTATATGTTCTGAATGCCCGAATTGGGAATCTGTGTCAAAACTTTGTTAGGAATTATGTGATCCTTACTAGCTGGAAGTAAGGGAGATGGGGCATGAAGTTATTTCTAGGAGTTGGACACATACCAAGTTTAGCTCAGTTCTGGGCATCTTTGAAATACCTATACAAACTTGTTCCTACATAGTAACTTGCAACTTTGAATGAGAATGTGCTTGCTTGCAGCAACGTGCTATATGTTCTGAATGCCCGTATAGGGAATCTGTGTCAAAACTTTGTTAGGAATTATGTGATCCTTACTAGCTGGAAGTAAGGGAGATGGAGCATGAAGTTATTTCTTGGAGTTGGACACCTACCAAGTTTAGCTCAGTTCTGGGCATCTTTGAAATACCTATACAAACTTGTTCCTACCTAGTAACTTGCATCTTTGAATGAGAATGTGCTTGCTTACAGCAACGTGCTATATGTTCTGAATGCCCGAATTGGGAATCTGTGTCAAATCTTTGTTAGGAATCATGTGATCCTTACTAGCTGGAAGTAAGGGAGATGGGGCATGAAGTTATTTCTAGGAGTTGGACACATACCAAGTTTAGCTCAGTTCTGGGCATCTTTGAAATACCTATACAAACTTGTTCCTACATAGTAACTTGCAACTTTGAAGGAGAATGTGCTTGCTTACAGCAACGTGCTATATGTTCTGAATGCCCGAATTGGGAATCTGTGTCAAAACTTTGTTAGGAATCATGTGATCCTTACTAGCTGGAAATAAGGGAGATGGGGCATGAAGTTATTTCTAGGAGTTGGACACATACCAAGTTTAGCTCAGTTCTGGGCACCTTGAAATACCTACACAAACTTGTTCCTACATAGTAACTTGCAACTTTGAATGAGAATGTGCTTGCTTGCAGCAACGTGCTATATGTTCTGAATGCCCAATTTGGGAATCTGTGTCAAAACTTTGTTAGGAATTATGTGATCCTTACTAGCTGGAAGTAAGGGAGATGGGGCATGAAGTTATTTCTAGGAGTTGCACACATACCAAGTTTAGCTCAGTTCTGGGCATCTTTGAAATACCTATACAAACTTGTTCCTACATAGTAACTTGCATCTTTGAATGAGAATCTGCTTGCTTACAGCAACGTGCTATATGTTCTGAATGCCCGAATTGGCAATCTGTGTCAAAACTTTGTTAGGAATTATGTGATCCTTACTAGCTGGAAGTAAGGGAGATGGGGCATGAAGTTATTTCTAGGAGTTGGACACATACCAAGTTTAGCTCAGTTCTGGGCATCTTTGAAATACCTATACAAACTTGTTCCTACATAGTAACTTGCATCTTTGAATGAGAATCTGCTTGCTTACAGCAACGTGCTATATGTTCTGAATGCCCGAATTGGGAATCTGTGTCAAAACTTTGTTAGGAATTATGTGATCCTTACTAGCTGGAAGTAAGGGAGATGGGGCATGAAGTTATTTCTAGGAGTTGGACACATACCAAGTTTAGCTCAGTTCTGGGCATCTTTGAAATACCTATACAAACTTGTTCCTACATAGTAACTTGCAACTTTGAATGAGAATGTGCTTGCTTGCAGCAACGTGCTATATGTTCTGAATGCCCGTATAGGGAATCTGTGTCAAAACTTTGTTAGGAATTATGTGATCCTTACTAGCTGGAAGTAAGGGAGATGGAGCATGAAGTTATTTCTTGGAGTTGGACACATACCAAGTTTAGCTCAGTTCTGGGCATCTTTGAAATACCTATACAAACTTGTTCCTACCTAGTAACTTGCATCTTTGAATGAGAATGTGCTTGCTTACAGCAACGTGCTATATGTTCTGAATGCCCGAATTGGGAATCTGTGTCAAATCTTTGTTAGGAATCATGTGATCCTTACTAGCTGGAAGTAAGGGAGATGGGGCATGAAGTTATTTCTAGGAGTTGGACACATACCAAGTTTAGCTCAGTTCTGGGCATCTTTGAAATACCTATACAAACTTGTTCCTACATAGTAACTTGCAACTTTGAAGGAGAATGTGCTTGCTTACAGCAACGTGCTATATGTTCTGAATGCCCGAATTGGGAATCTGTGTCAAAACTTTGTTAGGAATCATGTGATCCTTACTAGCTGGAAATAAGGGAGATGGGGCATGAAGTTATTTCTAGGAGTTGGACACATACCAAGTTTAGCTCAGTTCTGGGCATCTTTGAAATACCTATACAAACTTGTTCCTACATAGTAACTTGCAACTTTGAATGAGAATGTGCTTGCTTGCAGCAACGTGCTATATGTTCTGAATGCCCGTATAGGGAATCTGTGTCAAAACTTTGTTAGGAATTATGTGATCCTTACTAGCTGGAAGTAAGGGAGATGGAGCATGAAGTTATTTCTTGGAGTTGGACACCTACCAAGTTTAGCTCAGTTCTGGGCATCTTTGAAATACCTATACAAACTTGTTCCTACCTAGTAACTTGCATCTTTGAATGAGAATGTGCTTGCTTACAGCAACGTGCTATATGTTCTGAATGCCCGAATTGGGAATCTGTGTCAAAAGTTTGTTAGGAATTATGTGATCCTTACTAGCTGGAAGTAAGGGAGATGGGGCATGAAGTTATTTCTAGGAGTTGGACACATACCAAGTTTAGCTCAGTTCTGGGCATCTTTGAAATACCTATACAAACTTGTTCCTACATAGTAACTTGCATCTTTGAATGAGAATCTGCTTGCTTACAGTAACGTGCTATATGTTCTGAATGCCCGAATTGGGAATCTGTGTCAAAACTTTGTTAGGAATTATGTGATCCTTACTAGCTGGAAGTAAGGGAGATGGGGCAGGAAGTTATTTCTAGGAGTTGGACACATACCAAGTTTAGCTCAGTTCTGGGCATCTTTGAAATACCTATACAAACTTGTTCCTACATAGTAACTTGCAACTTTGAATGAGAATGTGCTTGCTTACAGCAACGTGCTATATGTTCTGAATGCCCGAATTGGGAATCTGTGTCAAATCTTTGTTAGGAATTATGTGATCCTTACTAGCTGGAAGTAAGGGAGATGGGGCATGAAGTTATTTCTAGGAGTTGGACACATACCAAGTTTAGCTCAGTTCTGGGCATCTTTGAAATACCTATACAAACTTGTTCCTACATAGTAACTTGCAACTTTGAAGGAGAATGTGCTTGCTTACAGCAACGTGCTATATGTTCTGAATGCCCGAATTGGGAATCTGTGTCAAAACTTTGTTAGGAATCATGTGATCCTTACTAGCTGGAAATAAGGGAGATGGGGCATGAAGTTATTTCTAGGAGTTGGACACATACCAAGTTTAGCTCAGTTCTGGGCATCTTTGAAATACCTATACAAACTTGTTCCTACATAGTAACTTGCAACTTTGAATGAGAATGTGCTTGCTTGCAGCAGCGTGCTATATGTTCTGAATGCCCGTATAGGGAATCTGTGTCAAAACTTTGTTAGGAATTATGTGATCCTTACTAGCTGGAAGTAAGGGAGATGGAGCATGAAGTTATTTCTTGGAGTTGGACACCTACCAAGTTTAGCTCAGTTCTGGGCATCTTTGAAATACCTATACAAACTTGTTCCTACCTAGTAACTTGCATCTTTGAATGAGAATGCGCTTGCTTACAGCAACGTGCTATTTGTTCTGAATGCCCGAATTGGGAATCTGTGTCAAAAGTTTGTTAGGAATTATGTGATCCTTACTAGCTGGAAGTAAGGGAGATGGGGCATGAAGTTATTTCTAGGAGTTGGACACATACCAAGTTTAGCTCAGTTCTGGGCATCTTTGAAATACCTATACAAACTTGTTCCTACTAGTAACTTGCAACTTTGAATGAGAATGTGCCTGCTTACAGCAACGTGCTATATGTTCTGAATGCCCGAATTGGGAATCTGTGTCAAAACTTTGTTAGGAATTATGTGATCCTTACTAGCTGGAAGTAAGGGAGATGGGGCATGAAGTTATTTCTTGGAGTTGGAGACATACCAAGTTTAGCTCAGTTCTGGGCATCTTTGAAATACCTATACAAACTTGTTCCTACATAGTAACTTGCAACTTTGAATGAGAATGTGCTTGCTTGCAGCAACGTGCTATATGTTCTGAATGCCCAATTTGGGAATCTGTGTCAAAACTTTGTTAGGAATTATGTGATCCTTACTAGCTGGAAGTAAGGGAGATGGGGCATGAAGTTATTTCTAGGAGTTGGACACATACCAAGTTTAGCTCAGTTCTGGGCATCTTTGAAATACCTATACAAACTTGTTCCTACATAGTAACTTGCAACTTTGAATGAGAATGTGCTTGCTTACAGCAACGTGCTATATGTTCTGAATGCCCGAATTGGGAATCTGTGTCAAAACTTTGTTAGGAATTATGTGATCCTTACTAGCTGGAAGTAAGGGAGATGGGGCATGAAGTTATTTCTAGGAGTTGGACACATACCAAGTTTAGCTCAGTTCTGGGCATCTTTGAAATACCTATACAAACTTGTTCCTACATAGTAACTTGCATCATTAATGAGAATCTGCTAGCTTACAGCAACGTGCTATATGTTCTGAATGCCCGAATTGTGAATCTGTGTCAAAACTTTGTTAGGAATCATGTGATCCTTACTAGCTGGAAGTAAGTGAGATGGGGCATGAAGTTATTTCTAGGAGTTGGACACGTACCAAGTTTAGCTCAGTTCTGGGCATCTTTGAAATACCTATACAAACTTGTTCCTACATAGTAACTTGCATCTTTGAATGAGAATCTGCTTGCTTACAGCAACGTGCTATATGTTCTGAATGCCCGAATTGGCAATCTGTGTCAAAACTTTGTTAGGAATTATGTGATCCTTACTAGCTGGAAGTAAGGGAGATGGGGCATGAAGTTATTTCTAGGAGTTGGACACATACCAAGTTTAGCTCAGTTCTGGGCATCTTTGAAATACCTATACAAACTTGTTCCTACATAGTAACTTGCATCTTTGAATGAGAATCTGCTTGCTTACAGCAACGTGCTATATGTTCTGAATGCCCGAATTGGGAATCTGTGTCAAAACTTTGTTAGGAATTATGTGATCCTTACTAGCTGGAAGTAAGGGAGATGGGGCATGAAGTTATTTCTAGGAGTTGGACACATACCAAGTTTAGCTCAGTTCTGGGCATCTTTGAAATACCTATACAAACTTGTTCCTACATAGTAACTTGCAACTTTGAATGAGAATGTGCTTGCTTGCAGCAACGTGCTATATGTTCTGAATGCCCGTATAGGGAATCTGTGTCAAAACTTTGTTAGGAATTATGTGATCCTTACTAGCTGGAAGTAAGGGAGATGGAGCATGAAGTTATTTCTTGGAGTTGGACACATACCAAGTTTAGCTCAGTTCTGGGCATCTTTGAAATACCTATACAAACTTGTTCCTACCTAGTAACTTGCATCTTTGAATGAGAATGTGCTTGCTTACAGCAACGTGCTATATGTTCTGAATGCCCGAATTGGGAATCTGTGTCAAATCTTTGTTAGGAATCATGTGATCCTTACTAGCTGGAAGTAAGGGAGATGGGGCATGAAGTTATTTCTAGGAGTTGGACACATACCAAGTTTAGCTCAGTTCTGGGCATCTTTGAAATACCTATACAAACTTGTTCCTACATAGTAACTTGCAACTTTGAAGGAGAATGTGCTTGCTTACAGCAACGTGCTATATGTTCTGAATGCCCGAATTGGGAATCTGTGTCAAAACTTTGTTAGGAATCATGTGATCCTTACTAGCTGGAAATAAGGGAGATGGGGCATGAAGTTATTTCTAGGAGTTGGACACATACCAAGTTTAGCTCAGTTCTGGGCATCTTTGAAATACCTATACAAACTTGTTCCTACATAGTAACTTGCAACTTTGAATGAGAATGTGCTTGCTTGCAGCAACGTGCTATATGTTCTGAATGCCCGTATAGGGAATCTGTGTCAAAACTTTGTTAGGAATTATGTGATCCTTACTAGCTGGAAGTAAGGGAGATGGAGCATGAAGTTATTTCTTGGAGTTGGACACCTACCAAGTTTAGCTCAGTTCTGGGCATCTTTGAAATACCTATACAAACTTGTTCCTACCTAGTAACTTGCATCTTTGAATGAGAATGTGCTTGCTTACAGCAACGTGCTATATGTTCTGAATGCCCGAATTGGGAATCTGTGTCAAAAGTTTGTTAGGAATTATGTGATCCTTACTAGCTGGAAGTAAGGGAGATGGGGCATGAAGTTATTTCTAGGAGTTGGACACATACCAAGTTTAGCTCAGTTCTGGGCATCTTTGAAATACCTATACAAACTTGTTCCTACATAGTAACTTGCATCTTTGAATGAGAATCTGCTTGCTTACAGTAACGTGCTATATGTTCTGAATGCCCGAATTGGGAATCTGTGTCAAAACTTTGTTAGGAATTATGTGATCCTTACTAGCTGGAAGTAAGGGAGATGGGGCAGGAAGTTATTTCTAGGAGTTGGACACATACCAAGTTTAGCTCAGTTCTGGGCATCTTTGAAATACCTATACAAACTTGTTCCTACATAGTAACTTGCAACTTTGAATGAGAATGTGCTTGCTTACAGCAACGTGCTATATGTTCTGAATGCCCGAATTGGGAATCGGTGTCAAATCTTTGTTAGGAATTATGTGATCCTTACTAGCTGGAAGTAAGGGAGATGGGGCATGAAGTTATTTCTAGGAGTTGGACACATACCAAGTTTAGCTCAGTTCTGGGCATCTTTGAAATACCTATACAAACTTGTTCCTACATAGTAACTTGCAACTTTGAAGGAGAATGTGCTTGCTTACAGCAACGTGCTATATGTTCTGAATGCCCGAATTGGGAATCTGTGTCAAAACTTTGTTAGGAATCATGTGATCCTTACTAGCTGGAAATAAGGGAGATGGGGCATGAAGTTATTTCTAGGAGTTGGACACATACCAAGTTTAGCTCAGTTCTGGGCATCTTTGAAATACCTATACAAACTTGTTCCTACATAGTAACTTGCAACTTTGAATGAGAATGTGCTTGCTTGCAGCAGCGTGCTATATGTTCTGAATGCCCGTATAGGGAATCTGTGTCAAAACTTTGTTAGGAATTATGTGATCCTTACTAGCTGGAAGTAAGGGAGATGGAGCATGAAGTTATTTCTTGGAGTTGGACACCTACCAAGTTTAGCTCAGTTCTGGGCATCTTTGAAATACCTATACAAACTTGTTCCTACCTAGTAACTTGCATCTTTGAATGAGAATGCGCTTGCTTACAGCAACGTGCTATATGTTCTGAATGCCCGAATTGGGAATCTGTGTCAAAAGTTTGTTAGGAATTATGTGATCCTTACTAGCTGGAAGTAAGGGAGATGGGGCATGAAGTTATTTCTAGGAGTTGGACACATACCAAGTTTAGCTCAGTTCTGGGCATCTTTGAAATACCTATACAAACTTGTTCCTACTAGTAACTTGCAACTTTGAATGAGAATGTGCCTGCTTACAGCAACGTGCTATATGTTCTGAATGCCCGAATTGGGAATCTGTGTCAAAACTTTGTTAGGAATTATGTGATCCTTACTAGCTGGAAGTAAGGGAGATGGGGCATGAAGTTATTTCTTGGAGTTGGAGACATACCAAGTTTAGCTCAGTTCTGGGCATCTTTGAAATACCTATACAAACTTGTTCCTACATAGTAACTTGCAACTTTGAATGAGAATGTGCTTGCTTGCAGCAACGTGCTATATGTTCTGAATGCCCAATTTGGGAATCTGTGTCAAAACTTTGTTAGGAATTATGTGATCCTTACTAGCTGGAAGTAAGGGAGATGGGGCATGAAGTTATTTCTAGGAGTTGGACACATACCAAGTTTAGCTCAGTTCTGGGCATCTTTGAAATACCTATACAAACTTGTTCCTACATAGTAACTTGCAACTTTGAATGAGAATGTGCTTGCTTACAGCAACGTGCTATATGTTCTGAATGCCCGAATTGGGAATCTGTGTCAAAACTTTGTTAGGAATTATGTGATCCTTACTAGCTGGAAGTAAGGGAGATGGGGCATGAAGTTATTTCTAGGAGTTGGACACATACCAAGTTTAGCTCAGTTCTGGGCATCTTTGAAATACCTATACAAACTTGTTCCTACATAGTAACTTGCATCATTAATGAGAATCTGCTAGCTTACAGCAACGTGCTATATGTTCTGAATGCCCGAATTGTGAATCTGTGTCAAAACTTTGTTAGGAATCATGTGATCCTTACTAGCTGGAAGTAAGTGAGATGGGGCATGAAGTTATTTCTAGGAGTTGGACACGTACCAAGTTTAGCTCAGTTCTGGGCATCTTTGAAATACCTATACAAACTTGTTCCTACATAGTAACTTGCAACTTTGAATGAAAATGTGCTTGCTTGCAGCAACGTGCTATATGTTCTGAATGCCCGAATTGGGAATCTGTGTCAAATCTTTGTTAGGAATCATGTGATCCTTACTAGCTGGAAGTAAGGGAGATGGGGCATGAAGTTATTTCTAGGAGTTGGACACATACCAAGTTTAGCTCAGTTCTGGGCATCTTTGAAATACCTATACAAACTTGTTCCTACATAGTAACTTGCAACTTTGAAGGAGAATGTGCTTGCTTGCAGCAACGTGCTATATGTTCTGAATGCCCGAATTGGGAATCTGTGTCAAAACTTTGTTAGGAATCATGTGATCCTTACTAGCTGGAAGTAAGGGAGATGGGGCATGAAGTTATTTCTAGGAGTTGGACACATACCAAGTTTAGCTCAGTTCTGGGCATCTTTGAAATACCTATACAAACTTGTTCCTACATAGTAACTTGCAACTTTGAATGAGAATGTGCTTGCTTACAGCAACGTGCTATATGTTCTGAATGCCCGAATTGGGAATCTGTGTCAAATCTTTGTTAGGAATCATGTGATCCTTACTAGCTGGAAGTAAGGGAGATGGGGCATGAAGTTATTTCTAGGAGTTGGACACATACCAAGTTTAGCTCAGTTCTGGGCATCTTTGAAATACCTATACAAACTTGTTCCTACATAGTAACTTGCAACTTTGAAGGAGAATGTGCTTGCTTACAGCAACGTGCTATATGTTCTGAATGCCCGAATTGGGAATCTGTGTCAAAACTTTGTTAGGAATCATGTGATCATTACTAGCTGGAAATAAGGGAGATGGGGCATGAAGTTATTTCTAGGAGTTGGACACATACCAAGTTTAGCTCAGTTCTGGGCATCTTTGAAATACCTACACAAACTTGTTCCTACATAGTAACTTGCAACTTTGAATGAGAATGTGCTTGCTTGCAGCAACGTGCTATATGTTCTGAATGCCCAATTTGGGAATCTGTGTCAAAACTTTGTTAGGAATTATGTGATCCTTACTAGCTGTAAGTAAGGGAGATGGGGCATGAATTTATTTCTAGGAGTTGCACACATACCAAGTTTAGCTCAGTTCTGGGCATCTTTGAAATACCTATACAAACTTGTTCCTACATAGTAACTTGCATCTTTGAATGAGAATCTGCTTGCTTACAGCAACGTGCTATATGTTCTGAATGCCCGAATTGGCAATCTGTGTCAAAACTTTGTTAGGAATTATGTGATCCTTACTAGCTGGAAGTAAGGGAGATGGGGCATGAAGTTATTTCTAGGAGTTGGACACATACCAAGTTTAGCTCAGTTCTGGGCATCTTTGAAATACCTATACAAACTTGTTCCTACATAGTAACTTGCATCTTTGAATGAGAATCTGCTTGCTTACAGCAACGTGCTATATGTTCTGAATGCCCGAATTGGGAATCTGTGTCAAAACTTTGTTAGGAATTATGTGATCCTTACTAGCTGGAAGTAAGGGAGATGGGGCATGAAGTTATTTCTAGGAGTTGGACACATACCAAGTTTAGCTCAGTTCTGGGCATCTTTGAAATACCTATACAAACTTGTTCCTACATAGTAACTTGCAACTTTGAATGAGAATGTGCTTGCTTGCAGCAACGTGCTATATGTTCTGAATGCCCGTATAGGGAATCTGTGTCAAAACTTTGTTAGGAATTATGTGATCCTTACTAGCTGGAAGTAAGGGAGATGGAGCATGAAGTTATTTCTTGGAGTTGGACACCTACCAAGTTTAGCTCAGTTCTGGGCATCTTTGAAATACCTATACAAACTTGTTCCTACCTAGTAACTTGCATCTTTGAATGAGAATGTGCTTGCTTACAGCAACGTGCTATATGTTCTGAATGCCCGAATTGGCCATCTGTGTCAAAAGTTTGTTAGGAATTATGTGATCCTTACTAGCTGGAAGTAAGGGAGATGGGGCATGAAGTTATTTCTAGGAGTTGGACACATACAAAGTTTAGCTCAGTTCTGGGCATCTTTGAAATACCTATACAAACTTGTTCCTACATAGTAACTTGCATCTTTGAATGAGAATCTGCTTGCTTACAGTAACGTGCTATATGTTCTGAATGCCCGAATTGGGAATCTGTGTCAAAACTTTGTTAGGAATTATGTGATCCTTACTAGCTGGAAGTAAGGGAGATGGGGCAGGAAGTTATTTCTAGGAGTTGGACACATACCAAGTTTAGCTCAGTTCTGGGCATCTTTGAAATACCTATACAAACTTGTTCCTACATAGTAACTTGCAACTTTGAATGAAAATGTGCTTGCTTACAGCAACGAGCTATATGTTCTGAATGCCGGAATTGGGAATCTGTGTCAAAACTTTGTTAGGAATTATGTGATCCTTACTAGCTGGAAGTAAGGGAGATGGGGCATGATGTTATTTCTAGGAGTTGGACACATACCAAGTTTAGCTCAGTTCTGGGCATCTTTGAAATACCTATACAAACTTGTTCCTACATAGTAACTTGCATCTTTGAATGAGAATCTGCTTGCTCACAGCAACGTGCTATATGTTCTGACTGCCCGAATTGGGAATCTGTGTCAAAACTTTGTTAGGAATTATGTGATCCTTACTAGCTGGAAGTAAGGCAGATGGGGCATGAAGTTATTTCTAGGAGTTGGACACATACCAAGTTTAGCTCAGTTCTGGGCATCTTTCAAATACCTATACAAACTTGTTCCTACATAGTAACTTGCAACTTTGAATGAGAATGTGCTTGCTTACAGCAACGTGCTATATGTTCTGAATGCCCGAATTGGCAATCTGTGTCAAAACTTTGTTAGGAATTATGTGATCCTTACTAGCTGGAAGTAAGGGAGATGGGGCATGAAGTTATTTCTAGGAGTTGGACACATACCGAGTTTAGCTCAGTTCTGGGCATCTTTGAAATACCTATACAAACTTGTTCCTACATAGTAACTTGCAACTTTGAATGAGAATCTGCTTGCTTACAACAACGTGCTATATGTTCTGAATGCCCGAATTGGGAATCTGTGTCAAAACTTTGTTAGGAATTATGTGATCCTTACTAGCTGGAAGTAAGGGAGATGGGGCATGAAGTTATTTCTAGGAGTTGGACACATACCGAGTTTAGCTCAGTTCTGGGCATCTTTGAAATACCTATACAAACTTGTTCCTACATAGTAACTTGCAACTTTGAATGAGAATGTGCTTGCTTACAGCAACGTGCTATATGTTCTGAATGCCCGAATTGGGAATCTGTGTCAAAACTTTGTTAGGAATTATGTGATCCTTACTAGCTGGAAGTAAGGGAGATGGGGCATGAAGTTCTTTCTTGGAGTTGGAGACATACCGAGTTTAGCTCAGTTCTGGGCATCTTTGAAATACCTATACAAACTTGTTCCTACATAGTAACTTGCATCTTTGAATGAGAATGTGCTTGCTTACAGCAACGTGCTATATGTTCTGAATGCCCGAATTGGCAATCTGTGTTAAAACTTTGTTAGGAATTATGTGATCCTTACTAGCTGGAAATAAGGGAGATGGGGCATGAAGTTATTTCTAGGAGTTGGACACATACCAAGTTTAGCTCAGTTCTGGGCATCTTTGAAATACCTATACAAACTTGTTCCTACATAGAACTTGCAACTTTGAATGAGAATCTGCTTGCTTACAGCAACGTGCTATATGTTCTGAATGCCCGAATTGGGAATCTGTGTCAAAACTTTGTTAGGAATTATGTGATCCTTACTAGCTGGAAGTAAGGCAGATGGGGCATGAAGTTATTTCTTGGAGTTGGACACAAACCAAGTTTAGCTCAGTTCTGGGAATCTTTGAAATACCTATACAAACTTGTTCCTACATAGTAACTTGCAACTTTGAATGAGAATGTGCTTGCTTACAGCAACGTGCTATATGTTCTGAATGCCCGAATTGGCAATCTGTGTCAAAACTTTGTTAGGAATTATGTGATCCTTACTAGCTGGAAGTAAGGGAGATGGGGCATGAAGTTGTTTCTAGGAGTTGGACACATACCAAGTTTAGCTCAGTTCTGGGCATCTTTGAAATACCTATACAAACTTGTTCCTACATAGTAACTTGCAACTTTGAATGAAAATGTGCTTGCTTACAGCAACGTGCTATATGTTCTTAATGCCCGAATTGGGAATCTGTGTCATAACTTTGTTAGGAATTATGTGATCCTTACTAGCTGGAAGTAAGGGAGATGGGGCATGAAGTCATTTCTAGGAGTTGGACACATACCAAGTTTAGCTCAGTTCTGGGCATCTTTGAAATACCTATACAAACTTGTTCCTACATAGTAACTTGCAACTTTGAATGAGAATGTGCTTGCTTGCAGCAACTTGCTATATGTTCTGAATGCCCGAATTGGGAATCTGTGTCAAAACATTGTTAGGAATTATGTGATCCTTACTAGCTGGAAGTAAGGGAGATGGGGCATGAAGTTATTTCTAGGAGTTGGACACATACCAAGTTTAGCTCAGTTCTGGGCATCTTTGAAATACCTATACAAACTTGTTCCTACATAGTAACTTGCATCTTTGAATGAGAATGTGCTTGATTACAGCAACGTGCTATATGTTCTGAATGCCCGAATTGGCTATCTGTGTCAAAACTTTGTTAGGAATTATGTGATCCTTACTAGTTGGAAGTAAGGGAGATGGGGCATGAAGTTATTTCTAGGAGTTGGACACATACCAAGTTTAGCTCAGTTCTGGGCATCTTTGAAATACCTATACAAACTTGTTCCTACATAGTAACTTGCATCTTTGAATGAGAATGTGCTTGCTTACAGCAACGTGCTATATGTTCTGAATGCCCGAATTGGGAATCTGTGTCAAAACTTTGTTAGGAATTATGTGATCCTTACTAGCTGGAAGTAAGGGAGATGGGGCATGAAGTTATTTCTTGGAGTTGGAGACATACCAAGTTTAGCTCAGTTCTGGGCATCTTTGAAATACCTATACAAACTTGTTCCTACATAGTAACTTGCATCTTTGAATGAGAATGTGCTTGCTTGCAGCAACGTGCTATATGTTCTGAATGCCCGAATTGGGAATCTGTGTCAAAACTTTGTTAGGAATTATGTGATCCTTACTAGCTGGAAGTAAGGGAGATGGGGCATGAAGTTATTTCTAGGAGTTGGACACATACCAAGTTTAGCTCAGTTCTGGACATCTTTGAAATACCTATACAAACTTGTTCCTACCTAGTAACATGCATCTTTGAATGAGAATGTGCTTGCTTACAGCAACGTGCTATATGTTCTGAATGCCCGAATAGGGAATCTGTGTCAAAACTTTGTTAGGAATTATGTGATCCTTACTAGCTGGAAGTAAGGGAGATGGGGCATGAAGTTATTTCTAGGAGTTGGACACATACCAAGTTTAGCTCAGTTCTGGGCATCTTTGAAATACCTATACAAACTTGTTCCTACATAGTAACTTGCATCTTTGAATGAGAATCTGCTTGCTTACAGCAACGTGCTATATGTTCTGAATGCCCGAATTGGGAATCTGTGTCAAAACTTTGTTAGGAATTATGTGATCCTTACTAGCTGGAAGTAAGGGAGATGGGGCATGAAGTTATTTCTAGGAGTTGGACACATACCAAGTTTAGCTCAGTTCTGGGCATCTTTGAAATACCTATACAAACTTGTTCCTACCTAGTAACTTGCAACTTTGAATGAAAATGTGCTTGCTTACAGCAACGTGCTATATGTTCTGAATGCCCGAATTGGGAATCTGTGTCAAATCTTTGTTAGGAATTATGTGATCCTTACTAGCTGGAAGTAAGGGAGATGCGGCATGAAGTTATTTCTAGGAGTTGGCCACATACCAAGTTTAGCTCAGTTCTGGGCATCTTTGAAATACCTATACAAACTTGTTCCTACATAGAACTTGCAACTTTGAATGAGAATCTGCTTGCTTACAGCAACGTGCTATATGTTCTGAATGCCCGAATTGGGAATCTGTGTCAAAACTTTGTTAGGAATTATGTGATCCTTACTAGCTGGAAGTAAGGCAGATGGGGCATTAAGTTATTTCTTGGAGTTGGACACAAACCAAGTTTAGCTCAGTTCTGGGAATCTTTGAAATACCTATACAAACTTGTTCCTACATAGTAACTTGCAACTTTGAATGAGAATGTGCTTGCTTACAGCAACGTGCTATATGTTCTGAATGCCCGAATTGGCAATCTGTGTCAAAACTTTGTTAGGAATTATGTGATCCTTACTAGCTGGAAGTAAGGGAGATGGGGCATGAAGTTATTTCTAGGAGTTGGACACATACCAAGTTTAGCTCAGTTCTGGGCATCTTTGAAATACCTATACAAACTTGTTCCTACATAGTAACTTGCAACTTTGAATGAAAATGTGCTTGCTTACAGCAACGTGCTATATGTTCTTAATGCCCGAATTGGGAATCTGTGTCATAACTTTGTTAGGAATTATGTGATCCTTACTAGCTGGAAGTAAGGGAGATGGGGCATGAAGTCATTTCTAGTAGTTGGACACATACCAAGTTTAGCTCAGTTCTGGGCATCTTTGAAATACCTATACAAACTTGTTCCTACATAGTAACTTGCAACTTTGAATGAGAATGTGCTTGCTTGCAGCAACTTGCTATATGTTCTGAATGCCCGAATTGGGAATCTGTGTCAAAACATTGTTAGGAATTATGTGATCCTTACTAGCTGGAAGTAAGGGAGATGGGGCATGAAGTTATTTCTAGGAGTTGGACACATACCAAGTTTAGCTCAGTTCTGGGCATCTTTGAAATACCTATACAAACTTGTTCCTACATAGTAACTTGCATCTTTGAATGAGAATGTGCTTGATTACAGCAACGTGCTATATGATCTGAATGCCCGAATTGGCTATCTGTGTCAAAACTTTGTTAGGAATTATGTGATCCTTACTAGTTGGAAGTAAGGGAGATGGGGCATGAAGTTATTTCTAGGAGTTGGACACATACCAAGTTTAGCTCAGTTCTGGGCATCTTTGAAATACCTATACAAACTTGTTCCTACATAGTAACTTGCATCTTTGAATGAGAATGTGCTTGCTTACAGCAACGTGCTATATGTTCTGAATGCCCGAATTGGGAATCTGTGTCAAAACTTTGTTAGGAATTATGTGATCCTTACTAGCTGGAAGTAAGGGAGATGGGGCATGAAGTTATTTCTTGGAGTTGGAGACATACCAAGTTTAGCTCAGTTCTGGGCATCTTTGAAATACCTATACAAACTTGTTCCTACATAGTAACTTGCATCTTTGAATGAGAATGTGCTTGCTTGCAGCAACGTGCTATATGTTCTGAATGCCCGAATTGGGAATCTGTGTCAAAACTTTGTTAGGAATTATGTGATCCTTACTAGCTGGAAGTAAGGGAGATGGGGCATGAAGTTATTTCTAGGAGTTGGACACATACCAAGTTTAGCTCAGTTCTGGACATCTTTGAAATACCTATACAAACTTGTTCCTACCTAGTAACATGCATCTTTGAATGAGAATGTGCTTGCTTACAGCAACGTGCTATATGTTCTGAATGCCCGAATAGGGAATCTGTGTCAAAACTTTGTTAGGAATTATGTGATCCTTACTAGCTGGAAGTAAGGGAGATGGGGCATGAAGTTATTTCTAGGAGTTGGACACATACCAAGTTTAGCTCAGTTCTGGGCATCTTTGAAATACCTATACAAACTTGTTCCTACATAGTAACTTGCATCTTTGAATGAGAATCTGCTTGCTTACAGCAACGTGCTATATGTTCTGAATGCCCGAATTGGGAATCTGTGTCAAAACTTTGTTAGGAATTATGTGATCCTTACTAGCTGGAAGTAAGGGAGATGGGGCATGAAGTTATTTCTAGGAGTTGGACACATACCAAGTTTAGCTCAGTTCTGGGCATCTTTGAAATACCTATACAAACTTGTTCCTACATAGTAACTTGCAACTTTGAATGAAAATGTGCTTGCTTACAGCAACGTGCTATATGTTCTGAATGCCCGAATTGGGAATCTGTGTCAAATCTTTGTTAGGAATTATGTGATCCTTACTAGCTGGAAGTAAGGGAGATGCGGCATGAAGTTATTTCTAGGAGTTGGACACATACCAAGTTTAGCTCAGTTCTGGGCATCTTTGAAATACCTATACAAACTTGTTCCTACATAGTAACTTGCAACTTTGAATGAAAATGTGCTTGCTTACAGCAACGTGCTATATGTTCTGAATGCCCGAATTGGGAATCTGTGTCAAAACTTTGTTAGGAATTATGTGATCCTTACTAGCTGGAAGTAAGGGAGATGGGTCATGAAGTTCTTTCTTGGAGTTGGAGACATACCGAGTTTAGCTCAGTTCTGGGCATCTTTGAAATACCTATACAAACTTGTTCCTACATAGTAACTTGCATCTTTGAATGAGAATGTGCTTGCTTACAGCAACGTGCTATATGTTCTGAATGCCCAAATTGGCAATCTGTGTTAAAACTTTGTTAGGAATTATGTGATCCTTACTAGCTGGAAATAAGGGAGATGGGGCATGAAGTTATTTCTAGGAGTTGGACACATACCAAGTTTAGCTCAGTTCTGGGCATCTTTGAAATACCTATACAAACTTGTTCCTACATAGAACTTGCAACTTTGAATGAGAATCTGCTTGCTTACAGCAACGTGCTATATGTTCTGAATGCCCGAATTGGGAATCTGTGTCAAAACTTTGTTAGGAATTATGTGATCCTTACTAGCTGGAAGTAAGGCAGATGGGGCATGAAGTTATTTCTTGGAGTTGGACACAAACCAAGTTTAGCTCAGTTCTGGGCATCTTTGAAATACCTATACAAACTTGTTCCTACATAGTAACTTGCAACTTTGAATGAGAATGTGCTTGCTTACAGCAACGTGCTATATGTTCTGAATGCCCGAATTGGCAATCTGTGTCAAAACTTTGTTAGGAATTATGTGATCCTTACTAGCTGGAAGTAAGGGAGATGGGGCATGAAGTTATTTCTAGGAGTTGGACACATACCAAGTTTAGCTCAGTTCTGGGCATCTTTGAAATACCTATACAAACTTGTTCCTACATAGTAACTTGCAACTTTGAATGAAAATGTGCTTGCTTACAGCAACGTGCTATATGTTCTGAATGCCCGAATTGGGAATCTGTGTCAAAACTTTGTTAGGAATTATGTGATCCTTACTAGCTGGAAGTAAGGGAGATGGGGCATGAAGTTATTTCTAGGAGTTGGACACATACCATGTTTAGCTCAGTTCTGGGCATCTTTGAAATACCTATACAAACTTGTTCCTACATAGTAACTTGCATCTTTGAATGAGAATCTGCTTGCTTACAGCAACGTGCTATATGTTCTGAATGCACGAATTGGCAATCTGTGTCAAAACTTTGTTAGGAATTATGTGATCCTTACTAGCTGGAAGTAAGGGAGATGGGGCATGAAGTTATTTCTAGGAGTTGGACACATACCAAGTTTAGCTCAGTTCTGGGCATCTTTGAAATACCTATACAAACTTGTTCCTACATAGTAACTTGCAACTTTGAATGAAAATGTGCTTGCTTACAGCAACGTGCTATATGTTCTGAATGCCCGAATTGGGAATCTGTGTCAAATCTTTGTTAGGAATTATGTGATCCTTACTAGCTGGAAGTAAGGGAGATGCGGCATGAAGTTATTTCTAGGAGTTGGACACATACCAAGTTTAGCTCAGTTCTGGGCATCTTTGAAATACCTATACAAACTTGTTCCTACATAGTAACTTGCAACTTTGAATGAAAATGTGCTTGCTTACAGCAACGTGCTATATGTTCTGAATGCCCGAATTGGGAATCTGTGTCAAAACTTTGTTAGGAATTATGTGATCCTTACTAGCTGGAAGTAAGGGAGATGGGGCATGAAGTTCTTTCTTGGAGTTGGAGACATACCGAGTTTAGCTCAGTTCTGGGCATCTTTGAAATACCTATACAAACTTGTTCCTACATAGTAACTTGCATCTTTGAATGAGAATGTGCTTGCTTACAGCAACGTGCTATATGTTCTGAATGCCCGAATTGGCAATCTGTGTTAAAACTTTGTTAGGAATTATGTGATCCTTACTAGCTGGAAATAAGGGAGATGGGGCATGAAGTTATTTCTAGGAGTTGGACATATACCAAGTTTAGCTCAGTTCTGGGCATCTTTGAAATACCTATACAAACTTGTTCCTACATAGAACTTGCAACTTTGAATGAGAATCTGCTTGCTTACAGCAACGTGCTATATGTTCTGAATGCCCGAATTGGGAATCTGTGTCAAAACTTTGTTAGGAATTATGTGATCCTTACTAGCTGGAAGTAAGACAGATGGGGCATGAAGTTATTTCTTGGAGTTGGACACAAACCAAGTTTAGCTCAGTTCTGGGCATCTTTGAAATACCTATACAAACTTGTTCCTACATAGTAACTTGCAACTTTGAATGAGAATGTGCTTGCTTACAGCAACGTGCTATATGTTCTTAATGCCCGAATTGGCAATCTGTGTCAAAACTTTGTTAGGAATTATGTGATCCTTACTAGCTGGAAGTAAGGGAGATGGGGCATGAAGTTATTTCTAGGAGTTGGACACATACCAAGTTTAGCTCAGTTCTGGGCATCTTTGAAATACCTATACAAACTTGTTCCTACATAGTAACCTGCAACTTTGAATGAAAATGTGCTTGCTTACAGCAACGTGCTATATGTTCTGAATGCCCGAATTGGGAATCTGTGTCAAAACTTTGTTAGGAATTATGTTATCCTTACTACCTGGAAGTAAGGGAGATGGGGCATGAAGTTATTTCTAGGAGTTGGACACATACCGAGTTTAGCTCAGTTCTGGGCATCTTTGAAATACCTATACAAACTTGTTCCTACATAGTAACTTGCATCTTTGAATGAGAATGTGCTTGGTTACAGCAACGTGCTATATGTTCTGAATGCACGAATTGGCAATCTGTGTCAAAACTTTGTTAGGAATTATGTGATCCTTACTAGCTGGAAGTAAGGGAGATGGGGCATGAAGTTATTTCTAGGAGTTGGACACATACCAAGTTTAGCTCAGTTCTGGGCATCTTTGAAATACCTATACAAACTTGTTCCTACATAGTAACTTGCATCTTTGAATGAGAATCTGCTTGCTTACAGCAACGTGCTATATGTTCTTAATGCCCGAATTGGGAATCTGTGTCATAACTTTGTTAGGAATTATGTGATCCTTACTAGCTGGAAGTAAGGGAGATGGGGCATGAAGTCATTTCTAGGAGTTGGACACATACCAAGTTTAGCTCAGTTCTGGGCATCTTTGAAATACCTATACAAACTTGTTCCTACATAGTAACTTGCAACTTTGAATGAGAATGTGCTTGCTTGCAGCAACTTGCTATATGTTCTGAATGCCCGAATTGGGAATCTGTGTCAAAACTTTGTTAGGAATTATGTGATCCTTACTAGCTGGAAGTAAGGGAGATGGGGCATGAAGTTATTTCTAGGAGTTGGACACATACCAAGTTTAGCTCAGTTCTGGGCATCTTTGAAATACCTATACAAACTTGTTCCTACATAGTAACTTGCATCTTTGAATGAGAATGTGCTTGCTTACAGCAACGTGCTATATGTTCTGAATGCCCGAATTTTCAATCTGTGTCAAAACTTTGTTAGGAATTATGTGATCCTTACTAGTTGGAAGTAAGGGAGATGGGGCATGAAGTTATTTCTAGGAGTTGGACACATACCAAGTTTAGCTCAGTTCTGGGCATCTTTGAAATACCTATACAAACTTGTTCCTACATAGTAACATGCATCTTTGAATGAGAATGTGCTTGCTTACAGCAACGTGCTATATGTTCTGAATGCCCGAATTGGGAATCTGTGTCAAAACTTTGTTAGGAATTATGTGATCCTTACTAGCTGGAAGTAAGGGAGATGGGGCATGAAGTTATTTCTTGGAGTTGGAGACATACCAAGTTTAGCTCAGTTCTGGGCATCTTTGAAATACCTATACAAACTTGTTCCTACATAGTAACTTGCATCTTTGAATGAGAATGTGCTTGCTTGCAGCAACGTGCTATATGTTCTGAATGCCCGAATTGGGAATCTGTGTCAAAACTTTGTTAGGAATTATGTGATCCTTACTAGCTGGAAGTAAGGGAGATGGGGCATGAAGTTATTTCTAGGAGTTGGACACATACCAAGTTTAACTCAGTTCTGGACATCTTTGAAATACCTATACAAACTTGTTCCTACCTAGTAACATGCATCTTTGAATGAGAATGTGCTTGCTTACAGCAACGTGCTATATGTTCTGAATGCCCGAATAGGGAATCTGTGTCAAAACTTTGTTAGGAATTATGTGATCCTTACTAGCTGGAAGTAAGGGAAATGGGGCATGAAGTTATTTCTAGGAGTTGGACACATACCAAGTTTAGCTCAGTTCTGGGCATCTTTGAAATACCTATACAAACTTGTTCCTACATAGTAACTTGCATCTTTGAATGAGAATCTGCTTGCTTACAGGACCGTGCTATATGTTCTGAATGCCCGAATTGGGATTCTGTGTCAAAACTTTGTTAGGAATTATGTGATCCTTACTAGCTGGAAGTAAGGGAGATGGGGCATGAAGTTATTTCTAGGAGTTGGACACATACCAAGTTTAGCTCAGTTCTGGGCATCTTTGAAATACCTATACAAACTTGTTCCTACATAGTAACTTGCAACTTTGAATGAAAATGTGCTTGCTTACAGCAACGTGCTATATGTTCTGAATGCCCGAATTGGGAATCTGTGTCAAAACTTTGTTAGGAATTATGTGATCCTTACTAGCTGGAAGTAAGGGAGATGCGGCATGAAGTTATTTCTAGGAGTTGGACACATACCAAGTTTAGCTCAGTTCTGGGCATCTTTGAAATACCTATACAAACTTGTTCCTACATAGTAACTTGCAACTTTGAATGAAAATGTGCTTGCTTACAGCAACGTGCTATATGTTCTGAATGCCCGAATTGGGAATCTGTGTCAAAACTTTGTTAGGAATTATGTGATCCTTACTAGCTGGAAGTAAGGGAGATGGGGCATGAAGTTATTTCTAGGAGTTGGACACATACCAAGTTTAGCTCAGTTCTGGGCATCTTTGGAATACCTATACAAACTTGTTCCTACATAGTAACTTGCAACTTTGAATGAGAATGTGCTTGCTTACAGCAACGTGCTATATGTTCTGAATGCCAGAATTGGGAATCTGTGTCAAAACTTTGTTAGGAATTATGTGATCCTTACTAGCTGGAAGTAAGGGAGATGAGGCATGAAGTTATTTCTAGGAGTTGGACACATACCAAGTTTAGCTCAGTTCTGGGCATCTTTGAAATACCTATACAAACTTGTTCCTACATAGTAACTTGCATCTTTGAATGAGAATCTGCTTGCTTACAGCAACGTGCTATATGTTCTGAATGCCCGAATTGGGATTCTGTGTCAAAACTTTGTTAGGAATTATGTGATCCTTACTAGCTGGAAGTAAGGGAGATGGGGCATGAAGTTATTTCTAGGAGTTGGACACATACCAAGTTTAGCTCAGTTCTGGGCATCTTTGAAATACCTATACAAACTTGTTCCTACATAGTAACTTGCAACTTTGAATGAAAATGTGCTTGCTTACAGCAACGTGCTATATGTTCTGAATGCCCGAATTGGGAATCTGTGTCAAAACTTTGTTAGGAATTATGTGATCCTTACTAGCTGGAAGTAAGGGAGATGCGGCATGAAGTTATTTCTAGGAGTTGGACACATACCAAGTTTAGCTCAGTTCTGGGCATCTTTGAAATACCTATACAAACTTGTTCCTACATAGTAACTTGCAACTTTGAATGAAAATGTGCTTGCTTACAGCAACGTGCTATATGTTCTGAATGCCCGAATTGGGAATCTGTGTCAAAACTTTGTTAGGAATTATGTGATCCTTACTAGCTGGAAGTAAGGGAGATGGGGCATGAAGTTATTTCTAGGAGTTGGACACATACCAAGTTTAGCTCAGTTCTGGGCATCTTTGGAATACCTATACAAACTTGTTCCTACATAGTAACTTGCAACTTTGAATGAGAATGTGCTTGCTTACAGCAACGTGCTATATGTTCTGAATGCCAGAATTGGGAATCTGTGTCAAAACTTTGTTAGGAATTATGTGATCCTTACTAGCTGGAAGTAAGGGAGATGAGGCATGAAGTTATTTCTAGGAGTTGGACACATACCAAGTTTAGCTCAGTTCTGGGCATCTTTGAAATACCTATACAAACTTGTTCCTACATAGTAACTTGCATCTTTGAATGAGAATCTGCTTGCTTACAGCAACGTGCTATATGTTCTGAATGCCCGAAGTGGGAATCTGTGTCAAAACTTTGTTAGGAATTATGTGATGCTTAGTAGCTGGAAGTAAGGGAGATGGGGCATGAAGTTATTTCTAGGAGTTGGACACATACCAAGTTTAGCTCAGTTCTGGGCATCTTTGAAATACCTATACAAACTTGTTCCTACATAGTAACTTGCAACTTTGAATGAAAATGTGCTTGCTTACAGCAACGTGCTATATGTTCTGAATGCCCGAATTGGGAATCTGTGTCAAAACTTTGTTAGGAATTATGTGATCCTTACTAGCTGGAAGTAAGGGAGAGGCGGCATGAAGTTATTTCTGGGAGTTGGAGACATACCAAGTTTAGCTCAGTTCTGGGCATCTTTGAAATACCTATACAAACTTGTTCCTACATAGTAACTTGCAACTTTGAATGAGAATGTGCTTGCTTACAGCAACGTGCTATATGTTCTGAATGCCCGAATTGGGAATCTGTGTCAAAACTTGGTTAGGAATTATGTGATCCTAACTAGCTGGAAGTAAGGGAGATGGGGCATGAAGTTATTTCTATGAGTTGGACACATACCAAGTTTAGCTCAGTTCTGGGCATCTTTGAAATACCTATACAAACTTGTTCCTACATAGTTACTTGCAACTTTGAATGAGAATGTGCTTGCTTGCAGCAACGTGCTATATGTTCTGAATGCCCGAATTGGGAATCTGTGTCAAAACTTTGTTAGGAATTATGTGATCCTTACTAGCTGGAAGTAAGGGAGATGGGGCATGAAGTTATTTCTATGAGTTGGACACATACCAAGTTTAGCTCAGTTCTGGGCATCTTTGAAATACCTATACAAACTTGTTCCTACATAGTAACTTGCAACTTTGAATGAGAATGTGCTTGCTTGCAGCAACGTGCTATATGTTCTGAATGCCCGAATAGGGAATCTGTGTCAAAACTTTGTTAGGAATTATGTGATCCTTACTAGCTGGAAGTAAGGGAGATGGGGCATGAAGGTATTTCTAGGAGTTGGACACATACCAAGTTTAGCTCAGTTCTGGGCATCTTTGAAATACCTATACAAACTTGTTCCTACATAGTAACTTGCAACTTTGAATGAGAATGTGCTTGCTTACAGCAACGTGCTATATGTTCTGAATGCCCGAATTGGGAGTCTGTGTCAAAACTTTATTAGGAATTATGTGATCCTTACTAGCTGGAAGTAAGGGAGATGGGGCATGAAGTTATTTCTAGGATTTGGACACATACCAAGTTTAGCTCAGTTCTGGGCATCTTTGAAATACCTATACAAACTTGTTCCTACATAGTAACATGCATCTTTGAATGAGAATGTGCTTGCTTACAGCAACGTGCTATATGTTCTGAATGCTCGAATTGGGAATCTGTGTCAAAACTTTGTTAGGAATTATGTGATCCTTACTACCTGGAAGTAAGGGAGATGGGGCATGAAGTTATTTCTAGGAGTTGGACACATACCAAGTTTAGCTCAGTTCTGGGCATCTTTGGAATACCTATACAAACTTGTTCCTACATAGTAACTTGCATCTTTAATGAGAATGTGCTTGCTTACAGCAACGTGCTATATGTTCTGAATGCCCGAATTGGGAATCTGTGTCAAAACTTTGTTAGGAATTATGTGATCCTTACTAGCTGGAAGTAAGGGAGATGGGGCATGAAGTTATTTCTAGGAGTTGGACACATACCAAGTTTAGCTCAGTTCTGGGCATCTTTGAAATACCTATACAAACTTGTTCCTACATAGTAACTTGCATCTTTGAATGAGAATGTGCTTGCTTACAGCAACGTGCTATATGTTCTGAATGCCCGATTTGGGAATCTGTGTCAAAACTTTGTTAGGAATTATGTGATCCTTACTAGCTAGAAGTAAGGGAGATGGGGCATGAAGTTATTTCTAGGAGTTGGACACATACCAAGTTTAGCTCAGTTCTGGGCATCTTTGAAATACCTATACAAACTTGTTCCTACATAGTAACTTGCATCTTTGAATGAGAATCTGCTTGCTTACAGCAACGTGCTATATGTTCTGAATGCCCGAATTGGGAATCTGTGTCAAAACTTTGTTAGGAATTATGTGACTCTTACTAGCTGGAAGTAAGGGAGATGGGGCATGAAGTTATTTCTAGGAGTTGGACACATACCAAGTTTAGCTCAGTTCTGGGCATCTTTGAAATACCTATACAAACTTGTTCCTACATAGTAACTTGCATCTTTGAATGAGAATGTGCTTGCTTACAGCAACGTGCTATATGTTCTGAATGCCCGAAGTGGGAATCTGTGTCAAAACTTTGTTAGGAATTATGTGATCCTTAGTAGCTGGAAGTAAGGGAGATGGGGCATGAAGTTATTTCTAGGAGTTGGACTCATACCAAGTTTAGCTCAGTTCTGGGCATCTTTGAAATACCTATACAAACTTGTTCCTACAGAGTAACTTGCAACTTTGAATGAAAATGTGCTTGCTTACAGCAACGTGCTATATGTTCTGAATGCCCGAATTGGGAATCTGTGTCAAAACTTTGTTAGGAATTATGTGATCCTTACTAGCTGGAAGTAAGGGAGATGGGGCATGAAGTTATTTCTGGGAGTTGGAGACATACCAAGTTTAGCTCAGTTCTGGGCATCTTTGAAATACCTATACAAACTTGTTCCTACATAGTAACTTGCAACTTTGAATGAGAATGTGCTTGCTTACAGCAACGTGCTATATGTTCTGAATGCCCGAATTGGGAATCTGTGTCAAAACTTGGTTAGGAATTATGTGATCCTTACTAGCTGGAAGTAAGGGAGATGGGGCATGAAGTTATTTCTAGGAGTTGGACACATACCAAGTTTAGCTCAGTTCTGGGCATCTTTGAAATACCTATACAAACTTGTTCCTACATAGTAACTTGCAACTTTGAATGAGAATGTGCTTGCTTGCAGCAACGTGCTATATGTTCTGAATGCCCGAATAGGGAATCTGTGTCAAAACTTTGTTAGGAATTATGTGATCCTTACTAGCTGGAAGTAAGGGAGATGGGGCATGAAGTTATTTCTATGAGTTGGACACATACCAAGTTTAGCTCAGTTCTGGGCATCTTTGAAATACCTATACAAACTTGTTCCTACATAGTAACTTGCATCTTTGAATGAGAATGTGCTTGCTTGCAGCAACGTGCTATATGTTCTGAATGCCCGAATAGGGAATCTGTGTCAAAACTTTGTTAGGAATTATGTGATCCTTACTAGCTGGAAGTAAGGGAGATGGGGCATGAAGTTATTTCTAGGAGTTGGACACATACCAAGTTTAGCTCAGTTCTGGGCATCTCTGAAATACCTATACAAACTTGTTCCTACATAGTAACTTGCAACTTTGAATGAGAATGTGCTTGCTTACAGCAACGTGCTATATGTTCTGAATGCCCGAATTGGGAATCTGTGTCAAAACTTTGTTACGAATTATGTGATCCTTACTAGCTGGAAGTAAGGGAGATGGGGCATAAAGTTATTTCTAGGAGTTGGACACATACCAAGTTTAGCTCAGTTCTGGACCTCTTTGAAATACCTATACAAACTTGTTCCTACCTAGTAACATGCATCTTTGAATGAGAATGTGCTTGCTTACAGCAACGTGCTATATGTTCTGAATGCCCGAATAGGGAATCTGTGTCAAAACTTTGTTAGGAATTATGTGATCCTTACTAGCTGGAAGTAAGGGAGATGAGGCATGAAGTTATTTCTAGGAGTTGGACACATACCAAGTTTAGCTCAGTTCTGGGCATCTTTGAAATACCTATACAAACTTGTTCCTACCTAGTAACTTGCATCTTTGAATGAGAATGTGCTTGCTTACAGCAACGTGCTATATGTTCTGAATGCCCGAATTGGGAATCTGTGTCAAAACTTTGTTAGGAATTATGTGATCCTTACTAGCTGGAAGTAAGGGAGATGGGGCATGAAGTTATTTCTAGGAGTTGGACACATACCAAGTTTAGCTCAGTTCTGGGCATCTTTGAAATACCTATACAAACTTGTTCCTACATAGTAACTTGCATCTTTGAATGAGAATGTGCTTGCTTACAGCAACGTGCTATATGTTCTGAATGCCCGAATTGGGAATCTGTGTCAAAACTTTGTTAGGAATTATGTGACTCTTACTAGCTGGAAGTAAGGGAGATGGGGCATGAAGTTATTTCTAGGAGTTGGACACATACCAAGTTTAGCTCAGTTCTGGGCATCTTTGAAATACCTATACAAACTTGTTCCTACATAGTAACTTGCATCTTTGAATGAGAATCTGCTTGCTTACAGCAACGTGCTATATGTTCTGAATGCCCGAAGTGGGAATATGTGTCAAAACTTTGTTAGGAATTATGTGATGCTTAGTAGCTGGAAGTAAGGGAGATGGGGCATGAAGTTATTTCTAGGAGTTGGACACATACCAAGTTTAGCTCAGTTCTGGGCATCTTTGAAATACCTATACAAACTTGTTCCTACATAGTAACTTGCAACTTTGAATGAAAATGTGCTTGCTTACAGCAACGTGCTATATGTTCTGAATGCCCGAATTGGGAATCTGTGTCAAAACTTTGTTAGGAATTATGTGATCCTTACTAGCTGGAAGTAAGGGAGATGGGGCATGAAGTTATTTCTAGGAGTTGGACACATACCAAGTTTAGCTCAGTTCTGGGCATCTTTGAAATACCTATACAAACTTGTTCCTACATAGTAACTTGCAACTTTGAATGAGAATGTGCTTGCTTGCAGCAACGTGCTATATGTTCTGAATGCCCGAATAGGGAATCTGTGTCAAAACTTTGTTAGGAATTATGTGATCCTTACTAGCTGGAAGTAAGGGAGATGGGGCATGAAGGTATTTCTAGGAGTTGGACACATACCAAGTTTAGCTCAGTTCTGGGCATCTTTGAAATACCTATACAAACTTGTTCCTACATAGTAACTTGCAACTTTGAATGAGAATGTGCTTGCTTACAGCAACGTGCTATATGTTCTGAATGCCCGAATTGGGAGTCTGTGTCAAAACTTTGTTAGGAATTATGTGATCCTTACTAGCTGGAAGTAAGGGAGATGGGGCATGAAGTTATTTCTAGGATTTGGACACATACCAAGTTTAGCTCAGTTCTGGGCATCTTTGAAATACCTATACAAACTTGTTCCTACATAGTAACATGCATCTTTGAATGAGAATGTGCTTGCTTACAGCAACGTGCTATATGTTCTGAATGCTCGAATTGGGAATCTGTGTCAAAACTTTGTTAGGAATTATGTGATCCTTACTACCTGGAAGTAAGGGAGATGGGGCATGAAGTTATTTCTAGGAGTTGGACACATACCAGGTTTAGCTCAGTTCTGGGCATCTTTGAAATACCTATACAAACTTGTTCCTACATAGTAACTTGCATCTTTAATGAGAATGTGCTTGCTTACAGCAACGTGCTATATGTTCTGAATGCCCGAATTGGGAATCTGTGTCAAAACTTTGTTAGGAATTATGTGATCCTTACTAGCTGGAAGTAAGGGAGATGGGGCATGAAGTTATTTCTAGGAGTTGGACACATACCAAGTTTAGCTCAGTTCTGGGCATCTTTGAAATACCTATACAAACTTGTTCCTACATAGTAACTTGCATCTTTGAATGAGAATGTGCTTGCTTACAGCAACGTGCTATATGTTCTGAATGCCCGATTTGGGAATCTGTGTCAAAACTTTGTTAGGAATTATGTGATCCTTACTAGCTAGAAGTAAGGGAGATGGGGCATGAAGTTATTTCTAGGAGTTGGACACATACCAAGTTTAGCTCAGTTCTGGCCATCTTTGAAATACCTATACAAACTTGTTCCTACATAGTAACTTGCATCTTTGAATGAGAATCTGCTTGCTTACAGCAACGTGCTATATGTTCTGAATGCCCGAATTGGGAATCTGTGTCAAAACTTTGTTAGGAATTATGTGACTCTTACTAGCTGGAAGTAAGGGAGATGGGGCATGAAGTTATTTCTAGGAGTTGGACACATACCAAGTTTAGCTCAGTTCTGGGCATCTTTGAAATACCTATACAAACTTGTTCCTACATAGTAACTTGCATCTTTGAATGAGAATGTGCTTGCTTACAGCAACGTGCTATATGTTCTGAATGCCCGAAGTGGGAATCTGTGTCAAAACTTTGTTAGGAATTATGTGATCCTTAGTAGCTGGAAGTAAGGGAGATGGGGCATGAAGTTATTTCTAGGAGTTGGACACATACCAAGTTTAGCTCAGTTCTGGGCATCTTTGAAATACCTATACAAACTTGTTCCTACAGAGTAACTTGCAACTTTGAATGAGAATGTGCTTGCTTACAGCAACGTGCTATATGTTCTGAATGCCCGAATTGGGAATCTGTGTCAAAACTTTGTTAGGAATTATGTGATCCTTACTAGCTGGAAGTAAGGGAGATGGGGCATGAAGTTATTTCTGGGAGTTGGAGACATACCAAGTTTAGCTCAGTTCTGGGCATCTTTGAAATACCTATACAAACTTGTTCCTACATAGTAACTTGCAACTTTGAATGAGAATGTGCTTGCTTACAGCAACGTGCTATATGTTCTGAATGCCCGAATTGGGAATCTGTGTCAAAACTTGGTTAGGAATTATGTGATCCTTACTAGCTGGAAGTAAGGGAGATGGGGCATGAAGTTATTTCTAGGAGTTGGACACATACCAAGTTTAGCTCAGTTCTGGGCATCTTTGAAATACCTATACAAACTTGTTCCTACATAGTAACTTGCAACTTTGAATGAGAATGTGCTTGCTTGCAGCAACGTGCTATATGTTCTGAATGCCCGAATAGGGAATCTGTGTCAAAACTTTGTTAGGAATTATGTGATCCTTACTAGCTGGAAGTAAGGGAGATGGGGCATGAAGTTATTTCTATGAGTTGGACACATACCAAGTTTAGCTCAGTTCTGGGCATCTTTGAAATACCTATACAAACTTGTTCCTACATAGTAACTTGCATCTTTGAATGAGAATGTGCTTGCTTGCAGCAACGTGCTATATGTTCTGAATGCCCGAATAGGGAATCTGTGTCAAAACTTTGTTAGGAATTATGTGATCCTTACTAGCTGGAAGTAAGGGAGATGGGGCATGAAGTTATTTCTAGGAGTTGGACACATACCAAGTTTAGCTCAGTTCTGGGCATCTCTGAAATACCTATACAAACTTGTTCCTACATAGTAACTTGCAACTTTGAATGAGAATGTGCTTGCTTACAGCAACGTGCTATATGTTCTGAATGCCCGAATTGGGAATCTGTGTCAAAACTTTGTTACGAATTATGTGATCCTTACTAGCTGGAAGTAAGGGAGATGGGGCATAAAGTTATTTCTAGGAGTTGGACACATACCAAGTTTAGCTCAGTTCTGGACCTCTTTGAAATACCTATACAAACTTGTTCCTACCTAGTAACATGCATCTTTGAATGAGAATGTGCTTGCTTACAGCAACGTGCTATATGTTCTGAATGCCCGAATAGGGAATCTGTGTCAAAACTTTGTTAGGAATTATGTGATCCTTACTAGCTGGAAGTAAGGGAGATGAGGCATGAAGTTATTTCTAGGAGTTGGACACATACCAAGTTTAGCTCAGTTCTGGGCATCTTTGAAATACCTATACAAACTTGTTCCTACCTAGTAACTTGCATCTTTGAATGAGAATGTGCTTGCTTACAGCAACGTGCTATATGTTCTGAATGCCCGAATTGGGAATCTGTGTCAAAACTTTGTTAGGAATTATGTGATCCTTACTAGCTGGAAGTAAGGGAGATGGGGCATGAAGTTATTTCTAGGAGTTGGACACATACCAAGTTTAGCTCAGTTCTGGGCATCTTTGAAATACCTATACAAACTTGTTCCTACATAGTAACTTGCATCTTTGAATGAGAATGTGCTTGCTTACAGCAACGTGCTATATGTTCTGAATGCCCGATTTGGGAATCTGTGTCAAAACTTTGTTAGGAATTATGTGATCCTTACTAGCTGGAAGTAAGGGAGATGGGGCATGAAGTTATTTCTAGGAGTTGGACACATACCAAGTTTAGCTCAGTTCTGGGCATCTTTGAAATACCTATACAAACTTGTTCCTACATAGTAACTTGCATCTTTAATGAGAATCTGCTTGCTTACAGCAACGTGCTATATGTTCTGAATGCCCGAATTGGGAATCTGTGTCAAAACTTTGTTAGGAATTATGTGATCCTTACTAGCTGGAAGTAAGGGAGATGGGGCATGAAGTTATTTCTAGGAGTTGGACACATACCAAGTTTAGCTCAGTTCTGGGCATCTTTGAAATACCTATACAAACTTGTTCCTACATAGTAACTTGCATCTTTAATGAGAATGTGCTTGCTTACAGCAACGTGCTATATGTTCTGAATGCCCGAATTGGGAATCTGTGTCAAAACTTTGTTAGGAATTATGTGATCCTTACTAGCTGGAAGTAAGGGAGATGGGGCATGAAGTTATTTCTAGGAGTGGGACACATGCCAAGTTTAGCTCAGTTCTGGGCATCTTTGAAATACCTATACAAACTTGTTCCTACATAGTAACTTGCAACTTTGAATGAAAATGTGCTTGCTTACAGCAACGTGCTATATGTTCTGAATGCCCGAATTGGGAATCTGTGTCAAAACTTTGTTAGGAATTATGTGATCCTTACTAGCTGGAAGTAAGGGAGATGGGGCATGAAGTTATTTCTAGGAGTTGGACACATGCCAAGTTTAGCTCAGTTCTGGGCATCTTTGAAATACCTATACAAACTTGTTCCTACATAGTAACTTGCATCTTTGAATGAGAATCTGCTTGCTTACAGCAACGTGCTATATGTTCTAAATGCCCGAATTGGGAATCTGTGTCAAAACTTTGTTAGGAATTATGTGATCCTTACTAGCTGGAAGTAAGGGAGATGGGGAATGAAGTTATTTCTAGGAGTTGGACACATACCAAGTTTAGCTCAGTTCTGGGCATCTTTGAAATACCTATACAAACTTGTTCCTACATAGTAACTTGCAACTTTGAATGAGAATGTGCTTGCTTGCAGCAACGTGCTATATGTTCTGAATGCCCGAATAGGGAATCTGTGTCAAAACTTTGTTAGGAATTATGTGATCCTTACTAGCTGGAAGTAAGGGAGATGGGGCATGAAGTTATTTCTATGAGTTGGACACATACCAAGTTTAACTCAGTTCTGGGCATCTTTGAAATACCTATACAAACTTGTTCCTACATAGTAACTTACATCTTTGAATGAGAATGTGCTTGCTTGCAGCAACGTGCTATATGTTCTGAATGCCCGAATAGGGAATCTGTGTCAAAACTTTGTTAGGAATTATGTGATCCTTACTAGCTGGAAGTAAGGGAGATGGGGCATAAAGTTATTTCTGGGAGTTGGACACATACCAAGTTTAGCTCAGTTCTGGGCATCTTTGAAATACCTATACAAACTTGTTCCTACATAGTAACTTGCAACTTTGAATGAGAATGTGCTTGCTTACAGCAACGTGCTATATGTTCTAAATGCCCGAATTGGGAATCTGTGTCAAAACTTTGTTAGGAATTTTGTGATCCTTACTAGCTGGAAGTAAGGGAGATGGGGCATAAAGTTATTTCTAGGAGTTGGACACATACCAAGTTTAGCTCAGTTCTGGACATCTTTGAAATACCTATACAAACTTGTTCCTACCTAGTAACATGCATCTTTGAATGAGAATGTGCTTGCTTACAGCAACGTGCTATATGTTCTGAATGCCCGAATAGGGAATCTTTGTCAAAACTTTGTTAGGAATTATGTGATCCTTACTAGCTGGAAGTAAGGGAGATGGGGCATGAAGTTATTTCTAGGAGTTGGACACATACCAAGTTTAGCTCAGTTCTGGGCATCTTTGAAATACCTATACAAACTTGTTCCTACATAGTAACTTGCATCTTTGAATGAGAATGTGCTTGCTTACAGCAACGTGCTATGTGTTCTGAATGCCCGAATAGGGAATCTGTGTCAAAACTTTGTTAGGAATTATGTGATCCTTACTAGCTGGAAGTAAGGGAGATGGGGCATGAAGTTATTTCTAGGAGTTGGAGACATACCAAGTTTAGCTCAGTTCTGGGCATCTTTGAAATACCTATACAAACTTGTTCCTACCTAGTAACATGCATCTTTGAATGAGAATGTGCTTGCTTACAGCAACGTGCTATATGTTCTGAATGCCCGAATAGGGAATCTGTGTCAAAACTTTGTTAGGAATTATGTGATCCTTACTAGCTGGAAGTAAGGGAGATGGGGCATGAAGTTATTTCTAGGAGTTGGACACATACCAAGTTTAGCTCAGTTCTGGGCATCTTTGAAATACCTATACAAACTTGTTCCTACCTAGTAACTTGCATCTTTGAATGAGAATGTGCTTGCTTACAGCAACGTGCTATATGTTCTGAATGCCCGAATTGGGAATCTGTGTCAAAACTTTGTTAGGAAGTATGTGATCCTTACTAGCTGGAAGTAAGGGAGATGGGGCATGAAGTTATTCCTAGGAGTTGGACACATACCAAGTTTAGCTCAGTTCTGGGCATCTTTGAAATACCTATACAAACTTGTTCCTACATAGGAACTTGCAACTTTGAATGAAAATGTGCTTGCTTACAGCAACGTGCTATATGTTCTGAATGCCCGAATTGGGAATCTGTGTCAAAACTTTGTTAGGAATTATGTGATCCTTACTAGCTGGAAGTAAGGGAGATGGGGCATGAAGTTATTTCTAGGAGTTGGACACATACCAAGTTTAGCTCAGTTCTGGGCATCTTTGAAATACCTATACAAACTTGTTCCTACATAGTAACTTGCAACTTTGAATGAGAATGTGCTTGCTTACAGCAACGTGCTATATGTTCTGAATGCCCGAATTGGGAATCTGTGTCAAAACTTTGTTAGGAATTATGTGATCCTTACTAGCTGGAAGTAAGGGAGATGGGGCATGAAGTTATTTCTAGGAGTTGGACACATACCAAGTTTAGCTCAGTTCTGGGCATCTTTGAAATACCTATAGAAACTTGTTCCTACATAGTAACTTGCAACTTTGAATGAGAATGTGCTTGCTTACAGCAACGTGCTATATGTTCTGAATGCCCGAATTTGGAATCTGTGTCAAAACTTTGTTAGGAATTATGTGATCCTTACTAGCTGGAAGTAAGGGAGATGGGGCATGAAGTTATTTCTAGGAGTTGGACACATACCAAGTTTAGCTCAGTTCTGGGCATCTTTGAAATACCTATACAAACTTGTTCCTACATAGTAACTTGCAACTTTGAATGAGAATGTGCTTGCTTGCAGCAACGTGCTATATGTTCTGAATGCCCGATTTGGGAGTCTGTGTCAAAACTTTGTTAGGAATTATGTGATCCTTACTAGCTGGAAGTAAGGGAGATGGAGCATGAAGTTATTTCTAGGAGTTGGAGACATACCAAGTTTAGCTCAGTTCTGGGCATCTTTGAAATACCTATACAAACTTGTTCCTACATAGTAACTTGCATCTTTAATGAGAATCTGCTTGCTTACAGCAACGTGCTATATGTTCTGAATGCCCGAATTGGGTATCTGTGTCAAAACTTTGTTAGGAATTATGTGATCCTTACTAGCTGGAAGTAAGGGAGATGGGGCATGAAGTTATTTCTAGGATTTGGACACATACCAAGTTTAGCTCAGTTCTGGGCATCTTTGAAATACCTATACAAACTTGTTCCTACATAGTAACTTGCATCTTTAATGAGAATGTGCTTGCTTACAGCAACGTGCTATATGTTCTGAATGCCCGAATTGGGAATCTGTGTCAAAGCTTTGTTAGGAATTATGTGATCCTTACTAGCTGGAAGTAAGGGAGATGGGGCATGAAGTTATTTCTAGGAGTGGGACACATACCAAGTTTAGCTCAGTTCTGGGCATCTTTGAAATACCTATACAAACTTGTTCCTACATAGTAACTTGCAACTTTGAATGAAAATGTGCTTGCTTACAGCAACGTGCTATATGTTCTGAATGCCCGAATTGGGAATCTGTGTCAAAACTTTGTTAGGAATTATGTGATCCTTACTAGCTGGAAGTAAGGGAGATGGGGCATGAAGTTATTTCTAGGAGTTGGACACATACCAAGTTTAGCTCAGTTCTGGGCATCTTTGAAATACCTATACAACTTGTTCCTACATAGTAACTTGCATCTTTGAATGAAAATGTGCTTGCTTACAGCAACGTGCTATATGTTCTGAATGCCCGAATTGGGAATCTGTGTCAAAACTTTGTTAGGAATTATGTGATCCTTACTAGCTGGAAGTAAGGGAGATGGGGCATGAAGTTATTTCTAGGAGTTGGACACATACCAAGTTTAGCTCAGTTCTGGGCATCTTTGAAATACCTATACAAACTTGTTCCTACATAGTAACTTGCAACTTTGAATGAAAATGTGCTTGCTTACAGCAACGTGCTATATGTTCTGAATGCCCGAATAGGGAATCTGTGTCAAAACTTTGTTAGGAATTATGTGATCCTTACTAGCTGGAAGTAAGGGAGATGGGGCATGAAGTTATTTCTAGGAGTTGGACACATACCAAGTTTAGCTCAGTTCTGGGCATCTTTGAAATACCTATACAAACTTGTTCCTACATAGTAACTTGCAACTGTGAAGGAGAATCTGCTTGCTTACAGCAACGTGCTATATGTTCTGAATGCCCGAATTGGGAATCTGTGTCAAAACTTTGTTAGGAATTATGTGATCATTACTAGCTGGAAGTAAGGGAGATGGGGCATGAAGTTATTTCTAGGAGTTGGACACATACCAAGTTTAGCTCAGTTCTGGGCATCTTTGAAATACCTATACAAACTTGTTCCTACATAGTAACTTGCATCTTTGAATGAGAATGTGCTTGCTTACAGCAACGTGCTATATGTTCTGAATGCCCGAATAGGGAATCTGTGTCAAAACTTTGTTAGGAATTATGTGATCCTTACTAGCTGGAAGTAAGGGAGATGGGGCATGAAGTTATTTCTAGGAGTTGGACACATACCAAGTTTAGCTCAGTTCTGGGCCTCTTTGAAATACCTATACAAACTTGTTCCTACATAGTAACTTGCATCTTTGAATGAAAATGTGCTTGCTTACAGCAACGTGCTATATGTTCTGAATGCCCGAATTGGGAATCTGTGTCAAAACTTTGTTAGGAATTATGTGATCCTTACTAGCTGGAAGTAAGGGAGATGGAGCATGAAGTTATTTCTAGGAGTTGGACACATACCAAGTTAAGCTCAGTTCTGGGCATCTTTGAAATACCTATACAAACTTGTTCCTACCTAGTAACTTGCATCTTTGAATGAGAATGTGCTTGCTTACAGCAACGTGCTATATGTTCTGAATGCCCGAATAGGGAATCTGTGTCAAAACTTTGTTAGGAATTATGTGATCCTTACTAGCTGGAAGTAAGGGAGATGGGGCATGAAGTTATTTCTAGGAGTTGGACACATACCAAGTTTAGCTCAGTTCTGGGCATCTTTGAAATACCTATACAAACTTGTTCCTACATAGTAACTTGCATCTTTGAATGAGAATGTGCTTGCTTACAGCAACGTGCTATATGTTCTGAATGCCCGAATAGGGAATCTGTGTCAAAACTTTGTTAGGAATTATGTGATCCTTACTAGCTGGAAGTAAGGGAGATGGGGCATGAAGTTATTTCTAGGAGTTGGACACATACCAAGTTTAGCTCAGTTCTGGGCATCTTTGAAATACCTATACAAACTTGTTCCTACATAGTAACTTGCAACTTTGAATGAAAATGTGCTTGCTTACAGCAACGTGCTATATGTTCTGAATGCTCGAATTGGGAATCTGTGTCAAAACTTTGTTAGGAATTATGTGATCCTTACTAGCTGGAAGTAAGGGAGATGGGGCATGAAGTTATTTCTAGGAGTTGGACACATACCAAGTTTAGCTCAGTTCTGGGCCTCTTTAAAATACCTATACAAACTTGTTCCTACATAGTAACTTGCATCTTTGAATGAAAATGTGCTTGCTTACAGCAACGTGCTATATGTTCTGAATGCCCGAATTGGGAATCTGTGTCAAAACTTTGTTAGGAATTATGTGATTCTTACTAGCTGGAAGTAAGGGAGATGGGGCATGAAGGTATTTCTAGGAGTTGGACACATACCAAGTTTAGCTCAGTTCTGGGCATCTTTGAAATACCTATACAAACTTGTTCCTACATAGTAACTTGCAACTTTGAATGAAAATGTGCTTGCTTACAGCAACGTGCTATATGTTCTGAATGCCCGAATAGGGAATCTGTGTCAAAACTTTGTTAGGAATTATGTGATCCTTACTAGCTGGAAGTAAGGGAGATGGGGCATGAAGTTATTTCTAGGAGTTGGACACATACCAAGTTTAGCTCAGTTCTGGGCATCTTTGAAATACCTATACAAACTTGTTCCTACATAGTAACTTGCAACTGTGAAGGAGAATCTGCTTGCTTACAGCAACGTGCTATATGTTCTGAATGCCCGAATTGGGAATCTGTGTCAAAACTTTGTTAGGAATTATGTGATCATTACTAGCTGGAAGTAAGGGAGATGGGGCATGAAGTTATTTCTAGGAGTTGGACACATACCAAGTTTAGCTCAGTTCTGGGCATCTTTGAAATACCTATACAAACTTGTTCCTACATAGTAACTTGCATCTTTGAATGAGAATGTGCTTGCTTACAGCAACGTGCTATATGTTCTGAATGCCCGAATAGGGAATCTGTGTCAAAACTTTGTTAGGAATTATGTGATCCTTACTAGCTGGAAGTAAGGGAGATGGGGCATGAAGTTATTTCTAGGAGTTGGACACATACCAAGTTTAGCTCAGTTCTGGGCCTCTTTGAAATACCTATACAAACTTGTTCCTACCTAGTAACTTGCATCTTTGAATGAGAATCTGCTTGCTTACAGCAACGTGCTATATGTTCTGAATGCCCGAATTGGGAATCTGTGTCAAAACTTTGTTAGGAATTATGTGATCCTTACTAGCTGGAAGTAAGGGAGATGGGGCATGAAGTTATTTCTAGGAGTTGGACACATACCAAGTTTAGCTCAGTTCTGGGCATCTTTGAAATACCTATGCAAACTTGTTCCTACATAGTAACTTGCAACTTTGAATGAAAATGTGCTTTCTTACAGCAACGTGCTATATGTTCTGAATGCCCGAATAGGGAATCTGTGTCAAAACTTTGTTAGGAATTATGTGATCCTTACTAGCTGGAAGTAAGGGAGATGGGGCATGAAGTTATTTCTAGGAGTTGGACACATACCAAGTTTAGCTCAGTTCTGGGCATCTTTGAAATACCTATACAAACTTGTTCCTACATAGTAACTTGCAACTTTGAATGAAAATGTGCTTGCTTGCAGCAACGTGCTATATGTTCTGAATGCTCGAATTGGGAATCTGTGTCAAAACTTTGTTAGGAATTATGTGATATTTACTAGCTGGAAGTAAGGGAGATGGGGCATGAAGTTATTTCTAGGAGTTGGACACATACCAAGTTTAGCTCAGTTCTGGGCATCTTTGAAATACCTATACAAACTTGTTCCTACATAGTAACTTGCATCTTTGAATGAGAATGTGCTTGCTTACAGCAACGTGCTATATGTTCTGAATGCCCGAATTGGGAATCTGTGTCAAAACTTTGTTAGGAATTATGTGATCCTTACTAGCTGGAAGTAAGGGAGATGGAGCATGAAGTTATTTCTAGGAGTTGGACACATACCAAGTTTAGCTCAGTTCTGGGCATCTTTGAAATACCTATACAAACTTGTTCCTACATAGTAACTTGCAACTTTGAATGAAAATGTGCTTGCTTACAGCAACGTGCTATATGTTCTGAATGCTCGAATTGGGAATCTGTGTCAAAACTTTGTTAGGAATTATGTGATCCTTACTAGCTGGAAGTAAGGGAGATGGGGCATGAAGTTATTTCTAGGAGTTGGACACATACCAAGTTTAGCTCAGTTCTGGGCCTCTTTAAAATACCTATACAAACTTGTTCCTACATAGTAACTTGCATCTTTGAATGAAAATGTGCTTGCTTACAGCAACGTGCTATATGTTCTGAATGCCCGAATTGGGAATCTGTGTCAAAACTTTGTTAGGAATTATGTGATTCTTACTAGCTGGAAGTAAGGGAGATGGGGCATGAAGGTATTTCTAGGAGTTGGACACATACCAAGTTTAGCTCAGTTCTGGGCATCTTTGAAATACCTATACAAACTTGTTCCTACATAGTAACTTGCAACTTTGAATGAGAATGTCCTTGCTTACAGCAACGTGCTATATGTTCTGAATGCACGAATTGGGAATCTGTGTCAAAACTTTGTTAGGAATTATGTGATCCTTACTAGCTGGAAGTAAGGGAGATGGGGCATGAACTTATTTCTTGGAGTTGGAGACATACCAAGTTTAGCTCAGTTCTGGGCATCTTTGAAATACCTATACAAACTTGTTCCTACCTAGTAACTTGCATCTTTGAATGAGAATCTGCTTGCTTGCAGCAACGTGCTATATGTTCTGAATGCCCGAATTGGGAATCTGTGTCAAAACTTTGTTAGGAATTATGTGATCCTTACTAGCTGGAAGTAAGGGAGATGGAGCATGAAGTTATTTCTAGGAGTTGGACACATACCAAGTTTAGCTCAGTTCTGGGCATCTCTGAAATACCTATACAAACTTGTTCCTACATAGTAACTTGCATCTTTGAATGAGAATCTGCTTGCTTGCAGCAACGTGCTATATGTTCTGAATGCCCGATTTGGGAATCTGTGTCAAAACTTTGTTAGGAATTATGTGATCCTTACTAGCTGGAAGTAAGGCAGATGGGACATGAAGTTATTTCTAGGAGTTGGACACATACCAAGTTTAGCTCAGTTCTGGGCATCTTTCAAATACCTATACAAACTTGTTCCTACATAGTAACTTGCAACTTTGAATGAGAATGTGCTTGCTTACAGCAACGTGCTATATGTTCTGAATGCCCGAATTGGCAATCTGTGTCAAAACTTTGTTAGGAATTATGTGATCCTTACTAGCTGGAAGTAAGGGAGATGGGACATGAAGTTATTTCTAGGAGTTGGACACATACCGAGTTTAGCTCAGTTCTGGGCATCTTTGAAATACCTATACAAACTTGTTCCTACATAGTAACTTGCAACTTTGAATGAAAATCTGCTTGCTTACAGCAACGTGCTATATGTTCTGAATGCCCGAATTGGGAATCTGTGTCAAAACTTTGTTAGGAATTATGTGATCCTTACTAGCTGGAAGTAAGGGAGATGGGGCATGAAGTTATTTCTTGGAGTTGGACACATACCAAGTTTAGCTCAGTTCTGGGCATCTTTGAAATACCTATACAAACTTGTTCCTACATAGTAACTTGCATCTTTAATGAGAATGTGCTTGCTTACAGCAACGTGCTATATGTTCTGAATGCACGAATTGGGAATCTGTGTCAAAACTTTGTTAGGAATTATGTGATCCTTACTAGCTGGAAGTAAGGGAGATGGGGCATGAAGGTATTTCTAGGAGTTGGACACATACCAAGTTTAGCTCAGTTCTGGGCATCTTTGAAATACCTATACAAACTTGTTCCTACATAGTAACTTGCAACTTTGAATGAAAATGTGCTTGCTTACAGCAACGTGCTATATGTTCTGAATGCCCGAATAGGGAATCTGTGTCAAAACTTTGTTAGGAATTATGTGATCCTTACTAGCTGGAAGTAAGGGAGATGGGGCATGAAGTTATTTCTAGGAGTTGGACACATACCAAGTTTAGCTCAGTTCTGGGCATCTTTGAAATACCTATACAAACTTGTTCCTACATAGTAACTTGCAACTGTGAAGGAGAATCTGCTTGCTTACAGCAACGTGCTATATGTTCTGAATGCCCGAATTGGGAATCTGTGTCAAAACTTTGTTAGGAATTATGTGATCATTACTAGCTGGAAGTAAGGGAGATGGGGCATGAAGTTATTTCTAGGAGTTGGACACATACCAAGTTTAGCTCAGTTCTGGGCATCTTTGAAATACCTATACAAACTTGTTCCTACATAGTAACTTGCATCTTTGAATGAGAATGTGCTTGCTTACAGCAACGTGCTATATGTTCTGAATGCCCGAATAGGGAATCTGTGTCAAAACTTTGTTAGGAATTATGTGATCCTTACTAGCTGGAAGTAAGGGAGATGGGGCATGAAGTTATTTCTAGGAGTTGGACACATACCAAGTTTAGCTCAGTTCTGGGCATCTTTGAAATACCTATACAAACTTGTTCCTACCTAGTAACTTGCATCTTTGAATGAGAATCTGCTTGCTTACAGCAACGTGCTATATGTTCTGAATGCCCGAATTGGGAATCTGTGTCAAAACTTTGTTAGGAATTATGTGATCCTTACTAGCTGGAAGTAAGGGAGATGGGGCATGAAGTTATTTCTAGGAGTTGGACACATACCAAGTTTAGCTCAGTTCTGGGCATCTTTGAAATACCTATGCAAACTTGTTCCTACATAGTAACTTGCAACTTTGAATGAAAATGTGCTTTCTTACAGCAACGTGCTATATGTTCTGAATGCCCGAATAGGGAATCTGTGTCAAAACTTTGTTAGGAATTATGTGATCCTTACTAGCTGGAAGTAAGGGAGATGGGGCATGAAGTTATTTCTAGGAGTTGGACACATACCAAGTTTAGCTCAGTTCTGGGCATCTTTGAAATACCTATACAAACTTGTTCCTACATAGTAACTTGCAACTTTGAATGAAAATGTGCTTGCTTGCAGCAACGTGCTATATGTTCTGAATGCTCGAATTGGGAATCTGTGTCAAAACTTTGTTAGGAATTATGTGATATTTACTAGCTGGAAGTAAGGGAGATGGGGCATGAAGTTATTTCTAGGAGTTGGACACATACCAAGTTTAGCTCAGTTCTGGGCATCTTTGAAATACCTATACAAACTTGTTCCTACATAGTAACTTGCATCTTTGAATGAGAATGTGCTTGCTTACAGCAACGTGCTATATGTTCTGAATGCCCGAATAGGGAATCTGTGTCAAAACTTTGTTAGGAATTATGTGATCCTTACTAGCTGGAAGTAAGGGAGATGGGGCATGAAGTTATTTCTAGGAGTTGGACACATACCAAGTTTAGCTCAGTTCTGGGCATCTTTGAAATACCTATACAAACTTGTTCCTACATAGTAACTTGCAACTTTGAATGAAAATGTGCTTGCTTACAGCAACGTGCTATATGTTCTGAATGCTCGAATTGGGAATCTGTGTCAAAACTTTGTTAGGAATTATGTGATCCTTACTAGCTGGAAGTAAGGGAGATGGGGCATGAAGTTATTTCTAGGAGTTGGACACATACCAAGTTTAGCTCAGTTCTGGGCCTCTTTGAAATACCTATACAAACTTGTTCCTACATAGTAACTTGCATCTTTGAATGAAAATGTGCTTGCTTACAGCAACGTGCTATATGTTCTGAATGCCCGAATTGGGAATCTGTGTCAAAACTTTGTTAGGAATTATGTGATCCTTACTAGCTGGAAGTAAGGGAGATGGAGCATGAAGTTATTTCTAGGAGTTGGACACATACCAAGTTAAGCTCAGTTCTGGGCATCTTTGAAATACCTATACAAACTTGTTCCTACCTAGTAACTTGCATCTTTGAATGAGAATGTGCTTGCTTACAGCAACGTGCTATATGTTCTGAATGCCCGAATAGGGAATCTGTGTCAAAACTTTGTTAGGAATTATGTGATCCTTACTAGCTGGAAGTAAGGGAGATGGGGCATGAAGTTATTTCTAGGAGTTGGACACATACCAAGTTTAGCTCAGTTCTGGGCATCTTTGAAATACCTATACAAACTTGTTCCTACATAGTAACTTGCATCTTTGAATGAGAATGTGCTTGCTTACAGCAACGTGCTATATGTTCTGAATGCCCGAATAGGGAATCTGTGTCAAAACTTTGTTAGGAATTATGTGATCCTTACTAGCTGGAAGTAAGGGAGATGGGGCATGAAGTTATTTCTAGAAGTTGGACACATACCAAGTTTAGCTCAGTTCTGGGCATCTTTGAAATACCTATACAAACTTGTTCCTACATAGTAACTTGCAACTTTGAATGAAAATGTGCTTGCTTACAGCAACGTGCTATATGTTCTGAATGCTCGAATTGGGAATCTGTGTCAAAACTTTGTTAGGAATTATGTGATCCTTACTAGCTGGAAGTAAGGGAGATGGGGCATGAAGTTATTTCTAGGAGTTGGACACATACCAAGTTTAGCTCAGTTCTGGGCCTCTTTGAAATACCTATACAAACTTGTTCCTACATAGTAACTTGCATCTTTGAATGAAAATGTGCTTGCTTACAGCAACGTGCTATATGTTCTGAATGCCCGAATTGGGAATCTGTGTCAAAACTTTGTTAGGAATTATGTGATCCTTACTAGCTGGAAGTAAGGGAGATGGGGCATGAAGTTATTTCTAGGAGTTGGACACATACCAAGTTTAGCTCAGTTCTGGGTATCTTTGAAATACCTATACAAACTTGTTCCTACATAGTAACTTGCATCTTTGAATGAAAATGTGCTTGCTTACAGCAACGTGCTATATGTTCTGAATGCCCGAATTGGGAATCTGTGTCAAAACTTTGTTAGGAATTATGTGATCCTTACTAGCTGGAAGTAAGGGAGATGGGGCATGAAGTTATTTCTAGGAGTTGGACACATACCAAGTTTAGCTCAGTTCTGGGCATCTTTGAAATACCTATACAAACTTGTTCCTACATAGTAACTTGCAACTTTGAATGAGAATGTGCTTGCTTACAGCAACGTGCTATATGTTCTGAATGCCCGAATTGGGAATCTGTGTCAAAACTTTGTTAGGAATTATGTGATCCTTACTAGCTGGAAGTAAGGGAGATGGGGCATGAAGTTATTTCTAGGAGTTGGACACATACCAAGTTTAGCTCAGTTCTGGGCATCTTTGAAATACCTATACAAACTTGTTCCTACATAGTAACTTGCAACTTTGAATGAGAATGTGCTTGCTTACAGCAACGTGCTATATGTTCTGAATGCCCGAATTGGGAATCTGTGTCAAAACTTTGTTAGGAATTATGTGATCCTTACTAGCTGGAAGTAAGGGAGATGGGGCATGAAGTTATTTCTAGGAGTTGGACACATACCAAGTTTAGCTCAGTTCTGGGCATCTTTGAAATACCTATACAAACTTGTTCCTACATAGTAACTTGCAACTTTGAATGAGAATGTCCTTGCTTACAGCAACGTGCTATATGTTCTGAATGCACGAATTGGGAATCTGTGTCAAAACTTTGTTAGGAATTATGTGATCCTTACTAGCTGGAAGTAAGGGAGATGGGGCATGAACTTATTTCTTGGAGTTGGAGACATACCAAGTTTAGCTCAGTTCTGGGCATCTTTGAAATACCTATACAAACTTGTTCCTACATAGTAACTTGCAACTTTGAATGAGAATGTGCTTGCTTGCAGCAACGTGCTATATGTTCTGAATGCCCGAATTGGGAATCTGTGTCAAAACTTTGTTAGGAATTATGTGATCCTTACTAGCTGGAAGTAAGGGAGATGGAGCATGAAGTTATTTCTAGGAGTTGGACACATACCAAGTTTAGCTCAGTTCTGGGCATCTTTGAAATACCTATACAAACTTGTTCCTACATAGTAACTTGCATCTTTGAATGAGAATGTGCTTGCTTGCAGCAACGTGCTATATGTTCTGAATGCCCGATTTGGGAATCTGTGTCAAAACTTTGTTAGGAATTATGTGATCCTTACTAGCTGGAAGTAAGGCAGATGGGACATGAAGTTATTTCTAGGAGTTGGACACATACCAAGTTTAGCTCAGTTCTGGGCATCTTTCAAATACCTATACAAACTTGTTCCTACATAGTAACTTGCAACTTTGAATGAGAATGTGCTTGCTTACAGCAACGTGCTATAAGTTCTGAATGCCCGATTTGGCAATCTGTGTCAAAACTTTGTTAGGAATTATGTGATTCTTACTAGCTGGAAGTAAGGGAGATGGGACATGAAGTTATTTCTAGGAGTTGGACACATACCGAGTTTAGCTCAGTTCTGGGCATCTTTGAAATACCTATACAAACTTGTTCCTACATAGTAACTTGCAACTTTGAATGAAAATCTGCTTGCTTACAGCAACGTGCTATATGTTCTGAATGCCCGAATTGGGAATCTGTGTCAAAACTTTGTTAGGAATTATGTGATCCTTACTAGCTGGAAGTAAGGGAGATGGGGCATGAAGTTATTTCTAGGAGTTGGACACATACCAAGTTTAGCTCAGTTCTGGGCATCTTTGAAATACCTATACAAACTTGTTCCTACATAGTAACTTGCATCTTTAATGAGAATGTGCTTGCTTACAGCAACGTGCTATATGTTCTGAATGCACGAATTGGGAATCTGTGTCAAAACTTTGTTAGGAATTATGTGATCCTTACTAGCTGGAAGTAAGGGAGATGGGGCATGAAGTTATTTCTAGGAGTTGGACACATACCAAGTTTAGCTCAGTTCTGGGCATCTTTGAAATACCTATACAAACTTGTTCCTACATAGTAACTTGCAACTTTGAATGAGAATGTGCTTGCTTGCAGCAACGTGCTATATGTTCTGAATGCCCGAATTGGGAATCTGTGTCAAAACTTTGTTAGGAATTATGTGATCCTTACTAGCTGGAAGTAAGGGAGATGGGGCATGAAGTTATTTCTAGGAGTTGGACACATACCAAGTTTAGCTCAGTTCTGGACATCTTTGAAATACCTATACAAACTTGTTCCTACCTAGTAACATGCATCTTTGAATGAGAATGTGCTTGCTTACAGCAACGTGCTATATGTTCTGAATGCCCGAATAGGGAATCTGTGTCAAAACTTTGTTAGGAATTATGTGATCCTTACTAGCTGGAAGTAAGGGAGATGGGGCATGAAGTTATTTCTAGGAGTTGGACACATACCAAGTTTAGCTCAGTTCTGGGCATCTTTGAAATACCTATACAAACTTGTTCCTACATAGTAACTTGCATCTTTGAATGAGAATCTGCTTGCTTACAGCAACGTGCTATATGTTCTGAATGCCCGAATTGGGAATCTGTGTCAAAACTTTGTTAGGAATTATGTGATCCTTACTAGCTGGAAGTAAGGGAGATGGGGCATGAAGTTATTTCTAGGAGTTGGACACATACCAAGTTTAGCTCAGTTCTGGGCATCTTTGAAATACCTATACAAACTTGTTCCTACATAGTAACTTGCAACTTTGAATGAAAATGTGCTTGCTTACAGCAACGTGCTATATGTTCTGAATGCCCGAATTGGGAATCTGTGTCAAAACTTTGTTAGGAATTATGTGATCCTTACTAGCTGGAAGTAAGGGAGATGCGGCATGAAGTTATTTCTAGGAGTTGGACACATACCAAGTTTAGCTCAGTTCTGGGCATCTTTGGATTACCTATACAAACTTGTTCCTACATAGCAACTTGCAACTTTGAATGAGAATGTGCTTGCTTACAGCAACGTGCTATATGTTCTGAATGCCCGAATTGGGAATCTGTGTCAAAACTTTGTTAGGAATTATGTGATCCTTACTAGCTGGAAGTAAGGGAGATGGGGCATGAAGTTATTTCTAGGAGTTGGACACATACCAAGTTTAGCTCAGTCTGGGCATCTTTGAAATACCTATACAAACTTGTTCCTACATAGTAACTTGCAACTTTGACTGAGAATGTCCTTGCTTACAGCAACGTGCTATATGTTCTGAATGCACGAATTGGGAATCTGTGTCAAAACTTTGTTAGGAATTATGTGATCCTTACTAGCTAGAAGTAAGGGAGATGGGGCATGAACTTATTTCTTGGAGTTGGAGACATACCAAGTTTAGCTCAGTTCTGGGCATCTTTGAAATACCTATACAAACTTGTTCCTACATAGTAACTTGCAACTTTGAATGAGAATGTGCTTGCTTGCAGCAACGTGCTATATGTTCTGAATGCCCGAATTGGGAATCTGTGTCAAAACTTTGTTAGGAATTATGTGATCCTTACTAGCTGGAAGTAAGGGAGATGGAGCATGAAGTTATTTCTAGGAGTTGGACACATACCAAGTTTAGCTCAGTTCTGGGCATCTTTGAAATACCTATACAAACTTGTTCCTACATAGTAACTTGCATCTTTGAATGAGAATCTGCTTGCTTGCAGCAACGTGCTATATGTTCTGAATGCCCGATTTGGGAATCTGTGTCAAAACTTTGTTAGGAATTATGTGATCCTTACTAGCTGGAAGTAAGGGAGATGGGGCATGAAGTTATTTCTAGGAGTTGGACACATACCAAGTTTAGCTCAGTTCTGGGCATCTTTCAAATACCTATACAAACTTGTTCCTACATAGTAACTTGCAACTTTGAATGAGAATGTGATTGCTTACAGCAACGTGCTATATGTTCTGAATGCCCGAATTGGCAATCTGTGTCAAATCTTTGTTAGGAATTATGTGATCCTTACTAGCTGGAAGTAAGGGAGATGGGACATGAAGTTATTTCTAGGAGTTGGACACATACCGAGTTTAGCTCAGTTCTGGGCATCTTTGAAATACCTATACAAACTTGTTCCTACATAGTAACTTGCAACTTTGAATGAAAATCTGCTTGCTTACAGCAACGTGCTATATGTTCTGAATGCCCGAATTGGGAATCTGTGTCAAAACTTTGTTAGGAATTATGTGATCCTTAATAGCTGGAAGTAAGGGAGATGGGGCATGAAGTTATTTCTAGGAGTTGGACACATACCGAGTTTAGCTCAGTTCTGGGCATCTTTGAAATACCTATACAAACTTGTTCCTACATAGTAACTTGCAACTTTGAATGAGAATGTGCTTGCTTACAGCAACGTGCTATATGTTCTGAATGCCCGAATTGGGAATCTGTGTCAAAACTTTGTTAGGAATTATGTGATCCTTACTAGCTGGAAGTAAGGGAGATGGGGCATGAAGTTCTTTCTTGGAGTTGGAGACATACCGAGTTTAGCTCAGTTCTGGGCATCTTTGAAATACCTATACAAACTTGTTCCTACATAGTAACTTGCATCTTTGAATGAGAATGTGCTTGCTTACAGCAACGTGCTATATGTTCTGAATGCCCGAATTGGGAATCTGTGTCAAAACTTTGTTAGGAATTATGTGATCCTTACTAGCTGGAAGTAAGGGAGATGGGGCATGAAGTTATTTCTAGGAGTTGGACACATACCAAGTTTAGCTCAGTTCTGGGCATCTTTGAAATACCTATACAAACTTGTTCCTACATAGAACTTGCAACTTTGAATGAGAATCTGCTTGCTTACAGCAACGTGCTATATGTTCTGAATGCCCGAAGTGGGAATCTGTGTCAAAACTTTGTTAGGAATTATGTGATCCTTACTAGCTGGAAGTAAGGGAGATGCGGCATGAAGTTATTTCTAGGAGTTGGACACATACCTAGTTTAGCTCAGTTCTGGGCATCTTTGAAATACCTATACAAACTTGTTCCTACATAGTAACTTGCAACTTTGAATGAAAATGTGCTTGCTTACAGCAACGTGCTATATGTTCTGAATGCCCGAATTGGGAATCTGTGTCAAAACTTTGTTAGGAATTATGTGATCCTTACTAGCTGGAAGTAAGGGAGATGGTGCATGAAGTTATTTCTAGGAGTTGGAGACATACCAAGTTTAGTTCAGTTCTGGGCATCTTTGAAATACCTATACAAACTTGTTCCTACATAGTAACTTGCAACTTTGAATGAGAATGTGCTTGCTTACAGCAACGTGTTATATGTTCTGAATGCCCGAATAGGGATTCTGTGTCAAAACTTTGTTAGGAATTATGTGATCCTTACTAGCTGGAAGTAAGGGAGATGGGGCATGAAGTTATTTCTAGGAGTTGGACACATACCAAGTTTAGCTCAGTTCTGGGCATCTTTGAAATACCTATAGAAACTTGTTCCTATATAGTAACTTGCAACTTAGAATGATTATGTGCTTGCTTACAGCAACGTGCTATATGTTCTGAATGCCCGAATTGGGAATCTGTGTCAAAACTTTGTTAGGAATTATGTGATCCTTACTAGCTGGAAGTAAGGGAGATGGGGCATGAAGGTATTTCTAGGAGTTGGACACATACCAAGTTTAGCTCAGTTCTGGGCATCTTTGAAATACCTATACAAACTTGTTCCTACATAGTAACTTGCAACTTTGAATGAGAATGTGCTTGCTTGCAGCAACGTGCTATATGTTCTGAATGCCCGATTTGGGAGTCTGTGTCAAAACTTTGTTAGGAATTATGTGATCCTTACTAGCTGGAAGTAAGGGAGATGGAGCATGAAGTTATTTCTAGGAGTTGGACACATACCAAGTTTAGCTCAGTTCTGGGCATCTTTGAAATACCTATACAAACTTGTTCCTACATAGTAACTTGCATCTTTGAATGAGAATGTGCTTGCTTACAGCAACGTGCTATATGTTCTGAATGCCCGAATTGGCAATCTGTGTCAAAACTTTGTTAGGAATTATGTGATCCTTACTAGCTGGAAGTAATGGAGATGGGGCATGAAGTTATTTCTACGAGTTGGACACATACCAAGTTTAGCTCAGTTCTGGGCATCTTTGAAATACCTATACAAACTTGTTCCTACATAGTAACTTGCATCTTTAATGAGAATCTGCTTGCTTACAGCAACGTGCTATATGTTCTGAATGCCCGAATTGGGAATCTGTGTCAAAACTTTGTTAGGAATTATGTGATCCTTACTAGCTGGAAGTAAGGGAGATGGGGCATGAAGTTATTTCTAGGAGTTGGACACATACCAAGTTTAGCTCAGTTCTGGGCATCTTTGAAATACCTATACAAACTTGTTCCTACATAGTAACTTGCATCTTTAATGAGAATGTGCTTGCTTACAGCAACGTGCTATATGTTCTGAATGCCAGAATTGGGAATCTGTGTCAAAACTTTGTTAGGAATTATGTGATCCTTACTAGCTGGAAGTAAGGGAGATGGGGCATGAAGTTATTTCTAGGAGTTGGACACATACCAAGTTTAGCTCAGTTCTGGGCATCTTTGAAATACCTATACAAACTTGTTCCTACATAGTAACTTGCAACTTTGAATGAGAATGTGCTTGCTTGCAGCAACGTGCTATATGTTCTGAATGCCCGAATTGGGAATCTGTGTCAAAACTTTGTTAGGAATTATGTGATCCTTACTAGCTGGAAGTAAGGGAGATGGGGCATGAAGTTATTTCTAGGAGTTGGACACATACCAAGTTTAGCTCAGTTCTGGACATCTTTGAAATACCTATACAAACTTGTTCCTACCTAGTAACATGCATCTTTGAATGAGAATGTGCTTGCTTACAGCAACGTGCTATATGTTCTGAATGCCCGAATTGGGAATCTGTGTCAAAACTTTGTTAGGAATTATGTGATCCTTACTAGCTGGAAGTAAGGGAGATGGAGCATGAAGTTATTTCTAGGAGTTGGACACATACCAAGTTTAGCTCAGTTCTGGGCATCTTTGAAATACCTATACAAACTTGTTCCTACCTAGTAACTTGCATCTTTGAATGAGAATGTGCTTGCTTACAGCAACGTGCTATATGTTCTGAATGCCCGAATAGGGAATCTGTGTCAAAACTTTGTTAGGAATTATGTGATCCTTACAAGCTGGAAGTAAGGGAGATGGGGCATGAAGTTATTTCTAGGAGTTGGACACATACCAAGTTTAGCTCAGTTCTGGGCATCTTTGAAATACCTATACAAACTTGTTCCTACATAGTAACTTGCATCTTTGAATGAGAATGTGCTTGCTTACAGCAACGTGCTATATGTTCTGAATGCCCGAATAGGGAATCTGTGTCAAAACTTTGTTAGGAATTATGTGATCCTTACTAGCTGGAAGTAAGGGAGATGGGGCATGAAGTTATTTCTAGGAGTTGGACACATACCAAGTTTAGCTCAGTTCTGGGCATCTTTGAAATACCTATACAAACTTGTTCCTACATAGTAACTTGCAACTTTGAATGAAAATGTGCTTGCTTACAGCAACGTGCTATATGTTCTGAATGCTCGAATTGGGAATCTGTGTCAAAACTTTGTTAGGAATTATGTGATCCTTACTAGCTGGAAGTAAGGGAGATGGGGCATGAAGATATTTCTAGGAGTTGGACACATACCAAGTTTAGCTCAGTTCTGGGCCTCTTTGAAATACCTATACAAACTTGTTCCTACATAGTAACTTGCATCTTTGAATGAAAATGTGCTTGCTTACAGCAACGTGCTATATGTTCTGAATGCCCGAATTGGGAATCTGTGTCAAAACTTTGTTAGGAATTATGTGATCCTTACTAGCTGGAAGTAAGGGAGATGGGGCATGAAGTTATTTCTAGGAGTTGGACACATACCAAGTTTAGCTCAGTTCTGGGCATCTTTGAAATACCTATACAAACTTGTTCCTACATAGTAACTTGCAACTTTGAATGAGAATGTGCTTGCTTACAGCAACGTGCTATATGTTCTGAATGCCCGAATTGGGAATCTGTGTCAAAACTTTGTTAGGAATTATGTGATCCTTACTAGCTGGAAGTAAGGGAGATGGGGCATGAAGTTATTTCTAGGAGTTGGACACATACCAAGTTTAGCTCAGTTCTGGGCATCTTTGAAATACCTATACAAACTTGTTCCTACATAGTAACTTGCAACTTTGAATGAGAATGTGCTTGCTTACAGCAACGTGCTATATGTTCTGAATGCCCGAATTGGGAATCTGTGTCAAAACTTTGTTAGGAATTATGTGATCCTTACTAGCTGGAAGTAAGGGAGATGGGGCATGAAGTTATTTCTAGGAGTTGGACACATACCAAGTTTAGCTCAGTTCTGGGCATCTTTGAAATACCTATACAAACTTGTTCCTACATAGTAACTTGCAACTTTGAATGAGAATGTCCTTGCTTACAGCAACGTGCTATATGTTCTGAATGCCCGAATTGGGAATCTGTGTCAAAACTTTGTTAGGAATTATGTGATCCTTACTAGCTGGAAGTAAGGGAGATGGGGCATGAACTTATTTCTTGGAGTTGGAGACATACCAAGTTTAGCTCAGTTCTGGGCATCTTTGAAATACCTATACAAACTTGTTCCTACATAGTAACTTGCAACTTTGAATGAGAATGTGCTTGCTTGCAGCAACGTGCTATATGTTCTGAATGCCCGAATTGGGAATCTGTGTCAAAACTTTGTTAGGAATTATGTGATCCTTACTAGCTGGAAGTAAGGGAGATGGAGCATGAAGTTATTTCTAGGAGTTGGACACATACCAAGTTTAGCTCAGTTCTGGGCATCTTTGAAATACCTATACAAACTTGTTCCTACATAGTAACTTGCATCTTTGAATGAGAATGTGCTTGCTTGCAGCAACGTGCTATATGTTCTGAATGCCCGATTTGGGAATCTGTGTCAAAACTTTGTTAGGAATTATGTGATCCTTACTAGCTGGAAGTAAGGCAGATGGGACATGAAGTTATTTCTAGGAGTTGGACACATACCAAGTTTAGCTCAGTTCTGGGCATCTTTCAAATACCTATACAAACTTGTTCCTACATAGTAACTTGCATCTTTGAATGAGAATGTGCTTGCTTACAGCAACGTGCTATATGTTCTGAATGCCCGAATTGGCAATCTGTGTCAAAACTTTGTTAGGAATTATGTGATTCTTACTAGCTGGAAGTAAGGGAGATGGGACATGAAGTTATTTCTAGGAGTTGGACACATACCGAGTTTAGCTCAGTTCTGGGCATCTTTGAAATACCTATACAAACTTGTTCCTACATAGTAACTTGCAACTTTGAATGAAAATCTGCTTGCTTACAGCAACGTGCTATATGTTCTGAATGCCCGAATTGGGAATCTGTGTCAAAACTTTGTTAGGAATTATGTGATCCTTACTAGCTGGAAGTAAGGGAGATGGGGCATGAAGTTATTTCTAGGAGTTGGACACATACCAAGTTTAGCTCAGTTCTGGGCATCTTTGAAATACCTATACAAACTTGTTCCTACATAGTAACTTGCATCTTTAATGAGAATGTGCTTGCTTACAGCAACGTGCTATATGTTCTGAATGCACGAATTGGGAATCTGTGTCAAAACTTTGTTAGGAATTATGTGATCCTTACTAGCTGGAAGTAAGGGAGATGGGGCATGAAGATATTTCTAGGAGTTGGACACATACCAAGTTTAGCTCAGTTCTGGGCATCTTTGAAATACCTATACAAACTTGTTCCTACATAGTAACTTGCAACTTTGAATGAGAATGTGCTTGCTTGCAGCAACGTGCTATATGTTCTGAATGCCCGAATTGGGAATCTGTGTCAAAACTTTGTTAGGAATTATGTGATCCTTACTAGCTGGAAGTAAGGGAGATGGGGCATGAAGTTATTTCTAGGAGTTGGACACATACCAAGTTTAGCTCAGTTCTGGACATCTTTGAAATACCTATACAAACTTGTTCCTACCTAGTAACATGCATCTTTGAATGAGAATGTGCTTGCTTACAGCAACGTGCTATATGTTCTGAATGCCCGAATAGGGAATCTGTGTCAAAACTTTGTTAGGAATTATGTGATCCTTACTAGCTGGAAGTAAGGGAGATGGGGCATGAAGTTATTTCTAGGAGTTGGACACATACCAAGTTTAGCTCAGTTCTGGGCATCTTTGAAATACCTATACAAACTTGTTCCTACATAGTAACTTGCATCTTTGAATGAGAATCTGCTTGCTTACAGCAACGTGCTATATGTTCTGAATGCCCGAATTGGGAATCTGTGTCAAAACTTTGTTAGGAATTATGTGATCCTTACTAGCTGGAAGTAAGGGAGATGGGGCATGAAGTTATTTCTAGGAGTTGGACACATACCAAGTTTAGCTCAGTTCTGGGCATCTTTGAAATACCTATACAAACTTGTTCCTACATAGTAACTTGCAACTTTGAATGAAAATGTGCTTGCTTACAGCAACGTGCTATATGTTCTGAATGCCCGAATTGGGAATCTGTGTCAAAACTTTGTTAGGAATTATGTGATCCTTACTAGCTGGAAGTAAGGGAGATGCGGCATGAAGTTATTTCTAGGAGTTGGACACATACCAAGTTTAGCTCAGTTCTGGGCATCTTTGGATTACCTATACAAACTTGTTCCTACATAGCAACTTGCAACTTTGAATGAGAATGTGCTTGCTTACAGCAACGTGCTATATGTTCTGAATGCCCGAATTGGGAATCTGTGTCAAAACTTTGTTAGGAATTATGTGATCCTTACTAGCTGGAAGTAAGGGAGATGGGGCATGAAGTTATTTCTAGGAGTTGGACACATACCAAGTTTAGCTCAGTCTGGGCATCTTTGAAATGCCTATACAAACTTGTTCCTACATAGTAACTTGCAACTTTGACTGAGAATGTCCTTGCTTACAGCAACGTGCTATATGTTCTGAATGCACGAATTGGGAATCTGTGTCAAAACTTTGTTAGGAATTATGTGATCCTTACTAGCTGGAAGTAAGGGAGATGGGGCATGAACTTATTTCTTGGAGTTGGAGACATACCAAGTTTAGCTCAGTTCTGGGCATCTTTGAAATACCTATACAAACTTGTTCCTACATAGTAACTTGCAACTTTGAATGAGAATGTGCTTGCTTGCAGCAACGTGCTATATGTTCTGAATGCCCGAATTGGGAATCTGTGTCAAAACTTTGTTAGGAATTATGTGATCCTTACTAGCTGGAAGTAAGGGAGATGGAGCATGAAGTTATTTCTAGGAGTTGGACACATACCAAGTTTAGCTCAGTTCTGGGCATCTTTGAAATACCTATACAAACTTGTTCCTACATAGTAACTTGCATCTTTGAATGAGAATCTGCTTGCTTGCAGCAACGTGCTATATGTTCTGAATGCCCGATTTGGGAATCTGTGTCAAAACTTTGTTAGGAATTATGTGATCCTTACTAGCTGGAAGTAAGGGAGATGGGGCATGAAGTTATTTCTAGGAGTTGGACACATACCAAGTTTAGCTCAGTTCTGGGTATCTTTCAAATACCTATACAAACTTGTTCCTACATAGTAACTTGCAACTTTGAATGAGAATGTGATTGCTTACAGCAACGTGCTATATGTTCTGAATGCCCGAATTGGCAATCTGTGTCAAATCTTTGTTAGGAATTATGTGATCCTTACTAGCTGGAAGTAAGGGAGATGGGACATGAAGTTATTTCTAGGAGTTGGACACATACCGAGTTTAGCTCAGTTCTGGGCATCTTTGAAATACCTATACAAACTTGTTCCTACATAGTAACTTGCAACTTTGAATGAAAATCTGCTTGCTTACAGCAACGTGCTATATGTTCTGAATGCCCGAATTGGGAATCTGTGTCAATCTTTGTTAGGAATTATGTGATCCTTAATAGCTGGAAGTAAGGGAGATGGGGCATGAAGTTATTTCTAGGAGTTGGACACATACCGAGTTTAGCTCAGTTCTGGGCATCTTTGAAATACCTATACAAACTTGTTCCTACATAGTAACTTGCAACTTTGAATGAGAATGTGCTTGCTTACAGCAACGTGCTATATGTTCTGAATGCCCGAATTGGGAATCTGTGTCAAAACTTTGTTAGGAATTATGTGATCCTTACTAGCTGGAAGTAAGGGAGATGGGGCATGAAGATCTTTCTTGGAGTTGGAGACATACCGAGTTTAGCTCAGTTCTGGGCATCTTTGAAATACCTATACAAACTTGTTCCTACATAGTAACTTGCATCTTTGAATGAGAATGTGCTTGCTTACAGCAACGTGCTATATGTTCTGAATGCCCGAATTGGGAATCTGTGTCAAAACTTTGTTAGGAATTATGTGATCCTTACTAGCTGGAAGTAAGGGAGATGGGGCATGAAGTTATTTCTAGGAGTTGGACACATACCAAGTTTAGCTCAGTTCTGGGCATCTTTGAAATACCTATACAAACTTGTTCCTACATAGAACTTGCAACTTTGAATGAGAATCTGCTTGCTTACAGCAACGTGCTATATGTTCTGAATGCCCGAATTGGGAATCTGTGTCAAAACTTTGTTAGGAATTATGTGATCCTTACTAGCTGGAAGTAAGGGAGATGCGGCATGAAGTTATTTCTAGGAGTTGGACACATACCTAGTTTAGCTCAGTTCTGGGCATCTTTGAAATACCTATACAAACTTGTTCCTACATAGTAACTTGCAACTTTGAATGAAAATGTGCTTGCTTACAGCAACGTGCTATATGTTCTGAATGCCCGAATTGGGAATCTGTGTCAAAACTTTGTTAGGAATTATGTGATCCTTACTAGCTGGAAGTAAGGGAGATGGGGCATGAAGTTATTTCTAGGAGTTGGAGACATACCAAGTTTAGTTCAGTTCTGGGCATCTTTGAAATACCTATACAAACTTGTTCCTACATAGTAACTTGCAACTTTGAATGAGAATGTGCTTGCTTACAGCAACGTGTTATATGTTCTGAATGCCCGAATAGGGATTCTGTGTCAAAACTTTGTTAGGAATTATGTGATCCTTACTAGCTGGAAGTAAGGGAGATGGGGCATGAAGTTATTTCTAGGAGTTGGACACATACCAAGTTTAGCTCAGTTCTGGGCATCTTTGAAATACCTATAGAAACTTGTTCCTATATAGTAACTTGCAACTTTGAATGATTATGTGCTTGCTTACAGCAACGTGCTATATGTTCTGAATGCCCGAATTGGGAATCTGTGTCAAAACTTTGTTAGGAATTATGTGATCCTTACTAGCTGGAAGTAAGGGAGATGGGGCATGAAGGTATTTCTAGGAGTTGGACACATACCAAGTTTAGCTCAGTTCTGGGCATCTTTGAAATACCTATACAAACTTGTTCCTACATAGTAACTTGCAACTTTGAATGAGAATGTGCTTGCTTGCAGCAACGTGCTATATGTTCTGAATGCCCGATTTGGGAGTCTGTGTCAAAACTTTGTTAGGAATTATGTGATCCTTACTAGCTGGAAGTAAGGGAGATGGAGCATGAAGTTATTTCTAGGAGTTGGACACATACCAAGTTTAGCTCAGTTCTGGGCATCTTTGAAATACCTATACAAACTTGTTCCTACATAGTAACTTGCATCTTTGAATGAGAATGTGCTTGCTTACAGCAACGTGCTATATGTTCTGAATGCCCGAATTGGCAATCTGTGTCAAAACTTTGTTAGGAATTATGTGATCCTTACTAGCTGGAAGTAATGGAGATGGGGCATGAAGTTATTTCTACGAGTTGGACACATACCAAGTTTAGCTCAGTTCTGGGCATCTTTGAAATACCTATACAAACTTGTTCCTACATAGTAACTTGCATCTTTAATGAGAATCTGCTTGCTTACAGCAACGTGCTATATGTTCTGAATGCCCGAATTGGGAATCTGTGTCAAAACTTTGTTAGGAATTATGTGATCCTTACTAGCTGGAAGTAAGGGAGATGGGGCATGAAGTTATTTCTAGGAGTTGGACACATACCAAGTTTAGCTCAGTTCTGGGCATCTTTGAAATACCTATACAAACTTGTTCCTACATAGTAACTTGCATCTTTAATGAGAATGTGCTTGCTTACAGCAACGTGCTATATGTTCTGAATGCCCGAATTGGGAATCTGTGTCAAAACTTTGTTAGGAATTATGTGATCCTTACTAGCTGGAAGTAAGGGAGATGGGGCATGAAGTTATTTCTAGGAGTTGGACACATACCAAGTTTAGCTCAGTTCTGGGCATCTTTGAAATACCTATACAAACTTGTTCCTACATAGTAACTTGCAACTTTGAATGAGAATGTGCTTGCTTGCAGCAACGTGCTATATGTTCTGAATGCCCGAATTGGGAATCTGTGTCAAAACTTTGTTAGGAATTATGTGATCCTTACTAGCTGGAAGTAAGGGAGATGGGGCATGAAGTTATTTCTAGGAGTTGGACACATACCAAGTTTAGCTCAGTTCTGGACATCTTTGAAATACCTATACAAACTTGTTCCTACCTAGTAACATGCATCTTTGAATGAGAATGTGCTTGCTTACAGCAACGTGCTATATGTTCTGAATGCCCGAATTGGGAATCTGTGTCAAAACTTTGTTAGGAATTATGTGATCCTTACTAGCTGGAAGTAAGGGAGATGGGGCATGAAGTTATTTCTAGGAGTTGGACACATACCAAGTTTAGCTCAGTTCTGGGCATCTTTGAAATACCTATACAAACTTGTTCCTACATAGTAACTTGCATCTTTGAATGAGAATCTGCTTGCTTACAGCAACGTGCTATATGTTCTGAATGCCCGAATTGGGAATCTGTGTCAAAACTTTGTTAGGAATTATGTGATCCTTACTAGCTGGAAGTAAGGGAGATGGGGCATGAAGTTATTTCTAGGAGTTGGACACATACCAAGTTTAGCTCAGTTCTGGGCATCTTTGAAATACCTATACAAACTTGTTCCGACATAGTAACTTGCAACTTTGAATGAAAATGTGCTTGCTTACAGCAACGTGCTATATGTTCTGAATGCCCGAATAGGGAATCTGTGTCAAAACTTTGTTAGGAATTATGTGATCCTTACTAGCTGGAAGTAAGGGAGATGCGGCATGAAGTTATTTCTAGGAGTTGGACACATACCAAGTTTAGCTCAGTTCTGGGCATCTTTGGAATACCTATACAAACTTGTTCCTACATAGTAACTTGCAACTTTGAATGAGAATGTGCTTGCTTACAGCAACGTGCTATATGTTCTGAATGCCAGAATTGGGAATCTGTGTCAAAACTTTGTTAGGAATTATGTGATCCTTACTAGCTGGAAGTAAGGGAGATGGGGCATGAAGTTATTTCTAGGAGTTGGACACATACCAAGTTTAGCTCAGTTCTGGGCATCTTTGAAATACCTATAGAAACTTGTTCCTATATAGTAACTTGCAACTTTGTATGAGAATGTGCTTGCTTACAGCAACGTGCTATATGTTCTGAATGCCCGAATTGGGAATCTGTGTCAAAACTTTGTTAGGAATTATGTGATCCTTACTAGCTGGAAGTAAGGGAGATGGGGCATGAAGGTATTTCTAGGAGTTGGACACATACCAAGTTTAGCTCAGTTCTGGGCATCTTTGAAATACCTATACAAACTTGTTCCTACATAGTAACTTGCAACTTTGAATGAGAATGTGCTTGCTTACAGCAACGTGCTATATGTTCTGAATGCCCGATTTGGCAATCTGTGTCAAAACTTTGTTAGGAATTATGTGATCCTTACTAGCTGGAAGTAAGGGAGATGGGGCATGAAGTTATTTCTAGGAGTTGGACACATACCAAGTTTAGCTCAGTTCTGGGCATCTTTGAAATACCTATACAAACTTGTTCCTACATAGTAACTTGCATCTTTAATGAGAATCTGCTTGCTTACAGCAACGTGCTATATGTTCTGAATGCCCGAATTGGGAATCTGTGTCAAAACTTTGTTAGGAATTATGTGATCCTTACTAGCTGGAAGTAAGGGAGATGGGGCATGAAGTTATTTCTAGGAGTTGGACACATACCAAGTTTAGCTCAGTTCTGGGCATCTTTGAAATACCTATACAAACTTGTTCCTACATAGTAACTTGCAACTTTGAATGAGAATGTGCTTGCTTACAGCAACGTGCTATATGTTCTGAATGCCCGAATTGGGAATCTGTGTCAAAACTTTGTTAGGAATTATGTGATCCTTACTAGCTGGAAGTAAGGGAGATGGGGCATGAAGTTATTTCTAGGAGTTGGACACATACCAAGTTTAGCTCAGTTCTGGGCATCTTTGAAATACCTATACAAACTTGTTCCTACATAGTAACTTGCATCTTTGAATGAGAATGTGCTTGCTTACAGCAACGTGCTATATGTTCTGAATGCCCGAATAGGGAATCTGTGTCAAAACTTTGTTAGGAATTATGTGATCCTTACTAGCTGGAAGTAAGGGAGATGGGGCATGAAGTTATTTCTAGGAGTTGGACACATACCAAGTTTAGCTCAGTTCTGGGCATCTTTGAAATACCTATACAAACTTGTTCCTACATAGTAACTTGCAACTTTGAATGAAAATGTGCTTGCTTACAGCAACGTGCTATATGTTCTGAATGCTCGAATTGGGAATCTGTGTCAAAACTTTGTTAGGAATTATGTGATCCTTACTAGCTGGAAGTAAGGGAGATGGGGCATGAAGTTATTTCTAGGAGTTGGACACACACCAAGTTTAGCTCAGTTCTGGGCCTCTTTGAAATACCTATACAAACTTGTTCCTACATAGTAACTTGCATCTTTGAATGAAAATGTGCTTGCTTACAGCAACGTGCTATATGTTCTGAATGCCCGAATTGGGAATCTGTGTCAAAACTTTGTTAGGAATTATGTGATCCTTACTAGCTGGAAGTAAGGGAGATGGAGCATGAAGTTATTTCTAGGAGTTGGACACATACCAAGTTTAGCTCAGTTCTGGGCATCTTTGAAATACCTATACAAACTTGTTCCTACCTAGTAACTTGCATCTTTGAATGAGAATGTGCTTGCTTACAGCAACGTGCTATATGTTCTGAATGCCCGAATAGGGAATCTGTGTCAAAACTTTGTTAGGAATTATGTGATCCTTACTAGCTGGAAGTAAGGGAGATGCGGCATGAAGTTATTTCTAGGAGTTGGACACATACCATGTTTAGCTCAGTTCTGGGCATCTTTGAAATACCTATACAAACTTGTTCCTACATAGTAACTTGCATCTTTGAATGAAAATGTGCTTGCTTACAGCAACGTGCTATATGTTCTGAATGCCCGAATTGGGAATCTGTGTCAAAACTTTGTTAGGACTTATGTGATCCTTACTAGCTGGAAGTAAGGGAGATGGGGCATGAAGTTATTTCTAGGAGTTGGACACATACCAAGTTTAGCTCAGTTCTGGGCATCTTTGAAATACCTATACAAACTTGTTCCTACATAGTAACTTGCAACTTTGAATGAGAATGTGCTTGCTTACAGCAACGTGCTATATGTTCTGAATGCCCGAATTGGGAATCTGTGTCAAAACTTTGTTAGGAATTATGTGATCCTTACTAGCTGGAAGTAAGGGAGATGGGGCATGAAGTTATTTCTAGGAGTTGGACACATACCAAGTTTAGCTCAGTTCTGGGCATCTTTGAAATACCTATACAAACTTGTTCCTACATAGTAACTTGCAACTTTGAATGAGAATGTGCTTGCTTACAGCAACGTGCTATATGTTCTGAATGCCCGAATTGGGAATCTGTGTCAAAACTTTGTTAGGAATTATGTGATCCTTACTAGCTGGAAGTAAGGGAGATGGGGCATGAAGTTATTTCTAGGAGTTGGACACATACCAAGTTTAGCTCAGTTCTGGGCATCTTTGAAATACCTATACAAACTTGTTCCTACATAGTAACTTGCAACTTTGAATGAGAATGTCCTTGCTTACAGCAACGTGCTATATGTTCTGAATGCAGGAATTGGGAATCTGTGTCAAAACTTTGTTAGGAATTATGTGATCCTTACTAGCTGGAAGTAAGGGAGATGGGGCATGAACTTATTTCTTGGAGTTGGAGACATACCAAGTTTAGCTCAGTTCTGGGCATCTTTGAAATACCTATACAAACTTGTTCCTACATAGTAACTTGCAACTTTGAATGAGAATGTGCTTGCTTGCAGCAACGTGCTATATGTTCTGAATGCCCGAATTGGGAATCTGTGTCAAAACTTTGTTAGGAATTATGTGATCCTTACTAGCTGGAAGTAAGGGAGATGGAGCATGAAGTTATTTCTAGGAGTTGGACACATACCAAGTTTAGCTCAGTTCTGGGCATCTTTGAAATACCTATACAAACTTGTTCCTACATAGTAACTTGCATCTTTGAATGAGAATCTGCTTGCTTGCAGCAACGTGCTATATGTTCTGAATGCCCGATTTGGGAATCTGTGTCAAAACTTTGTTAGGAATTATGTGATCCTTGCTAGCTGGAAGTAAGGCAGATGGGGCATGAAGTTATTTCTAGGAGTTGGACACATACCAAGTTTAGCTCAGTTCTGGGCATCTTTGAAATACCTATACAAACTTGTTCCTACATAGTAACTTGCAACTTTGAATGAGAATGTGCTTGCTTACAGCAACGTGCTATATGTTCTGAATGCCCGAATTGGCAATCTGTGTCAAAACTTTGTTAGGAATTATGTGATCCTTACTAGCTGGAAGTAAGGGAGATGGGGCATGAAGTTATTTCTAGGAGTTGGAGACATACCAAGTTTAGCTCAGTTCTGGGCATCTTTGAAATACCTATACAAACTTGTTCCTACATAGTAACTTGCAACTTTGAATGAGAATGTGCTTGCTTACAGCAACGTGTTATATGTTCTGAATGCCCGAATAGGGATTCTGTGTCAAAACTTTGTTAGGAATTATGTGATCCTTACTAGCTGGAAGTAAGGGAGATGGGGCATGAAGTTATTTCTAGGAGTTGGACACATACCAAGTTTAGCTCAGTTCTGGGCATCTTTGAAATACCTTTAGAAACTTGTTCTTATATAGTAACTTGCAACTTTGAATGATTATGTGCTTGCTTACAGCAACGTGCTATATGTTCTGAATGCCCGAATTGGGAATCTGTGTCAAAACTTTGTTAGGAATTATGTGATCCTTACTAGCTGGAAGTAAGGGAGATGGGGCATGAAGGTATTTCTAGGAGTTGGACACATACCAAGTTTAGCTCAGTTCTGGGCATCTTTGAAATACCTATACAAACTTGTTCCTACATAGTAACTTGCAACTTTGAATGAGAATGTGCTTGCTTGCAGCAACGTGCTATATGTTCTGAATGCCCGATTTGGGAGTCTGTGTCAAAACTTTGTTAGGAATTATGTGATCCTTACTAGCTGGAAGTAAGGGAGATGGAGCATGAAGTTATTTCTAGGAGTTGGACACATACCAAGTTTAGCTCAGTTCTGGGCATCTTTGAAATACCTATACAAACTTGTTCCTACATAGTAACTTGCATCTTTGAATGAGAATGTGCTTGCTTACAGCAACGTGCTATATGTTCTGAATGCCCGAATTGGCAATCTGTGTCAAAACTTTGTTAGGAATTATGTGATCCTTACTAGCTGGAAGTAATGGAGATGGGGCATGAAGTTATTTCTAGGAGTTGGACACATACCAAGTTTAGCTCAGTTCTGGGCATCTTTGAAATACCTATACAAACTTGTTCCTACATAGTAACTTGCATCTTTAATGAGAATCTGCTTGCTTACAGCAACGTGCTATATGTTCTGAATGCCCGAATTGGGAATCTGTGTCAAAACTTTGTTAGGAATTATGTGATCCTTACTAGCTGGAAGTAAGGGAGATGGGGCATGAAGTTATTTCTAGGAGTTGGACACATACCAAGTTTAGCTCAGTTCTGGGCATCTTTGAAATACCTATACAAACTTGTTCCTACATAGTAACTTGCATCTTTAATGAGAATGTGCTTGCTTACAGCAACGTGCTATATGTTCTGAATGCCCGAATTGGGAATCTGTGTCAAAACTTTGTTAGGAATTATGTGATCCTTACTAGCTGGAAGTAAGGGAGATGGGGCATGAAGTTATTTCTAGGAGTTGGACACATACCAAGTTTAGCTCAGTTCTGGGCATCTTTGAAATACCTATACAAACTTGTTCCTACATAGTAACTTGCAACTTTGAATGAGAATGTGCTTGCTTGCAGCAACGTGCTATATGTTCTGAATGCCCGAATTGGGAATCTGTGTCAAAACTTTGTTAGGAATTATGTGATCCTTACTAGCTGGAAGTAAGGGAGATGGGGCATGAAGTTATTTCTAGGAGTTGGACACATACCAAGTTTAGCTCAGTTCTGGACATCTTTGAAATACCTATACAAACTTGTTCCTACCTAGTAACATGCATCTTTGAATGAGAATGTGCTTGCTTACAGCAACGTGCTATATGTTCTGAATGCCCGAATAGGGAATCTGTGTCAAAACTTTGTTAGGAATTATGTGATCCTTACTAGCTGGAAGTAAGGGAGATGGGGCATGAAGTTATTTCTAGGAGTTGGACACATACCAAGTTTAGCTCAGTTCTGGGCATCTTTGAAATACCTATACAAACTTGTTCCTACATAGTAATTTGCATCTTTGAATGAGAATGTGCTTGCTTACAGCAACGTGCTATATGTTCTGAATGCCCGAATTGGGAATCTGTGTCAAAACTTTGTTAGGAATTATGTGATCCTTACTAGCTGGAAGTAAGGGAGATGGGGCATGAAGTTATTTCTAGGAGTTGGACACATACCAAGTTTAGCTCAGTTCTGGGCATCTTTGAAATACCTATACAAACTTGTTCCGACATAGTAACTTGCAACTTTGAATGAAAATGTGCTTGCTTACAGCAACGTGCTATATGTTCTGAATGCCCGAATAGGGAATCTGTGTCAAAACTTTGTTAGGAATTATGTGATCCTTACTAGCTGGAAGTAAGGGAGATGCGGCATGAAGTTATTTCTAGGAGTTGGACACATACCAAGTTTAGCTCAGTTCTGGGCATCTTTGGAATACCTATACAAACTTGTTCCTACATAGTAACTTGCAACTTTGAATGAGAATGTGCTTGCTTACAGCAACGTGCTATATGTTCTGAATGCCAGAATTGGGAATCTGTGTCAAAACTTTGTTAGGAATTATGTGATCCTTACTAGCTGGAAGTAAGGGAGATGGGGCATGAAGTTATTTCTAGGAGTTGGACACATACCAAGTTTAGCTCAGTTCTGGGCATCTTTGAAATACCTATAGAAACTTGTTCCTATATAGTAACTTGCAACTTTGAATGAGAATGTGCTTGCTTACAGCAACGTGCTATATGTTCTGAATGCCCGAATTGGGAATCTGTGTCAAAACTTTGTTAGGAATTATGTGATCCTTACTAGCTGGAAGTAAGGGAGATGGGGCATGAAGGTATTTCTAGGAGTTGGACACATACCAAGTTTAGCTCAGTTCTGGGCATCTTTGAAATACCTATACAAACTTGTTCCTACATAGTAACTTGCAACTTTGAATGAGAATGTGCTTGCTTGCAGCAACGTGCTATATGTTCTGAATGCCCGATTTGGCAATCTGTGTCAAAACTTTGTTAGGAATTATGTGATCCTTACTAGCTGGAAGTAAGGGAGATGGGGCATGAAGTTATTTCTAGGAGTTGGACACATACCAAGTTTAGCTCAGTTCTGGGCATCTTTGAAATACCTATACAAACTTGTTCCTACATAGTAACTTGCATCTTTAATGAGAATCTGCTTGCTTACAGCAACGTGCTATATGTTCTGAATGCCCGAATTGGGAATCTGTGTCAAAACTTTGTTAGGAATTATGTGATCCTTACTAGCTGGAAGTAAGGGAGATGGGGCATGAAGTTATTTCTAGGAGTTGGACACATACCAAGTTTAGCTCAGTTCTGGGCATCTTTGAAATACCTATACAAACTTGTTCCTACATAGTAACTTGCATCTTTGAATGAGAATGTGCTTGCTTACAGCAACGTGCTATATGTTCTGAATGCCCGAATAGGGAATCTGTGTCAAAACTTTGTTAGGAATTATGTGATCCTTACTAGCTGGAAGTAAGGGAGATGGGGCATGAAGTTATTTCTAGGAGTTGGACACATACCAAGTTTAGCTCATTTCTGGGCATCTTTGAAATACCTATACAAACTTGTTCCTACATAGTAACTTGCAACTTTGAATGAAAATGTGCTTGCTTACAGCAACGTGCTATATGTTCTGAATGCTCGAATTGGGAATCTGTGTCAAAACTTTGTTAGGAATTATGTGATCCTTACTAGCTGGAAGTAAGGGAGATGGGGCATGAAGTTATTTCTAGGAGTTGGACACATACCAAGTTTAGCTCAGTTCTGGGCCTCTTTGAAATACCTATACAAACTTGTTCCTACATAGTAACTTGCATCTTTGAATGAAAATGTGCTTGCTTACAGCAACGTGCTATATGTTCTGAATGCCAGAATTGGGAATCTGTGTCAAAACTTTGTTAGGAATTATGTGATCCTTACTAGCTGGAAGTAAGGGAGATGGAGCATGAAGTTATTTCTAGGAGTTGGACACATACCAAGTTTAGCTCAGTTCTGGGCATCTTTGAAATACCTATACAAACTTGTTCCTATCTAGTAACTTGCATCTTTGAATGAGAATGTGCTTGCTTACAGCAACGTGCTATATGTTCTGAATGCCCGAATAGGGAATCTGTGTCAAAACTTTGTTAGGAATTATGTGATCCTTACTAGCTGGAAGTAAGGGAGATGGGGCATGAAGTTATTTCTAGGAGTTGGACACATACCAAGTTTAGCTCAGTTCTGGGCATCTTTGAAATACCTATACAAACTTGTTCCTACATAGTAACTTGCATCTTTAATGAGAATGTGCTTGCTTACAGCAACGTGCTATATGTTCTGAATGCACGAATTGGGAATCTGTGTCAAAACTTTGTTAGGAATTATGTGATCCTTACTAGCTGGAAGTAAGGGAGATGGGGCATGAAGTTATTTCTAGGAGTTGGACACATACCAAGTTTAGCTCAGTTCTGGGCATCTTTGAAATACCTATACAAACTTGTTCCTACATAGTAACTTGCAACTTTGAATCAGAATGTGCTTGCTTGCAGCAACGTGCTATATGTTCTGAATGCCCGAATTGGGAATCTGTGTCAAAACTTTGTTAGGAATTATGTGATCCTTACTAGCTGGAAGTAAGGGAGATGGGGCATGAAGTTATTTCTAGGAGTTGGACACATACCAAGTTTAGCTCAGTTCTGGGCATCTTTGAAATACCTATACAAACTTGTTCCTACCTAGTAACATGCATCTTTGAATGAGAATGTGCTTGCTTACAGCAACGTGCTATATGTTCTGAATGCCCGAATAGGGAATCTGTGTCAAAACTTTGTTAGGAATTATGTGATCCTTACTAGCTGGAAGTAAGTGAGATGGGGCATGAAGTTATTTCTAGGAGTTGGACACATACCAAGTTTAGCTCAGTTCTGGGCATCTTTGAAATACCTATACAAACTTGTTCCTACATAGTAACTTGCATCTTTGAATGAGAATCTGCTTGCTTACAGCAACGTGCTATATGTTCTGAATGCCCGAATTGGGAATCTGTGTCAAAACTTTGTTAGGAATTATGTGATCCTTACTAGCTGGAAGTAAGGGAGATGGGGCATGAAGTTATTTCTAGGAGTTGGACACATACCAAGTTTAGCTCAGTTCTGGGCATCTTTGAAATACCTATACAAACTTGTTCCTACATAGTAACTTGCAACTTTGAATGAAAATGTGCTTGCTTACAGCAACGTGCTATATGTTCTGAATGCCCGAATTGGGAATCTGTGTCAAAACTTTGTTAGGAATTATGTGATCCTTACTAGCTGGAAGTAAGGGAGATGTGGCATGAAGTTATTTCTAGGAGTTGGACACATACCAAGTTTAGCTCAGTTCTGGGCATCTTTGGAATACCTATACAAACTTGTTCCTACATAGTAACTTGCAACTTTGAATGAGAATGTGCTTGCTTACAGCAACGTGCTATATGTTCTGAATGCCCGAATTGGCAATCTGTGTCAAAACTTTGTTAGGAATTATGTGATCCTTACTAGCTGGAAGTAAGGGAGATGGGGCATGAAGTTATTTCTAGGAGTTGGACACATACCAAGTTTAGCTCAGTTCTGGGCATCTTTGAAATACCTATACAAACTTGTTCCTACATAGTAACTTGCAACTTTGAATGAGAATGTGCTTGCTTACAGCAACGTGCTATATGTTCTGAATGCACGAATTGGGAATCTGTGTCAAAACTTTGTTAGGAATTATGTGATCCTTACTAGCTGGAAGTAAGGGAGATGGGGCATGAACTTATTTCTTGGAGTTGGAGACATACCAAGTTTAGCTCAGTTCTGGGCATCTTTGAAATACCTATACAAACTTGTTCCTACATAGTAACTTGCAACTTTGAATGAGAATGTGCTTGCTTGCAGCAACGTGCTATATGTTCTGAATGCCCGAATTGGGAATCTGTGTCAAAACTTTGTTAGGAATTATGTGATCCTTACTAGCTGGAAGTAAGGGAGATGGAGCATGAAGTTATTTCTAGGAGTTGGACACATACCAAGTTTAGCTCAGTTCTGGGCATCTTTGAAATACCTATACAAACTTGTTCCTACATAGTAACTTGCATCTTTGAATGAGAATCTGCTTGCTTGCAGCAACGTGCTATATGTTCTGAATGCCCGATTTGGGAATCTGTGTCAAAACTTTGTTAGGAATTATGTGATCCTTACTAGCTGGAAGTAAGGCAGATGGGGCATGAAGTTATTTCTAGGAGTTGGACACATACCAAGTTTAGCTCAGTTCTGGGCATCTTTCAAATACCTATACAAACTTGTTCCTACATAGTAACTTGCAACTTTGAATGAGAATGTGATTGCTTACAGCAACGTGCTATATGTTCTGAATGCCCGAATTGGCAATCTGTGTCAAAACTTTGTTAGGAATTCTGTGATCCTTACTAGCTGGAAGTAAGGGAGATGGGACATGAAGTTATTTCTAGGAGTTGGACACATACCGAGTTTAGCTCAGTTCTGGGCATCTTTGAAATACCTATACAAACTTGTTCCTACATAGTAACTTGCAACTTTGAATGAAAATCTGCTTGCTTACAGCAACGTGCTATATGTTCTGAATGCCCGAATTGGGAATCTGTGTCAAAACTTTGTTAGGAATTATGTGATCCTTAATAGCTGGAAGTAAGGGAGATGGGGCATGAAGTTATTTCTAGGAGTTGGACACATACCGAGTTTAGCTCAGTTCTGGGCATCTTTGAAATACCTATACAAACTTGTTCCTACATAGTAACTTGCAACTTTGAATGAGAATGTGCTTGCTTACAGCAACGTGCTATATGTTCTGAATGCCCGAATTGGGAATCTGTGTCAAAACTTTGTTAGGAATTATGTGATCCTTACTAGCTGGAAGTAAGGGAGATGGGGCATGAAGTTCTTTCTTGGAGTTGGAGACATACCGAGTTTAGCTCAGTTCTGGGCATCTTTGAAATACCTATACAAACTTGTTCCTACATAGTAACTTGCATCTTTGAATGAGAATGTGCTTGCTTACAGCAACGTGCTATATGTTCTGAATGCCCGAATTGGCAATCTGTGTCAAAACTTTGTTAGGAATTATGTGATCCTTACTAGCTGGAAGTAAGGGAGATGGGGCATGAAGTTATTTCTAGGAGTTGGACACATACCAAGTTTAGCTCAGTTCTGGGCATCTTTGAAATACCTATACAAACATGTTCCTACATAGAACTTGCAACTTTGAATGAGAATCTGCTTGCTTACAGCAACGTGCTATATGTTCTGAATGCCCGAATTGGGAATCTGTGTCAAAACTTTGTTAGGAATTATGTGATCCTTACTAGCTGGAAGTAAGGGAGATGCGGCATGAAGTTATTTCTAGGAGTTGGACACATACCTAGTTTAGCTCAGTTCTGGGCATCTTTGAAATACCTATACAAACTTGTTCCTACATAGTAACTTGCAACTTTGAATGAAAATGTGCTTGCTTACAGCAACGTGCTATATGTTCTGAATGCCCGAATTGGGAATCTGTGTCAAAACTTTGTTAGGAATTATGTGATCCTTACTAGCTGGAAGTAAGGAAGATGGGGCATGAAGTTATTTCTAGGAGTTGGAGACATACCAAGTTTAGCTCAGTTCTGGGCATCTTTGAAATACCTATACAAACTTGTTCCTACATAGTAACTTGCAACTTTGAATGAGAATGTGCTTGCTTACAGCAACGTGCTATATGTTCTGAATGCCCGAATAGGGAATCTGTGTCAAAACTTTGTTAGGAATTATGTGATCCTTACTAGCTGGAAGTAAGGGAGATGGGGCATGAAGTTATTTCTAGGAGTTGGACACATACCAAGTTTAGCTCAGTTCTGGGCATCTTTGAAATACCTATAGAAACTTGTTCCTATATAGTAACTTGCAACTTTGAATGATTATGTGCTTGCTTACAGCAACGTGCTATATGTTCTGAATGCCCGAATTGGGAATCTGTGTCAAAACTTTGTTAGGAATTATGTGATCCTTACTAGCTGGAAGTAAGGGAGATGGGGCATGAAGGTATTTCTAGGAGTTGGACACATACCAAGTTTAGCTCAGTTCTGGGCATCTTTGAAATACCTATACAAACTTGTTCCTACATAGTAACTTGCAACTTTGAATGAGAATGTGCTTGCTTGCAGCAACGTGCTATATGTTCTGAATGCCCGATTTGGGAGTCTGTGTCAAAACTTTGTTAGGAATTATGTGATCCTTACTAGCTGGAAGTAAGGGAGATGGAGCATGAAGTTATTTCTAGGAGTTGGACACATACCAAGTTTAGCTCAGTTCTGGGCATCTTTGAAATACCTATACAAACTTGTTCCTACATAGTAACTTGCATCTTTGAATGAGAATGTGCTTGCTTACAGCAACGTGCTATATGTTCTGAATGCCCGAATTGGCAATCTGTGTCAAAACTTTGTTAGGAATTATGTGATCCTTACTAGCTGGAAGTAAGGGAGATGGGGCATGAAGTTATTTCTAGGAGTTGGACACATACCAAGTTTAGCTCAGTTCTGGGCATCTTTGAAATACCTATACAAACTTGTTCCTACATAGTAACTTGCATCTTTAATGAGAATCTGCTTGCTTACAGCAACGTGCTATATGTTCTGAATGCCCGAATTGGGAATCTGTGTCAAAACTTTGTTAGGAATTATGTGATCCCTACTAGCTGGAAGTAAGGGAGATGGGGCATGAAGTTATTTCTAGGAGTTGGACACATACCAAGTTTAGCTCAGTTCTGGGCATCTTTGAAATACCTATACAAACTTGTTCCTACATAGTAACTTGCATCTTTAATGAGAATGTGCTTGCTTACAGCAACGTGCTATATGTACTGAATGCACGAATTGGGAATCTGTGTCAAAACTTTGTTAGGAATTATGTGATCCTTACTACCTGGAAGTAAGGGAGATGGGGCATGAAGTTATTTCTAGGAGTTGGACACATACCAAGTTTAGCTCAGTTCTGGGCATCTTTGAAATACCTATACAAACTTGTTCCTACATAGTAACTTGCAACTTTGAATGAGAATGTGCTTGCTTGCAGCAACGTGCTATATGTTCTGAATGCCCGAATTGGGAATCTGTGTCAAAACTTTGTTAGGAATTATGTGATCCTTACTAGCTGGAAGTAAGGGAGATGGGGCATGAAGTTATTTCTAGGAGTTGGACACATACCAAGTTTAGCTCAGTTCTGGACATCTTTGAAATACCTATACAAACTTGTTCCTACCTAGTAACATGCATCTTTGAATGAGAATGTGCTTGCTTACAGCAACGTGCTATATGTTCTGAATGCCCGAATAGGGAATCTGTGTCAAAACTTTGTTAGGAATTATGTGATCCTTACTAGCTGGAAGTAAGGGAGATGGGGCATGAAGTTATTTCTAGGAGTTGGACACATACCAAGTTTAGCTCAGTTCTGGGCATCTTTGAAATACCTATACAAACTTGTTCCTACATAGTAACTTGCATCTTTGAATGAGAATCTGGTTGCTTACAGCAACGTGCTATATGTTCTGAATGCCCGAATTGGGAATCTGTGTCAAAACTTTGTTAGGAATTATGTGATCCTTACTAGCTGGAAGTAAGGGAGATGGGGCATGAAGTTATTTCTAGGAGTTGGACACATACCAAGTTTAGCTCAGTTCTGGGCATCTTTGAAATACCTATACAAACTTGTTCCTACATAGTAACTTGCAACTTTGAATGAAAATGTGCTTGCTTACAGCAACGTGCTATATGTTCTGAATGCCCGAATTGGGAATCTGTGTCAAAACTTTGTTAGGAATTATGTGATCCTTACTAGCTGGAAGTAAGGGAGATGCGGCATGAAGTTATTTCTAGGAGTTGGACACATACCAAGTTTAGCTCAGTTCTGGGCATCTTTGGAATACCTATACAAACTTGTTCCTACATAGTAACTTGCAACTTTGAATGAGAATGTGCTTGCTTACAGCAACGTGCTATATGTTCTGAATGCCAGAATTGGGAATCTGTGTCAAAACTTTGTTAGGAATTATGTGATCCTTACTAGCTGGAAGTAAGGGAGATGGGGCATGAAGTTATTTCTAGGAGTTGGACACATACCAAGTTTAGCTCAGTTCTAGGCATCTTTGAAATACCTATAGAAACTTGTTCCTATATAGTAACTTGCAACTTTGAATGAGAATGTGCTTGCTTACAGCAACGTGCTATATGTTCTGAATGCCCGAATTGGGAATCTGTGTCAAAACTTTGTTAGGAATTATGTGATCCTTACTAGCTGGAAGTAAGGGAGATGGGGCATGAAGGTATTTCTAGGAGTTGGACACATACCAAGTTTAGCTCAGTTCTGGGCATCTTTGAAATACCTATACAAACTTGTTCCTACATAGTAACTTGCAACTTTGAATGAGAATGTGCTTGCTTGCAGCAACGTGCTATATGTTCTGAATGCCCGATTTGGGAGTCTGTGTCAAAACTTTGTTAGGAATTATGTGATCCTTACTAGCTGGAAGTAAGGGAGATGGAGCATGAAGTTATTTCTAGGAGTTGGACACATACCAAGTTTAGCTCAGTTCTGGGCATCTTTGAAATACCTATACAAACTTGTTCCTACATAGTAACTTGCATCTTTGAATGAGAATGTGCTTGCTTACAGCAACGTGCTATATGTTCTGAATGCCCGAATAGGCAATCTGTGTCAAAACTTTGTTAGGAATTATGTGATCCTTACTAGCTGGAAGTAAGGGAGATGGGGCATGAAGTTATTTCTAGGAGTTGGACACATACCAAGTTTAGCTCAGTTCTGGGCATCTTTGAAATACCTATACAAACTTGTTCCTACATAGTAACTTGCATCTTTAATGAGAATCTGCTTGCTTACAGCAACGTGCTATATGTTCTGAATTCCCGAATTGGGAATCTGTGTCAAAACTTTGTTAGGAATTATGTGATCCTTACTAGCTGGAAGTAAGGGAGATGGGGCATGAAGTTATTTCTAGGAGTTGGACACATACCAAGTTTAGCTCAGTTCTGGGCATCTTTGAAATACCTATACAAACTTGTTCCTACATAGTAACTTGCAACTTTGAATGAAAATGTGCTTGCTTACAGCAACGTGCTATATGTTCTGAATGCCCGAATTGGGAATCTGTGTCAAAACTTTGTTAGGAATTATGTGATCCTTACTAGCTGGAAGTAAGGGAGATGGGGCATGAAGTTATTTCTAGGAGTTGGAGACATACCAAGTTTAGCTCAGTTCTGGGCATCTTTGAAATACCTATACAAACTTGTTCCTACATAGTAACTTACAACTTTGAATGAGAATGTGCTTGCTTACAGCAACGTGCTATATGTTCTAAATGCCCGAATTGGGAATCTGTGTCAAAACTTTGTTAGGAATTATGTGATCCTTACTAGCTGGAAGTAAGGGAGATGGGGCATGAAGTTATTTCTAGGAGTTGGACACATACCAAGTTTAGCTCAGTTCTGGACATCTTTGAAATACCTATACAAACTTGTTCCTACCTAGTAACATGCATCTTTGAATGAGAATGTGCTTGCTTACAGCAACGAGCTATATGTTCTGAATGCCTGAATAGGGAATCTGTGTAAAAACTTTGTTAGGAATTATGTGATCCTTACTAGCTGGAAGTAAGGGAGATGGGGCATGAAGTTATTTCTAGGAGTTGGACACATACCAAGTTTAGCTCAGTTCTGGGCATCTTTGAAATACCTATACAAACTTGTTCCTACCTAGTAACTTGCATCTTTGAATGAGAATCTGCTTGCTTACAGCAACGTGCTATATGTTCTGAATGCCCGAATAGGGAATCTGTGTCAAAACTTTGTTAGGAATTATGTGATCCTTACTAGCTGGAAGTAAGGGAGAGGCGGCATGAAGTTATTTCTAGGAGTTGGACACATACCAAGTTTAGCTCAGTTCTGGGCATCTTTGAAATACCTATACAAACTTGTTCCTACATAGTATCTTGCAACTTTGAATGAAAATGTGCTTGCTTACAGCAACGTGCTATATGTTCTGAATGCCCGAATTGGGAATCTGTGTCAAAACTTTGTTAGGAATTATGTGATCCTTACTAGCTGGAAGTAAGGGAGATGGGGCATGAAGTTATTTCTAGGAGTTGGAGACATACCAAGTTTAGCTCAGTTCTGGGCATCTTTGAAATACCTATACAAACTTGTTCCTACATAGTAACTTGCAACTTTGAATGAGAATGTGCTTGCTTACAGCAACGTGCTATATGTTCTGAATGCCCGAATATTGAATCTCTGTCAAAACTTTGTTAGGAATTATGTGATCCTTACTAGCTGGAAGTAAGGGAGATGGGGCATGAAGTTATTTCTAGGAGTTGGACACATACCAAGTTTAGCTCAGTTCTGGGCATCTTTGAAATACCTATAGAAACTTGTTCCTATATAGTAACTTGCAACTTTGAATGATTATGTGCTTGCTTACAGCAACGTGCTATATGTTCTGAATGCCCGAATTGGGAATCTGTGTCAAAACTTTGTTAGGAATTATGTGATCCTTACTAGCTGGAAGTAAGGGAGATGGGGCATGAAGGTATTTCTAGGAGTTGGACACATACCAAGTTTAGCTCAGTTCTGGGCATCTTTGAAATACCTATACAAACTTGTTCCTACATAGTAACTTGCAACTTTGAATGAGAATGTGCTTGCTTGCAGCAACGTGCTATATGTTCTGAATGCCCGATTTGGGAGTCTGTGTCAAAACTTTGTTAGGAATTATGTGATCCTTACTAGCTGGAAGTAAGGGAGATGGAGCATGAAGTTATTTCTAGGAGTTGGACACATACCAAGATTAGCTCAGTTCTGGGCATCTTTGAAATACCTATACAAACTTGTTCCTACATAGTAACTTGCATCTTTGAATGAGAATGTGATTGCTTACAGCAACGTGCTATATGTTCTGAATGCCCGAATTGGCAATCTGTGTCAAAACTTTGTTAGGAATTATGTGATCCTTACTAGCTGGAAGTAAGGGAGATGGGGCATGAAGTTATTTCTAGGAGTTGGACACATACCAAGTTTAGCTCCGTTCTGGGCATCTTTGAAATACCTATACAAACTTGTTCCTACATAGTAACTTGCATCTTTAATGAGAATCTGCTTGCTTACAGCAACGTGCTATATGTTCTGAATGCCCGAATTGGGAATCTGTGTCAAAACTTTGTTAGGAATTATGTGATCCTTACTAGCTGGAAGTAAGGGAGATGGGGCATGAAGTTATTTCTAGGAGTTGGACACATACCAAGTTTAGCTCAGTTCTGGGCATCTTTCAAATACCTATACAAACTTGTTCCTACATAGTAACTTGCAACTTTGAATGAGAATGTCCTTGCTTACAGCAACGTGCTATATGTTCTGAATGCACGAATTGGGAATCTGTGTCAAAACTTTGTTAGGAATTATGTGATCCTTACTAGCTGGAAGTAAGGGAAATGGGGCATGAACTTATTTCTTGGAGTTGGAGACATACCAAGTTTAGCTCAGTTCTGGGCATCTTTGAAATACCTATACAAACTTGTTCCTACATAGTAACTTGCAACTTTGAATGAGAATGTGCTTGCTTGCAGCAACGTGCTATATGTTCTGAATGCCCGAATTGGGAATCTGTGTCAAAACTTTGTTAGGAATTATGTGATCCTTACTAGCTGGAAGTAAGGGAGATGGAGCATGAAGTTATTTCTAGGAGTTGGACACATACCAAGTTTAGCTCAGTTCTGGGCATCTTTGAAATACCTATACAAACTTGTTCCTACATAGTAACTTGCATCTTTGAATGAGAATCTGCTTGCTTGCAGCAACGTGCTATATGTTCTGAATGCCCGATTTGGGAATCTGTGTCAAAACTTTGTTAGGAATTATGTGATCCTTACTAGCTGGAAGTAAGGCAGATGGGGCATGAAGTTATTTCTAGGAGTTGGACACATACCAAGTTTAGCTCAGTTCTGGGCATCTTTCAAATACCTATACAAACTTGTTCCTACATAGTAACTTGCAACTTTGAATGAGAATGTGATTGCTTACAGCAACGTGCTATATGTTCTGAATGCCCGAATTGGCAATCTGTGTCAAAACTTTGTTAGGAATTATGTGATCCTTACTAGCTGGAAGTAAGGGAGATGGGACATGAAGTTATTTCTAGGAGTTGGACACATACCGAGTTTAGCTCAGTTCTGGGCATCTTTGAAATACCTATACAAACTTGTTCCTACATAGTAACTTGCAACTTTGAATGAGAATGTGCTTGCTTGCAGCAACGTGCTATATGTTCTGAATGCCCGATTTGGGAGTCTGTGTCAAAACTTTGTTAGGAATTATGTGATCCTTACTAGCTGGAAGTAAGGGAGATGGAGCATGAAGTTATTTCTAGGAGTTGGACACATACCAAGATTAGCTCAGTTCTGGGCATCTTTGAAATACCTATACAAACTTGTTCCTACATAGTAACTTGCATCTTTGAATGAGAATGTGATTGCTTACAGCAACGTGCTATATGTTCTGAATGCCCGAATTGGCAATCTGTGTCAAAACTTTGTTAGGAATTATGTGATCCTTACTAGCTGGAAGTAAGGGAGATGGGGCATGAAGTTATTTCTAGGAGTTGGACACATACCAAGTTTAGCTCAGTTCTGGGCATCTTTGAAATACCTATACAAACTTGTTCCTACATAGTAACTTGCATCTTTAATGAGAATCTGCTTGCTTACAGCAACGTGCTATATGTTCTGAATGCCCGAATTGGGAATCTGTGTCAAAACTTTGTTAGGAATTATGTGATCCTTACTAGCTGGAAGTAAGGGAGATGGGGCATGAAGTTATTTCTAGGAGTTGGACACATACCAAGTTTAGCTCAGTTCTGGGCATCTTTGAAATACCTATACAAACTTGTTCCTACATAGTAACTTGCAACTTTGAATGAGAATGTCCTTGCTTACAGCAACGTGCTATATGTTCTGAATGCACGAATTGGGAATCTGTGTCAAAACTTTGTTAGGAATTATGTGATCCTTACTAGCTGGAAGTAAGGGAAATGGGGCATGAACTTATTTCTTGGAGTTGGAGACATACCAAGTTTAGCTCAGTTCTGGGCATCTTTGAAATACCTATACAAACTTGTTCCTACATAGTAACTTGCAACTTTGAATGAGAATGTGCTTGCTTGCAGCAACGTGCTATATGTTCTGAATGCCCGAATTGGGAATCTGTGTCAAAACTTTGTTAGGAATTATGTGATCCTTACTAGCTGGAAGTAAGGGAGATGGAGCATGAAGTTATTTCTAGGAGTTGGACACATACCAAGTTTAGCTCAGTTCTGGGCATCTTTGAAATACCTATACAAACTTGTTCCTACATAGTAACTTGCATCTTTGAATGAGAATCTGCTTGCTTGCAGCAACGTGCTATATGTTCTGAATGCCCGATTTGGGAATCTGTGTCAAAACTTTGTTAGGAATTATGTGATCCTTACTAGCTGGAAGTAAGGCAGATGGGGCATGAAGTTATTTCTAGGAGTTGGACACATACCAAGTTTAGCTCAGTTCTGGGCATCTTTCAAATACCTATACAAACTTGTTCCTACATAGTAACTTGCAACTTTGAATGAGAATGTGATTGCTTACAGCAACGTGCTATATGTTCTGAATGCCCGAATTGGCAATCTGTGTCAAAACTTTGTTAGGAATTCTGTGATCCTTACTAGCTGGAAGTAAGGGAGATGGGACATGAAGTTATTTCTAGGAGTTGGACACATACCGAGTTTAGCTCAGTTCTGGGCATCTTTGAAATACCTATACAAACTTGTTCCTACATAGTAACTTGCAACTTTGAATGAAAATCTGCTTGCTTACAGCAACGTGCTATATGTTCTGAATGCCCGAATTGGGAATCTGTGTCAAAACTTTGTTAGGAATTATGTGATCCTTAATAGCTGGAAGTAAGGGAGATGGGGCATGAAGTTATTTCTAGGAGTTGGACACATACCGAGTTTAGCTCAGTTCTGGGCATCTTTGAAATACCTATACAAACTTGTTCCTACATAGTAACTTGCAACTTTGAATGAGAATGTGCTTGCTTACAGCAACGTGCTATATGTTCTGAATGCCCGAATTGGGAATCCTTGTCAAAACTTTGTTAGGAATTATGTGATCCTTACTAGCTGGAAGTAAGGGAGATGGGGCATGAAGTTCTTTCTTGGAGTTGGAGACATACCGAGTTTAGACAGTTCTGGGCATCTTTGAAATACCTATACAAACTTGTTCCTACATAGTAACTTGCATCTTTGAATGAGAATGTGCTTGCTTACAGCAACGTGCTATATGTTCTGAATGCCCGAATTGGCAATCTGTGTCAAAACTTTGTTAGGAATTATGTGATCCTTACTAGCTGGAAGTAAGGGAGATGGGGCATGAAGTTATTTCTAGGAGTTGGACACATACCAAGTTTAGCTCAGTTCTGGGCATCTTTGAAATACCTATACAAACTTGTTCCTACATAGAACTTGCAACTTTGAATGAGAATCTGCTTGCTTACAGCAACGTGCTATATGTTCTGAATGCCCGAATTGGGAATCTGTGTCAAAACTTTGTTAGGAATTATGTGATCCTTACTAGCTGGAAGTAAGGGAGATGCGGCATGAAGTTATTTCTAGGAGTTGGACACATACCTAGTTTAGCTCAGTTCTGGGCATCTTTGAAATACCTATACAAACTTGTTCCTACATAGTAACTTGCAACTTTGAATGAAAATGTGCTTGCTTACAGCAACGTGCTATATGTTCTGAATGCCCGAATTGGCAATCTGTGTCAAAACTTTGTTAGGAATTATGTGATCCTTACTAGCTGGAAGTAAGGGAGATGGGGCATGAAGTTATTTCTAGGAGTTGGAGACATACCAAGTTTAGCTCAGTTCTGGGCATCTTTGAAATACCTATACAAACTTGTTCCTACATAGTAACTTGCAACTTTGAATGAGAATGTGCTTGCTTACAGCAACGTGCTATATGTTCTGAATGCCCGAATAGGGAATCTGTGTCAAAACTTTGTTAGGAATTATGTGATCCTTACTAGCTGGAAGTAAGGGAGATGGGGCATGAAGTTATTTCTAGGAGTTGGACACATACCAAGTTTAGCTCAGTTCTGGGCATCTTTGAAATACCTATAGAAACTTGTTCTTATATAGTAACTTGCAACTTTGAATGATTATGTGCTTGCTTACAGCAACGTGCTATATGTTTTGAATGCCCGAATTGGGAATCTGTGTCAAAACTTTGTTAGGAATTATGTGATCCTTACTAGCTGGAAGTAAGTGAGATGGGGCATGAAGGTATTTCTAGGAGTTGGACACATACCAAGTTTAGCTCAGTTCTGGGCATCTTTGAAATACCTATACAAACTTGTTCCTACATAGTAACTTGCAACTTTGAATGAGAATGTGCTTGCTTGCAGCAACGTGCTATATGTTCTGAATGCCCGATTTGGGAGTCTGTGTCAAAACTTTGTTAGGAATTATGTGATCCTTACTAGCTGGAAGTAAGGGAGATGGAGCATGAAGTTATTTCTAGGAGTTGGACACATACCAAGTTTAGCTCAGTTCTGGGCATCTTTGAAATACCTATACAAACTTGTTCCTACATAGTAACTTGCATCTTTGAATGAGAATGTGCTTGCTTACAGCAACGTGCTATATGTTCTGAATGCCCGAATTGGCAATCTGTGTCAAAACTTTGTTAGGAATTATGTGATCCTTACTAGCTGGAAGTAAGGGAGATGGGGCATGAAGCTATTTCTAGGAGTTGGACACATACCAAGTTTAGCTCAGTTCTGGGCATCTTTGAAATACCTATACAAACTTGTTCCTACATAGTAACTTGCATCTTTAATGAGAATCTGCTTGCTTACAGCAACGTGCTATATGTTCTGAATGCCCGAATTGGGAATCTGTGTCAAAACTTTGTTAGGAATTATGTGATCCTTACTAGCTGGAAGTAAGGGAGATGGGGCATGAAGTTATTTCTAGGAGTTGGACACATACCAAGTTTAGCTCAGTTCTGGGCATCTTTGAAATACCTATACAAACTTGTTCCTACATAGTAACTTGCATCTTTAATGAGAATGTGCTTGCTTACAGCAACGTGCTATATGTACTGAATGCACGAATTGGGAATCTGTGTCAAAACTTTGTTAGGAATTATGTGATCCTTACTAGCTGGAAGTAAGGGAGATGGGGCATGAAGTTATTTCTAGGAGTTGGACACATACCAAGTTTAGCTCAGTTCTGGGCATCTTTGAAATACCTATACAAACTTGTTCCTACATAGTAACTTGCAACTTTGAATGAGAATGTGCTTGCTTGCAGCAACGTGCTATATGTTCTGAATGCCCGAATTGGGAATCTGTGTCAAAACTTTGTTAGGAATTATGTGATCCTTACTAGCTGGAAGTAAGGGAGATGGGGCATGAAGTTATTTCTAGGAGTTGGACACATACCAAGTTTAGCTCAGTTCTGGACATCTTTGAAATACCTATACAAACTTGTTCCTACCTAGTAACATGCATCTTTGAATGAGAATGTGCTTGCTTACAGCAACGTGCTATATGTTCTGAATGCCCGAATAGGGAATCTGTGTCAAAACTTTGTTAGGAATTATGTGATCCTTACTAGCTGGAAGTAAGGGAGATGGGGCATGAAGTTATTTCTAGGAGTTGGACACATACCAAGTTTAGCTCAGTTCTGGGCATCTTTGAAATACCTATACAAACTTGTTCCTACATAGTAACTTGCATCTTTGAATGAGAATCTGCTTGCTTACAGCAACGTGCTATATGTTCTGAATGCCCGAATTGGGAATCTGTGTCAAAACTTTGTTAGGAATTATGTGATCCTTACTAGCTGGAAGTAAGGGAGATGGGGCATGAAGTTATTTCTAGGAGTAGGACACATACCAAGTTTAGCTCAGTTCTGGGCATCTTTGAAATACCTATACAAACTTGTTCCTACATAGTAACTTGCAACTTTGAATGAAAATGTGCTTGCTTACAGCAACGTGCTATATGTTCTGAATGCCCGAATTGGGAATCTGTGTCAAAACTTTGTTAGGAATTATGTGATCCTTACTAGCTGGAAGTAAGGGAGATGCGGCATGAAGTTATTTCTAGGAGTTGGACACATACCAAGTTTAGCTCAGTTCTGGGCATCTTTGGAATACCTATACAAACTTGTTCCTACATAGTAACTTGCAACTTTGAATGAGAATGTGCTTGCTTACAGCAACGTGCTATATGTTCTGAATGCCAGAATTGGGAATCTGTGTCAAAACTTTGTTAGGAATTATGTGATCCTTACTAGCTGGAAGTAAGGGAGATGGGGCATGAAGTTATTTCTAGGAGTTGGACACATACCAAGTTTAGCTCAGTTCTAGGCATCTTTGAAATACCTATAGAAACTTGTTCCTATATAGTAACTTGCAACTTTGAATGAGAATGTGCTTGCTTACAGCAACGTGCTATATGTTCTGAATGCCCGAATTGGGAATCTGTGTCAAAACTTTGTTAGGAATTATGTGATCCTTACTAGCTGGAAGTAAGGGAGATGGGGCATGAAGGTATTTCTAGGAGTTGGACACATACCAAGTTTAGCTCAGTTCTGGGCATCTTTGAAATACCTATACAAACTTGTTCCTACATAGTAACTTGCAACTTTGAATGAGAATGTGCTTGCTTGCAGCAACGTGCTATATGTTCTGAATGCCCGATTTGGGAGTCTGTGTCAAAACTTTGTTAGGAATTATGTGATCCTTACTAGCTGGAAGTAAGGGAGATGGAGCATGAAGTTATTTCTAGGAGTTGGACACATACCAAGTTTAGCTCAGTTCTGGGCATCTTTGAAATACCTATACAAACTTGTTCCTACATAGTAACTTGCATCTTTGAATGAGAATGTGCTTGCTTACAGCAACGTGCTATATGTTCTGAATGCCCGAATTGGCAATCTGTGTCAAAACTTTGTTAGGAATTATGTGATCCTTACTAGCTGGAAGTAAGGGAGATGGGGCATGAAGTTATTTCTAGGAGTTGGACACATACCAAGTTTAGCTCAGTTCTGGGCATCTTTGAAATACCTATACAAACTTGTTCCTACATAGTAACTTGCATCTTTAATGAGAATCTGCTTGCTTACAGCAACGTGCTATATGTTCTGAATGCCCGAATTGGGAATCTGTGTCAAAACTTTGTTAGGAATTATGTGATCCTTACTAGCTGGAAGTAAGGGAGATGGGGCATGAAGTTATTTCTAGGAGTTGGACACATACCAAGTTTAGCTCAGTTCTGGGCATCTTTGAAATACCTATACAAACTTGTTCCTACATAGTAACTTGCATCTTTGAATGAGAATGTGCTTGCTTACAGCAACGTGCTATATGTTCTGAATGCCCGAATTGGCAATCTGTGTCAAAACTTTGTTAGGAATTATGTGATCCTTACTAGCTGGAAGTAAGGGAGATGGGGCATGAAGTTATTTCTAGGAGTTGGACACATACCAAGTTTAGCTCAGTTCTGGGCATCTTTGAAATACCTATACAAACTTGTTCCTACCTAGTAACTTGCATCTTTGAATGAGAATCTGCTTGCTTACAGCAACGTGCTATATGTTCTGAATGCCCGAATAGGGAATCTGTGTCAAAACTTTGTTAGGAATTATGTGATCCTTATGAGCTGGAAGTAAGGGAGATGGGGCATGAAGTTATTTCTAGGAGTTGGACACATACCAAGTTTAGCTCAGTTCTGGGCATCTTTGAAATACCTATACAAACTTGTTCCTACATAGTAACTTGCAACTTTGAATGAAAATGTGCTTGCTTGCAGCAACGTGCTATATGTTCTGAATGCCCGAATTGGGAATCTGTGTCAAAACTTTGTTAGGAATTATGTGATCCTTACTAGCTGGAAGTTAGGGAGAGGCGGCATGAAGTTATTTCTAGGAGTTGGACACATACCAAGTTTAGCTCAGTTCTGGGCATCTTTGAAATACCTATACAAACTTGTTCCTACATAGTATCTTGCAACTTTGAATGAAAATGTGCTTGCTTACAGCAACGTGCTATATGTTCTGAATGCCCGAATTGGGAATCTGTGTCAAAACTTTGTTAGGAATTATGTGATCCTTACTAGCTGGAAGTAAGGGAGATGGGGCATGAAGTTATTTCTAGGAGTTGGAGACATACCAAGTTTAGCTCAGTTCTGGGCATCTTTGAAATACCTATACAAACTTGTTCCTACATAGTAACTTGCAACTTTGAATGAGAATGTGCTTGCTTACAGCAACGTGCTATATGTTCTGAATGCCCGAATAGGGAATCTGTGTCAAAACTTTGTTAGGAATTATGTGATCTTTACTAGCTGGAAGTAAGGGAGATGGGGCATGAAGTTATTTCTAGGAGTTGGACACATACCAAGTTTAGCTCAGTTCTGGGCATCTTTGAAATACCTATAGAAACTTGTTCCTATATAGTAACTTGCAACTTTGAATGATTATGTGCTTGCTTACAGCAACGTGCTATATGTTCTGAATGCCCGAATTGGGAATCTGTGTCAAAACTTTGTTAGGAATTATGTGATCCTTAATAGCTGGAAGTAAGGGAGATGGGGCATGAAGGTATTTCTAGGAGTTGGACACATACCAAGTTTAGCTCAGTTCTGGGCATCTTTGAAATACCTATACAAACTTGTTCCTACATAGTAACTTGCAACTTTGAATGAGAATGTGCTTGCTTGCAGCAACGTGCTATATGTTCTGAATGCCCGATTTGGGAGTCTGTGTCAAAACTTTGTTAGGAATTATGTGATCCTTACTAGCTGGAAGTAAGGGAGATGGAGCATGAAGTTATTTCTAGGAGTTGGACACATACCAAGTTTAGCTCAGTTCTGGGCATCTTTGAAATACCTATACAAACTTGTTCCTACATAGTAACTTGCATCTTTGAATGAGAATGTGCTTGCTTACAGCAACGTGCTATATGTTCTGAATGCCCGAATTGGCAATCTGTGTCAAAACTTTGTTAGGAATTATGTGATCCTTACTAGCTGGAAGTAAGGGAGATGGGGCATGAAGTTATTTCTAGGAGTTGGACACATACCAAGTTTAGCTCAGTTCTGGGCATCTTTGAAATACCTATACAAACTTGTTCCTACATAGTAACTTGCATCTTTAATGAGAATCTGCTTGCTTACAGCAACGTGCTATATGTTCTGAATGCCCGAATTGGGAATCTGTGTCAAAACTTTGTTAGGAATTATGTGATCCTTACTAGCTGGAAGTAAGGGAGATGGGGCATGAAGTTATTTCTAGGAGTTGGACACATACCAAGTTTAGCTCAGTTCTGGGCATCTTTGAAATACCTATACAAACTTGTTCCTACATAGTAACTTGCATCTTTAATGAGAATGTGCTTGCTTACAGCAACGTGCTATATGTTCTGAATGCACGAATTGGGAATCTGTGTCAAAACTTTGTTAGGAATTATGTGATCCTTACTAGCTGGAAGTAAGGGAGATGGGGCATGAAGTTATTTCTAGGAGTTGGACACATACCAAGTTTAGCTCAGTTCTGGGCATCTTTGAAATACCTATACAAACTTGTTCCTACATAGTAACTTGCAACTTTGAATGAGAATGTGCTTGCTTGCAGCAACGTGCTATATGTTCTGAATGCCCGATTTGGGAGTCTGTGTCAAAACTTTGTTAGGAATTATGTGATCCTTACTAGCTGGAAGTAAGGGAGATGGAGCATGAAGTTATTTCTAGGAGTTGGACACATACCAAGTTTAGCTCAGTTCTGGGCATCTTTGAAATACCTATACAAACTTGTTCCTACATAGTAACTTGCATCTTTGAATGAGAATGTGCTTGCTTACAGCAACGTGCTATATGTTCTGAATGCCCGAATTGGCAATCTGTGTCAAAACTTTGTTAGGAATTATGTGATCCTTACTAGCTGGAAGTAAGGGAGATGGGGCATGAAGTTATTTCTAGGAGTTGGACACATACCAAGTTTAGCTCAGTTCTGGGCATCTTTGAAATACCTATACAAACTTGTTCCTACATAGTAACTTGCATCTTTAATGAGAATCTGCTTGCTTACAGCAACGTGCTATATGTTCTGAATGCCCGAATTGGGAATCTGTGTCAAAACTTTGTTAGGAATTATGTGATCCTTACTAGCTGGAAGTAAGGGAGAAGGGGCATGAAGTTATTTCTAGGAGTTGGACACATACCAAGTTTAGCTCAGTTCTGGGCATCTTTGAAATACCTATACAAACTTGTTCCTACCTAGTAACTTGCATCTTTGAATGAGAATCTGCTTGCTTACAGCAACGTGCTATATGTTCTGAATGCCCGAATAGGGAATCTGTGTCAAAACTTTGTTAGGAATTATGTGATCCTTACTAGCTGGAAGTAAGGGAGATGGGGCATGAAGTTATTTCTAGGAGTTGGACACATACCAAGTTTAGCTCAGTTCTGGGCATCTTTGAAATACCTATACAAACTTGTTCCTACATAGTAACTTGCAACTTTGAATGAAAATGTGCTTGCTTGCAGCAACGTGCTATATGTTCTGAATGCCCGAATTGGGAATCTGTGTCAAAACTTTGTTAGGAATTATGTGATCCTTACTAGCTGGAAGTTAGGGAGAGGCGGCATGAAGTTATTTCTAGGAGTTGGACACATACCAAGTTTAGCTCAGTTCTGGGCATCTTTGAAATACCTATACAAACTTGTTCCTACATAGTATCTTGCAACTTTGAATGAAAATGTGCTTGCTTACAGCAACGTGCTATATGTTCTGAATGCCCGAATTGGGAATCTGTGTCAAAACTTTGTTAGGAATTATGTGATCCTTACTAGCTGGAAGTAAGGGAGATGGGGCATGAAGTTATTTCTAGGAGTTGGAGACATACCAAGTTTAGCTCAGTTCTGGGCATCTTAGAAATACCTATACAAACTTGTTCCTACATAGTAACTTGCAACTTTGAATGAGAATGTGCTTGCTTACAGCAACGTGCTATATGTTCTGAATGCCCGAATAGGGAATCTGTGTCAAAACTTTGTTAGGAATTATGTGATCTTTACTAGCTGGAAGTAAGGGAGATGGGGCATGAAGTTATTTCTAGGAGTTGGACACATACCAAGTTTAGCTCAGTTCTGGGCATCTTTGAAATACCTATAGAAACTTGTTCCTATATAGTAACTTGCAACTTTGAATGATTATGTGCTTGCTTACAGCAACGTGCTATATGTTCTGAATGCCCGAATTGGGAATCTGTGTCAAAACTTTGTTAGGAATTATGTGATCCTTACTAGCTGGAAGTAAGGGAGATGGGGCATGAAGGTATTTCTAGGAGTTGGACACATACCAAGTTTAGCTCAGTTCTGGGCATCTTTGAAATACCTATACAAACTTGTTCCTACATAGTAACTTGCAACTTTGAATGAGAATGTGCTTGCTTGCAGCAACGTGCTATATGTTCTGAATGCCCGATTTGGGAGTCTGTGTCAAAACTTTGTTAGGAATTATGTGATCCTTACTAGCTGGAAGTAAGGGAGATGGAGCATGAAGTTATTTCTAGGAGTTGGACACATACCAAGTTTAGCTCAGTTCTGGGCATCTTTGAAATACCTATACAAACTTGTTCCTACATAGTAACTTGCATCTTTGAATGAGAATGTGCTTGCTTACAGCAACGTGCTATATGTTCTGAATGCCCGAATTGGCAATCTGTGTCAAAACTTTGTTAGGAATTATGTGATCCTTACTAGCTGGAAGTAAGGGAGATGGGGCATGAAGTTATTTCTAGGAGTTGGACACATACCAAGTTTAGCTCAGTTCTGGGCATCTTTGAAATACCTATACAAACTTGTTCCTACATAGTAACTTGCATCTTTAATGAGAATCTGCTTGCTTACAGCAACGTGCTATATGTTCTGAATGCCCGAATTGGGAATCTGTGTCAAAACTTTGTTAGAAATTATGTGATCCTTACTAGCTGGAAGTAAGGGAGATGGGGCATGAAGTTATTTCTAGGAGTTGGACACATACCAAGTTTAGCTCAGTTCTGGGCATCTTTGAAATACCTATACAAACTTGTTCCTACATAGTAACTTGCATCTTTAATGAGAATGTGCTTGCTTACAGCAACGTGCTATATGTTCTGAATGCACGAATTGGGAATCTGTGTCAAAACTTTGTTAGGAATTATGTGATCCTTACTAGCTGGAAGTAAGGGAGATGGGGCATGAAGTTATTTCTAGGAGTTGGACACATACCAAGTTTAGCTCAGTTCTGGGCATCTTTGAAATACCTATACAAACTTGTTCCTACATAGTAACTTCCAACTTTGAATGAGAATGTGCTTGCTTGAAGCAACGTGCTATATGTTCTGAATGCCCGAATTGGGAATCTGTGTCAAAACTTTGTTAGGAATTATGTGATCCTTACTAGCTGGAAGTAAGGGAGATGGGGCATGAAGTTATTTCTAGGAGTTGGACACATACCAAGTTTAGCTCAGTTCTGGACATCTTTGAAATACCTATACAAACTTGTTCCTACCTAGTAACATGCATCTTTGAATGAGAATGTGCTTGCTTACAGCAACGTGCTATATGTTCTGAATGCCCGAATAGGGAATCTGTGTCAAAACTTTGTTAGGAATTATGTGATCCTTACTAGCTGGAAGTAAGGGAGATGGGGCATGAAGTTATTTCTAGGAGTTGGACACATACCAAGTTTAGCTCAGTTCTGGGCATCTTTGAAATACCTATACAAACTTGTTCCTACATAGTAACTTGCATCTTTGAATGAGAATCTGCTTGCTTACAGCAACGTGCTATATGTTCTGAATGCCCGAATTGGGAATCTGTGTCAAAACTTTGTTAGGAATTATGTGATCCTTACTAGCTGGAAGTAAGGGAGATGGGGCATGAAGTTATTTCTAGGAGTTGGACACATACCAAGTTTAGCTCAGTTCTGGGCATCTTTGAAATACCTATACAAACTTGTTCCTACATAGTAACTTGCAACTTTGAATGAAAATGTGCTTGCTTACAGCAACGTGCTATATGTTCTGAATGCCCGAATTGGGAATCTGTGTCAAAACTTTGTTAGGAATTATGTGATCCTTACTAGCTGGAAGTAAGGGAGATGCGGCATGAAGTTATTTCTAGGAGTTGGACACATACCAAGTTTAGCTCAGTTCTGGGCATCTTTGAAATACCTATACAAACTTGTTCCTACATAGTAACTTAAAACTTTGAATGAAAATGTGCTTGCTTACAGCAACGTGCTATATGTTCTGAATGCCCGAATTGGGAATCTGTGTCAAAACTTTGTTAGGAATTATGTGATCCTTACTAGCTGGAAGTAAGGGAGATGGGGCATGAAGTTATTTCTAGGAGTTGGACACATACCAAGTTTAGCTCAGTTCTGGGCATCTTTGAAATACCTATACAAACTTGTTCCTACATAGTAACTTGCAACTTTGAATGAAAATGTGCTTGCTTACAGCAACGTGCTATATGTTCTGAAAGCCCGAATTGGGAATCTGTGTCAAAACTTTGTTAGGAATTATGTGATCCTTACTAGCTGGAAGTAAGGGAGATGGGGCATGAAGTTATTTCTAGGAGTTGGAGACATACCAAGTTTAGCTCAGTTCTGGGCATCTTTGAAATACCTATACAAACTTGTTCCTACATAGTAACTTGCAACTTTGAATGAGAATGTGCTTGCTTGCAGCAACGTGCTGTATGTTCTGAATGCCCGAATAGGGAATCTGTGTCAAAACTTTGTTAGGAATTATGTGATCCTTACTAGCTGGAAGTAAGGGAGATGGGGCATAAAGTTATTTCTAGGAGTTGGACACATACCAAGTTTAGCTCAGTTCTGGACATCTTTGAAATACCTATACAAACTTGTTCCTACCTAGTAACATGCATCTTTGAATGAGAATGTGCTTGCTTACAGCAACGTGCTATATGTTCTGAATGCCCGAATAGGGAATCTGTGTCAAAACTTTGTTAGGAATTATGTGATACTTACAAGCTGGAAGTAAGGGAGATGGGGCATGAAGTTATTTCTAGGAGTTGGACACATACCAAGTTTAGCTCAGTTCTGGGCATCTTTGAAATACCTATACAAACTTGTTCCTACCTAGTAACTTGCATCTTTGAATGAGAATGTGCTTGCTTACAGCAACGTGCTATATGTTCTGAATGCCCGAATTGGGAATCTGTGTCAAAACTTTGTTAGGAATTATGTGATCCTTACTAGCTGGAAGTAAGGGAGATGGGGCATGAAGTTATTTCTAGGAGTTGGACACATACCAAGTTTAGCTCAGTTCTGGGCATCTTTGAAATACCTATACAAACTTGTTCCTACATAGTAACTTGCAACTTTGAATGAAAATGTGCTTGCTTACAGCAACGTGCTATATGTTCTGAATGCCCGAATTGGGAATCTGTGTCAAAACTTTGTTAGGAATTATGTGATCCTTACTAGCTGGAAGTAAGGGAGAGGCGGCATGAAGTTATTTCTAGGAGTTGGACACATACCAAGTTTAGCTCAGTTCTGGGCATCTTTGAAATACCTATACAAACTTGTTCCTACATAGTAACTTGCAACTTTGAATGAAAATGTGCTTGCTTACAGCAACGTGCTATATGTTCTGAATGCCCGAATTGGGAATCTGTGTCAAAACTTTGTTAGGAATTATGTGATCCTTACTAGCTGGAAGTAAGGGAGATGGGGCATGAAGTTATTTCTAGGAGTTGGACACATACCAAGTTTAGCTCAGTTCTGGGCATCTTTGAAATACCTATACAAACTTGTTCCTACATAGTAACTTGCATCTTTAATGAGAATGTGCTTGCTTACAGCAACGTGCTATATGTTCTGAATGCCCGAATTGGGAATCTGTGTCAAAACTTTGTTAGGAATTATGTGATCCTTACTAGCTGGAAGTAAGGGAGATGGGGCATGAAGTTATTTCTAGGAGTTGGACACATACCAAGTTTAGCTCAGTTCTGGGCATCTTTGAAATACCTATACAAACTTGTTCCTACATAGTAACTTGCAACTTTGAATGAAAATGTGCTTGCTTACAGCAACGTGCTATATGTTCTGAATGCCCGAATTGGGAATCTGTGTCAAAACTTTGTTAGGAATTATGTGATCCTTACTAGCTGGAAGTAAGGGAGATGGGGCATGAAGTTATTTCTAGGAGTTGGACACATACCAAGTTTAGCTCAGTTCTGGGCATCTTTGAAATACCTATACAAACTTGTTCCTACATAGTAACTTGCATCTTTGAATGAGAATGTGCTTGCTTACAGCAACGTGCTATATGTTCTGAATGCCCGAATTGGGAATCTGTGTCAAAACTTTGTTAGGAATTATGTGATCCTTACTAGCTGGAAGTAAGGGAGATGGGGCATGAAGTTATTTCTAGGAGTTGGACACATACCAAGTTTAGCTCAGTTCTGGGCATCTTTGAAATACCTATACAAACTTGTTCCTACATAGTAACTTGCAACTTTGAATGAAAATGTGCTTGCTTACAGCAACGTGCTATATGTTCTGAATGCCCGAATTGGGAATCTGTGTCAAAACTTTGTTAGGAATTATGTGATCCTTACTAGCTGGAAGTAAGGGAGATGGGGCATGAAGTTATTTCTAGGAGTTGGACACATACCAAGTTTAGCTCAGTTCTGGGCATCTTTGAAATACCTATACAAACTTGTTCCTACATAGTAACTTGTAACTGTGAAGGAGAATCTGGTTGCTTACAGCAACGTGCTATATATTCTGAATGCCCGAATTGGGAATCTGTGTCAAAACTTTGTTAGGAATTATGTGATCCTTACTAGCTGGAAGTAAGGGAGATGGGGCATGAAGGTATTTCTAGGAGTTGGACACATACCAAGTTTAGCTCAGTTCTGGGCATCTTTGAAATACCTATACAAACTTGTTCCTACATAGTAACTTGCATCTTTGAATGAAAATGTGCTTGCTTACAGCAACGTGCTATATGTTCTGAATGCCCGAATTGGGAATCTGTGTCAAAACTTTGTTAGGAATTATGTGATCCTTACTAGCTGGAAGTAAGGGAGATGGGGCATGAAGTTATTTCTAGGAGTTGGACACATACCAAGTTTAGCTCAGTTCTGGGCATCTTTGAAATACCTATACAAACTTGTTCCTACATAGTAACTTGCATCTTTGAATGAGAATGTGCTTGCTTACAGCAACGTGCTATATGTTCTGAATGCCCGAATTGGGAATCTGTGTCAAAACTTTGTTAGGAATTATGTGATCCTTACTAGCTGGAAGTAAGGGAGATGGGGCATGAAGTTATTTCTAGGAGTTGGACACATACCAAGTTTAGCTCAGTTCTGGGCATCTTTGAAATACCTATACAAACTTGTTCCTACATAGTAACTTGCAACTTTGAATGAGAATGTGCTTGCTTACAGCAACGTGCTATATGTTCTGAATGCCCGAATTGGGAATCTGTGTCAAAACTTTGTTAGGAATTATGTGATCCTTACTAGCTGGAAGTAAGGGAGATGGGGCATGAAGTTATTTCTAGGAGTTGGACACATACCAAGTTTAGCTCAGTTCTGGGCATCTTTGAAATACCTATACAAACTTGTTCCTACATAGAACTTGCAACTTTGAATGAGAATCTGCTTGCTTACAGCAACGTGCTATATGTTCTGAATGCCCGAATTGGGAATCTGTGTCAAAACTTTGTTAGGAATTATGTGATCCTTACTAGCTGGAAGTAAGGCAGATGGGGCATGAAGTTATTTCTTGGAGTTGGACACAAACCAAGTTTAGCTCAGTTCTGGGCATCTTTGAAATACCTATACAAACTTGTTCCTACATAGTAACTTGCAACTTTGAATGAGAATGTGCTTGCTTACAGCAACGTGCTATATGTTCTGAATGCCCGAATTGGGAATCTGTGTCAAAACTTTGTTAGGAATTATGTGATCCTTACTAGCTGGAAGTAAGGGAGATGGGGCATGAAGTTATTTCTAGGAGTTGGACACATACTAAGTTTAGCTCAGTTCTGGGCATCTTTGAAATACCTATACAAACTTGTTCCTACATAGTAACTTGCAACTTTGAATGAAAATGTGCTTGCTTACAGCAACGTGCTATATGTTCTGAATGCCCGAATTGGGAATCTGTGTCAAAACTTTGTTAGGAATTAAGTGATCCTTACTAGCTGGAAGTAAGGGAGATGCGGCATGAAGTTATTTCTAGGAGTTGGACACATACCTAGTTTAGCTCAGTTCTGGGCATCTTTGAAATACCTATACAAACTTGTTCCTACATAGTAACTTGCAACTTTGAATGAAAATGTGCTTGCTTACAGCAACGTGCTGTATGTTCTGAATGCCCGAATTGGGAATCTGTGTCAAAACTTTGTTAGGAATTATGTGATCCTTACTAGCTGGAAGTAAGGGAGATGGGGCATGAAGTTATTTCTAGGAGTTGGACACATACCAAGTTTAGCTCAGTTCTGGGCATCTTTGGAATACCTATACAAACTTGTTCCTACATAGTAACTTGCAACTTTGAATGAGAATGTGCTTGCTTACAGCAACGTGCTATATGTTCTGAATGCCAGAATTGGGAATCTGTGTCAAAACTTTGTTAGGAATTATGTGATCCTTACTAGCTGGAAGTAAGGGAGATGGGGCATGAAGTTATTTCTAGGAGTTGGACACATACCAAGTTTAGCTCAGTTCTGGGCATCTTTGAAATACCTATAGAAACTTGTTCCTACATAGTAACTTGCAACTTTGAATGATTATGTGCTTGCTTACAGCAACGTGCTATATGTTCTGAATGCCCGAATTGGGAATCTGTGTCAAAACTTTGTTAGGAATTATGTGATCCTTACTAGCTGGAAGTAAGGGAGATGGGGCATGAAGTTATTTCTAGGAGTTGGACACATACCAAGTTTAGCTCAGTTCTGGGCATCTTTGAAATACCTATACAAACTTGTTCCTACATAGTAACTTGCAACTTTGAATGAGAATGCGCTTGCTTGCAGCAACGTGCTATATGTTCTGAATGCCCGATTTGGGAGTCTGTGTCAAAACTTTGTTAGGAATTATGTGATCCTTACTAGCTGGAAGTAATGGAGATGGAGCATGAAGTTATTTCTAGGAGTTGGACACATACCAAGTTTAGCTCAGTTCTGGGCATCTTTGAAATACCTATACAAACTTGTTCCTACATAGTAACTTGCATCTTTGAATGAGAATCTGCTTGCTTACAGCAACGTGCTATATGTTCTGAATGCCCGAATTGGCAATCTGTGTCAAAACTTTGTTAGGAATTATGTGATCCTTACTAGCTGGAAGTAAGGGAGACGGGGCATGAAGTTATTTCTAGGAGTTGGACACATACCAAGTTTAGCTCAGTTCTGGGCATCTTTGGAATACCTATACAAACTTGTTCCTACATAGTAACTTGCAACTTTGAATGAGAATGTGCTTGCTTACAGCAACGTGCTATATGTTCTGAATGCCAGAATTGGGAATCTGTGTCAAAACTTTGTTAGGAATTATGTGATCCTTACTAGCTGGAAGTAAGGGAGATGGGGCATGAAGTTATTTCTAGGAGTTGGACACATACCAAGTTTAGCTCAGTTCTGGGCATCTTTGAAATACCTATACAAACTTGTTCCTACATAGTAACTTGCATCTTTAATGAGAATCTGCTTGCTTACAGCAACGTGCTATATGTTCTGAATGCCCGAATTGGGAATCTGTGTCAAAACTTTGTTAGGAATTATGTGATCCTTACTAGCTGGAAGTAAGGGAGATGGGGCATGAAGTTATTTCTAGCAGTTGGACACATACCAAGTTTAGCTCAGTTCTGGGCATCTTTGAAATACCTATACAAACTTGTTCCTACATAGTAACTTGCAACTTTGAATGAGAATGTGCTTGCTTGCAGCAACGTGCTATATGTTCTGAATGCCCGAATTGGGAATCTGTGTCAAAACTTTCTTAGGAATTATGTGATCCTTACTAGCTGGAAGTAAGGGAGATGGGGCATGAAGTTATTTCTAGGAGTTGGACACATACCAAGTTTAGCACAGTTCTGGGCATCTTTGAAATACCTATACAAACTTGTTCCTACCTAGTAACATGCATCTTTGAATGAGAATGTGCTTGCTTACAGCAACGTGCTATATGTTCTGAATGCCCGAATAGGGAATCTGTGTCAAAACTTTGTTAGGAATTATGTGATCCTTACTAGCTGGAAGTAAGGGAGATGGGGCATGAAGTTATTTCTAGGAGTTGGACACATACCAAGTTTAGCTCAGTTCTGGGCATCTTTGAAATACCTATACAAACTTGTTCCTACATAGTAACTTGCATCTTTGAATGAGAATCTGCTTGCTTACAGCAACGTGCTATATGTTCTCAATGCCCGAATTGGGAATCTGTGTCAAAACTTTGTTAGGAATTATGTGATCCTTACTAGCTGGAAGTAAGGGAGATGGGGCATGAAGTTATTTCTAGGAGTTGGACACATACCAAGTTTAGCTCAGTTCTGGGCATCTTTGAAATACCTATACAAACTTGTTCCTACATAGTAACTTGCAACTTTGAATGAAAATGTGCTTGCTTACAGCAACGTGCTATATGTTCTGAATGCCCGAATTGGGAATCTGTGTCAAAACTTTGTTAGGAATTATGTGATCCTTACTAGCTGGAAGTAAGGGAGATGCGGCATGAAGTTATTTCTAGGAGTTGGACACATACCAAGTTTAGCTCAGTTCTGGGCATCTTTGGAATACCTATACAAACTTGTTCCTACATAGTAACTTGCAACTTTGAATGAGAATGTGCTTGCTTACAGCAACGTGCTATATGTTCTGAATGCCAGAATTGGGAATCCTTGTCAAAACTTTGTTAGGAATTATGTGATCCTTACTAGCTGGAAGTAAGGGAGATGGGGCATGAAGTTATTTCTAGGAGTTGGACACATACCAAGTTTAGCTCAGTTCTGGGCATCTTTGAAATACCTATAGAAACTTGTTCCTATATAGTAACTTGCAACTTTGAATGAGAATGTGCTTGCTTACAGCAACGTGCTATATGTTCTGAATGCCCGAATTGGGAATCTGTGTCAAAACTTTGTTAGGAATTATGTGATCCTTACTAGCTGGAAGTAAGGGAGATGGGGCATGAAGGTATTTCTAGGAGTTGGACACATACCAAGTTTAGCTCAGTTCTGGGCATCTTTGAAATACCTATACAAACTTGTTCCTACATAGTAACTTGCAACTTTGAATGAGAATGTGCTTGCTTGCAGCAACGTGCTATATGTTCTGAATGCCCGATTTGGGAGTCTGTGTCAAAACTTTGTTAGGAATTATGTCATCCTTACTAGCTGGAAGTAAGGGAGATGGAGCATGAAGTTATTTCTAGGAGTTGGACACATACCAAGTTTAGCTCAGTTCTGGGCATCTTTGAAATACCTATACAAACTTGTTCCTACATAGTAACTTGCATCTTTGAATGAGAATGTGCTTGCTTACAGCAACGTGCTATATGTTCTGAATGCCCGAATTGGCAATCTGTGTCAAAACTTTGTTAGGAATTATGTGATCCTTACTAGCTGGAAGTAAGGGAGATGGGGCATGAAGTTATTTCTAGGAGTTGGACACATACCAAGTTTAGCTCAGTTCTGGGCATTTTTGAAATACCTATACAAACTTGTTCCTACATAGTAACTTGCATCTTTAATGAGAATCTGCTTGCTTACAGCAACGTGCTATATGTTCTGAATGCCCGAATTGGGAATCTGTGTCAAAACTTTGTTAGGAATTATGTGATCCTTACTAGCTGGAAGTAAGGGAGATGGGGCATGAAGTTATTTCTAGGAGTTGGACACATACCAAGTTTAGCTCAGTTCTGGGCATCTTTGAAATACCTATACAAACTTGTTCCTACATAGTAACTTGCAACTTTGAATGAGAATCTGCTTGCTTACAGCAACGTGCTATATGTTCTGAATGCCCGAATTGGGAATCTGTGTCAAAACTTTGTTAGGAATTATGTGATCCTTACTAGCTGGAAGTAAGGGAGATGGGGCATGAAGTTATTTCTAGGAGTTGGAGACATACCAAGTTTAGCTCAGTTCTGGGCATCTTTGAAATACCTATACAAACTTGTTCCTACATAGTAACTTGCAACTTTGAATGAAAATGTGCTTGCTTACAGCAACGTGCTATATGTTCTGAATGCCCGAATTGGGAATCTGTGTCAAACTTTGTTAGGAATTATGTGATCCTTACTAGCTGGAAGTAAGGGAGATGGGGCATGAAGTTATTTCTAGGAGTTGGACACATACCAAGTTTAGCTCAGTTCTGGGCATCTTTGAAATACCTATACAAACTTGTTCCTACCTAGTAACATGCATCTTTGAATGAGAATCTGCTTGCTTACAGCAACGTGCTATATGTTCTGAATGCCCGAATTGGGAATCTGTGTCAAAACTTTGTTAGGAATTATGTGATCCTTACTAGCTGGAAGTAAGGGAGATGGGGCATGAAGTTATTTCTAGGAGTTGGACACATACCAAGTTTAGCTCAGTTCTGGGCATCTTTGAAATACCTATACAAACTTGTTCCTACATAGTAACTTGCAACTTTGAATGAAAATGTGCTTGCTTGCAGCAACGTGCTATATGTTCTGAATGCCCGAATTGGGAATCTGTGTCAAAACATTGTTAGGAATTATGTGATCCTTACTAGCTGGAAGTAAGGGAGAGGCGGCATGAAGTTATTTCTAGGAGTTGGACACATACCAAGTTTAGCTCAGTTCTGGGCATCTTTGAAATACCTATACAAACTTGTTCCTACATAGTAACTTGCAACTTTGAATGAAAATGTCCTTGCTTACAGCAACGTGCTATATGTTCTGAATGCCCGAATTGGGAATCTGTCTCAAAACTTTGTTAGGAATTATGTGATCCTTACTAGCTGGAAGTAAGGGAGATGGGGCATGAAGTTATTTCTAGGAGTTGGACACATACCAAGTTTAGCTCAGTTCTGGGCATCTTTGAAATACCTATACAAACTTGTTCCTACATAGTAACTTGCAACTTTGAATGAGAATGTGCTTGCTTACAGCAACGTGCTATATTTTCTGAATGCCCGAATTGGGAATCTGTGTCAAAACTTTGTTAGGAATTATGTGATCCTTACTAGCTGGAAGTAAGGGAGATGGGGCATGAAGTTATTTCTAGGAGTTGGACACATACCAAGTTTAGCTCAGTTCTGGGCATCTTTGAAATACCTATACAAACTTGTTCCTACATAGTAACTTGCAACTTTGAATGAGAATGTGCTTGCTTACAGCAACGTGCTATATGTTCTGAATGCCCGAATTGGGAATCTGTGTCAAAACTTTGTTAGGAATTATGTGATCCTTACTAGCTGGAAGTAAGGGAGATGGGGCATGAAGTTATTTCTAGGAGTTGGACACATACCAAGTTTAGCTCAGTTCTGGGCATCTTTGAAATACCTATACAAACTTGTTCCTACATAGTAACTTGCAACTTTGAATGAGAATGTGCTTGCTTACAGCAACGTGCTATATGTTCTGAATGCCCGAATTGGGAATCTGTGTCAAAACTTTGTTAGGAATTATGTGATCCTTACTAGCTGGAAGTAAGGGAGATGGGGCATGAAGGTATTTCTAGGAGTTGGACACATACCAAGTTTAGCTCAGTTCTGGGCATCTTTGAAATACCTATACAAACTTGTTCCTACATAGTAACTTGCAACTTTGAATGAGAATGTGCTTGCTTGCAGCAACGTGCTATATGTTCTGAATGCCCGATTTGGGAGTCTGTGTCAAAACTTTGTTAGGAATTATGTGATCCTTACTAGCTGGAAGTAAGGGAGATGGAGCATCAAGTTATTTCTAGGAGTTGGACACATACCAAGTTTAGCTCAGTTCTGGGCATCTTTGAAATACCTATACAAACTTGTTCCTACATAGTAACTTGCAACTTTGAATGAGAATCTGCTTGCTTACAGCAACGTGCTATATGTTCTGAATGCTCGAATTGGGAATCTGTGTCAAAACTTTGTTAGGAATTATGTGATCCTTACTAGCTGGAAGTAAGGGAGATGGGGCATGAAGTTATTTCTAGGAGTTGGACACATACCAGGTTTAGCTCAGTTCTGGGCATCTTTGAAATACCTATACAAACTTGTTCCTACATAGTAACTTGCATCTTTAATGAGAATCTGCTTGCTTACAGCAACGTGCTGTATGTTCTGAATGCCCGAATTGGGAATCTGTGTCAAAACTTTGTTAGGAATTATGTGATCCTTACTAGCTGGAAGTAAGGGAGATGGGGCATGAAGTTATTTCTAGGAGTTGGACACATACCAAGTTTAGCTCAGTTCTGGGCATCTTTGAAATACCTATACAAACTTGTTCCTACATAGTAACTTGCATCTTTAATGAGAATGTGCTTGCTTACAGCAACGTGCTATATGTTCTGAATGCCCGAATTGGGAATCTGTGTCAAAACTTTGTTAGGAATTATGTGATCCTTACTAGCTGGAAGTAAGGGAGATGGGGCATGAAGTTATTTCTAGGAGTTGGACACATACCAAGTTTAGCTCAGTTCTGGGCATCTTTGAAATACCTATACAAACTTGTTCCTACATAGTAACTTGCAACTTTGAATGAAAATGTGCTTGCTTACAGCAACGTGCTATATGTTCTGAATGCCCGAATTGGGAATCTGTGTCAAAACTTTGTTAGGAATTATGTGATCCTTACTAGCTGGAAGTAAGGGAGATGGGGCATGAAGTTATTTCTCGGAGTTGGACACATACCAAGTTTAGCTCAGTTCTGGGCATCTTTGAAATACCTATACAAACTTGTTCCTACATAGTAACTTGCAACTTTGAATGAGAATGTGCTTGCTTACAGCAACGTGCTATATGTTCTGAATGCCCGAATTGGGAATCTGTGTCAAAACTTGGTTAGGAATTATGTGATCCTTACTAGCTGGAAGTAAGGGAGATGGGGCATGAAGTTATTTCTAGGAGTTGGACACATACCAAGTTTAGCTCAGTTCTGGGCATCTTTGAAATACCTATACAAACTTGTTCCTACATAGTAACTTGCAACTTTGAATGAGAATGTGCTTGCTTGCAGCAACGTGCTATATGTTCTGAATGCCCGAATAGGGAATCTGTGTCAAAACTTTGTTAGGAATTATGTGATCCTTACTAGCTGGAAGTAAGGGAGATGGGGCATGAAGTTATTTCTATGAGTTGGACACATACCAAGTTTAGCTCAGTTCTGGGCATCTTTGAAATACCTATACAAACTTGTTCCTACATAGTAACTTGCATCTTTGAATGAGAATGTGCTTGCTTGCAGCAACGTGCTATATGTTCTGAATGCCCGAATAGGGAAACTGTGTCAAAACTTTGTTAGGAATTATGTGATCCGTACTAGCTGGAAGTAAGGGAGATGGGGCATGAAGTTATTTCTAGGAGTTGGACACATACCAAGTTTAGCTCAGTTCTGGGCATCTTTGAAATACCTATACAAACCTGTTCCTACATAGTAACTGGCATCTTTGAATGAGAATGTGCTTGCTTACAGCAACGTTCTATGTGTTCTGAATGCCCGAATAGGGAATCTGTGTCAAAACGTTGTTAGGAATTATGTGATCCTTACTAGCTGGAAGTAAGGGAGATGGGGCATGAAGTTATTTCTAGGAGTTGGACACATACCAAGTTTAGCTCAGTTCTGGGCATCTTTGAAATACCTATAAAAACTTGTTCCTACATAGTAACTTGCAACTTTGAATGAGAATGTGCTTGCTTACAGCAACGTGCTATATGTTCTAAATGCCCGAATTGGGAATCTGTGTCAAAACTTTGTTAGGAATTATGTGATCCTTACTAGCTGGAAGTAAGGGAGATGGGGCTTGAAGTTATTTCTAGGAGTTGGACACATACCAAGTTTAGCTCAGTTCTGGACATCTTTGAAATACCTATACAAACTTGTTCCTACCTAGTAACATGCATCTTTGAATGAGAATGTGCTTGCTTACAGCAACGTGCTATATGTTCTGAATGCCCGAATAGGGAATCTGTGTCAAAACTTTGTTAGGAATTATGTGATCCTTACTAGCTGGAAGTAAGAGAGATGGGGCATGAAGTTATTTCTAGGAGTTGGACACATACCAAGTTTAGCTCAGTTCTGGGCATCTTTGAAATACCTATACAAACTTGTTCCTACATAGTAACTTGCATCTTTAATGAGAATCTGCTTGCTTACAGCAACGTGCTATATGTTCTGAATGCCCGAATTGGGAATCTGTGTCAAAACTTTGTTAGGAATTATGTGATCCTTACTAGCTGGAAGTAAGGGAGATGGGGCATGAAGTTATTTCTAGGAGTTGGACACATACCAAGTTTAGCTCAGTTCTGGGCATCTTTGAAATACCTATACAAACTTGTTCCTACATAGTAACTTGCATCTTTAATGAGAATGTGCTTGCTTACAGCAACGTGCTATATGTTCTGAATGCCCGAATTGGGAATCTGTGTCAAAACTTTGTTAGGAATTATGTGATCCTTACTAGCTGGAAGTAAGGGAGATGGGGCATGAAGTTATTTCTAGGAGTGGGACACATACCAAGTTTAGCTCAGTTCTGGGCATCTTTGAAATACCTATACAAACTTGTTCCTACATAGTAACTTGCAACTTTGAATGAAAATGTGCTTGCTTACAGCAACGTGCTATATGTTCTGAATGCCCGAATTGGGAATCTGTGTCAAAACTTTGTTAGGAATTATGTGATCCTTACTAGCTGGAAGTAAGGGAGATGGGGCATGAAGTTATTTCTAGGAGTTGGACACATACCAAGTTTAGCTCAGTTCTGGGCATCTTTGAAATACCTATACAAACTTGTTCCTACATAGTAACTTGCATCTTTGAATGAGAATCTGCTTGCTTACAGCAACGTGCTATATGTTCTGAATGCCCGAATTGGCAATCTGTGTCAAAACTTTGTTAGGAATTATGTAATCCTTACTAGCTGGAAGTAAGGGAGATGGGGCATGAAGTTATTTCTAGGAGTTGGACACATACCAAGTTTAGCTCAGTTCTGGGCATCTTTGAAATACCTATACAAACTTGTTCCTACATAGTAACTTGCAACTTTGAATGAAAATGTGCTTGCTCACAGCAACGTGCTATATGTTCTGAATGCCCGAATTGGGAATCTGTGTCAAAACTTTGTTAGGAATTATGTGATCCTTACTAGCTGGAAGTAAGGGAGATGGGGCATGAAGTTATTTCTAGGAGTTGGACACATACCAAGTTTAGCTCAGTTCTGGGCATCTTTGAAATACCTATACAAACTTGTTCCTACATAGTAACTTGCAACTGTGAAGGAGAATCTGCTTGCTTACAGCAACGTGCTATATGTTCTGAATGCCCGAATTGGGAATCTGTGTCAAAACTTTGTTAGGAATTATGTGATCCTTACTAGCTGGAAGTAAGGGAGATGGGGCATGAAGTTATTTCTAGGAGTTGGACACATACCAAGTTTAGCTCAGTTCTGGGCATCTTTGAAATACCTATACAAACTTGTTCCTACATAGTAACTTGCAACTTTGAATGAGAATGTGCTTGCTTACAGCAACGTGCTATATGTTCTGAATGCCCGAATAGGGAATCTGTGTCAAAACTTTGTTAGGAATTATGTGATCCTTACTAGCTGGAAGTAAGGGAGATGGGGCATGAAGTTATTTCTAGGAGTTGGACACATACCAAGTTTAGCTCAGTTCTGGGCATCTTTGAAATACCTATACAAACTTGTTCCTACATAGTAACTTGCAACTTTGAATGAGAATGTGCTTGCTTACAGCAACGTGCTATATGTTCTGAATGCCCGAATTGGGAATCTGTGTCAAAACATTGTTAGGAATTATGTGATCCTTACTTGCTGGAAGTAAGGGAGATGGGGCATGAAGTTATTTCTAGGAGTTGGACACATACCAAGTTTAGCTCAGTTCTGGGCATCTTTGAAATACCTATACAAACTTGTTCCTACATAGTAACTTGCATCTTTGAATGAGAATCTGCTTGCTTACAGCAACGTGCTATATGTTCTGAATGCCCGAATAGGGAATCTGTGTCAAAACTTTGTTAGGAATTATGTGATCCTTACTAGCTGGAAGTAAGGGAGATGGGGCATGAAGTTATTTCTAAGAGTTGGACACATACCAAGTTTAGCTCAGTTCTGGGCATCTTTGAAATACCTATACAAACTTGTTCCTACCTAGTAACTTGCATCTTTGAATGAGAATCTGCTTGCTTACAGCAACGTGCTATATGTTCTGAATGCCCGAATTGGGAATCTGTGTCAAAACTTTGTTAGGAATTATGTGATCCTTACTAGCTGGAAGTAAGGGAGATGGGGCATGAAGTTATTTCTAGGAGTTGGACACATACCAAGTTTAGCTCAGTTCTGGGCATCTTTGAAATACCTATACAAACTTGTTCCTACATAGTAACTTGCAACTTTGAATGAAAATGTGCTTTCTTACAGCAACGTGCTATATGTTCTGAATGCCCGAATAGGGAATCTGTGTCAAAACTTTGTTAGGAATTATGTGATCCTTACTAGCTGGAAGTAAGGGAGATGGGGCATGAAGTTATTTCTATGAGTTGGACACATACCAAGTTTAGCTCAGTTCTGGGCATCTTTGAAATACCTATACAAACTTGTTCCTACATAGTAACTTGCAACTTTGAATGAAAATGTGCTTGCTTACAGCAACGTGCTATATGTTCTGAATGCTCGAATTGGGAATCTGTGTCAAAACTTTGTTAGGAATTATGTGATCCTTACTAGCTGGAAGTAAGGGAGATGGGGCATGAAGTTATTTCTAGGAGTTGGACACATACCAAGTTTAGCTCAGTTCTGGGCATCTTTGAAATACCTATACAAACATGTTCCTACATAGTAACTTGCATCTTTGAATGAAAATGTGCTTGCTTACAGCAACGTGCTATATGTTCTGAATGCCCGAATTGGGAATCTGTGTCAAAACTTTGTTAGGAATTATGTGATCCTTACTAGCTGGAAGTAAGGGAGATGGAGCATGAAGTTATTTCTAGGAGTTGGACACATACCAAGTTTAGCTCAGTTCTGGGCATCTTTGAAATACCTATACAAACTTGTTCCTACCTAGTAACTTGCATCTTGGAATGAGAATGTGCTTGCTTACAGCAACGTGCTATATGTTCTGAATGCCCGAGTAGGGAATCTGTGTCAAAACTTTGTTAGGAATTATGTGATCCTTACTAGCTGGAAGTAAGGGAGATGGGGCATGAAGTTATTTCTAGGAGTTGGACACATACCAAGTTTAGCTCAGTTCTGGGCATCTTTGAAATACCTATACAAACTTGTTCCTACCTAGTAACTTGCATCTTTGAATGAGAATCTGCTTGCTTACAGCAACGTGCTATATGTTCTGAATGCCCGAATAGGGAATCTGTATCAAAACTTTGTTAGGAATTATGTGATCCTTACTAGCTGGAAGTAAGGGAGATGGGGCATGAAGTTATTTCTAGGAGTTGGACACATACCAAGTTTAGCTCAGTTCTGGGCATCTTTGAAATACCTATACAAACTTGTTCCTACATAGTAACTTACATCTTTGTATGAAAATGTGCTTGCTTACAGCAACGTGCTATATGTTCTGAATGCCCGAATTGGGAATCTGTGTCAAAACTTTGTTAGGAATTATGTGATCCTTACTAGCTGGAAGTAAGGGAGATGCGGCATGAAGTTATTTCTAGGAGTTGGACACATACCAAGTTTAGCTCAGTTCTGGGCATCTTTGAAATACCTATACAAACTTGTTCCTACATAGTAACTTGCAACTTTGAATGAAAATGTGCTTGCTTACAGCAACGTGCTATATGTTCTGAATGCCCGAATTGGGAATCTGTGTCAAAACTTTGTTAGGAATTATGTGATCCTTACTAGCTGGAAGTAAGGGAGATGGGGCATGAAGTTATTTCTAGGAGTTGGACACATACCAAGTTTAGCTCAGTTCTGGGCATCTTTGAAATACCTATACAAACTTGTTCCTACATAGTATCTTGCATCTTTAATGAGAATGTGCTTGCTTACAGCAACGTGCTATATGTTCTGAATGCCCGAATTGGGAATCTGTGTCAAATCTTTGTTAGGAATTATGTGATCCTTACTAGCTGGAAGTAAGGGAGATGGGGCATGAAGTTATTTCTTGGAGTGGGACACATACCAAGTTTAGCTCAGTTCTGGGCATCTTTGAAATACCTGTACAAACTTGTTCCTACATAGTAACTTGCAACTTTGAATGAGAATGTGCTTGCTTGCAGCAACGTGCTATATGTTCTGAATGCCCGATTTGGGAATCTGTGTCAAAACTTTGTTAGGAATTATGTGATCCTTACTAGCTGGAAGTAAGGGAAATGGAGCATGAAGTTATTTCTAGGAGTTGGACACATACCAAGTTTAGCTCAGTTCTGGGCATCTTTGAAATATCTATACAAACTTGTTCCTACATAGTAACTTGCATCTTTGAATGAGAATGTGCTTGCTTACAGCAACGTGCTATATGTTCTGAATGCCCGAATTGGCAATCTGTGTCAAAACTTTGTTAGGAATTATGTGATCCTTACTAGCTGGAAGTAAGGGAGATGGGGCATGAAGTTATTTCTAGGAGTTGGACACATACCAAGTTTAGCTCAGTTCTGGGCATATTTGAAATACCTATACAAACTTGTTCCTACATAGTAACTTGCATCTTTAATGAGAATCTGCTTGCTTACAGCAACGTGCTATATGTTCTGAATGCCCGAATTGGGAATCTGTGTCAAAACTTTGTTAGGAATTATGTGATCCTTACTAGCTGGAAGTAAGGGAGATGGGGCATGAAGTTATTTCTAGGAGTTGGACACATACCAAGTTTAGCTCAGTTCTGGGCATCTTTGAAATACCTATACAAACTTGTTCCTACATAGTAACTTGCAACTTTGAATGAGAATCTGCTTGCTTACAGCAACGTGCTATATGTTCTGAATGCCCGAATTGGGAATCTGTGTCAAAACTTCGTTAGGAATTATGTGATCCTTACTAGCTGGAAGTAAGGGAGATGGGGCATGAAGTTATTTCTAGGAGTTGGACACATACCAAGTTTAGCTCAGTTCTGGGCATCTTTGAAATACCTATACAAACTTGTTCCTACATAGTAACTTGCATCTTTGAATGAAAATGTGCTTGCTTACAGCAACGTGCTATATGTTCTGAATGCCCGAATTGGGAATCTGTGTCAAAACTTTGTTAGGAATTATGTGATCCTTACTAGCTGGAAGTAAGGGAGATGGAGCATGAAGTTATTTCTAGGAGTTGGACACATACCAAGTTTAGCTCAGTTCTGGGCATCTTTGAAATACCTATACAAACTTGTTCCTACCTAGTAACTTGCATCTTGGAATGAGAATGTGCTTGCTTACAGCAACGTGCTATATGTTCTGAATGCCCGAATAGGGAATCTGTGTCAAAACTTTGTTAGGAATTATGTGATCCTTACTAGCTGGAAGTAAGGGAGATGGGGCATGAAGTTATTTCTAGGAGGTGGACACATACCAAGTTTAGCTCAGTTCTGGGCATCTTTGAAATACCTATACAAACTTGTTCCTACATAGGAACTTGCATCTTTGAATGAGAATCTGCTTGCTTACAGCAACGTGCTATATGTTCTGAATGCCCGAATAGGGAATCTGTATCAAAACTTTGTTAGGAATTATGTGATCCTTACTAGCTGGAAGTAAGGGAGATGGGGCATGAAGTTATTTCTAGGAGTTGGACACATACCAAGTTTAGCTCAGTTCTGGGCATCTTTGAAATACCTATACAAACTTGTTCCTACATAGTAACTTGCAACTTTGAATGAGAATGTGCTTGCTTACAGCAACGTGCTATATTTTCTGAATGCCCGAATTGGGAATCTGTGTCAAAACTTTGTTAGGAATTATGTGATCCTTACTAGCTGGAAGTAAGGGAGATGGGGCATGAAGTTATTTCTAGGAGTTGGACACATACCAAGTTTAGCTCAGTTCTGGGCATCTTTGAAATACCTATACAAACTTGTTCCTACATAGTAACTTGCAACTTTGAATGAGAATGTGCTTGCTTACAGCAACGTGCTATATGTTCTGAATGCCCGAATTGGGAATCTGTGTCAAAACTTTGTTAGGAATTATGTGATCCTTACTAGCTGGAAGTAAGGGAGATGGGGCATGAAGGTATTTCTAGGAGTTGGACACATACCAAGTTTAGCTCAGTTCTGGGCATCTTTGAAATACCTATACAAACTTGTTCCTACATAGTAACTTGCAACTTTGAATGAGAATGTGCTTGCTTGCAGCAACGTGCTATATGTTCTGAATGCCCGATTTGGGAGTCTGTGTCAAAACTTTGTTAGGAATTATGTGATCCTTACTAGCTGGAAGTAAGGGAGATGGAGCATCAAGTTATTTCTAGCAGTTGGACACATACCAAGTTTAGCTCAGTTCTGGGCATCTTTGAAATACCTATACAAACTTGTTCCTACATAGTAACTTGCAACTTTGAATGAGAATCTGCTTGCTTACAGCAACGTGCTATATGTTCTGAATGCTCGAATTGGGAATCTGTGTCAAATCTTTGTTAGGAATTATGTGATCCTTACTAGCTGGAAGTAAGGGAGATGGGGCATGAAGTTATTTCTAGGAGTTGGACACATACCAGGTTTAGCTCAGTTCTGGGCATCTTTGAAATACCTATACAAACTTGTTCCTACATAGTAACTTGCATCTTTAATGAGAATCTGCTTGCTTACAGCAACGTGCTGTATGTTCTGAATGCCCGAATTGGGAATCTGTGTCAAAACTTTGTTAGGAATTATGTGATCCTTACTACCTGGAAGTAAGGGAGATGGGGCATGAAGTTATTTCTAGGAGTTGGACACATACCAAGTTTAGCTCAGTTCTGGGCATCTTTGAAATACCTATACAAACTTGTTCCTACATAGTAACTTGCATCTTTAATGAGAATGTGCTTGCTTACAGCAACGTGCTGTATGTTCTGAATGCCCGAATTGGGAATCTGTGTCAAAACTTTGTTAGGAATTATGTGATCCTTACTAGCTGGAAGTAAGGGAGATGGGGCATGAAGTTATTTCTAGGAGTTGGACACATACCAAGTTTAGCTCAGTTCTGGGCATCTTTGAAATACCTATACAAACTTGTTCCTACATAGTAACTTGCAACTTTGAATGAAAATGTGCTTGCTTACAGCAACGTGCTATATGTTCTGAATGCCCGAATTGGGAATCTGTGTCAAAACTTTGTTAGGAATTATGTGATCCTTACTAGCTGGAAGTAAGGGAGATGGGGCATGAAGTTATTTCTAGGAGTTGGACACATACCAAGTTTAGCTCAGTTCTGGGCATCTTTGAAATACCTATACAAACTTGTTCCTACATAGTAACTTGCAACTTTGAATGAAAATGTGCTTGCTTACAGCAACGTGCTATATGTTCTGAATGCCCGAATTGGGAATCTGTGTCAAAACTTTGTTAGGAATTATGTGATCCTTACTAGCTGGAAGTAAGGGAGATGGGGCATGAAGTTATTTCTAGGAGTTGGAGACATACCAAGTTTAGCTCAGTTCTGGGCATCTTTGAAATACCTATACAAACTTGTTCCTACATAGTAACTTGCAACTTTGAATGAGAATGTGCTTGCTTACAGCAACGTGCTATATGTTCTGAATGCCCGAATTGGGAATCTGTGTCAAAACTTGGTTAGGAATTATGTGATCCTTACTAGCTGGAAGTAAGGGAGATGGGGCATGAAGTTATTTCTAGGAGTTGGACACATACCAAGTTTAGCTCGGTTCTGGGCATCTTTGAAATACCTATACAAACTTGTTCCTACATAGTAACTTGCAACTTTGAATGAGAATGTGCTTGCTTGCAGCAACGTGCTATATGTTCTGAATGCCCGAATTGGGAATCTGTGTCAAAACTTTGTTAGGAATTATGTGATCCTTACTAGCTGGAAGTAAGGGAGATGGGGCATGAAGTTATTTCTAGGAGTTGGACACATACCAAGTTTAGCTCAGTTCTGGGCATCTTTGAAATACCTATACAAACTTGTTCCTACATAGTAACTTGCAACTTTGAATGAGAATGTGCTTGCTTACAGGAACGTGCTATATGTTCTGAATGCCCCTATTGGGAATCTGTGTCAAAACTTTGTTAGGAATTATGTGATCCTTACTAGCTGGAAGTAAGGGAGATGGGGCATGAAGTTATTTCTAGGAGTTGGACACATACCAAGTTTAGCTCAGTTCTGGGCATCTTTGAAATACCTATACAAACTTGTTCCTACATAGTAACTTGCAACTTTGAATGAGAATGTGCTTGCTTACAGCAACGTGCTATATGTTCTGAATGCCCGAATTGGGAATCTGTGTCAAAACTTTGTTAGGAATTATGTGATCCTTACTAGCTGGAAGTAAGGGAGATGGGGCATGAAGGTATTTCTAGGAGTTGGACACATACCAAGTTTAGCTCAGTTCTGGGCATCTTTGAAATACCTATACAAACTTGTTCCTACATAGTAACTTGCAACTTTGAATGAGAATGTGCTTGCTTACAGCAACGTGCTATATGTTCTGAATGCCCGAATTGGGAATCTGTGTCAAAACTTTGTTAGGAATTATGTGATCCTTACTAGCTGGAAGTAAGGGAGATGGGGCATGAAGGTATTTCTAGGAGTTGGACACATACCAAGTTTAGCTCAGTTCTGGGCATCTTTGAAATACCTATACAAACTTGTTCCTACATAGTAACTTGCATCTTTAATGAGAATCTGCTTGCTTACAGCAACGTGCTGTATGTTCTGAATGCCCGAATTGGGAATCTGTGTCAAAACTTTGTTAGGAATTATGTGATCCTTACTAGCTGGAAGTAAGGGAGATGGGGCATGAAGTTATTTCTAGGAGTTGGACACATACCAAGTTTAGCTCAGTTCTGGGCATCTTTGAAATACCTATACAAACTTGTTCCTACATAGTAACTTGCATCTTTAATGAGAATGTGCTTGCTTACAGCAACGTGCTATATGTTCTGAATGCCCGAATTGGGAATCTGTGTCAAAACTTTGTTAGGAATTATGTGATCCTTACTAGCTGGAAGTAAGGGAGATGGGGCATGAAGTTATTTCTAGGAGTTGGACACATACCAAGTTTAGCTCAGTTCTGGGCATCTTTGAAATACCTATACAAACTTGTTCCTACATAGTAACTTGCATCTTTGAATGAGAATCTGCTTGCTTACAGCAACGTGCTATATGTTCTGAATGCCCGAATTGGGAATCTGTGTCAAAACTTTGTTAGGAATTATGTGACTCTTACTAGCTGGAAGTAAGGGAGATGGGGCATGAGGTTATTTCTAGGAGTTGGACACATACCAAGTTTAGCTCAGTTCTGGGCATCTTTGAAATACCTATACAAACTTGTTCCTACATAGTAACTTGCATCTTTGAATGAGAATCTGCTTGCTTACAGCAACGTGCTATATGTTCTGAATGCCCGAATTGGGAATCTGTGTCAAAACTTTGTTAGGAATTATGTGATCCTTACTAGCTGGAAGTAAGGGAGATGGGGCATGAAGTTATTTCTAGGAGTTGGACACATACCAAGTTTAGCTCAGTTCTGGGCATCTTTGAAATACCTATACAAACTTGTTCCTACATAGTAACTTGCAACTTTGAATGAAAATGTGCTTGCTTACAGCAACGTGCTATATGTTCTGAATGCCCGAATTGGGAATCTGTGTCAAAACTTTGTTAGGAATTATGTGATCCTTACTAGCTGGAAGTAAGGGAGATGGGGCATGAAGTTATTTCTAGGAGTTGGACACATACCAAGTTTAGCTCAGTTCTGGGCATCTTTGAAATACCTATACAAACTTGTTCCTACATAGTAACTTGCAACTTTGAATGAGAATGTGCTTGCTTACAGCAACGTGCTATATGTTCTGAATGCCCGAATTGGGAATCTGTGTCAAAACTTGGTTAGGAATTATGTGATCCTTACTAGCTGGAAGTAAGGGAGATGGGGCATGAAGTTATTTCTAGGAGTTGGACACATACCAAGTTTAGCTCAGTTCTGGGCATCTTTGAAATACCTATACAAACTTGTTCCTACATAGTAACTTGCAACTTTGAATGAGAATGTGCTTGCTTGCAGCAACGTGCTATATGTTCTGAATGCCCGAATAGGGAATCTGTGTCAAAACTTTGTTAGGAATTATGTGATCCTTACTAGCTGGAAGTAAGGGAGATGGGGCATGAAGTTATTTCTATGAGTTGGACACATACCAAGTTTAGCTCAGTTCTGGGCATCTTTGAAATACCTATACAAACTTGTTCCTCCATAGTAACTTGCATCTTTGAATGAGAATGTGCTTGCTTGCAGCAACGTGCTATATGTTCTGAATGCCCGAATAGGGAAACTGTGTCAAAACTTTGTTAGGAATTATGTGATCCTTACTAGCTGGAAGTAAGGGAGATGGGGCATGAAGTTATTTCTAGGAGTTGGACACATACCAAGTTTAGCTCAGTTCTGGGCATCTTTGAAATACCTATACAAACCTGTTCCTACATAGTAACTTGCATCTTTGAATGAGAATGTGCTTGCTTACAGCAACGTTCTATGTGTTCTGAATGCCCGAATAGGGAATCTGTGTCAAAACTTTGTTAGGAATTATGTGATCCTTACTAGCTGGAAGTAAGGGAGATGGGGCATGAAGTTATTTCTAGGAGTTGGACACATACCAAGTTTAGCTCAGTTCTGGGCATCTTTGAAATACCTATACAAACTTGTTCCTACATAGTAACTTGCAACTTTGAATGAGAATGTGCTTGCTTACAGCAACGTGCTATATGTTCTAAATGCCCGAATTGGGAATCTGTGTCAAAACTTTGTTAGGAATTATGTGATCCTTACTAGCTGGAAGTAAGGGAGATGGGGCTTGAAGTTATTTCTAGGAGTTGGACACATACCAAGTTTAGCTCAGTTCTGGACATCTTTGAAATACCTATACAAACTTGTTCCTACCTAGTAACATGCATCTTTGAATGAGAATGTGCTTGCTTACAGCAACGTGCTATATGTTCTGAATGCCCGAATAGGGAATCTGTGTCAAAACTTTGTTAGGAATTATGTGATCCTTACTAGCTGGAAGTAAGGGAGATGGGGCATGAAGTTATTTCTAGGAGTTGGACACATACCAAGTTTAGCTCAGTTCTGGGCATCTTTGAAATACCTATACAAACTTGTTCCTACATAGTAACTTGCAACTTTGAATGAGAATGTGCTTGCTTACAGCAACGTGCTATATGTTCTGAATGCCCGAATTGGGAATCTGTGTCAAAACTTTGTTAGGAATTATGTGATCCTTACTAGCTGGAAGTAAGGGAGATGGGGCATGAAGTTATTTCTAGGAGTTGGACACATACCAAGTTTAGCTCAGTTCTGGGCATCTTTGAAATACCTATACAAACTTGTTCCTACATAGTAACTTGCATCTTTGAATGAGAATCTGCTTGCTTACAGCAACGTGCTATATGTTCTTAATGGCCGAATTGAGAATCTGTGTCAAAACTTTGTTAGAAATTATGTGATCCTTACTAGCTGGAAGTAAGGGAGATGGGGCATGAAGTTATTTCTAGGAGTTGGACACATACCAAGTTTAGCTCAGTTCTGGGCATCTTTGAAATACCTATACAAACTTGTTCCTACATAGTAACTTGCAACTTTGAATGAAAATGTGCTTGCTCACAGCAACGTGCTATATGTTCTGAATGCCCGAATTGGGAATCTGTGTCAAAACTTTGTTAGGAATTATGTGATCCTTACTAGCTGGAAGTAAGGGAGATGGGGCATGAAGTTATTTCTAGGAGTTGGACACATACCAAGTTTAGCTCAGTTCTGGGCATCTTTGAAATACCTATACAAACTTGTTCCTACATAGTAACTTGCAACTGTGAAGGAGAATCTGCTTGCTTACAGCAACGTGCTATATGTTCTGAATGCCCGAATTGGGAATCTGTGTCAAAACTTTGTTAGGAATTATGTGATCCTTACTAGCTGGAAGTAAGGGAGATGGGGCATGAAGTTATATCTAGGAGTTGGACACATACCAAGTTTAGCTCAGTTCTGGGCATCTTTGAAATACCTATACAAACTTGTTCCTACATAGTAACTTGCAACTTTGAATGAGAATGTGCTTGCTTACAGCAACGTGCTATATGTTCTGAATGCCCGAATAGGGAATCTGTGTCAAAACTTTGTTAGGAATTATGTGATCCTTACTAGCTGGAAGTAAGGGAGATGGGGCATGAAGTTATTTCTAGGAGTTGGACACATACCAAGTTTAGCTCAGTTCTGGGCATCTTTGAAATACCTATACAAACTTGTTCCTACATAGTAACTTGCAACTTTGAATGAGAATGTGCTTGCTTACAACAACGTGCTATATGTTCTGAATGCCCGAATTTGGAATCTGTGTCAAAACTTTGTTAGGAATTATGTGATCCTTACTAGCTGGAAGTAAGGGAGATGGGGCATGAAGTTATTTCTAGGAGTTGGACACATACCAAGTTTAGCTCAGTTCTGGGCATCTTTGAAATACCTATACAAACTTGTTCCTACATAGTAACTTGCAACTTTGAATGAGAATGTGCTTGCTTGCAGCAACGTGCTATATGTTCTGAATGCCCGATTTGGGAGTCTGTGTCAAAACTTTGTTAGGAATTATGTGATCCTTACTAGCTGGAAGTAAGGGAGATGGGGCATGAAGTTATTTCTAGGAGTTGGACACATACCAAGTTTAGCTCAGTTCTGGGCATCTTTGAAATACCTATACAAACTAGTTCCTACATAGTAACTTGCATCTTTGAATGAGAATGTGCTTGCTTACAGCAACGTGCTATATGTTCTGAATGCCCGATTTGGGAATCTGTGTCAAAACTTTGTTAGGAATTATGTGATCCTTACTAGCTGGAAGTAAGGGAGATGGGGCATGAAGTTATTTCTAGGAGTTGGACACATACCAAGTTTAGCTCAGTTCTGGGCATCTTTGAAATACCTATACAAACTTGTTCCTACATAGTAACTTGCATCTTTAATGAGAATCTGCTTGCTTACAGCAACGTGCTATATGTTCTGAATGCCCGAATTGGGAATCTGTGTCAAAACTTTGTTAGGAATTATGTGATCCTTACTAGCTGGAAGTAAGGGAGATGGGGCATGAAGTTATTTCTAGGAGTTGGACACATACCAAGTTTAGCTCAGTTCTGGGCATCTTTGAAATACCTATACAAACTTGTTCCTACATAGTAACTTGCATCTTTAATGAGAATGTGCTTGCTTACAGCAACGTGCTATATGTTCTGAATGCCCGAATTGGGAATCTGTGTCAAAACTTTGTTAGGAATTATGTGATCCTTACTAGCTGGAAGTAAGGGAGATGGGGCATGAAGTTATTTCTAGGAGTGGGACACATACCAAGTTTAGCTCAGTTCTGGGCATCTTTGAAATACCTATACAAACTTGTTCCTACATAGTAACTTGCAACTTTGAATGAAAATGTGCTTGCTTACAGCAACGTGCTATATGTTCTGAATGCCCGAATTGGGAATCTGTGTCAAAACTTTGTTAGGAATTATGTGATCCTTACTAGCTGGAAGTAAGGGAGATGGGGCATGAAGTTATTTCTAGGAGTTGGACACATACCAAGTTTAGCTCAGTTCTGGGCATCTTTGAAATACCTATACAAACTTGTTCCTACATAGTAACTTGCATCTTTGAATGAGAATCTGCTTGCTTACAGCAACGTGCTATATGTTCTGAATGCCCGAATTGGCAATCTGCGTCAAAACTTTGTTAGGAATTATGTAATCCTTACTAGCTGGAAGTAAGGGAGATGGGGCATGAAGTTATTTCTAGGAGTTGGACACATACCAAGTTTAGCTCAGTTCTGGGCATCTTTGAAATACCTATACAAACTTGTTCCTACATAGTAACTTGCAACTTTGAATGAAAATGTGCTTGCTCACAGCAACGTGCTATATGTTCTGAATGCCCGAAATGGGAATCTGTGTCAAAACTTTGTTAGGAATTATGTGATCCTTACTAGCTGGAAGTAAGGGAGATGGGGCATGAAGTTATTTCTAGGAGTTGGACACATACCAAGTTTAGCTCAGTTCTGGGCATCTTTGAAATACCTATACAAACTTGTTCCTACATAGTAACTTGCAACTGTGAAGGAGAATCTGCTTGCTTACAGCAACGTGCTATATGTTCTGAATGCCCGAATTGGGAATCTGTGTCAAAACTTTGTTAGGAATTATGTGATCCTTACTAGCTGGAAGTAAGGGAGATGGGGCATGAAGTTATTTCTAGGAGTTGGACACATACCAAGTTTAGCTCAGTTCTGGGCATCTTTGAAATACCTATACAAACTTGTTCCTACATAGTAACTTGCAACTTTGAATGAGAATGTGCTTGCTTACAGCAACGTGCTATATGTTCTGAATGCCCGAATAGGGAATCTGTGTCAAAACTTTGTTAGGAATTATGTGATCCTTACTAGCTGGAAGTAAGGGAGATGGGGCATGAAGTTATTTCTAGGAGTTGGACACATACCAAGTTTAGCTCAGTTCTGGGCATCTTTGAAATACCTATACAAACTTGTTCCTACATAGTAACTTGCAACTTTGAATGAGAATGTGCTTGCTTACAGCAACGTGCTATATGTTCTGAATGCCCGAATTGGGAATCTGTGTCAAAACATTGTTAGGAATTATGTGATCCTTACTTGCTGGAAGTAAGGGAGATGGGGCATGAAGTTATTTCTAGGAGTTGGACACATACCAAGTTTAGCTCAGTTCTGGGCATCTTTGAAATACCTATACAAACTTGTTCCTACATAGTAACTTGCATCTTTGAATGAGAATCTGCTTGCTTACAGCAACGTGCTATATGTTCTGAATGCCCGAATAGGGAATCTGTGTCAAAACTTTGTTAGGAATTATGTGATCCTTACTAGCTGGAAGTAAGGGAGATGGGGCATGAAGTTATTTCTAAGAGTTGGACACATACCAAGTTTAGCTCAGTTCTGGGCATCTTTAAATACCTATACAAACTTGTTCCTACCTAGTAACTTGCATCTTTGAATGAGAATCTGCTTGCTTACAGCAACGTGCTATATGTTCTGAATGCCCGAATTGGGAATCTGTGTCAAAACTTTGTTAGGAATTATGTGATCCTTACTAGCTGGAAGTAAGGGAGATGGGGCATGAAGTTATTTCTAGGAGTTGGACACATACCAAGTTTAGCTCAGTTCTGGGCATCTTTGAAATACCTATACAAACTTGTTCCTACATAGTAACTTGCAACTTTGAATGAAAATGTGCTTTCTTACAGCAACGTGCTATATGTTCTGAATGCCCGAATAGGGAATCTGTGTCAAAACTTTGTTAGGAATTATGTGATCCTTACTAGCTGGAAGTAAGGGAGATGGGGCATGAAGTTATTTCTAGGAGTTGGACACATACCAAGTTTAGCTCAGTTCTGGGCATCTTTGAAATACCTATACAAACTTGTTCCTACATAGTAACTTGCAACTTTGAATGAAAATGTGCTTGCTTACAGCAACGTGCTATATGTTCTGAATGCTCGAATTGGGAATCTGTGTCAAAACTTTGTTAGGAATTATGTGATCCTTACTAGCTGGAAGTAAGGGAGATGGGGCATGAAGTTATTTCTAGGAGTTGGACACATACCAAGTTTAGCTCAGTTCTGGGCATCTTTGAAATACCTATACAAACATGTTCCTACATAGTAACTTGCATCTTTGAATGAAAATGTGCTTGCTTACAGCAACGTGCTATATGTTCTGAATGCCCGAATTGGGAATCTGTGTCAAAACTTTGTTAGGAATTATGTGATCCTTACTAGCTGGAAGTAAGGGAGATGGAGCATGAAGTTATTTCTAGGAGTTGGACACATACCAAGTTTAGCTCAGTTCTGGGCATCTTTGAAATACCTATACAAACTTGTTCCTACCTAGTAACTTGCATCTTGGAATGAGAATGTGCTTGCTTACAGCAACGTGCTATATGTTCTGAATGCCCGAATAGGGAATCTGTGTCAAAACTTTGTTAGGAATTATGTGATCCTTACTAGCTGGAAGTAAGGGAGATGGGGCATGAAGTTATTTCTAGGAGTTGGACACATACCAAGTTTAGCTCAGTACTGGGCATCTTTGAAATACCTATACAAACTTGTTCCTACCTAGTAACTTGCATCTTTGAATGAGAATCTGCTTGCTTACAGCAACGTGCTATATGTTCTGAATGCCCGAATAGGGAATCTGTATCAAAACTTTGTTAGGAATTATGTGATCCTTACTAGCTGGAAGTAAGGGAGATGGGGCATGAAGTTATTTCTAGGAGTTGGACACATACCAAGTTTAGCTCAGTTCTGGGCATCTTTGAAATACCTATACAAACTTGTTCCTACATAGTAACTTACATCTTTGTATGAAAATGTGCTTGCTTACAGCAACGTGCTATATGTTCTGAATGCCCGAATTGGGAATCTGTGTCAAAACTTTGTTAGGAATTATGTGATCCTTACTAGCTGGAAGTAAGGGAGATGCGGCATGAAGTTATTTCTAGGAGTTGGACACATACCAAGTTTAGCTCAGTTCTGGGCATCTTTGAAATACCTATACAAACTTGTTCCTACATAGTAACTTGCAACTTTGAATGAAAATGTGCTTGCTTACAGCAACGTGCTATATGTTCTGAATGCCCGAATTGGGAATCTGTGTCAAAACTTTGTTAGGAATTATGTGATCCTTACTAGCTGGAAGTAAGGGAGATGGGGCATGAAGTTATTTCTAGGAGTTGGACACATACCAAGTTTAGCTCAGTTCTGGGCATCTTTGAAATACCTATACAAACTTGTTCCTACATAGTATCTTGCATCTTTAATGAGAATGTGCTTGCTTACAGCAACGTGCTATATGTTCTGAATGCCCGAATTGGGAATCTGTGTCAAAACTTTGTTAGGAATTATGTGATCCTTACTAGCTGGAAGTAAGGGAGATGGGGCATGAAGTTATTTCTTGGAGTGGGACACATACCAAGTTTAGCTCAGTTCTGGGCATCTTTGAAATACCTATACAAACTTGTTCCTACATAGTAACTTGCAACTTTGAATGAGAATGTGCTTGCTTGCAGCAACGTGCTATATGTTCTGAATGCCCGATTTGGGAATCTGTGTCAAAACTTTGTTAGGAATTATGTGATCCTTACTAGCTGGAAGTAAGGGAGATGGAGCATGAAGTTATTTCTAGGAGTTGGACACATACCAAGTTTAGCTCAGTTCTGGGCATCTTTGAAATATCTATACAAACTTGTTCCTACATAGTAACTTGCATCTTTGAATGAGAATGTGCTTGCTTACAGCAACGTGCTATATGTTCTGAATGCCCGAATTGGCAATCTGTGTCAAAACTTTGTTAGGAATTATGTGATCCTTACTAGCTGGAAGTAAGGGAGATGGGGCATGAAGTTATTTCTAGGAGTTGGACACATACCAAGTTTAGCTCAGTTCTGGGCATCTTTGAAATACCTATACAAACTTGTTCCTACATAGTAACTTGCATCTTTAATGAGAATCTGCTTGCTTACAGCAACGTGCTATATGTTCTGAATGCCCGAATTGGGAATCTGTGTCAAAACTTTGTTAGGAATTATGTGATCCTTACTAGCTGGAAGTAAGGGAGATGGGGCATGAAGTTATTTCTAGGAGTTGGACACATACCAAGTTTAGCTCAGTTCTGGGCATCTTTGAAATACCTATACAAACTTGTTCCTACATAGTAACTTGCAACTTTGAATGAGAATCTGCTTGCTTACAGCAACGTGCTATATGTTCTGAATGCCCGAATTGGGAATCTGTGTCAAAACTTTGTTAGGAATTATGTGATCCTTACTAGCTGGAAGTAAGGGAGATGGGGCATGAAGTTATTTCTAGGAGTTGGACACATACCAAGTTTAGCTCAGTTCTGGGCATCTTTGAAATACCTATACAAACTTGTTCCTACATAGTAACTTGCATCTTTGAATGAAAATGTGCTTGCTTACAGCAACGTGCTATATGTTCTGAATGCCCGAATTGGGAATCTGTGTCAAAACTTTGTTAGGAATTATGTGATCCTTACTAGCTGGAAGTAAGGGAGATGGAGCATGAAGTTATTTCTAGGAGTTGGACACATACCAAGTTTAGCTCAGTTCTGGGCATCTTTGAAATACCTATACAAACTTGTTCCTACCTAGTAACTTGCATCTTGGAATGAGAATGTGCTTGCTTACAGCAACGTGCTATATGTTCTGAATGCCCGAATAGGGAATCTGTGTCAAAACTTTGTTAGGAATTATGTGATCCTTACTAGCTGGAAGTAAGGGAGATGGGGCATGAAGTTATTTCTAGGATTTGGACACATACCAAGTTTAGCTCAGTTCTGGGCATCTTTGAAATACCTATACAAACTTGTTCCTACATAGGAACTTGCATCTTTGAATGAGAATCTGCTTGCTTACAGCAACGTGCTATATGTTCTGAATGCCCGAATAGGGAATCTGTATCAAAACTTTGTTAGGAATTATGTGATCCTTACTAGCTGGAAGTAAGGGAGATGGGGCATGAAGTTATTTCTAGGAGTTGGACACATACCAAGTTTAGCTCAGTTCTGGGCATCTTTGAAATACCTATACAAACTTGTTCCTACATAGTAACTTACATCTTTGTATGAAAATGTGCTTGCTTACAGCAACGTGCTATATGTTCTGAATGCCCGAATTGGGAATCTGTGTCAAAACTTTGTTAGGAATTATGTGATCCTTACTAGCTGGAAGTAAGGGAGATGGGGCATGAAGTTATTTCTAGGAGTTGGACACATACCAAGTTTAGCTCAGTTCTGGGCATCTTTGAAATACCTATACAAACTTGTTCCTACATAGTATCTTGCATCTTTAATGAGAATGTGCTTGCTTACAGCAACGTGCTATATGTTCTGAATGCCCGAATTGGGAATCTGTGTCAAAACTTTGTTAGGAATTATGTGATCCTTACTAGCTGGAAGTAAGGGAGATGGGGCATGAAGTTATTTCTTGGAGTGGGACACATACCAAGTTTAGCTCAGTTCTGGGCATCTTTGAAATACCTATACAAACTTGTTCCTACATAGTAACTTGCAACTTTGAATGAGAATGTGCTTGCTTGCAGCAACGTGCTATATGATCTGAATGCCCGAATTGGGAATCTGTGTCAAAACTTTGTTAGGAATTATGTGATCCTTACTAGCTGGAAGTAAGGGAGATGGGGCATGAAGTTATTTCTAGGAGTTGGACACATACCAAGTTTAGCTCAGTTCTGGGCATCTTTGAAATACCTATACAAACTTGTTCCTACATAGTAACTTGCATCTTTAATGAGAATCTGCTTGCTTACAGCAACGTGCTATATGTTCTGAATGCCCGAATTGGGAATCTGTGTCAAAACTTTGTTAGGAATTATGTGATCCTTACTAGCTGGAAGTAAGGGAGATGGGGCATGAAGTTATTTCTAGGAGTTGGACACATACCAAGTTTAGCTCAGTTCTGGGCATCTTTGAAATACCTATACAAACTTGTTCCTACATAGTAACTTGCAACTTTGAATGAGAATCTGCTTGCTTACAGCAACGTGTTATATGTTCTGAATGCCCGAATTGGGAATCTGTGTCAAAACTTTGTTAGGAATTATGTGATCCTTACTAGCTGGAAGTAAGGGAGATGGGGCATGAAGTTATTTCTAGGAGTTGGACACATACCAAGTTTAGCTCAGTTCTGGGCATCTTTGAAATACCTATACAAACTTGTTCCTACATAGTAACTTGCAACTTTGAATGAGAATCTGCTTGCTTACAGCAACGTGCTATATGTTCTGAATGCCCGAATTGGGAATCTGTGTCAAAACTTTGTTAGGAATTATGTGATCCTTACTAGCTGGAAGTAAGGGAGATGGGGCATGAAGTTATTTCTAGGAGTTGGACACATACCAAGTTAGGCTCAGTTCTGGGCATCTTTGAAATACCTATACAAACTTGTTCCTACATAGTAACTTGCAACTTTGAATGAGAATGTGCTTGCTTACAGCAACGTGCTATATGTTCTGAATGCCCGAATTGGGAATCTGTGTCAAAACTTTGTTAGGAATTATGTGATCCTTACTAGCTGGAAGTAAGGGAGATGGGGCATGAAGTTATTTCTAGGAGTTGGACACATACCAAGTTTAGCTCAGTTCTGGGCATCTTTGAAATACCTATACAAACTTGTTCCTACATAGTAACGTGCAACTTTGAATGAGAATGTGCTTGCTTGCAGCAACGTGCTATATGTTCTGAATGCCCGATTTGGGAATCTGTGTCAAAACTTTGTTAGGAATTATGTGATCCTTACTAGCTGGAAGTAAGGGAGATTGAGCATGAAGTTATTTCTAGGACTTGGACACATACCAAGTTTAGCTCAGTTCTGGGCATCTTTGAAATACCTATACAAACTTGTTCCTACCTAGTAACTTGCATCTTGGAATGAGAATGTGCTTGCTTACAGCAACGTGCTATATGTTCTGAATGCCCGAATAGGGAATCTGTGTCAAAACTTTGTTAGGAATTATGTGATCCTTACTAGCTGGAAGTAAGGGAGATGGGGCATGAAGTTATTTCTAGGAGTTGGACACATACCAAGTTTAGCTCAGTTCTGGGCATCTTTGAAATACCTATACAAACTTGTTCCTACATAGGAACTTGCATCTTTGAATGAGAATCTGCTTGCTTACAGCAACGTGCTATATGTTCTGAATGCCCGAATAGGGAATCTGTATCAAAACTTTGTTAGGAATTATGTGATCCTTACTAGCTGGAAGTAAGGGAGATGGGGCATGAAGTTATTTCTAGGAGTTGGACACATACCAAGTTTAGCTCAGTTCTGGGCATCTTTGAAATACCTATACAAACTTGTTCCTACATAGTAACTTACATCTTTGTATGAAAATGTGCTTGCTTACAGCAACGTGCTATATGTTCTGAATGCCCGAATTGGGAATCTGTGTCAAAACTTTGTTAGGAATTATGTGATCCTTACTAGCTGGAAGTAAGGGAGATGGGGCATGAAGTTATTTCTAGGAGTTGGACACATACCAAGTTTAGCTCAGTTCTGGGCATCTTTGAAATACCTATACAAACTTGTTCCTACATAGTAACTTGCAACTTTGAATGAGAATGTGCTTGCTTACAGCAACGTGCTATATGTTCTGAATGCCCGAATTGGGAATCTGTGTCAAAACTTTGTTAGGAATTATGTGATCCTTACTAGCTGGAAGTAAGGGAGATGGGGCATGAAGTTATTTCTAGGAGTTGGACACATACCAAGTTTAGCTCAGTTCTGGGCATCTTTGAAATACCTATACAAACTTGTTCCTACATAGTATCTTGCATCTTTAATGAGAATGTGCTTGCTTACAGCAACGTGCTATATGTTCTGAATGCCCGAATTGGGAATCTGTGTCAAAACTTTGTTAGGAATTATGTGATCCTTACTAGCTGGAAGTAAGGGAGATGGGGCATGAAGTTATTTCTTGGAGTGGGACACATACCAAGTTTAGCTCAGTTCTGGGCATCTTTGAAATACCTATACAAACTTGTTCCTACATAGTAACTTGCAACTTTGAATGAGAATGTGCTTGCTTGCAGCAACGTGCTATATGATCTGAATGCCCGAATTGGGAATCTGTGTCAAAACTTTGTTAGGAATTATGTGATCCTTACTAGCTGGAAGTAAGGGAGATGGGGCATGAAGTTATTTCTAGGAGTTGGACACATACCAAGTTTAGCTCAGTTCTGGGCATCTTTGAAATACCTATACAAACTTGTTCCTACATAGTAACTTGCATCTTTAATGAGAATCTGCTTGCTTACAGCAACGTGCTATATGTTCTGAATGCCCGAATTGGGAATCTGTGTCAAAACTTTGTTAGGAATTATGTGATCCTTACTAGCTGGAAGTAAGGGAGATGGGGCATGAAGTTATTTCTAGGAGTTGGACACATACCAAGTTTAGCTCAGTTCTGGGCATCTTTGAAATACCTATACAAACTTGTTCCTACATAGTAACTTGCAACTTTGAATGAGAATCTGCTTGCTTACAGCAACGTGCTATATGTTCTGAATGCCCGAATTGGGAATCTGTGTCAAAACTTTGTTAGGAATTATGTGATCCTTACTAGCTGGAAGTAAGGGAGATGGGGCATGAAGTTATTTCTAGGAGTTGGACACATACCAAGTTTAGCTCAGTTCTGGGCATCTTTGAAATACCTATACAAACTTGTTCCTACATAGTAACTTGCAACTTTGAATGAGAATCTGCTTGCTTACAGCAACGTGCTATATGTTCTGAATGCCCGAATTGGGAATCTGTGTCAAAACTTTGTTAGGAATTATGTGATCCTTACTAGCTGGAAGTAAGGGAGATGGGGCATGAAGTTATTTCTAGGAGTTGGACACATACCAAGTTAGGCTCAGTTCTGGGCATCTTTGAAATACCTATACAAACTTGTTCCTACATAGTAACTTGCAACTTTGAATGAGAATGTGCTTGCTTACAGCAACGTGCTATATGTTCTGAATGCCCGAATTGGGAATCTGTGTCAAAACTTTGTTAGGAATTATGTGATCCTTACTAGCTGGAAGTAAGGGAGATGGGGCATGAAGTTATTTCTAGGAGTTGGACACATACCAAGTTTAGCTCAGTTCTGGGCATCTTTGAAATACCTATACAAACTTGTTCCTACATAGTAACGTGCAACTTTGAATGAGAATGTGCTTGCTTGCAGCAACGTGCTATATGTTCTGAATGCCCGATTTGGGAATCTGTGTCAAAACTTTGTTAGGAATTATGTGATCCTTACTAGCTGGAAGTAAGGGAGATGGAGCATGAAGTTATTTCTAGGAGTTGGACACATACCAAGTTTAGCTCAGTTCTGGACATCTTTGAAATACCTATACAAACTTGTTCCTACCTAGTAACATGCATCTTTGAATGAGAATGTGCTTGCTTACAGCAACGTGCTATATGTTCTGAATGCCCGAATAGGGAATCTGTGTCAAAACTTTGTTAGGAATTATGTGATCCTTACTAGCTGGAAGTAAGGGAGATGGGGCATGAAGTTATTTCTAGGAGTTGGACACATACCAAGTTTAGCTCAGTTCTGGGCATCTTTGAAATACCTATACAAACTTGTTCCTACCTAGTAACTTGCATTTTTGAATGAGAATCTGCTTGCTTACAGCAACGTGCTATATGTTCTGAATGCCCGATTTGGGAATCTGTGTCAAAACTTTGTTAGGAATTATGTGATCCTTACTAGCTGGAAGTAAGGGAGATGGGGCATGAAGTTATTTCTAGGAGTTGGACACATACCAAGTTTAGCTCAGTTCTGGGCATCTTTGAAATACCTATAGAAACTTGTTCCTACCTAGTAACTTGCATCTTTGAATGAGAATCTGCTTGCTTACAGCAACGTGCTATATGTTCTGAATGCCCGAATAGGGAATCTGTGTCAAAACTTTGTTAGGAATTATGTGATCCTTACTAGCTGGAAGTAAGGGAGATGCGGCATGAAGTTATTTCTAGGAGTTGGACACATACCAAGTTTAGCTCAGTTCTGGGCGTCTTTGAAATACCTATACAAACTTGTTCCTACATAGTAACTTGCAACTTTGAATGAAAATGTGCTTGCTTACAGCAACGTGCTATATGTTCTGAATGCCCGAATTGGGAATCTGTGTCAAAACTTTGTTAGGAATTATGTGATCCTTACTAGCTGGAAGTAAGGGAGATGGGGCATGAAGTTATTTCTAGGAGTTGGACACATACCAAGTTTAGCTCAGTTCTGGGCATCTTTGAAATACCTATACAAACTTGTTCCTACATAGTAACTTGCATCTTTGAATGAGAATGTGCTTGCTTACAGCAACGTGCTATATGTTCTGAATGCCCAAATTGGGAATCTGTGTCAAAACTTTGTTAGGAATTATGTGATCCTTACTAGCTGGAAGTAAGGGAGATGGGGCATGAAGTTATTTCTAGGAGTTGGACACATACCAAGTTTAGCTCAGTTCTGGGCATCTTTGAAATACCTATACAAACTTGTTCCTACCTAGTAACTTGCATCTTTGAATGAGAATCTGCTTGCTTACAGCAACGTGCTATATGTTCTGAATGCCCGAATAGGGAATCTGTATCAAAACTTTGTAAGGAATTATGTGATCCTTACTAGCTGGAAGTAAGGGAGATGGGGCATGAAGTTATTTCTAGGAGTTGGACACATACCAAGTTTAGCTCAGTTCTGGGCATCTTTGAAATACCTATACAAACTTGTTCCTACATAGTAACTTACATCTTTGTATGAAAATGTGCTTGCTTACAGCAACGTGCTATATGTTCTGAATGCCCGAATTGGGAATCTGTGTCAAAACTTTGTTAGGAATTATGTGATCCTTACTAGCTGGAAGTAAGGGAGATGGGGCATGAAGTTATTTCTAGGAGTTGGACACATACCAAGTTTAGCTCAGTTCTGGGCATCTTTGAAATACCTATACAAACTTGTTCCTACATAGTAACGTGCAACTTTGAATGAGAATGTGCTTGCTTGCAGCAACGTGCTATATGTTCTGAATGCCCGAATTGGGAATCTGTGTCAAAACTTTGTTAGGAATTATGTGATCCTTACTAGCTGGAAGTAAGGGAGATGGAGCATGAAGTTATTTCTAGGAGTTGGACACATACCAAGTTTAGCTCAGTTCTGGGCATCTTTGAAATACCTATACAAACTTGTTCCTACCTAGTAACATGCATCTTTGAATGAGAATGTGCTTGCTTACAGCAACGTGCTATATGTTCTGAATGCCCGATTTGGGAATCTGTGTCAAAACTTTGTTAGGAATTATGTGATCCTTACTAGCTGGAAGTAAGGGAGATGGGGCATGAAGTTATTTCTAGGAGTTGGACACATACCAAGTTTAGCTCAGTTCTGGGCATCTTTGAAATACCTATACAAACTTGTTCCTACCTAGTAACTTGCATCTTTGAATGAGAATGTGCTTGCTTACAGCAACGTGCTATATGTTCTGAATGCCCGAATAGGGAATCTGTGTCAAAAGTTTGTTAGGAATTATGTGATCCTTACTAGCTGGAAGTAAGGGAGATGGGGCATGAAGTTATTTCTAGGAGTTGGACACATACCAAGTTTAGCTCAGTTCTGGGCATCTTTGAAATACCTATACAAACTTGTTCCTACCTAGTAACTTGCAACTTTGAATGAGAATGTGCTTGCTTACAGCAACGTGCTATATGTTCTGAATGCCCGAATTGGGAATCTGTGTCAAAACTTTGTTAGGAATTATGTGATCCTTACTTGCTGGAAGTAAGGGAGATGGGGCATGAAGTTATTTCTAGGAGTTGGACACATACCAAGTTTAGCTCAGTTCTGGGCATCTTTGAAATACCTATACAAACTTGTTCCTACATAGTAACTTGCATCTTTGAATGAGAATCTGCTTGCTTACAGCAACGTGCTATATGTTCTGAATGCCCGAATAGGGAATCTGTGTCAAAACTTTGTTAGGAATTATGTGATCCTTACTAGCTGGAAGTAAGGGAGATGGGGCATGAAGTTATTTCTAAGAGTTGGACACATACCAAGTTTAGCTCAGTTCTGGGCATCTTTAAATACCTATACAAACTTGTTCCTACCTAGTAACTTGCATCTTTGAATGAGAATCTGCTTGCTTACAGCAACGTGCTATATGTTCTGAATGCCCGAATTGGGAATCTGTGTCAAAACTTTGTTAGGAATTATGTGATCCTTACTAGCTGGAAGTAAGGGAGATGGGGCATGAAGTTATTTCTAGGAGTTGGACACATACCAAGTTTAGCTCAGTTCTGGGCATCTTTGAAATACCTATACAAACTTGTTCCTACATAGTAACTTGCAACTTTGAATGAAAATGTGCTTTCTTACAGCAACGTGCTATATGTTCTGAATGCCCGAATAGGGAATCTGTGTCAAAACTTTGTTAGGAATTATGTGATCCTTACTAGCTGGAAGTAAGGGAGATGGGGCATGAAGTTATTTCTAGGAGTTGGACACATACCAAGTTTAGCTCAGTTCTGGGCATCTTTGAAATACCTATACAAACTTGTTCCTACATAGTAACTTGCAACTTTGAATGAAAATGTGCTTGCTTACAGCAACGTGCTATATGTTCTGAATGCTCGAATTGGGAATCTGTGTCAAAACTTTGTTAGGAATTATGTGATCCTTACTAGCTGGAAGTAAGGGAGATGGGGCATGAAGTTATTTCTAGGAGTTGGACACATACCAAGTTTAGCTCAGTTCTGGGCATCTTTGAAATACCTATACAAACATGTTCCTACATAGTAACTTGCATCTTTGAATGAAAATGTGCTTGCTTACAGCAACGTGCTATATGTTCTGAATGCCCGAATTGGGAATCTGTGTCAAAACTTTGTTAGGAATTATGTGATCCTTACTAGCTGGAAGTAAGGGAGATGGAGCATGAAGTTATTTCTAGGAGTTGGACACATACCAAGTTTAGCTCAGTTCTGGGCATCTTTGAAATACCTATACAAACTTGTTCCTACCTAGTAACTTGCATCTTGGAATGAGAATGTGCTTGCTTACAGCAACGTGCTATATGTTCTGAATGCCCGAATAGGGAATCTGTGTCAAAACTTTGTTAGGAATTATGTGATCCTTACTAGCTGGAAGTAAGGGAGATGGGGCATGAAGTTATTTCTAGGAGTTGGACACATACCAAGTTTAGCTCAGTACTGGGCATCTTTGAAATACCTATACAAACTTGTTCCTACCTAGTAACTTGCATCTTTGAATGAGAATCTGCTTGCTTACAGCAACGTGCTATATGTTCTGAATGCCCGAATAGGGAATCTGTATCAAAACTTTGTTAGGAATTATGTGATCCTTACTAGCTGGAAGTAAGGGAGATGGGGCATGAAGTTATTTCTAGGAGTTGGACACATACCAAGTTTAGCTCAGTTCTGGGCATCTTTGAAATACCTATACAAACTTGTTCCTACATAGTAACTTACATCTTTGTATGAAAATGTGCTTGCTTACAGCAACGTGCTATATGTTCTGAATGCCCGAATTGGGAATCTGTGTCAAAACTTTGTTAGGAATTATGTGATCCTTACTAGCTGGAAGTAAGGGAGATGCGGCATGAAGTTATTTCTAGGAGTTGGACACATACCAAGTTTAGCTCAGTTCTGGGCATCTTTGAAATACCTATACAAACTTGTTCCTACATAGTAACTTGCAACTTTGAATGAAAATGTGCTTGCTTACAGCAACGTGCTATATGTTCTGAATGCCCGAATTGGGAATCTGTGTCAAAACTTTGTTAGGAATTATGTGATCCTTACTAGCTGGAAGTAAGGGAGATGGGGCATGAAGTTATTTCTAGGAGTTGGACACATACCAAGTTTAGCTCAGTTCTGGGCATCTTTGAAATACCTATACAAACTTGTTCCTACATAGTATCTTGCATCTTTAATGAGAATGTGCTTGCTTACAGCAACGTGCTATATGTTCTGAATGCCCGAATTGGGAATCTGTGTCAAAACTTTGTTAGGAATTATGTGATCCTTACTAGCTGGAAGTAAGGGAGATGGGGCATGAAGTTATTTCTTGGAGTGGGACACATACCAAGTTTAGCTCAGTTCTGGGCATCTTTGAAATACCTATACAAACTTGTTCCTACATAGTAACTTGCAACTTTGAATGAGAATGTGCTTGCTTGCAGCAACGTGCTATATGTTCTGAATGCCCGATTTGGGAATCTGTGTCAAAACTTTGTTAGGAATTATGTGATCCTTACTAGCTGGAAGTAAGGGAGATGGAGCATGAAGTTATTTCTAGGAGTTGGACACATACCAAGTTTAGCTCAGTTCTGGGCATCTTTGAAATATCTATACAAACTTGTTCCTACATAGTAACTTGCATCTTTGAATGAGAATGTGCTTGCTTACAGCAACGTGCTATATGTTCTGAATGCCCGAATTGGCAATCTGTGTCAAAACTTTGTTAGGAATTATGTGATCCTTACTAGCTGGAAGTAAGGGAGATGGGGCATGAAGTTATTTCTAGGAGTTGGACACATACCAAGTTTAGCTCAGTTCTGGGCATCTTTGAAATACCTATACAAACTTGTTCCTACATAGTAACTTGCATCTTTAATGAGAATCTGCTTGCTTACAGCAACGTGCTATATGTTCTGAATGCCCGAATTGGGAATCTGTGTCAAAACTTTGTTAGGAATTATGTGATCCTTACTAGCTGGAAGTAAGGGAGATGGGGCATGAAGTTATTTCTAGGAGTTGGACACATACCAAGTTTAGCTCAGTTCTGGGCATCTTTGAAATACCTATACAAACTTGTTCCTACATAGTAACTTGCAACTTTGAATGAGAATCTGCTTGCTTACAGCAACGTGCTATATGTTCTGAATGCCCGAATTGGGAATCTGTGTCAAAACTTTGTTAGGAATTATGTGATCCTTACTAGCTGGAAGTAAGGGAGATGGGGCATGAAGTTATTTCTAGGAGTTGGACACATACCAAGTTTAGCTCAGTTCTGGGCATCTTTGAAATACCTATACAAACTTGTTCCTACATAGTAACTTGCATCTTTGAATGAAAATGTGCTTGCTTACAGCAACGTGCTATATGTTCTGAATGCCCGAATTGGGAATCTGTGTCAAAACTTTGTTAGGAATTATGTGATCCTTACTAGCTGGAAGTAAGGGAGATGGAGCATGAAGTTATTTCTAGGAGTTGGACACATACCAAGTTTAGCTCAGTTCTGGGCATCTTTGAAATACCTATACAAACTTGTTCCTACCTAGTAACTTGCATCTTGGAATGAGAATGTGCTTGCTTACAGCAACGTGCTATATGTTCTGAATGCCCGAATAGGGAATCTGTGTCAAAACTTTGTTAGGAATTATGTGATCCTTACTAGCTGGAAGTAAGGGAGATGGGGCATGAAGTTATTTCTAGGATTTGGACACATACCAAGTTTAGCTCAGTTCTGGGCATCTTTGAAATACCTATACAAACTTGTTCCTACATAGGAACTTGCATCTTTGAATGAGAATCTGCTTGCTTACAGCAACGTGCTATATGTTCTGAATGCCCGAATAGGGAATCTGTATCAAAACTTTGTTAGGAATTATGTGATCCTTACTAGCTGGAAGTAAGGGAGATGGGGCATGAAGTTATTTCTAGGAGTTGGACACATACCAAGTTTAGCTCAGTTCTGGGCATCTTTGAAATACCTATACAAACTTGTTCCTACATAGTAACTTACATCTTTGTATGAAAATGTGCTTGCTTACAGCAACGTGCTATATGTTCTGAATGCCCGAATTGGGAATCTGTGTCAAAACTTTGTTAGGAATTATGTGATCCTTACTAGCTGGAAGTAAGGGAGATGGGGCATGAAGTTATTTCTAGGAGTTGGACACATACCAAGTTTAGCTCAGTTCTGGGCATCTTTGAAATACCTATACAAACTTGTTCCTACATAGTATCTTGCATCTTTAATGAGAATGTGCTTGCTTACAGCAACGTGCTATATGTTCTGAATGCCCGAATTGGGAATCTGTGTCAAAACTTTGTTAGGAATTATGTGATCCTTACTAGCTGGAAGTAAGGGAGATGGGGCATGAAGTTATTTCTTGGAGTGGGACACATACCAAGTTTAGCTCAGTTCTGGGCATCTTTGAAATACCTATACAAACTTGTTCCTACATAGTAACTTGCAACTTTGAATGAGAATGTGCTTGCTTGCAGCAACGTGCTATATGATCTGAATGCCCGAATTGGGAATCTGTGTCAAAACTTTGTTAGGAATTATGTGATCCTTACTAGCTGGAAGTAAGGGAGATGGGGCATGAAGTTATTTCTAGGAGTTGGACACATACCAAGTTTAGCTCAGTTCTGGGCATCTTTGAAATACCTATACAAACTTGTTCCTACATAGTAACTTGCATCTTTAATGAGAATCTGCTTGCTTACAGCAACGTGCTATATGTTCTGAATGCCCGAATTGGGAATCTGTGTCAAAACTTTGTTAGGAATTATGTGATCCTTACTAGCTGGAAGTAAGGGAGATGGGGCATGAAGTTATTTCTAGGAGTTGGACACATACCAAGTTTAGCTCAGTTCTGGGCATCTTTGAAATACCTATACAAACTTGTTCCTACATAGTAACTTGCAACTTTGAATGAGAATCTGCTTGCTTACAGCAACGTGTTATATGTTCTGAATGCCCGAATTGGGAATCTGTGTCAAAACTTTGTTAGGAATTATGTGATCCTTACTAGCTGGAAGTAAGGGAGATGGGGCATGAAGTTATTTCTAGGAGTTGGACACATACCAAGTTTAGCTCAGTTCTGGGCATCTTTGAAATACCTATACAAACTTGTTCCTACATAGTAACTTGCAACTTTGAATGAGAATCTGCTTGCTTACAGCAACGTGCTATATGTTCTGAATGCCCGAATTGGGAATCTGTGTCAAAACTTTGTTAGGAATTATGTGATCCTTACTAGCTGGAAGTAAGGGAGATGGGGCATGAAGTTATTTCTAGGAGTTGGACACATACCAAGTTAGGCTCAGTTCTGGGCATCTTTGAAATACCTATACAAACTTGTTCCTACATAGTAACTTGCAACTTTGAATGAGAATGTGCTTGCTTACAGCAACGTGCTATATGTTCTGAATGCCCGAATTGGGAATCTGTGTCAAAACTTTGTTAGGAATTATGTGATCCTTACTAGCTGGAAGTAAGGGAGATGGGGCATGAAGTTATTTCTAGGAGTTGGACACATACCAAGTTTAGCTCAGTTCTGGGCATCTTTGAAATACCTATACAAACTTGTTCCTACATAGTAACGTGCAACTTTGAATGAGAATGTGCTTGCTTGCAGCAACGTGCTATATGTTCTGAATGCCCGATTTGGGAATCTGTGTCAAAACTTTGTTAGGAATTATGTGATCCTTACTAGCTGGAAGTAAGGGAGATTGAGCATGAAGTTATTTCTAGGAGTTGGACACATACCAAGTTTAGCTCAGTTCTGGGCATCTTTGAAATACCTATACAAACTTGTTCCTACCTAGTAACTTGCATCTTGGAATGAGAATGTGCTTGCTTACAGCAACGTGCTATATGTTCTGAATGCCCGAATAGGGAATCTGTGTCAAAACTTTGTTAGGAATTATGTGATCCTTACTAGCTGGAAGTAAGGGAGATGGGGCATGAAGTTATTTCTAGGAGTTGGACACATACCAAGTTTAGCTCAGTTCTGGGCATCTTTGAAATACCTATACAAACTTGTTCCTACATAGGAACTTGCATCTTTGAATGAGAATCTGCTTGCTTACAGCAACGTGCTATATGTTCTGAATGCCCGAATAGGGAATCTGTATCAAAACTTTGTTAGGAATTATGTGATCCTTACTAGCTGGAAGTAAGGGAGATGGGGCATGAAGTTATTTCTAGGAGTTGGACACATACCAAGTTTAGCTCAGTTCTGGGCATCTTTGAAATACCTATACAAACTTGTTCCTACATAGTAACTTACATCTTTGTATGAAAATGTGCTTGCTTACAGCAACGTGCTATATGTTCTGAATGCCCGAATTGGGAATCTGTGTCAAAACTTTGTTAGGAATTATGTGATCCTTACTAGCTGGAAGTAAGGGAGATGGGGCATGAAGTTATTTCTAGGAGTTGGACACATACCAAGTTTAGCTCAGTTCTGGGCATCTTTGAAATACCTATACAAACTTGTTCCTACATAGTAACTTGCAACTTTGAATGAGAATGTGCTTGCTTACAGCAACGTGCTATATGTTCTGAATGCCCGAATTGGGAATCTGTGTCAAAACTTTGTTAGGAATTATGTGATCCTTACTAGCTGGAAGTAAGGGAGATGGGGCATGAAGTTATTTCTAGGAGTTGGACACATACCAAGTTTAGCTCAGTTCTGGGCATCTTTGAAATACCTATACAAACTTGTTCCTACATAGTATCTTGCATCTTTAATGAGAATGTGCTTGCTTACAGCAACGTGCTATATGTTCTGAATGCCCGAATTGGGAATCTGTGTCAAAACTTTGTTAGGAATTATGTGATCCTTACTAGCTGGAAGTAAGGGAGATGGGGCATGAAGTTATTTCTTGGAGTGGGACACATACCAAGTTTAGCTCAGTTCTGGGCATCTTTGAAATACCTATACAAACTTGTTCCTACATAGTAACTTGCAACTTTGAATGAGAATGTGCTTGCTTGCAGCAACGTGCTATATGATCTGAATGCCCGAATTGGGAATCTGTGTCAAAACTTTGTTAGGAATTATGTGATCCTTACTAGCTGGAAGTAAGGGAGATGGGGCATGAAGTTATTTCTAGGAGTTGGACACATACCAAGTTTAGCTCAGTTCTGGGCATCTTTGAAATACCTATACAAACTTGTTCCTACATAGTAACTTGCATCTTTAATGAGAATCTGCTTGCTTACAGCAACGTGCTATATGTTCTGAATGCCCGAATTGGGAATCTGTGTCAAAACTTTGTTAGGAATTATGTGATCCTTACTAGCTGGAAGTAAGGGAGATGGGGCATGAAGTTATTTCTAGGAGTTGGACACATACCAAGTTTAGCTCAGTTCTGGGCATCTTTGAAATACCTATACAAACTTGTTCCTACATAGTAACTTGCAACTTTGAATGAGAATCTGCTTGCTTACAGCAACGTGCTATATGTTCTGAATGCCCGAATTGGGAATCTGTGTCAAAACTTTGTTAGGAATTATGTGATCCTTACTAGCTGGAAGTAAGGGAGATGGGGCATGAAGTTATTTCTAGGAGTTGGACACATACCAAGTTTAGCTCAGTTCTGGGCATCTTTGAAATACCTATACAAACTTGTTCCTACATAGTAACTTGCAACTTTGAATGAGAATCTGCTTGCTTACAGCAACGTGCTATATGTTCTGAATGCCCGAATTGGGAATCTGTGTCAAAACTTTGTTAGGAATTATGTGATCCTTACTAGCTGGAAGTAAGGGAGATGGGGCATGAAGTTATTTCTAGGAGTTGGACACATACCAAGTTAGGCTCAGTTCTGGGCATCTTTGAAATACCTATACAAACTTGTTCCTACATAGTAACTTGCAACTTTGAATGAGAATGTGCTTGCTTACAGCAACGTGCTATATGTTCTGAATGCCCGAATTGGGAATCTGTGTCAAAACTTTGTTAGGAATTATGTGATCCTTACTAGCTGGAAGTAAGGGAGATGGGGCATGAAGTTATTTCTAGGAGTTGGACACATACCAAGTTTAGCTCAGTTCTGGGCATCTTTGAAATACCTATACAAACTTGTTCCTACATAGTAACGTGCAACTTTGAATGAGAATGTGCTTGCTTGCAGCAACGTGCTATATGTTCTGAATGCCCGATTTGGGAATCTGTGTCAAAACTTTGTTAGGAATTATGTGATCCTTACTAGCTGGAAGTAAGGGAGATGGAGCATGAAGTTATTTCTAGGAGTTGGACACATACCAAGTTTAGCTCAGTTCTGGACATCTTTGAAATACCTATACAAACTTGTTCCTACCTAGTAACATGCATCTTTGAATGAGAATGTGCTTGCTTACAGCAACGTGCTATATGTTCTGAATGCCCGAATAGGGAATCTGTGTCAAAACTTTGTTAGGAATTATGTGATCCTTACTAGCTGGAAGTAAGGGAGATGGGGCATGAAGTTATTTCTAGGAGTTGGACACATACCAAGTTTAGCTCAGTTCTGGGCATCTTTGAAATACCTATACAAACTTGTTCCTACCTAGTAACTTGCATTTTTGAATGAGAATCTGCTTGCTTACAGCAACGTGCTATATGTTCTGAATGCCCGATTTGGGAATCTGTGTCAAAACTTTGTTAGGAATTATGTGATCCTTACTAGCTGGAAGTAAGGGAGATGGGGCATGAAGTTATTTCTAGGAGTTGGACACATACCAAGTTTAGCTCAGTTCTGGGCATCTTTGAAATACCTATAGAAACTTGTTCCTACCTAGTAACTTGCATCTTTGAATGAGAATCTGCTTGCTTACAGCAACGTGCTATATGTTCTGAATGCCCGAATAGGGAATCTGTGTCAAAACTTTGTTAGGAATTATGTGATCCTTACTAGCTGGAAGTAAGGGAGATGCGGCATGAAGTTATTTCTAGGAGTTGGACACATACCAAGTTTAGCTCAGTTCTGGGCGTCTTTGAAATACCTATACAAACTTGTTCCTACATAGTAACTTGCAACTTTGAATGAAAATGTGCTTGCTTACAGCAACGTGCTATATGTTCTGAATGCCCGAATTGGGAATCTGTGTCAAAACTTTGTTAGGAATTATGTGATCCTTACTAGCTGGAAGTAAGGGAGATGGGGCATGAAGTTATTTCTAGGAGTTGGACACATACCAAGTTTAGCTCAGTTCTGGGCATCTTTGAAATACCTATACAAACTTGTTCCTACATAGTAACTTGCATCTTTGAATGAGAATGTGCTTGCTTACAGCAACGTGCTATATGTTCTGAATGCCCAAATTGGGAATCTGTGTCAAAACTTTGTTAGGAATTATGTGATCCTTACTAGCTGGAAGTAAGGGAGATGGGGCATGAAGTTATTTCTAGGAGTTGGACACATACCAAGTTTAGCTCAGTTCTGGGCATCTTTGAAATACCTATACAAACTTGTTCCTACCTAGTAACTTGCATCTTTGAATGAGAATCTGCTTGCTTACAGCAACGTGCTATATGTTCTGAATGCCCGAATAGGGAATCTGTATCAAAACTTTGTAAGGAATTATGTGATCCTTACTAGCTGGAAGTAAGGGAGATGGGGCATGAAGTTATTTCTAGGAGTTGGACACATACCAAGTTTAGCTCAGTTCTGGGCATCTTTGAAATACCTATACAAACTTGTTCCTACATAGTAACTTACATCTTTGTATGAAAATGTGCTTGCTTACAGCAACGTGCTATATGTTCTGAATGCCCGAATTGGGAATCTGTGTCAAAACTTTGTTAGGAATTATGTGATCCTTACTAGCTGGAAGTAAGGGAGATGGGGCATGAAGTTATTTCTAGGAGTTGGACACATACCAAGTTTAGCTCAGTTCTGGGCATCTTTGAAATACCTATACAAACTTGTTCCTACATAGTAACGTGCAACTTTGAATGAGAATGTGCTTGCTTGCAGCAACGTGCTATATGTTCTGAATGCCCGATTTGGGAATCTGTGTCAAAACTTTGTTAGGAATTATGTGATCCTTACTAGCTGGAAGTAAGGGAGATGGAGCATGAAGTTATTTCTAGGAGTTGGACACATACCAAGTTTAGCTCAGTTCTGGACATCTTTGAAATACCTATACAAACTTGTTCCTACCTAGTAACATGCATCTTTGAATGAGAATGTGCTTGCTTACAGCAACGTGCTATATGTTCTGAATGCCCGAATAGGGAATCTGTGTCAAAAGTTTGTTAGGAATTATGTGATCCTTACTAGCTGGAAGTAAGGGAGATGGGGCATGAAGTTATTTCTAGGAGTTGGACACATACCAAGTTTAGCTCAGTTCTGGGCATCTTTGAAATACCTATACAAACTTGTTCCTACCTAGTAACTTGCAACTTTGAATGAGAATGTGCTTGCTTACAGCAACGTGCTATATGTTCTGAATGCCCGAATTGGGAATCTGTGTCAAAACTTTGTTAGGAATTATGTGATCCTTACTAGCTGGAAGTAAGGGAGATGGGGCATGAAGTTATTTCTAGGAGTTGGACACATACCAAGTTTAGCTCAGTTCTGGGCATCTTTGAAATACCTATACAAACTTGTTCCTACATAGTAACTTGCATCATTGAATGAAAATGTGCTTGCTTACAGCAACGTGCTATATGTTCTGAATGCCCGAATTGGGAATCTGTGTCAAAACTTTGTTAGGAATTATGTGATCCTTACTAGCTGGAAGTAAGGGAGATGGGGCATGAAGTTATTTCTAGGAGTTGGACACATACCAAGTTTAGCTCAGTTCTGTGCATCTTTGAAATACCTATACAAACTTGTTCAAACATAGTAACTTGCATCTTTGAATGAGAATCTGCTTGCTTGCAGCAACGTGCCATATGTTCCGAATGCCCGAATTGGGAATCTGTGTCAAAACTTTGTTAGGAATTATGTGATCCTTACTAGCTGGAAGTAAGGGAGATGGGGCATGAAGTTATTTCTATGAGTTGGACACATACCAAGTTTAGCTCAGTTCTGGGCATCTTTGAAATACCTATACAAACTTGTTCCTACATAGTAACTTGCAACTTTGAATGAGAATCTGCTTGCTTACAGCAACGTGCTATATGTTCTGAATGCCCGAATTGGGAATCTGTGTCAAAACTTTGTTAGGAATTATGTGATCCTTACTAGCTGGAAGTAAGGGAGATGGGGCATGAAGTTATTTCTAGGATTTGGACACATACCAAGTTTAGCTCAGTTCTGGGCATCTTTGAAATACCTATACAAACTTGTTCCTACATAGTAACTTGCAACTTTGAATGAGAATGTGCTTGCTTACAGCAACGTGCTATATGTTCTGAATGCCCGAATTGGGAATCTGTGTCAAAACTTTGTTAGGAATTATGTGATCCTTACTAGCTGGAAGTAAGGGAGATGGGGCATGAAGTTATTTCTCGGAGTTGGACACATACCAAGTTTAGCTCAGTTCTGGGCATCTTTGAAATACCTATACAAACTTGTTCCTACATAGTAACTTGCAACTTTGAATGAGAATGTGCTTGCTTACAGCAACGTGCTATATGTTCTGAATGCCCGAATTGGGAATCTGTGTCAAAACTTTGTTAGGAATTATGTGATCCTTACTAGCTGGAAGTAAGGGAGATGGGGCATGAAGTTATTTCTAGGAGTTGGACACATACCAAGTTTAGCTCAGTTCTGGGCATCTTTGAAATACCTATACAAACTTGTTCCTACATAGTAACTTGCAACTTTGAATGAGAATGTGCTTGCTTACAGCAACGTGCTATATGTTCTGAATGCCCGAATTGGGAATCTGTGTCAAAACTTTGTTAGGAATTATGTGATCCTTACTAGCTGGAGGTAAGGGAGATGGGGCATGAAGTTATTTCTAGGAGTTGGACACATACCAAGTTTAGCTCAGTTCTGGGCATCTTTGAAATACCTATACAAACTTGTTCCTACATAGTAACTTGCAACTTTGAATGAGAATGTGCTTGCTTACAGCAACGTGCTATATGTTCTGAATGCCCGAATTGGGAATCTGTGTCAAAACTTTGTTAGGAATTATGTGATCCTTACTAGCTGGAAGTGAGGGAGATGGGGCTTGAAGTTATTTCTAGGAGTTGGACACATACCAAGTTTAGCTCAGTTCTGGGCATCTTTGAAATACCTATACAAACTTGTTCCTACCTAGTAACTTGCATCTTTGAATGAGAATGTGCTTGCTTACAGCAACGTGCTATATGTTCTGAATGCCCGAATTGGGAATCTGTGTCAAAACTTTGTTAGGAATTATGTGATCCTTACTAGCTGGAAGTAAGGGAGATGGGGCATGAAGTTATTTCTAGGAGTTGGACACATACCAAGTTTAGCTCAGTTCTGGGCATCTTTGAAATACCTATACAAACTTGTTCCTACATAGTAACTTGCAACTTTGAATGAAAATGTGCTTTCTTACAGCAACGTGCTATATGTTCTGAATGCCCGAATTGGGAATCTGTGTCAAAACTTTGTTAGGAATTATGTGATCCTTACTAGCTGGAAGTAAGGGAGATGGGGCATGAAGTTATTTCTAGGAGTTGGACACATACCAAGTTTAGCTCAGTTCTGGGCATCTTTGAAATACCTATACAAACATGTTCCTACATAGTAACTTGCAACTTTGAATGAAAATGTGCTTGCTTACAGCAACGTGCTATATGTTCTGAATGCCCGAATTGGGAATCTGTGTCAAAACTTTGTTAGGAATTATGTGATCCTTACTAGCTGGAAGTAAGGGAGATGGGGCATGAAGTTATTTCTAGGAGTTGGACACATACCAAGTTTAGCTCAGTTCTGGGCATCTTTGAAATACCTATACAAACTTGTTCCTACATAGTAACTTGCATCTTTAATGAGAATGTGCTTGCTTACAGCAACGTGCTATATGTTCTGAATGCCCGAATTGGGAATCTGTGTCAAAACTTTGTTAGGAATTATGTGATCCTTACTAGCTGGAAGTAAGGGAGATGGGGCATGAAGTTATTTCTTGGAGTGGGACACATACCAAGTTTAGCTCAGTTCTGGGCATCTTTGAAATACCTATACAAACTTGTTCCTACATAGTAACTTGCAACTTTGAATGAGAATGTGCTTGCTTGCAGCAACGTGCTATATGTTCTGAATGCCCGATTTGGGAATCTGTGTCAAAACTTTGTTAGGAATTATGTGATCCTTACTAGCTGGAAGTAAGGGAGATGGAGCATGAAGTTATTTCTAGGAGTTGGACACATACCAAGTTTAGCTCAGTTCTGGGCATCTTTGAAATATCTATACAAACTTGTTCCTACATAGTAACTTGCATCTTTGAATGAGAATGTGCTTGCTTACAGCAACGTGCTATATGTTCTGAATGCCCGAATTGGCAATCTGTGTCAAAACTTTGTTAGGAATTATGTGATCCTTACTAGCTGGAAGTAAGGGAGATGGGGCATGAAGTTATTTCTAGGAGTTGGACACATACCAAGTTTAGCTCAGTTCTGGGCATCTTTGAAATACCTATACAAACTTGTTCCTACATAGTAACTTGCATCTTTAATGAGAATCTGCTTGCTTACAGCAACGTGCTATATGTTCTGAATGCCCGAATTGGGAATCTGTGTCAAAACTTTGTTAGGAATTATGTGATCCTTACTAGCTGGAAGTAAGGGAGATGGGGCATGAAGTTATTTCTCGGAGTTGGACACATACCAAGTTTAGCTCAGTTCTGGGCATCTTTGAAATACCTATACAAACTTGTTCCTACATAGTAACTTGCAACTTTGAATGAGAATCTGCTTGCTTACAGCAACGTGCTATATGTTCTGAATGCCCGAATTGGGAATCTGTGTCAAAACTTTGTTAGGAATTATGTGATCCTTACTAGCTGGAAGTAAGGGAGATGGGGCATGAAGTTATTTCTAGGAGTTGGACACATACCAAGTTTAGCTCAGTTCTGGGCATCTTTGAAATACCTATACAAACTTGTTCCTACATAGTAACTTGCAACTTTGAATGAAAATGTGCTTGCTTACAGCAACGTGCTATATGTTCTGAATGCCCGAATTGGGAATCTGTGTCAAAACTTTGTTAGGAATTATGTGATCCTTACTAGCTGGAAGTAAGGGAGATGGGGCATGAAGTTATTTCTAGGAGTTGGACACATACCAAGTTTAGCTCAGTTCTGGGCATCTTTGAAATACCTATACAAACTTGTTCCTACATAGTAACTTGCAACTTTGAATGAGAATCTGCTTGCTTACAGCAACGTGCTATATGTTCTGAATGCCCGAATTGGGAATCTGTGTCAAAACTTTGTTAGGAATTATGTGATCCTTACTAGCTGGAAGTAAGGGAGATGGGGCATGAAGTTATTTCTAGGAGTTGGACACATACCAAGTTTAGCTCAGTTCTGGGCATCTTTGAAATACCTATACAAACTTGTTCCTACATAGTAACTTGCATCTTTGAATGAAAATGTGCTTGCTTACAGCAACGTGCTATATGTTCTGAATGCCCGAATTGGGAATCTGTGTCAAAACTTTGTTAGGAATTATGTGATTCTTACTAGCTGGAAGTAAGGGAGATGGGGCATGAAGTTATTTCTAGGAGTTCGACACATACCAAGTTTAGCTCAGTTCTGGGCATCTTTGAAATACCTATACAAACTTGTTCCTACACAGTAACTTGCATCTTTGAATGAGAATCTGCTTGCTTACAGCAACGTGCTATATGTTCTGAATGCCCGAATTGGGAATCTGTGTCAAACTTTGTTAGGAATTATGTGATCCTTACTAGCTGGAAGTAAGGGAGATGGGGCATGAAGTTATTTCTAGGAGTTGGACACATACCAAGTTTAGCTCAGTTCTGGGCATCTTTGAAATACCTATACAAACTTGTTCCTACATAGTAACTTGCAACTTTGAATGAGAATCTGCTTGCTTACAGCAACGTGCTATATGTTCTGAATGCCCGAATTGGGAATCTGTGTCAAAACTTTGTTAGGAATTATGTGATCCTTACTAGCTGGAAGTAAGGGAGATGGGGCATGAAGTTATTTCTAGGAGTTGGACACATACCAAGTTTAGCTCAGTTCTGGGCATCTTTGAAATACCTATACAAACTTGTTCCTACATAGTAACTTGCATCTTTGAATGAAAATGTGCTTGCTTACAGCAACGTGCTATATGTTCTGAATGCCCGAATTGGGAATCTGTGTCAAAACTTTGTTAGGAATTATGTGATTCTTACTAGCTGGAAGTAAGGGAGATGGGGCATGAAGTTATTTCTAGGAGTTCGACACATACCAAGTTTAGCTCAGTTCTGGGCATCTTTGAAATACCTATACAAACTTGTTCCTACACAGTAACTTGCATCTTTGAATGAGAATCTGCTTGCTTACAGCAACGTGCTATATGTTCTGAATGCCCGAATTGGGAATCTGTGTCAAAACTTTGTTAGGAATTATGTGATCCTTACTAGCTGGAAGTAAGGGAGATGGGGCATGAAGTTATTTCTAGGAGTTGGACACATACCAAGTTTAGCTCAGTTCTGGGCCTCATTGAAATACCTATACAAACTTGTTCCTACATAGTAACTTGCATCTTTGAATGAAAATGTGCTTGCTTACAGCAACGTGCTATATGTTCTGAATGCCCGAATTGGGAATCTGTGTCAAAACTTTGTTAGGAATTATGTGATCCTTACTAGCTGGAAGTAAGGGAGATGGGGCATGAAGTTATTTCTAGGATTTGGACACATACCAAGTTTAGCTCAGTTCTGGGCATCTTTGAAATACCTATACAAACTTGTTCCTACATAGTAACTTGCAACTTTGAATGAGAATGTGCTTGCTTGCAGCAACGTGCTATATGTTCTGAATGCCCGAATTGGGAATCTGTGTCAAAACTTTGTTAGGAATTATGTGATCCTTACTAGCTGGAAGTAAGGGAGATGAGGCATGAAGTTATTTCTAGGAGTTGGACACATACCAAGTTTAGCTCAGTTCTGGGCCTCTTTGAAATACCTATACAAACTTGTTCCTACATAGTAACTTGCAACTTTGAATGAGAATGTGCTTGCTTGCAGCAACGTGCTATATGTTCTGAATGCCCGAATAGGGAATCTGTGACAAAACTTTGTTAGGAATTATGTGATCCTTACTAGCTGGAAGTAAGGGAGATGGGGCATGAAGTTATTTCTAGGAGTTGGACACATACCAAGTCTAGCTCAGTTCTTTGCATCTTTGAAATACCTATACAAACTTGTTCCTACATAGTAACTTGCAACTTTGAATGAGAATGTGCTTGCTTGCAGCAACGTGCTATATGTTCTGAATGCCCGAATAGGGAATCTGTGTCAAAACTTTGTTAGGAATTATGTGATCCTTACTAGCTGGAAGTAAGGGAGATGGGGCATGAAGTTATTTCTAGGAGTTGGACACATACCAAGTTTAGCTCAGTTCTGGGCCTCTTTGAAATACCTATACAAACTTGTTCCTACATAGTAACTTGCAACTTTGAATGAGAATGTGCTTGCTTACAGCAACGTGCTATATGTTCTGAATGCCCGAATAGGGAATCTGTGTCAAAACTTTGTTAGGAATTATGTGATCCTTCCTAGCTGGAAGTAAGGGAGATGGGGCATGAAGTTATTTCTAGGATTTGGACACATACCAAGTTTAGCTCAGTTCTGGGCATCTTTGAAATACCTATACAAACTTGTTCCTACATAGTAACTTGCATCTTTAATGAGAATCTGCTTGCTTGCAGCAACGTGCTATATGTTCTGAATGCCCGAATTGGGAATCTGTGTCAAAACTTTGTTAGGAATTATGTGATCCTTACTAGCTGGAAGTAAGGGAGATGGGGCATGAAGTTATTTCTCGGAGTTGGACACATACCAAGTTTAGCTCAGTTCTGGGCATCTTTGAAATACCTATACAAACTTGTTCCTACCTAGTAACTTGCAACTTTGAATGAGAATCTGCTTGCTTACAGCAACGTGCTATATGTTCTGAATGCCCGAATTGGGAATCTGTGTCAAAACTTTGTTAGGTATTATGTGATCCTTACTAGCTGGAAGTAAGGGAGATGGGGCATGAAGTTATTTCTAGGAGTTGGACACATACCAAGTTTAGCTCAGTTCTGGGCATCTTTGAAATACCTATACAAACTTGTTCCTACATAGTAACTTGCATCATTGAATGAAAATGTGCTTGCTTACAGCAACGTGCTATATGTTCTGAATGCCCGAATTGGGAATCTGTGTCAAAACTTTGTTAGGAATTATGTGATCCTTACTAGCTGGAAGTAAGGGAGATGGGGCATGAAGTTATTTCTAGGAGTTGGACACATACCAAGTTTAGCTCAGTTCTGGGCATCTTTGAAATACCTATACAAACTTGTTCAAACATAGTAACTTGCATCTTTGAATGAGAATCTGCTTGCTTGCAGCAACGTGCCATATGTTCCGAATGCCCGAATTGGGAATCTGTGTCAAAACTTTGTTAGGAATTATGTGATCCTTACTAGCTGGAAGTAAGGGAGATGGGGCATGAAGTTATTTCTAGGAGTTGGACACATACCAAGTTTAGCTCAGTTCTGGGCATCTTTGAAATACCTATACAAACTTGTTCCTACATAGTAACTTGCAACTTTGAATGAGAATCTGCTTGCTTACAGCAACGTGCTATATGTTCTGAATGCCCGAATTGGGAATCTGTGTCAAAACTTTGTTAGGAATTATGTGATCCTTACTAGCTGGAAGTAAGGGAGATGGGGCATGAAGTTATTTCTAGGATTTGGACACATACCAAGTTTAGCTCAGTTCTGGGCATCTTTGAAATACCTATACAAACTTGTTCCTACATAGTAACTTGCAACTTTGAATGAGAATGTGCTTGCTTACAGCAACGTGCTATATGTTCTGAATGCCCGAATTGGGAATCTGTGTCAAAACTTTGTTAGGAATTATGTGATCCTTACTAGCTGGAAGTAAGGGAGATGGGGCATGAAGTTATTTCTCGGAGTTGGACACATACCAAGTTTAGCTCAGTTCTGGGCATCTTTGAAATACCTATACAAACTTGTTCCTACATAGTAACTTGCAACTTTGAATGAGAATGTGCTTGCTTACAGCAACGTGCTATATGTTCTGAATGCCCGAATTGGGAATCTGTGTCAAAACTTTGTTAGGAATTATGTGATCCTTACTAGCTGGAAGTAAGGGAGATGGGGCATGAAGTTATTTCTAGGAGTTGGACACATACCAAGTTTAGCTCAGTTCTGGGCATCTTTGAAATACCTATACAAACTTGTTCCTACATAGTAACTTGCAACTTTGAATGAGAATGTGCTTGCTTACAGCAACGTGCTATATGTTCTGAATGCCCGAATTGGGAATCTGTGTCAAAACTTTGTTAGGAATTATGTGATCCTTACTAGCTGGAGGTAAGGGAGATGGGGCATGAAGTTATTTCTAGGAGTTGGACACATACCAAGTTTAGCTCAGTTCTGGGCATCTTTGAAATACCTATACAAACTTGTTCCTACATAGTAACTTGCAACTTTGAATGAGAATGTGCTTGCTTACAGCAACGTGCTATATGTTCTGAATGCCCGAATTGGGAATCTGTGTCAAAACTTTGTTAGGAATTATGTGATCCTTACTAGCTGGAAGTGAGGGAGATGGGGCTTGAAGTTATTTCTAGGAGTTGGACACATACCAAGTTTAGCTCAGTTCTGGGCATCTTTGAAATACCTATACAAACTTGTTCCTACCTAGTAACTTGCATCTTTGAATGAGAATGTGCTTGCTTACAGCAACGTGCTATATGTTCTGAATGCCCGAATTGGGAATCTGTGTCAAAACTTTGTTAGGAATTATGTGATCCTTACTAGCTGGAAGTAAGGGAGATGGGGCATGAAGTTATTTCTAGGAGTTGGACACATACCAAGTTTAGCTCAGTTCTGGGCATCTTTGAAATACCTATACAAACTTGTTCCTACATAGTAACTTGCAACTTTGAATGAAAATGTGCTTTCTTACAGCAACGTGCTATATGTTCTGAATGCCCGAATTGGGAATCTGTGTCAAAACTTTGTTAGGAATTATGTGATCCTTACTAGCTGGAAGTAAGGGAGATGGGGCATGAAGTTATTTCTCGGAGTTGGACACATACCAAGTTTAGCTCAGTTCTGAGCATCTTTGAAATACCTATACAAACTTGTTCCTACATAGTAACTTGCAACTTTGAATGAGAATGTGCTTGCTTACAGCAACGTGCTATATGTTCTGAATGCCCGAATTGGGAATCTGTGTCAAAACTTTGTTAGGAATTATGTGATCCTTACTAGCTGGAAGTAAGGGAGATGGGGCATGAAGTTATTTCTAGGAGTTGGACACATACCAAGTTTAGCTCAGTTCTGGGCATCTTTGAAATACCTATACAAACTTGTTCCTACATAGTAACTTGCAACTTTGAATGAGAATGTGCTTGCTTACAGCAACGTGCTATATGTTCTGAATGCCCGAATTGGGAATCTGTGTCAAAACTTTGTTAGGAATTATGTGATCCTTACTAGCTGGAGGTAAGGGAGATGGGGCATGAAGTTATTTCTAGGAGTTGGACACATACCAAGTTTAGCTCAGTTCTGGGCATCTTTGAAATACCTATACAAACTTGTTCCTACATAGTAACTTGCAACTTTGAATGAGAATGTGCTTGCTTACAGCAACGTGCTATATGTTCTGAATGCCCGAATTGGGAATCTGTGTCAAAACTTTGTTAGGAATTATGTGATCCTTACTAGCTGGAAGTGAGGGAGATGGGGCTTGAAGTTATTTCTAGGAGTTGGACACATACCAAGTTTAGCTCAGTTCTGGGCATCTTTGAAATACCTATACAAACATGTTCCTACATAGTAACTTGCAACTTTGAATGAAAATGTGCTTGCTTACAGCAACGTGCTATATGTTCTGAATGCCCGAATTGGGAATCTGTGTCAAAACTTTGTTAGGAATTATGTGATCCTTACTAGCTGGAAGTAAGGGAGATGGGGCATGAAGTTATTTCTAGGAGTTGGACACATACCAAGTTTAGCTCAGTTCTGGGCATCTTTGAAATACCTATACAAACTTGTTCCTACATAGTAACTTGCATCTTTAATGAGAATGTGCTTGCTTACAGCAACGTGCTATATGTTCTGAATGCCCGAATTGGGAATCTGTGTCAAAACTTTGTTAGGAATTATGTGATCCTTACTAGCTCGAAGTAAGGGAGATGGGGCATGAAGTTATTTCTTGGAGTGGGACACATACCAAGTTTAGCTCAGTTCTGGGCATCTTTGAAATACCTATACAAACTTGTTCCTACATAGTAACTTGCAACTTTGAATGAGAATGTGCTTGCTTGCAGCAACGTGCTATATGTTCTGAATGCCCGATTTGGGAATCTGTGTCAAAACTTTGTTAGGAATTATGTGATCCTTACTAGCTGGAAGTAAGGGAGATGGAGCATGAAGTTATTTCTAGGAGTTGGACACATACCAAGTTTAGCTCAGTTCTGGGCATCTTTGAAATATCTATACAAACTTGTTCCTACATAGTAACTTGCATCTTTGAATGAGAATGTGCTTGCTTACAGCAACGTGCTATATGTTCTGAATGCCCGAATTGGCAATCTGTGTCAAAACTTTGTTAGGAATTATGTGATCCTTACTAGCTGGAAGTAAGGGAGATGGGGCATGAAGTTATTTCTAGGAGTTGGACACATACCAAGTTTAGCTCAGTTCTGGGCATCTTTGAAATACCTATACAAACTTGTTCCTACATAGTAACTTGCATCTTTAATGAGAATCTGCTTGCTTACAGCAACGTGCTATATGTTCTGAATGCCCGAATTGGGAATCTGTGTCAAAACTTTGTTAGGAATTATGTGATCCTTACTAGCTGGAAGTAAGGGAGATGGGGCATGAAGTTATTTCTCGGAGTTGGACACATACCAAGTTTAGCTCAGTTCTGGGCATCTTTGAAATACCTATACAAACTTGTTCCTACATAGTAACTTGCAACTTTGAATGAGAATCTGCTTGCTTACAGCAACGTGCTATATGTTCTGAATGCCCGAATTGGGAATCTGTGTCAAAACTTTGTTAGGAATTATGTGATCCTTACTAGCTGGAAGTAAGGGAGATGGGGCATGAAGTTATTTCTAGGAGTTGGACACATACCAAGTTTAGCTCAGTTCTGGGCATCTTTGAAATACCTATACAAACTTGTTCCTACATAGTAACTTGCAACTTTGAATGAAAATGTGCTTGCTTACAGCAACGTGCTATATGTTCTGAATGCCCGAATTGGGAATCTGTGTCAAAACTTTGTTAGGAATTATGTGATCCTTACTAGCTGGAAGTAAGGGAGATGGGGCATGAAGTTATTTCTAGGAGTTGGACACATACCAAGTTTAGCTCAGTTCTGGGCATCTTTGAAATACCTATACAAACTTGTTCCTACATAGTAACTTGCAACTTTGAATGAGAATCTGCTTGCTTACAGCAACGTGCTATATGTTCTGAATGCCCGAATTGGGAATCTGTGTCAAAACTTTGTTAGGAATTATGTGATCCTTACTAGCTGGAAGTAAGGGAGATGGGGCATGAAGTTATTTCTAGGAGTTGGACACATACCAAGTTTAGCTCAGTTCTGGGCATCTTTGAAATACCTATACAAACTTGTTCCTACATAGTAACTTGCATCTTTGAATGAAAATGTGCTTGCTTACAGCAACGTGCTATATGTTCTGAATGCCCGAATTGGGAATCTGTGTCAAAACTTTGTTAGGAATTATGTGATTCTTACTAGCTGGAAGTAAGGGAGATGGGGCATGAAGTTATTTCTAGGAGTTCGACACATACCAAGTTTAGCTCAGTTCTGGGCATCTTTGAAATACCTATACAAACTTGTTCCTGCACAGTAACTTGCATCTTTGAATGAGAATGTGCTTGCTTACAGCAACGTGCTATATGTTCTGAATGCCCGAATTGGGAATCTGTGTCAAACTTTGTTAGGAATTATGTGATCCTTACTAGCTGGAAGTAAGGGAGATGGGGCATGAAGTTATTTCTAGGAGTTGGACACATACCAAGTTTAGCTCAGTTCTGGGCATCTTTGAAATACCTATACAAACTTGTTCCTACATAGTAACTTGCAACTTTGAATGAGAATCTGCTTGCTTACAGCAACGTGCTATATGTTCTGAATGCCCGAATTGGGAATCTGTGTCAAAACTTTGTTAGGAATTATGTGATCCTTACTAGCTGGAAGTAAGGGAGATGGGGCATGAAGTTATTTCTAGGAGTTGGACACATACCAAGTTTAGCTCAGTTCTGGGCATCTTTGAAATACCTATACAAACTTGTTCCTACATAGTAACTTGCAACTTTGAATGAAAATGTGCTTGCTTACAGCAACGTGCTATATGTTCTGAATGCCCGAATTGGGAATCTGTGTCAAAACTTTGTTAGGAATTATGTGATCCTTACTAGCTGGAAGTAAGGGAGATGGGGCATGAAGTTATTTCTAGGAGTTGGACACATACCAAGTTTAGCTCAGTTCTGGGCATCTTTGAAATACCTATACAAACTTGTTCCTACATAGTAACTTGCAACTTTGAATGAGAATCTGCTTGCTTACAGCAACGTGCTATATGTTCTGAATGCCCGAATTGGGAATCTGTGTCAAAACTTTGTTAGGAATTATGTGATCCTTACTAGCTGGAAGTAAGGGAGATGGGGCATGAAGTTATTTCTAGGAGTTGGACACATACCAAGTTTAGCTCAGTTCTGGGCATCTTTGAAATACCTATACAAACTTGTTCCTACATAGTAACTTGCATCTTTGAATGAAAATGTGCTTGCTTACAGCAACGTGCTATATGTTCTGAATGCCCGAATTGGGAATCTGTGTCAAAACTTTGTTAGGAATTATGTGATTCTTACTAGCTGGAAGTAAGGGAGATGGGGCATGAAGTTATTTCTAGGAGTTCGACACATACCAAGTTTAGCTCAGTTCTGGGCATCTTTGAAATACCTATACAAACTTGTTCCTGCACAGTAACTTGCATCTTTGAATGAGAATGTGCTTGCTTACAGCAACGTGCTATATGTTCTGAATGCCCGAATTGGGAATCTGTGTCAAACTTTGTTAGGAATTATGTGATCCTTACTAGCTGGAAGTAAGGGAGATGGGGCATGAAGTTATTTCTAGGAGTTGGACACATACCAAGTTTAGCTCAGTTCTGGGCATCTTTGAAATACCTATACAAACTTGTTCCTACATAGTAACTTGCAACTTTGAATGAGAATCTGCTTGCTTACAGCAACGTGCTATATGTTCTGAATGCCCGAATTGGGAATCTGTGTCAAAACTTTGTTAGGAATTATGTGATCCTTACTAGCTGGAAGTAAGGGAGATGGGGCATGAAGTTATTTCTAGGAGTTGGACACATACCAAGTTTAGCTCAGTTCTGGGCATCTTTGAAATACCTATACAAACTTGTTCCTACATAGTAACTTGCATCTTTGAATGAAAATGTGCTTGCTTACAGCAACGTGCTATATGTTCTGAATGCCCGAATTGGGAATCTGTGTCAAAACTTTGTTAGGAATTATGTGATTCTTACTAGCTGGAAGTAAGGGAGATGGGGCATGAAGTTATTTCTAGGAGTTCGACACATACCAAGTTTAGCTCAGTTCTGGGCATCTTTGAAATACCTATACAAACTTGTTCCTACACAGTAACTTGCATCTTTGAATGAGAATCTGCTTGCTTACAGCAACGTGCTATATGTTCTGAATGCCCGAATTGGGAATCTGTGTCAAAACTTTGTTAGGAATTATGTGATCCTTACTAGCTGGAAGTAAGGGAGATGGGGCATGAAGTTATTTCTAGGAGTTGGACACATACCAAGTTTAGCTCAGTTCTGGGCCTCATTGAAATACCTATACAAACTTGTTCCTACATAGTAACTTGCATCTTTGAATGAAAATGTGCTTGCTTACAGCAACGTGCTATATGTTCTGAATGCCCGAATTGGGAATCTGTGTCAAAACTTTGTTAGGAATTATGTGATCCTTACTAGCTGGAAGTAAGGGAGATGGGGCATGAAGTTATTTCTAGGATTTGGACACATACCAAGTTTAGCTCAGTTCTGGGCATCTTTGAAATACCTATACAAACTTGTTCCTACATAGTAACTTGCAACTTTGAATGAGAATGTGCTTGCTTGCAGCAACGTGCTATATGTTCTGAATGCCCGAATTGGGAATCTGTGTCAAAACTTTGTTAGGAATTATGTGATCCTTACTAGCTGGAAGTAAGGGAGATGAGGCATGAAGTTATTTCTAGGAGTTGGACACATACCAAGTTTAGCTCAGTTCTGGGCCTCTTTGAAATACCTATACAAACTTGTTCCTACATAGTAACTTGCAACTTTGAATGAGAATGTGCTTGCTTGCAGCAACGTGCTATATGTTCTGAATGCCCGAATAGGGAATCTGTGACAAAACTTTGTTAGGAATTATGTGATCCTTACTAGCTGGAAGTAAGGGAGATGGGGCATGAAGTTATTTCTAGGAGTTGGACACATACCAAGTCTAGCTCAGTTCTGGGCATCTTTGAAATACCTATACAAACTTGTTCCTACATAGTAACTTGCAACTTTGAATGAGAATGTGCTTGCTTGCAGCAACGTGCTATATGTTCTGAATGCCCGAATAGGGAATCTGTGTCAAAACTTTGTTAGGAATTATGTGATCCTTACTAGCTGGAAGTAAGGGAGATGGGGCATGAAGTTATTTCTAGGAGTTGGACACATACCAAGTTTAGCTCAGTTCTGGGCCTCTTTGAAATACCTATACAAACTTGTTCCTACATAGTAACTTGCAACTTTGAATGAGAATGTGCTTGCTTACAGCAACGTGCTATATGTTCTGAATGCCCGAATAGGGAATCTGTGTCAAAACTTTGTTAGGAATTATGTGATCCTTCCTAGCTGGAAGTAAGGGAGATGGGGCATGAAGTTATTTCTAGGATTTGGACACATACCAAGTTTAGCTCAGTTCTGGGCATCTTTGAAATACCTATACAAACTTGTTCCTACATAGTAACTTGCATCTTTAATGAGAATCTGCTTGCTTGCAGCAACGTGCTATATGTTCTGAATGCCCGAATTGGGAATCTGTGTCAAAACTTTGTTAGGAATTATGTGATCCTTACTAGCTGGAAGTAAGGGAGATGGGGCATGAAGTTATTTCTCGGAGTTGGACACATACCAAGTTTAGCTCAGTTCTGGGCATCTTTGAAATACCTATACAAACTTGTTCCTACATAGTAACTTGCAACTTTGAATGAGAATCTGCTTGCTTACAGCAACGTGCTATATGTTCTGAATGCCCGAATTGGGAATCTGTGTCAAAACTTTGTTAGGTATTATGTGATCCTTACTAGCTGGAAGTAAGGGAGATGGGGCATGAAGTTATTTCTAGGAGTTGGACACATACCAAGTTTAGCTCAGTTCTGGGCATCTTTGAAATACCTATACAAACTTGTTCCTACATAGTAACTTGCAACTTTGAATGAGAATGTGCTTGCTTACAGCAACGTGCTATATGTTCTGAATGCCCGAATTGGGAATCTGTGTCAAAACTTTGTTAGGAATTATGTGATCCTTACTAGCTGGAAGTAAGGGAGATGGGGCATGAAGTTATTTCTAGGAGTTGGACACATACCAAGTTTAGCTCAGTTCTGGGCATCTTTGAAATACCTATACAAACTTGTTCCTACATAGTAACTTGCATCTTTGAATGAAAATGTGCTTGCTTACAGCAACGTGCTATATGTTCTGAATGCCCGAATTGGGAATCTGTGTCAAAACTTTGTTAGGAATTATGTGATCCTTACTAGCTGGAAGTAAGGGAGATGGGGCATGAAGTTATTTCTCGGAGTTGGACACATACCAAGTTTAGCTCAGTTCTGGGCATCTTTGAAATACCTATACAAACTTGTTCCTACATAGTAACTTGCATCTTTGAATGAGAATGTGCTTGCTTACAGCAACGTGCTATATGTTCTGAATGCCCGAATTGGGAATCTGTGTCAAAACTTTGTTAGGAATTATGTGATCCTTACTAGCTGGAAGTAAGGGAGATGGGGCATGAAGTTATTTCTCGGAGTTGGACACATACCAAGTTTAGCTCAGTTCTGGGCATCTTTGAAATACCTATACAAACTTGTTCCTACATAGTAACTTGCATCTTTGAATGAAAATGTGCTTGCTGACAGCAACGTGCTATATGTTCTGAATGCCCGAATTGGGAATCTGTGTCAAAACTTTGTTAGGAATTATGTGATCCTTACTAGCTGGAAGTAAGGGAGATGGAGCATGAAGTTATTTCTAGGAGTTGGACACATACCAAGTTTAGCTCAGTTCTGGGCCTCTTTGAAATACCTATACAAACTTGTTCCTACATAGTAACTTGCAACTTTGAATGAGAATGTGCTTGCTTACAGCAACGTGCTATATGTTCTAAATGCCCGAATTGGGAATCTGTGTCAAAACTTTGTTAGGAATTATGTGATCCTTACTAGCTGGAAGTAAGGGAGATGGGGCATGAAGTTATTTCTAGGATTTGGACACATACCAAGTTTAGCTCAGTTCTGGGCCTCTTTGAAATACCTATACAAACTTGTTCCTACATAGTAACTTGCAACTTTGAATGAGAATGTGCTTGCTTGCAGCAACGTGCTGTATGTTCTGAATGCCAGAATAGGGAATCTGTGTCAAAACTTTGTTAGGAATTATGTGATCCTTACTAGCTGGAAGTAAGGGAGATGAGGCATGAAGTTATTTCTAGGAGTTGGACACATACCAAGTTTAGCTCAGTTCTGGGCCTCTTTGAAATACCTATACAAACTTGTTCCTACATAGTAACTTGCAACTTTGAATGAGAATGTGCTTGCTTGCAGCAACGTGCTGTATGTTCTGAATGCCCGAATAGGGAATCTGTGTCAAAACTTTGTTAGGAATTATGTGATCCTTACTAGCTGGAAGTAAGGGAGATGGGGCATGAGGTTATTTCTAGGAGTTGGACACATACCAAGTTTAGCTCAGTTCTGGGCCTCTTTGAAATACCTATACAAACTTGTTCCTACATAGTAACTTGCAACTTTGAATGAGAATGTGCTTGCTTGCAGGAACGTGCTATATGTTCTGAATGCCCGAATAGGGAATCTGTGTCAACACTTTGTTAGGAATTATGTGATCCTTACTAGCTGGAAGTAAGGGAGATGGGGCATGAAGTTATTTCTAGGAGTTGGACACATACCAAGTTTAGCTCAGTTCTGGGCATCTTTGAAATACCTATACAAACTTGTTCCTACATAGTAACTTGCAACTTTGAATGAGAATGTGCTTGCTTACAGCAACGTGCTATATGTTCTTAATGCCCGAATAGGGAATCTGTGTCAAAACTTTGTTAGGAATTATGTGATCCTTACTAGCTGGAAGTAAGGGAGATGGGGCATGAAGTTATTTCTAGGAGTTGGACACATACCAAGTTTAGCTCAGTTCTGGGCATCTTTGAAATACCTATACAAACTTGTTCCTACATAGTAACTTGCAACTTTGAATGAGAATCTGCTTGCTTACAGCAACGTGCTATATGTTCTGAATGCCCGAATTGGGAATCTGTGTCAAAACTTTGTTAGGAATTATGTGATCCTTACTAGCTGGAAGTAAGGGAGATGGGGCATGAAGTTATTTCTAGGAGTTGGACACATACCAAGTTTAGCTCAGTTCTGGGCATCTTTGAAATACCTATACAAACTTGTTCCTACATAGTAACTTGCATCTTTGAATGAAAATGTGCTTGCTTACAGCAACGTGCTATATGTTCTGAATGCCCGAATTGGGAATCTGTGTCAAAACTTTGTTAGGAATTATGTGATCCTTACTAGCTGGAAGTAAGGGAGATGGGGCATGAAGTTATTTCTAGGAGTTGGACACATACCAAGTTTAGCTCAGTTCTGGGCATCTTTGAAATACCTATACAAACTTGTTCCTACACAGTAACTTGCATCTTTGAATTAGAATCTGCTTGCTTACAGCAACGTGCTATATGTTCTGAATGCCCGAATTGGGAATCTGTGTCAAAACTTTGTTAGGCATTATGTGATCCTTACTAGCTGGAAGTAAGGGAGATGGGGCATGAAGTTATTTCTAGGAGTTGGACACATACCAAGTTTAGCTCAGTTCTGGGCCTCATTGAAATACCTATACAAACTTGTTCCTACATAGTAACTTGCATCTTTGAATGAAAATGTGCTTGCTTACAGCAACGTGCTATATGTTCTAAATGCCCGAATTGGGAATCTGTGTCAAAACTTTGTTAGGAATTATGTGATCCTTACTAGCTGGAAGTAAGGGAGATGGGGCATGAAGTTATTTCTAGGATTTGGACACATACCAAGTTTAGCTCAGTTCTGGGCCTCTTTGAAATACCTATACAAACTTGTTCCTACATAGTAACTTGCAACTTTGAATGAGAATGTGCTTGCTTGCAGCAACGTGCTATATGTTCTGAATGCCCGAATAGGGAATCTGTGTCAAAACTTTGTTAGGAATTATGTGATCCTTACTAGCTGGAAGTAAGGGAGATGGGGCATGAAGTTATTTCTAGGAGTTGGACACATACCAAGTTTAGCTCAGTTCTGGGCATCTTTGAAATACCTATACAAACTTGTTCCTACATATTAACTTGTAACTTTGAATGAGAATGTGCTTGCTTGCAGCAACGTGCTATATGTTCTGAATGCCCGAATAGGTAATCTGTGTCAAAACTTTGTTAGGAATTATGTGATCCTTACTAGCTGGAAGTAAGGGAGATGGGGCATGAAGTTATTTCTAGGAGTTGGACACATACCAAGTTTAGCTCAGTTCTGGGCCTCTTTGAAATACCTATACAAACTTGTTCCTACATAGTAACTTGCAACTTTGAATGAGAATGTGCTTGCTTGCAGCAACGTGCTATATGTTCTGAATGCCCGAATAGGGAATCTGTGTCAAAACTTTGTTAGGAATTATGTGATCCTTACTAGCTGGAAGTAAGGGAGATGGGGCATGAAGTTATTTCTAGGAGTTGGACACATACCAAGTTTAGCTCAGTTCTGGGCATCTTTGAAATTCCTATACAAACTTGTTCCTACATAGTAACTTGCAATTTTGAATGAGAATGTGCTTGCTTACAGCAACGTGCTATATGTTCTGAATGCCCGAATAGGGAATCTGTGTCAAAACTTTGTTAGGAATTATGTGATCCTTACTAGCTGGAAGTAAGGGAGATGGGGCATGAAGTTATTTCTAGGAGTTGGACACATACCAAGTTTAGCTCAGTTCTGGGCATCTTTGAAATACCTATACAAACTTGTTCCTACATAGTAACTTGCAACTTTGAATGAGAATCTGCTTGCTTACAGCAACGTGCTATATGTTCTGAATGCCCGAATTGGGAATCTGTGTCAAAACTTTGTTAGGAATTATGTGATCCTTACTAGCTGGAAGTAAGGGAGATGGGGCATGAAGTTATTTCTAGGAGTTGGACACATACCAAGTTTAGCTCAGTTCTGGGCATCTTTGAAATACCTATACAAACTTGTTCCTACATAGTAACTTGCATCTTTGAATGAAAATGTGCTTGCTTACAGCAACGTGCTATATGTTCTGAATGCCCGAATTGGGAATCTGTGTCAAAACTTTGTTAGGAATTATGTGATCCTTACTAGCTGGAAGTAAGGGAGATGGGGCATGAAGTTATTTCTAGGAGTTGGACACATACCAAGTTTAGCTCAGTTCTGGGCATCTTTGAAATACCTATACAAACTTGTTCCTACACAGTAACTTGCATCTTTGAATGAGAATCTGCTTGCTTACAGCAACGTGCTATATGTTCTGAATGCCCGAATTGGGAATCTGTGTCAAAACTTTGTTAGGAATTATGTGATCCTTACTAGCTGGAAGTAAGGGAGATGGGGCATGAAGTTATTTCTAGGAGTTGGACACATACCAAGTTTAGCTCAGTTCTGGGCCTCATTGAAATACCTATACAAACTTGTTCCTACATAGTAACTTGCATCTTTGAATGAAAATGTGCTTGCTTACAGCAACGTGCTATATGTTCTGAATGCCCGAATTGGGAATCTGTGTCAAAACTTTGTTAGGAATTATGTGATCCTTACTAGCTGGAAGTAAGGGAGATGGGGCATGAAGTTATTTCTAGGATTTGGACACATACCAAGTTTAGCTCAGTTCTGGGCATCTTTGAAATACCTATACAAACTTGTTCCTACATAGTAACTTGCAACTTTGAATGAGAATGTGCTTGCTTGCAGCAACGTGCTATATGTTCTGAATGCCCGAATTGGGAATCTGTGTCAAAACTTTGTTAGGAATTATGTGATCCTTACTAGCTGGAAGTAAGGGAGATGAGGCATGAAGTTATTTCTAGGAGTTGGACACATACCAAGTTTAGCTCAGTTCTGGGCCTCTTTGAAATACCTATACAAACTTGTTCCTACATAGTAACTTGCAACTTTGAATGAGAATGTGCTTGCTTGCAGCAACGTGCTATATGTTCTGAATGCCCGAATAGGGAATCTGTGTCAAAACTTTGTTAGGAATTATGTGATCCTTACTAGCTGAAAGTAAGGGAGATGAGGCATGAAGTTATTTCTAGGAGTTGGACACATACCAAGTTTAGCTCAGTTCTGGGCCTCTTTGAAATACCTATACAAACTTGTTCCTACATAGTAACTTGCAACTTTGAATGAGAATGTGCTTGCTTGCAGCAACGTGCTATATGTTCTGAATGCCCGAATTGGGAATCTGTGTCAAAACTTTGTTAGGAATTATGTGATCCTTACTAGCTGGAAGTAAGGGAGATGGGGCATGAAGTTATTTCTAGGAGTTGGACACATACCAAGTTTAGCTCAGTTCTGGGCATCTTTGAAATACCTATACAAACTTGTTCCTACATAGTAACTTGCAACTTTGAATGAGAATGTGCTTGCTTGCAGCAACGTGCTATATGTTCTGAATGCCCGAATAGGGAATCTGTGTCAAAACTTTGTTAGGAATTATGTGATCCTTCCTAGCTGGAAGTAAGGGAGATGGGGCATGAAGTTATTTCTAGGAGTTGGACACATACCAAGTTTAGCTCAGTTCTGGGCCTCTTTGAAATACCTATACAAACTTGTTCCTACATAGTAACTTGCATCTTTGAATGAGAATGTGCTTGCTTGCAGCAACGTGCTATATGTTCTGAATGCCCGAATAGGGAATCTGTGTCAAAACTTTGTTAGGAATTATGTGATCCTTACTAGCTGGAAGTAAGGGAGATGGGGCATGAAGTTATTTCTAGGAGTTGGACACATACCAAGTTTAGCTCAGTTCTGGGCATCTTTGAAATACCTATACAAACTTGTTCCTACATAGTAACTTGCATCTTTAATGAGAATCTGCTTGCTTACAGCAACGTGCTATATGTTCTGAATGCCCGAATTGGGAATCTGTGTCAAAACTTTGTTAGGAATTATGTGATCCTTACTAGCTGGAAGTAAGGGAGATGGGGCATGAAGTTATTTCTCGGAGTTGGACACATACCAAGTTTAGCTCAGTTCCTGGCCTCTTTGAAATACCTATACAAACTTGTTCCTACATAGTAACTTGCAACTTTGAATGAGAATGTGCTTGCTTACAGCAACGTGCTATATGTTCTGAATGCCCGAATTGGGAATCTGTGTCAAAACTTTGTTAGGAATTATGTGATCCTTACTAGCTGGAAGTAAGGGAGATGGGGCATGAAGTTATTTCTCGGAGTTGGACACATACCAAGTTTAGCTCAGTTCTGGGCCTCTTTGAAATACCTATACAAACTTGTTCCTACATAGTAACTTGCATCTTTGAATGAGAATGTGCTTGCTTGCAGCAACGTGCTATATGTTCTGAATGCCCGAATAGGGAATCTGTGTCAAAACATTGTTAGGAATTATGTGATCCTTACTAGCTGGAAGTAAGGGAGATGGGGCATGAAGTTATTTCTAGGAGTTGGACACATACCAAGTTTAGCTCAGTTCTGGGCCTCTTTGAAATACCTATACAAACTTGTTCCTACATAATAACTTGCATCTTTGAATGAGAATGTGCTTGCTTGCAGCAACGAGCTATATGTTCTGAATGCCCGAATAGGGAATCTGTGTCAAAACTTTGTTAGGAATTATGTGATCCTTACTAGCTGGAAGTAAGGGAGATGGGGCATGAAGTTATTTCTAGGAGTTGGACACATACCAAGTTTAGCTCAGTTCTGGGCCTCTTTGAAATACCTATACAAACTTGTTCCTACATAGTAACTTGCAACTTTGAATGAGAATGTGCTTGCTTGCAGCAACGTGCTATATGTTCTGAATGCCCGAATAGGGAATCTGTGTCAAAACTTTGTTAGGAATTATGTGATCCTTACTAGCTGGAAGTAAGGGAGATGGGGCATGAAGTTATTTCTAGGAGTTGGACACATACCAAGTTTAGCTCAGTTCTGGGCCTCTTTGAAATACCTATACAAACTTGTTCCTACATAGTAACTTGCAACTTTGAATGAGAATGTGCTTGCTTGCAGCAACGTGCTATATGTTCTGAATGCCCGAAAGGGGAATCTGTGTCAAAACTTTGTTAGGAATTATGTGATCCTTACTAGCTGGAAGTAAGGGAGATGGGGCATGAAGTTATTTCTCGGAGTTGGACACATACCAAGTTTAGCTCAGTTCTGGGCATCTTTGAAATACCTATACAAACTTGTTCCTACATAGTAACTTGCAACTTTGAATGAGAATGTGCTTGCTTGCAGCAACGTGCTATATGTTCTGAATGCCCGAATTGGCAATCTGTGTCAAAACTTTGTTAGGAATTATGTGATCCTTACTAGCTGGAAGTAAGGGAGATGGGGCATGAAGTTATTTCTAGGAGTTGGACACATACCAAGTTTAGCTCAGTTATGGGCATCTTTGAAATACCTATACAAACTTGTTCCTACATAGTAACTTGCAACTTTGAATGAGAATGTGCTTGCTTACAGCAACGTGCTATATGTTCTGAATGCCCGAATTGGGAATCTGTGTCAAAACTTTGTTAGGAATTATGTGATCCTTACTAGCTGGAAGTAAGGGAGATGGGGCATGAAGTTATTTCTAGGAGTTGGACACATACCAAGTTTAGCTCAGTTCTGGGCATCTTTGAAATACCTATACAAACTTGTTCCTACATAGTAACTTGCAACTTTGAATGAGAATGTGCTTGCTTACAGCAACGTGCTATATGTTCTGAATGCCCGAATTGGGAATCTGTGTCAAAACTTTGTTAGGAAATATGTGATCCTTACTAGCTGGAAGTAAGGGAGATGGGGCATGAAGTTATTTCTAGGAGTTGGACACATACCAAGTTTAGCTCAGTTCTGGGCATCTTTGAAATACCTATACAAACTTGTTCCTACATAGTAACTTGCAACTTTGAATGAGAATGTGCTTGCTTACAGCAACGTGCTATATGTTCTGAATGCCCGAATTGGGAATCTGTGTCAAAACTTTGTTAGGAATTATGTGATCCTTACTAGCTGGAAGTAAGGGAGATGGGGCATGAAGTTATTTCTAGGAGTTGGACACATACCAAGTTTAGCTCAGTTCTGGGCATCTTTGAAATACCTATACAAACTTGTTCCTACATAGTAACTTGCATCTTTGAATGAGAATGTGCTTGCTTACAGCAACGTGCTATATGTTCTGAATGCCCGAATTGGGAATCTGTGTCAAAACTTTGTTAGGAATTATGTGATCCTTACTAGCTGGAAGTAAGGGAGATGGGGCATGAAGTTATTTCTCGGAGTTGGACACATACCAAGTTTAGCTCAGTTCTGGGCATCTTTGAAATACCTATACAAACTTGTTCCTACATAGTAACTTGCATCTTTGAATGAAAATGTGCTTGCTGACAGCAACGTGCTATATGTTCTGAATGCCCGAATTGGGAATCTGTGTCAAAACTTTGTTAGAAATTATGTGATCCTTACTAGCTGGAAGTAAGGGAGATGGAGCATGAAGTTATTTCTAGGAGTTGGACACATACCAAGTTTAGCTCAGTTCTGGGCCTCTTTGAAATACCTATACAAACTTGTTCCTACATAGTAACTTGCAACTTTGAATGAGAATGTGCTTGCTTACAGCAACGTGCTATATGTTCTAAATGCCCGAATTGGGAATCTGTGTCAAAACTTTGTTAGGAATTATGTGATCCTTACTAGCTGGAAGTAAGGGAGATGGGGCATGAAGTTATTTCTAGGATTTGGACACATACCAAGTTTAGCTCAGTTCTGGGCCTCTTTGAAATACCTATACAAACTTGTTCCTACATAGTAACTTGCAACTTTGAATGAGAATGTGCTTGCTTGCAGCAACGTGCTGTATGTTCTGAATGCCAGAATAGGGAATCTGTGTCAAAACTTTGTTAGGAATTATGTGATCCTTACTAGCTGGAAGTAAGGGAGATGAGGCATGAAGTTATTTCTAGGAGTTGGACACATACCAAGTTTAGCTCAGTTCTGGGCCTCTTTGAAATACCTATACAAACTTGTTCCTACATAGTAACTTGCAACTTTGAATGAGAATGTGCTTGCTTGCAGCAACGTGCTGTATGTTCTGAATGCCCGAATAGGGAATCTGTGTCAAAACTTTGTTAGGAATTATGTGATCCTTACTAGCTGGAAGTAAGGGAGATGGGGCATGAGGTTATTTCTAGGAGTTGGACACATACCAAGTTTAGCTCAGTTCTGGGCCTCTTTGAAATACCTATACAAACTTGTTCCTACATAGTAACTTGCAACTTTGAATGAGAATGTGCTTGCTTGCAGGAACGTGCTATATGTTCTGAATGCCCGAATAGGGAATCTGTGTCAACACTTTGTTAGGAATTATGTGATCCTTACTAGCTGGAAGTAAGGGAGATGGGGCATGAAGTTATTTCTAGGAGTTGGACACATACCAAGTTTAGCTCAGTTCTGGGCATCTTTGAAATACCTATACAAACTTGTTCCTACATAGTAACTTGCAACTTTGAATGAGAATGTGCTTGCTTACAGCAACGTGCTATATGTTCTTAATGCCCGAATAGGGAATCTGTGTCAAAACTTTGTTAGGAATTATGTGATCCTTACTAGCTGGAAGTAAGGGAGATGGGGCATGAAGTTATTTCTAGGAGTTGGACACATACCAAGTTTAGCTCAGTTCTGGGCATCTTTGAAATACCTATACAAACTTGTTCCTACATAGTAACTTGCAACTTTGAATGAGAATCTGCTTGCTTACAGCAACGTGCTATATGTTCTGAATGCCCGAATTGGGAATCTGTGTCAAAACTTTGTTAGGAATTATGTGATCCTTACTAGCTGGAAGTAAGGGAGATGGGGCATGAAGTTATTTCTAGGAGTTGGACACATACCAAGTTTAGCTCAGTTCTGGGCATCTTTGAAATACCTATACAAACTTGTTCCTACATAGTAACTTGCATCTTTGAATGAAAATGTGCTTGCTTACAGCAACGTGCTATATGTTCTGAATGCCCGAATTGGGAATCTGTGTCAAAACTTTGTTAGGAATTATGTGATCCTTACTAGCTGGAAGTAAGGGAGATGGGGCATGAAGTTATTTCTAGGAGTTGGACACATACCAAGTTTAGCTCAGTTCTGGGCATCTTTGAAATACCTATACAAACTTGTTCCTACACAGTAACTTGCATCTTTGAATTAGAATCTGCTTGCTTACAGCAACGTGCTATATGTTCTGAATGCCCGAATTGGGAATCTGTGTCAAAACTTTGTTAGGCATTATGTGATCCTTACTAGCTGGAAGTAAGGGAGATGGGGCATGAAGTTATTTCTAGGAGTTGGACACATACCAAGTTTAGCTCAGTTCTGGGCCTCATTGAAATACCTATACAAACTTGTTCCTACATAGTAACTTGCATCTTTGAATGAAAATGTGCTTGCTTACAGCAACGTGCTATATGTTCTAAATGCCCGAATTGGGAATCTGTGTCAAAACTTTGTTAGGAATTATGTGATCCTTACTAGCTGGAAGTAAGGGAGATGGGGCATGAAGTTATTTCTAGGATTTGGACACATACCAAGTTTAGCTCAGTTCTGGGCCTCTTTGAAATACCTATACAAACTTGTTCCTACATAGTAACTTGCAACTTTGAATGAGAATGTGCTTGCTTGCAGCAACGTGCTATATGTTCTGAATGCCCGAATAGGGAATCTGTGTCAAAACTTTGTTAGGAATTATGTGATCCTTACTAGCTGGAAGTAAGGGAGATGGGGCATGAAGTTATTTCTAGGAGTTGGACACATACCAAGTTTAGCTCAGTTCTGGGCATCTTTGAAATACCTATACAAACTTGTTCCTACATATTAACTTGTAACTTTGAATGAGAATGTGCTTGCTTGCAGCAACGTGCTATATGTTCTGAATGCCCGAATAGGTAATCTGTGTCAAAACTTTGTTAGGAATTATGTGATCCTTACTAGCTGGAAGTAAGGGAGATGGGGCATGAAGTTATTTCTAGGAGTTGGACACATACCAAGTTTAGCTCAGTTCTGGGCCTCTTTGAAATACCTATACAAACTTGTTCCTACATAGTAACTTGCAACTTTGAATGAGAATGTGCTTGCTTGCAGCAACGTGCTATATGTTCTGAATGCCCGAATAGGGAATCTGTGTCAAAACTTTGTTAGGAATTATGTGATCCTTACTAGCTGGAAGTAAGGGAGATGGGGCATGAAGTTATTTCTAGGAGTTGGACACATACCAAGTTTAGCTCAGTTCTGGGCATCTTTGAAATTCCTATACAAACTTGTTCCTACATAGTAACTTGCAATTTTGAATGAGAATGTGCTTGCTTACAGCAACGTGCTATATGTTCTGAATGCCCGAATAGGGAATCTGTGTCAAAACTTTGTTAGGAATTATGTGATCCTTACTAGCTGGAAGTAAGGGAGATGGGGCATGAAGTTATTTCTAGGAGTTGGACACATACCAAGTTTAGCTCAGTTCTGGGCATCTTTGAAATACCTATACAAACTTGTTCCTACATAGTAACTTGCAACTTTGAATGAGAATCTGCTTGCTTACAGCAACGTGCTATATGTTCTGAATGCCCGAATTGGGAATCTGTGTCAAAACTTTGTTAGGAATTATGTGATCCTTACTAGCTGGAAGTAAGGGAGATGGGGCATGAAGTTATTTCTAGGAGTTGGACACATACCAAGTTTAGCTCAGTTCTGGGCATCTTTGAAATACCTATACAAACTTGTTCCTACATAGTAACTTGCATCTTTGAATGAAAATGTGCTTGCTTACAGCAACGTGCTATATGTTCTGAATGCCCGAATTGGGAATCTGTGTCAAAACTTTGTTAGGAATTATGTGATCCTTACTAGCTGGAAGTAAGGGAGATGGGGCATGAAGTTATTTCTAGGAGTTGGACACATACCAAGTTTAGCTCAGTTCTGGGCATCTTTGAAATACCTATACAAACTTGTTCCTACACAGTAACTTGCATCTTTGAATGAGAATCTGCTTGCTTACAGCAACGTGCTATATGTTCTGAATGCCCGAATTGGGAATCTGTGTCAAAACTTTGTTAGGAATTATGTGATCCTTACTAGCTGGAAGTAAGGGAGATGGGGCATGAAGTTATTTCTAGGAGTTGGACACATACCAAGTTTAGCTCAGTTCTGGGCCTCATTGAAATACCTATACAAACTTGTTCCTACATAGTAACTTGCATCTTTGAATGAAAATGTGCTTGCTTACAGCAACGTGCTATATGTTCTGAATGCCCGAATTGGGAATCTGTGTCAAAACTTTGTTAGGAATTATGTGATCCTTACTAGCTGGAAGTAAGGGAGATGGGGCATGAAGTTATTTCTAGGATTTGGACACATACCAAGTTTAGCTCAGTTCTGGGCATCTTTGAAATACCTATACAAACTTGTTCCTACATAGTAACTTGCAACTTTGAATGAGAATGTGCTTGCTTGCAGCAACGTGCTATATGTTCTGAATGCCCGAATTGGGAATCTGTGTCAAAACTTTGTTAGGAATTATGTGATCCTTACTAGCTGGAAGTAAGGGAGATGAGGCATGAAGTTATTTCTAGGAGTTGGACACATACCAAGTTTAGCTCAGTTCTGGGCCTCTTTGAAATACCTATACAAACTTGTTCCTACATAGTAACTTGCAACTTTGAATGAGAATGTGCTTGCTTGCAGCAACGTGCTATATGTTCTGAATGCCCGAATAGGGAATCTGTGTCAAAACTTTGTTAGGAATTATGTGATCCTTACTAGCTGAAAGTAAGGGAGATGAGGCATGAAGTTATTTCTAGGAGTTGGACACATACCAAGTTTAGCTCAGTTCTGGGCCTCTTTGAAATACCTATACAAACTTGTTCCTACATAGTAACTTGCAACTTTGAATGAGAATGTGCTTGCTTGCAGCAACGTGCTATATGTTCTGAATGCCCGAATAGGGAATCTGTGTCAAAACTTTGTTAGGAATTATGTGATCCTTACTAGCTGGAAGTAAGGGAGATGGGGCATGAAGTTATTTCTAGGAGTTGGACACATACCAAGTTTAGCTCAGTTCTGGGCATCTTTGAAATACCTATACAAACTTGTTCCTACATAGTAACTTGCAACTTTGAATGAGAATGTGCTTGCTTGCAGCAACGTGCTATATGTTCTGAATGCCCGAATAGGGAATCTGTGTCAAAACTTTGTTAGGAATTATGTGATCCTTCCTAGCTGGAAGTAAGGGAGATGGGGCATGAAGTTATTTCTAGGAGTTGGACACATACCAAGTTTAGCTCAGTTCTGGGCCTCTTTGAAATACCTATACAAACTTGTTCCTACATAGTAACTTGCATCTTTGAATGAGAATGTGCTTGCTTGCAGCAACGTGCTATATGTTCTGAATGCCCGAATAGGGAATCTGTGTCAAAACTTTGTTAGGAATTATGTGATCCTTACTAGCTGGAAGTAAGGGAGATGGGGCATGAAGTTATTTCTAGGAGTTGGACACATACCAAGTTTAGCTCAGTTCTGGGCATCTTTGAAATACCTATACAAACTTGTTCCTACATAGTAACTTGCATCTTTAATGAGAATCTGCTTGCTTACAGCAACGTGCTATATGTTCTGAATGCCCGAATTGGGAATCTGTGTCAAAACTTTGTTAGGAATTATGTGATCCTTACTAGCTGGAAGTAAGGGAGATGGGGCATGAAGTTATTTCTCGGAGTTGGACACATACCAAGTTTAGCTCAGTTCCTGGCCTCTTTGAAATACCTATACAAACTTGTTCCTACATAGTAACTTGCAACTTTGAATGAGAATGTGCTTGCTTACAGCAACGTGCTATATGTTCTGAATGCCCGAATTGGGAATCTGTGTCAAAACTTTGTTAGGAATTATGTGATCCTTACTAGCTGGAAGTAAGGGAGATGGGGCATGAAGTTATTTCTCGGAGTTGGACACATACCAAGTTTAGCTCAGTTCTGGGCCTCTTTGAAATACCTATACAAACTTGTTCCTACATAGTAACTTGCATCTTTGAATGAGAATGTGCTTGCTTGCAGCAACGTGCTATATGTTCTGAATGCCCGAATAGGGAATCTGTGTCAAAACATTGTTAGGAATTATGTGATCCTTACTAGCTGGAAGTAAGGGAGATGGGGCATGAAGTTATTTCTAGGAGTTGGACACATACCAAGTTTAGCTCAGTTCTGGGCCTCTTTGAAATACCTATACAAACTTGTTCCTACATAGTAACTTGCATCTTTGAATGAGAATGTGCTTGCTTGCAGCAACGAGCTATATGTTCTGAATGCCCGAATAGGGAATCTGTGTCAAAACTTTGTTAGGAATTATGTGATCCTTACTAGCTGGAAGTAAGGGAGATGGGGCATGAAGTTATTTCTAGGAGTTGGACACATACCAAGTTTAGCTCAGTTCTGGGCCTCTTTGAAATACCTATACAAACTTGTTCCTACATAGTAACTTGCAACTTTGAATGAGAATGTGCTTGCTTGCAGCAACGTGCTATATGTTCTGAATGCCCGAATAGGGAATCTGTGTCAAAACTTTGTTAGGAATTATGTGATCCTTACTAGCTGGAAGTAAGGGAGATGGGGCATGAAGTTATTTCTAGGAGTTGGACACATACCAAGTTTAGCTCAGTTCTGGGCCTCTTTGAAATACCTATACAAACTTGTTCCTACATAGTAACTTGCAACTTTGAATGAGAATGTGCTTGCTTGCAGCAACGTGCTATATGTTCTGAATGCCCGAAAGGGGAATCTGTGTCAAAACTTTGTTAGGAATTATGTGATCCTTACTAGCTGGAAGTAAGGAAGATGGGGCATGAAGTTATTTCTAGGAGTTGGACACATACCATGTTTAGCTCAGTTCTGGGCATCTTTGAAATACCTATACAAACTTGTTCCTACATAGTAACTTGCATCTTTAATGAGAATCTGCTTGCTTACAGCAACGTGCTATATGTTCTGATTGCCCGAATTGGGAATCTGTGTCAAAACTTTGTTAGGAATTATGTGATCCTTACTAGCTGGAAGTAAGGGAGATGGGGCATGAAGTTATTTCTCGGAGTTGGACACATACCAAGTTTAGCTCAGTTCTGGGCATCTTTGAAATACCTATACAAACTTGTTCCTACATAGTAACTTGCAACTTTGAATGAGAATGTGCTTGCTTACAGCAACGTGCTATATGTTCTGAATGCCCGAATTGGGAATCTGTGTCAAAACTTTGTTAGGAATTATGTGATCCTTACTAGCTGGAAGTAAGGGAGATGGGGCATGAAGTTATTTCTCGGAGTTGGACACATACCAAGTTTAGCTCAGTTCTGGGCATCTTTGAAATACCTATACAAACTTGTTCCTACATAGTAACTTGCAACTTTGAATGAGAATGTGCTTGCTTACAGCAACGTGCTATATGTTCTGAATGCCCGAATTGGGAATCTGTGTCAAAACTTTGTTAGGAATTATGTGATCCTTACTAGCTGGAAGTAAGGGAGATGGGGCATGAAGTTATTTATAGGAGTTGGACACATACCAAGTTTAGCTCAGTTCTGGGCATCTTTGAAATACCTATACAAACTTGTTCCTACATAGTAACTTGCAACTTTGAATGAGAATGTGCTTGCTTGCAGCAACGTGCTATATGTTCTGAATGCCCGAATTGGCAATCTGTGTCAAAACTTTGTTAGGAATTATGTGATCCTTACTAGCTGGAAGTAAGGGAGATGGGGCATGAAGTTATTTCTAGGAGTTGGACACATACCAAGTTTAGCTCAGTTATGGGCATCTTTGAAATACCTATACAAACTTGTTCCTACATAGTAACTTGCAACTTTGAATGAGAATGTGCTTGCTTACAGCAACGTGCTATATGTTCTGAATGCCCGAATTGGGAATCTGTGTCAAAACTTTGTTAGGAATTATGTGATCCTTACTAGCTGGAAGTAAGGGAGATGGGGCATGAAGTTATTTCTAGGAGTTGGACACATACCAAGTTTAGCTCAGTTCTGGGCATCTTTGAAATACCTATACAAACTTGTTCCTACATAGTAACTTGCAACTTTGAATGAGAATGTGCTTGCTTACAGCAACGTGCTATATGTTCTGAATGCCCGAATTGGGAATCTGTGTCAAAACTTTGTTAGGAAATATGTGATCCTTACTAGCTGGAAGTAAGGGAGATGGGGCATGAAGTTATTTCTAGGAGTTGGACACATACCAAGTTTAGCTCAGTTCTGGGCATCTTTGAAATACCTATACAAACTTGTTCCTACATAGTAACTTGCAACTTTGAATGAGAATGTGCTTGCTTACAGCAACGTGCTATATGTTCTGAATGCCCGAATTGGGAATCTGTGTCAAAACTTTGTTAGGAATTATGTGATCCTTACTAGCTGGAAGTAAGGGAGATGGGGCATGAAGTTATTTCTAGGAGTTGGACACATACCAAGTTTAGCTCAGTTCTGGGCATCTTTGAAATACCTATACAAACTTGTTCCTACATAGTAACTTGCATCTTTGAATGAGAATGTGCTTGCTTACAGCAACGTGCTATATGTTCTGAATGCCCGAATTGGGAATCTGTGTCAAAACTTTGTTAGGAATTATGTGATCCTTACTAGCTGGAAGTAAGGCAGATGGGGCATGAAGTTATTTCTAGGAGTTGGACACATACCAAGTTTAGCTCAGTTCTGGGCATCTTTGAAATACCTATACAAACTTGTTCCTACATAGTAACTTGCAACTTTGAATGAAAATGTGCTTGCTTACAGCAACGTGCTATATGTTCTGAATGCCCGAATTGGGAATCTGTGTCAAAACTTTGTTAGGAATTATATGATCCTTACTAGCTGGAAGTAAGGGAGATGGGGCATGAAGTTATTTCTAGGAGTTGGACACATACCAAGTTTAGCTCAGTTCTGGGCATCTTTGAAATACCTATACAAACTTGTTCCTACATAGTGACTTGCAACTTTGAATGAAAATGTGCTTGCTTACAGCAACGTGCTATATGTTCTGAATGCCCGAATTGGGAATCTGTGTCAAAACTTTGTTAGGAATTATGTGATCCTTACTAGCTGGAAGTAAGGGAGATGGGGCATGAAGTTATTTCTAGGAGTTGGACACATACCAAGTTTAGCTCAGTTTTGGGCATCTTTGAAATACCTATACAAACTTGTTCCTACATAGTAACTTGCATCTTTGAATGAGAATGTGCTTGCTTACAGCAACGTGCTATATGTTGTGAATGCCCGAATTGGCAATCTGTGTCAAAACTTTGTTAGGAATTATGTGATCCTTACTAGCTGGAAGTAAGGGAGATGCGGCATGAAGTTATTTCTAGGAGTTGGACACATACCAAGTTTAGCTCAGTTCTGGGCATCTTTGAAATACCTATACAAACTTGTTCCTACATAGTAACTTGCAACTTTGAATGAGAATGTGCTTGCTTACAGCAACGTGCTATATGTTCTGAATGCCCGAATTGGGAATCTGTGTCAAAACTTTGTTAGGAATTATGTGATCCTTACTAGCTGGAAGTAAGGGAGATGGGGCATGAAGTTATTTCTAGGAGTTGGACACATACCAAGTTTAGCTCAGTTCTGGGCATCTTTGAAATACCTATACAAACTTGTTCCTACATAGTAACTTGCATCTTTGAATGAGAATGTGCTTGCTTACACCAACGTGCTATATGTTCTGAATGCCCGAATTGGGAATCTGTGTCAAAACTTTGTTAGGAATTATGTGATCCTTACTAGCTGGAAGTAAGGGAGATGGGGCATGAAGTTATTTCTAGGAGTTGGACACATACCAAGTTTAGCTCAGTTCTGGGCATCTTTGAAATACCTATACAAACTTGTTCCTACATAGTAACTTGCATCTTTGAAAGAGAATGTGCTTGCTTACAGCAACGTGCTATATGTTCTGAATGCCCGAATTGGGAATCTGTGTCAAAACTTTGTTAGGAATTATGTGATCCTTACTAGCTGGAAGTAAGGGAGATGGGGCATGAAGTTATTTCTAGGAGTTGGACACATACCAAGTTTAGCTCAGTTCTGGGCATCTTTGAAATACCTATACAAACTTGTTCCTACATAGTAACTTGCAACTTTGAATGAGAATGTGCTTGCTTACAGCAACGTGCTATATGTTCTGAATGCCCGAATTGGCAATCTGTGTCAAAACTTTGTTAGGAATTATGTGATCCTTACTAGCTGGAAGTAAGGGAGATGGGGCATGAAGTTATTTCTAGGAGTTGGACACATACCAAGTTTAGCTCAGTTCTGGGCATCTTTGAAATACCTATACAAACTTGTTCCTACATAGTAACTTGCATCTTTGAATGAGAATGTGCTTGCTTACAGCAACGTGCTATATGTTCTGAATGCCCGAATTGGGAATCTGTGTCAAAACTTTGTTAGGAATTATGTGATCCTTACTAGCTGGAAGTAAGGGAGATGGGGCATGAAGTTATTTCTAGGAGTTGGACACATACCAAGTTTAGCTCAGTTCTGGGCATCTTTGAAATACCTATACAAACTTGTTCCTACATAGTAACTTGCATCTTTGAATGAGAATGTGCTTGCTTACAGCAACGTGCTATATGTTCTGAATGCCCGAATTGGCAATCTGTGTCAAAACTTTGTTAGGAATTATGTGATCCTTACTAGCTGGAAGTAAGGGAGATGGGGCATGAAGTTATTTCTAGGAGTTGGACACATACCAAGTTTAGCTCAGTTCTGGGCATCTTTGAATTACCTATACAAACTTGTTCCTTCATAGTAACTTGCATCTTTGAATGAGAATGTGCTTGCTTACAGCAACGTGCTATATGTTCTGAATGCCCGAATTGGGAATCTGTGTCAAATCATTGTTAGGAATTATGTGATCCTTACTAGCTGGAAGTAAGGGAGATGGGGCATGAAGTTATTTCTAGGAGTTGGACACAGACCAAGTTTAGCTCAGTTCTGGGCATCTTTGAATTACCTATACAAACTTGTTCCTACATAGTAACTTGCATCTTTGAATGAGAATGTGCTTGCTTACAGCAACGTGCTATATGTTCTGAATGCCCGAATTGGGAATCTGTGTCAAAACTTTGTTAGGAATTATGTGATCCTTACTAGCTGGAAGTAAGGGAGATGGGGCATGAAGTTATTTCTAGGAGTTGGACAGATACCAAGTTTAGCTCAGTTCTGGGCATCTTTGAAATACCTATACAAACTTGTTCCTACATAGTAACTTGCAACTTTGAATGAGAATGTGCTTGCTTACAGCAACGTGCTATATGTTCTGAATGCCCGAATTGGCAATCTGTTTCAAAACTTTGTTAGGAATTATGTGATCCTTACTAGCTGGAAGTAAGGGAGATGGGGCATGAAGTTATTTCTAGGAGTTGGACACATACCAAGTTTAGCTCAGTTCTGGGCATCTTTGAAATACCTATACAAACTTGTTCCTACATAGTAACTTGCATCTTTGAATGAGAATGTGCTTGCTTACAGCAACGTGCTATATGTTCTGAATGCCCGAATTGGGAATCTGTGTCAAATCTTTGTTAGGAATTATGTGATCCTTACTAGCTGGAAGTAAGGGAGATGGGGCATGAAGTTATTTCTAGGAGTTGGACACATACCAAGTTTAGCTCAGTTCTGGGCATCTTTGAATTACCTATACAAACTTGTTCCTACATAGTAACTTGCATCTTTGAATGAGAATGTGCTTGCTTACAGCAACGTGCTATATGTTCTGAATGCCCGAATTGGGAATCTGTGTCAAATCTTTGTTAGGAATTATGTGATCCTTACTAGCTGGAAGTAAGGGAGATGGGGCATGAAGTTATTTCTAGGAGTTGGACACATACCAAGTTTAGCTCAGTTCTGGGCATCTTTGAATTACCTATACAAACTTGTTCCTACATAGTAACTTGCATCTTTGAATGAGAATGTGCTTGCTTACAGCAACGTGCTATATGTTCTGAATGCCCGAATTGGGAATCTGTGTCAAAACTTTGTTAGGAATTATGTGATCCTTACTAGCTGGAAGTAAGGGAGATGGGGCATGAAGTTATTTCTAGGAGTTGGACAGATACCAAGTTTAGCTCAGTTCTGGGCATCTTTGAAATACCTATACAAACTTGTTCCTACATAGTAACTTGCAACTTTGAATGAGAATGTGATTGCTTACAGCAACGTGCTATATGTTCTGAATGCCCGAATTGGGAATCTGTGTCAAAACTTTGTTAGGAATTATGTGATCCTTACTAGCTGGAAGTAAGGGAGATGGGGCATGAAGTTTTTTCCTGGAGTTGGAGACATACCAAGTAAAGCTCAGTTCTGGGCATCTTTGAAATACCTATACAAACTTGTTCCTACATAGTAACTTGCAACTTTGAATGAGAATGTGCTTGCTTGCAGCAACGTGCTATATGTTCTGAATGCCCGAATTGGGAATCTGTGTCAAAACTTTGTTAGGAATTATGTGATCCTTACTAGCTGGAAGTAAGGGAGATGGAGCATGAAGTTATTTCTAGGAGTTGGACACATACCAAGTTTACTTCAGTTCTGGGCATCTTTGAAATACCTATACGGAGATGGGGCATGAAGTTATTTCTAGGAGTTGGACACATACCAAGTTTAGCTCAGTTATGGGCATCTTTGAAATACCTATACAAACTTGTTCCTACATAGTAACTTGCAACTTTGAATGAGAATGTGCTTGCTTACAGCAACGTGCTATATGTTCTGAATGCCCGAATTGGGAATCTGTGTCAAAACTTTGTTAGGAATTATGTGATCCTTACTAGCTGGAAGTAAGGGAGATGGGGCATGAAGTTATTTCTAGGAGTTGGACACATACCAAGTTTAGCTCAGTTCTGGGCATCTTTGAAATACCTATACAAACTTGTTCCTACATAGTAACTTGCAACTTTGAATGAGAATGTGCTTGCTTACAGCAACGTGCTATATGTTCTGAATGCCCGAATTGGGAATCTGTGTCAAAACTTTGTTAGGAAATATGTGATCCTTACTAGCTGGAAGTAAGGGAGATGGGGCATGAAGTTATTTCTAGGAGTTGGACACATACCAAGTTTAGCTCAGTTCTGGGCATCATTGAAATACCTATACAAACTTGTTCCTACATAGTAACTTGCAACTTTGAATGAGAATGTGCTTGCTTACAGCAACGTGCTATATGTTCTGAATGCCCCAATTGGGAATCTGTGTCAAAACTTTGTTAGGAATTATGTGATCCTTACTAGCTGGAAGTAAGGGAGATGGGGCATGAAGTTATTTCTAGGAGTTGGACACATACCAAGTTTAGCTCAGTTCTGGGCATCGTTGAAATACCTATACAAACTTGTTCCTACATAGTAACTTGCATCTTTGAATGAGAATGTGCTTGCTTACAGCAACGTGCTATATGTTCTGAATGCCCGAATTGGGAATCTGTGTCAAAACTTTGTTAGGAATTATGTGATCCTTACTAGCTGGAAGTAAGGCAGATGGGGCATGAAGTTATTTCTAGGAGTTGGACACATACCAAGTTTAGCTCAGTTCTGGGCATCTTTGAAATACCTATACAAACTTGTTCCTACATAGTAACTTGCAACTTTGAATGAGAATGTGCTTGCTTACAGCAACGTGCTATATGTTCTGAATGCCCGAATTGGGAATCTGTGTCAAAACTTTGTTAGGAATTATATGATCCTTACTAGCTGGAAGTAAGGGAGATGGGGCATGAAGTTATTTCTAGGAGTTGGACACATACCAAGTTTAGCTCAGTTCTGGGCATCTTTGAAATACCTATACAAACTTGTTCCTACATAGTGACTTGCAACTTTGAATGAAAATGTGCTTGCTTACAGCAACGTGCTATATGTTCTGAATGCCCGAATTGGGAATCTGTGTCAAAACTTTGTTAGGAATTATGTGATCCTTACTAGCTGGAAGTAAGGGAGATGGGGCATGAAGTTATTTCTAGGAGTTGGACACATACCAAGTTTAGCTCAGTTCTGGGCATCTTTGAAATACCTATACAAACTTGTTCCTACATAGTAACTTGCATCTTTGAATGAGAATGTGCTTGCTTACAGCAACGTGCTATATGTTCTGAATGCCCGAATTGGCAATCTGTGTCAAAACTTTGTTAGGAATTATGTGATCCTTACTAGCTGGAAGTAAGGGAGATGCGGCATGAAGTTATTTCTAGGAGTTGGACACATACCAAGTTTAGCTCAGTTCTGGGCATCTTTGAAATACCTATACAAACTTGTTCCTACATAGTAACTTGCAACTTTGAATGAGAATGTGCTTGCTTACAGCAACGTGCTATATGTTCTGAATGCCCGAATTGGGAATCTGTGTCAAAACTTTGTTAGGAATTATGTGATCCTTACTAGCTGGAAGTAAGGGAGATGGGGCATGAAGTTATTTCTAGGAGTTGGACACATACCAAGTTTAGCTCAGTTCTGGGCATCTTTGAAATACCTATACAAACTTGTTCCTACATAGTGACTTGCATCTTTGAATGAGAATGTGCTTGCTTACACCAACGTGCTATATGTTCTGAATGCCCGAATTGGGAATCTGTGTCAAAACTTTGTTAGGAATTATGTGATCCTTACTAGCTGGAAGTAAGGGAGATGGGGCATGAAGTTATTTCTAGGAGTTGGACACATACCAAGTTTAGCTCAGTTCTGGGCATCTTTGAAATACCTATACAAACTTGTTCCTACATAGTAACTTGCATCTTTGAAAGAGAATGTGCTTGCTTACAGCAACGTGCTATATGTTCTGAATGCCCGAATGGGAATCTGTGTCAAAACTTTGTTAGGAATTATGTGATCCTTACTAGCTGGAAGTAAGGGAGATGGGGCATGAAGTTATTTCTAGGAGTTGGACACATACCAAGTTTAGCTCAGTTCTGGGCATCTTTGAAATACCTATACAAACTTGTTCCTACATAGTAACTTGCATCTTTGAATGAGAATGTGCTTGCTTACAGCAACGTGCTATATGTTCTGAATGCCCGAATTGGCAATCTGTTTCAAAACTTTGTTAGGAATTATGTGATCCTTACTAGCTGGAAGTAAGGGAGATGGGGCATGAAGTTATTTCTAGGAGTTGGACACATACCAAGTTTAGCTCAGTTCTCGGCATCTTTGAAATACCTATACAAACTTGTTCCTACATAGTAACTTGCATCTTTGAATGAGAATGTGCTTGCTTACAGCAACGTGCTATATGTTCTGAATGCCCGAATTGGGAATCTGTGTCAAAACTTTGTTAGGAATTATGTGATCCTTACTAGCTGGAAGTAAGGGAGATGGGGCATGAAGTTATTTCTAGGAGTTGGACACATACCAAGTTTAGCTCAGTTCTGGGCATCTTTGAAATACCTATACAAACTTGTTCCTACATAGTAACTTGCATCTTTGAATGAGAATGTGCTTGCTTACAGCAACGTGCTATATGTTCTGAATGCCCGAATTGGCAATCTGTGTCAAAACTTTGTTAGGAATTATGTGATCCTTACTAGCTGGAAGTAAGGGAGATGGGGCATGAAGTTATTTCTAGGAGTTGGACACATACCAAGTTTAGCTCAGTTCTGGGCATCATTGAAATACCTATACAAACTTGTTCCTACATAGTAACTTGCATCTTTGAAAGAGAATGTGCTTGCTTACAGCAACGTGCTATATGTTCTGAATGCCCGAATTGGGAATCTGTGTCAAAACTTTGTTAGGAATTATGTGATCCTTACTAGCTGGAAGTAAGGGAGATGGGGCATGAAGTTATTTCTAGGAGTTGGACACATACCAAGTTTAGCTCAGTTCTGGGCATCTTTGAAATACCTATACAAACTTGTTCCTACATAGTAACTTGCAACTTTGAATGAAAATGTGCTTGCTTACAGCAACGTGCTATATGTTCTGAATGCCCGAATTGGGAATCTGTGTCAAAACTTTGTTAGGAATTATGTGATCCTTACTAGCTGGAAGTAAGGGAGATGGGGCATGAAGTTATTTCTAGGAGTTGGACACATACCAAGTTTAGCTCAGTTCTGGGCATCTTTGAAATACCTATACAAACTTGTTCCTACATAGTAACTTGCATCTTTGAATGAGAATCTGCTTGCTTACAGCAACGTGCTATATGTTCTGAATGCCCGAATTGGGAATCTGTGTCAAATCTTTGTTAGGAATTATGTGATCCTTACTAGCTGGAAGTAAGGGAGATGGGGCATGAAGTTATTTCTAGGAGTTGGACACATACCAAGTTTAGCTGAGTTATGGGCATCTTTGAATTACCTATACAAACTTGTTCCTACATAGTAACTTGCATCTTTGAATGAGAATGTGCTTGCTTACAGCAACGTGCTATATGTTCTGAATGCCCGAATTGGGAATCTGTGTCAAATCTTTGTTAGGAATTATGTGATCCTTACTAGCTGGAAGTAAGGGAGATGGGGCATGAAGTTATTTCTAGGAGTTGGACACATACCAAGTTTAGCTCAGTTCTGGGCATCTTTGAAATACCTATACAAACTTGTTCCTACATAGTAACTTGCATCTTTGAATGAGAATGTGCTTGCTTACAGCAACGTGCTATATGTTCTGAATGCCCGATTTGGGAATCTGTGTCAAAACTTTGTTAGGAATTATGTGATCCTTACTAGCTGGAAGTAAGGGAGATGGGGCATGAAGTTATTTCTAGGAGTTGGACACATACCAAGTTTAGCTCAGTTCTGGGCATCTTTGAAATACCTATACAAACTTGTTCCTACATAGTAACTTGCATCTTTGAATGAGAATCTGCTTGCTTACAGCAACGTGCTATATGTTCTGAATGCCCGAATTGGGAATCTGTGTCAAATCTTTGTTAGGAATTATGTGATCCTTACTAGCTGGAAGTAAGGGAGATGGGGCATGAAGTTATTTCTAGGAGTTGGACACATACCAAGTTTAGCTCAGTTCTGGGCATCTTTGAAATACCTATACAAACTTGTTCCTACATAGTAACTTGCAACTTTGAATGAAAATGTGCTTGCTTACAGCAACGTGCTATATGTTCTGAATGCCCGAATTGGGAATCTGTGTCAAAACTTTGTTAGGAATTATATGATCCTTACTAGCTGGAAGTAAGGGAGATGGGGCATGAAGTTATTTCTAGGAGTTGGACACATACCAAGTTTAGCTCAGTTCTGGGCATCTTTGAAATACCTATACAAACTTGTTCCTACATAGTGACTTGCAACTTTGAATGAAAATGTGCTTGCTTACAGCAACGTGCTATATGTTCTGAATGCCCGAATTGGGAATCTGTGTCAAAACTTTGTTAGGAATTATGTGATCCTTACTAGCTGGAAGTAAGGGAGATGGGGCATGAAGTTATTTCTAGGAGTTGGACACATACCAAGTTTAGCTCAGTTCTGGGCATCTTTGAAATACCTATACAAACTTGTTCCTACATAGTAACTTGCATCTTTGAATGAGAATGTGCTTGCTTACAGCAACGTGCTATATGTTCTGAATGCCCGAATTGGCAATCTGTGTCAAAACTTTGTTAGGAATTATGTGATCCTTACTAGCTGGAAGTAAGGGAGATGCGGCATGAAGTTATTTCTAGGAGTTGGACACATACCAAGTTTAGCTCAGTTCTGGGCATCTTTGAAATACCTATACAAACTTGTTCCTACATAGTAACTTGCAACTTTGAATGAGAATGTGCTTGCTTACAGCAACGTGCTATATGTTCTGAATGCCCGAATTGGGAATCTGTGTCAAAACTTTGTTAGGAATTATGTGATCCTTACTAGCTGGAAGTAAGGGAGATGGGGCATGAAGTTATTTCTAGGAGTTGGACACATACCAAGTTTAGCTCAGTTCTGGGCATCTTTGAAATACCTATACAAACTTGTTCCTACATAGTAACTTGCATCTTTGAATGAGAATGTGCTTGCTTACACCAACGTGCTATATGTTCTGAATGCCCGAATTGGGAATCTGTGTCAAAACTTTGTTAGGAATTATGTGATCCTTACTAGCTGGAAGTAAGGGAGATGGGGCATGAAGTTATTTCTAGGAGTTGGACACATACCAAGTTTAGCTCAGTTCTGGGCATCTTTGAAATACCTATACAAACTTGTTCCTACATAGTAACTTGCATCTTTGAAAGAGAATGTGCTTGCTTACAGCAACGTGCTATATGTTCTGAATGCCCGAATTGGGAATCTGTGTCAAAACTTTGTTAGGAATTATGTGATCCTTACTAGCTGGAAGTAAGGGAGATGGGGCATGAAGTTATTTCTAGGAGTTGGACACATACCAAGTTTAGCTCAGTTCTGGGCATCTTTGAAATACCTATACAAACTTGTTCCTACATAGTAACTTGCATCTTTGAATGAGAATGTGCTTGCTTACAGCAACGTGCTATATGTTCTGAATGCCCGAATTGGCAATCTGTTTCAAAACTTTGTTAGGAATTATGTGATCCTTACTAGCTGGAAGTAAGGGAGATGGGGCATGAAGTTATTTCTAGGAGTTGGACACATACCAAGTTTAGCTCAGTTCTCGGCATCTTTGAAATACCTATACAAACTTGTTCCTACATAGTAACTTGCATCTTTGAATGAGAATGTGCTTGCTTACAGCAACGTGCTATATGTTCTGAATGCCCGAATTGGGAATCTGTGTCAAAACTTTGTTAGGAATTATGTGATCCTTACTAGCTGGAAGTAAGGGAGATGCGGCATGAAGTTATTTCTAGGAGTTGGACACATACCAAGTTTAGCTCAGTTCTGGGCATCTTTGAAATACCTATACAAACTTGTTCCTACATAGTAACTTGCAACTTTGAATGAGAATGTGCTTGCTTACAGCAACGTGCTATATGTTCTGAATGCCCGAATTGGGAATCTGTGTCAAAACTTTGTTAGGAATTATGTGATCCTTACTAGCTGGAAGTAAGGGAGATGGGGCATGAAGTTATTTCTAGGAGTTGGACACATACCAAGTTTAGCTCAGTTCTGGGCATCTTTGAAATACCTATACAAACTTGTTCCTACATAGTAACTTGCATCTTTGAATGAGAATGTGCTTGCTTACAGCAACGTGCTATATGTTCTGAATGCCCGATTTGGGAATCTGTGTCAAAACTTTGTTAGGAATTATGTGATCCTTACTAGCTGGAAGTAAGGGAGATGGGGCATGAAGTTATTTCTAGGAGTTGGACACATACCAAGTTTAGCTCAGTTCTGGGCATCTTTGAAATACCTATACAAACTTGTTTCTACATAGTAACTTGCATCTTTGAATGAGAATGTGCTTGCTTACAGCAACGTGCTATATGTTCTGAATGCCCGAATTGGGAATCTGTGTCAAAACTTTGTTAGGAATTATGTGATCCTTACTAGCTGGAAGTAAGGGAGATGGGGCATGAAGTTATTTCTAGGAGTTGGACACATACCAAGTTTAGCTCAGTTCTGGGCATCTTTGAAATACCTATACAAACTTGTTCCTACATAGTAACTTGCATCTTTGAATGAGAATGTGCTTGCTTACAGCAACGTGCTATATGTTCTGAATGCCCGAATTGGGAATCTGTGTCAAATCTTTGTTAGGAATTATGTGATCCTTACTAGCTGGAAGTAAGGGAGATGGGGCATGAAGTTATTTCTAGGAGTTGGACACATACCAAGTTTAGCTCAGTTCTGGGCATCTTTGAATTACCTATACAAACTTGTTCCTACATAGTAACTTGCATCTTTGAATGAGAATGTGCTTGCTTACAGCAACGTGCTATATGTTCTGAATGCCCGAATTGGGAATCTGTGTCAAATCTTTGTTAGGAATTATGTGATCCTTACTAGCTGGAAGTAAGGGAGATGGGGCATGAAGTTATTTCTAGGAGTTGGACACATACCAAGTTTAGCTCAGTTCTGGGCATCTTTGAATTACCTATACAAACTTGTTCCTACATAGTAACTTGCATCTTTGAATGAGAATGTGCTTGCTTACAGCAACGTGCTATATGTTCTGAATGCCCGAATTGGGAATCTGTGTCAAAACTTTGTTAGGAATTATGTGATCCTTACTAGCTGGAAGTAAGGGAGATGGGGCATGAAGTTATTTCTAGGAGTTGGACAGATACCAAGTTTAGCTCAGTTCTGGGCATCTTTGAAATACCTATACAAACTTGTTCCTACATAGTAACTTGCAACTTTGAATGAGAATGTGATTGCTTACAGCAACGTGCTATATGTTCTGAATGCCCGAATTGGGAATCTGTGTCAAAACTTGTTAGGAATTATGTGATCCTTAATAGCTGGAAGTAAGGGAGATGGGGCATGAAGTTTTTTCCTGGAGTTGGAGACATACCAAGTTTATCTCAGTTCTGGGCATCTTTGAAATACCTATACAAACTTGTTCCTACATAGTAACTTGCAACTTTGAATGAGAATGTGCTTGCTTGCAGCAACGTGCTATATGTTCTGAATGCTCGAATTGGGAATCTGTGTCAAAACTTTGTTAGGAATTATGTGATCCTTACTAGCTGGAAGTAAGGGAGATGGAGCATGAAGTTATTTCTAGGAGTTGGACACATACCAAGTTTACTTCAGTTCTGGGCATCTTTGAAATACCTATACGGAGATGGGGCATGAAGTTATTTCTAGGAGTTGGACACATACCAAGTTTAGCTCAGTTATGGGCATCTTTGAAATACCTATACAAACTTGTTCCTACATAGTAACTTGCAACTTTGAATGAGAATGTGCTTGCTTACAGCAACGTGCTATATGTTCTGAATGCCCGAATTGGGAATCTGTGTCAAAACTTTGTTAGGAATTATGTGATCCTTACTAGCTGGAAGTAAGGGAGATGGGGCATGAAGTTATTTCTAGGAGTTGGACACATACCAAGTTTAGCTCAGTTCTGGGCATCTTTGAAATACCTATACAAACTTGTTCCTACATAGTAACTTGCAACTTTGAATGAGAATGTGCTTGCTTACAGCAACGTGCTATATGTTCTGAATGCCCGAATTGGGAATCTGTGTCAAAACTTTGTTAGGAAATATGTGGTCCTTACTAGCTGGAAGTAAGGGAGATGGGGCATGAAGTTATTTCTAGGAGTTGGACACATACCAAGTTTAGCTCAGTTCTGGGCATCTTTGAAATACCTATACAAACTTGTTCCTACATAGTAACTTGCAACTTTGAATGAGAATGTGCTTGCTTACAGCAACGTGCTATATGTTCTGAATGCCCGAATTGGGAATCTGTGTCAAAACTTTGTTAGGAATTATGTGATCCTTACTAGCTGGAAGTAAGGGAGATGGGGCATGAAGTTATTTCTAGGAGTTGGACACATACCAAGTTTAGCTCAGTTCTGGGCATCTTTGAAATACCTATACAAACTTGTTCCTACATAGTAACTTGCATCTTTGAATGAGAATGTGCTTGCTTACAGCAACGTGCTATATGTTCTGAATGCCCGAATTTGGAATCTGTGTCAAAACTTTGTTAGGAATTATGTGATCCTTACTAGCTGGAAGTAAGGCAGATGGGGCATGAAGTTATTTCTAGGAGTTGGACACATACCAAGTTTAGCTCAGTTCTGGGCATCTTTGAAATACCTATACAAACTTGTTCCTACATAGTAACTTGCATCTTTGAATGAGAATGTGCTTGCTTACAGCAACGTGCTATATGTTCTGAATGCCCGAATTGGGAATCTGTGTCAAAACTTTGTTAGGAATTATGTGATCCTTACTAGCTGGAAGTAAGGGAGATGGGGCATGAAGTTATTTCTAGGAGTTGGACACATACCAAGTTTAGCTCAGTTCTGGGCATCTTTGAAATACCTATACAAACTTGTTCCTACAAGTAACTTGCATCTTTGAATGAGAATGTGCTTGATTACAGCAACGTGCTATATGTTCTGAATGCCCGAATTGGCAATCTGTGTCAAAACTTTGTTAGGAATTATGTGATCCTTACTAGCTGGAAGTAAGGGAGATGGGGCATGAAGTTATTTCTAGGAGTTGGACACATACCAAGTTTAGCTCAGTTCTGGGCATCTTTGAAATACCTATACAAACTTGTTCCTACATAGTAACTTGCATCTTTGAATGAGAATGTGCTTGCTTACAGCAACGTGCTATATGTTCTGAATGCCCGAATTGGCAATCTGTGTCAAAACTTTGTTAGGAATTATGTGATCCTTACTAGCTGGAAGTAAGGGAGATGGGGCATGAAGTTATTTCTAGGAGTTGGACACATACCAAGTTTAGCTCAGTTCTGGGCATCTTTGAAATACCTATACAAACTTGTTCCTACATAGTAACTTGCATCTTTGAATGAGAATGTGCTTGCTTACAGCAACGTGCTATATGTTCTGAAGGCCCGAATTGGCAATCTGTGTCAAAACTTTGTTAGGAATTATGTGATCCTTACTAGCTGGAAGTAAGGGAGATGGGGCATGAAGTTATTTCTAGGAGTTGGACACATACCAAGTTTAGCTCAGTTCTGGGCATCTTTGAAATACCTATACAAACTTGTTCCTACATAGTAACTTGCAACTTTGAATGAGAATGTGCTTGCTTACAGCAACGTGCTATATGTTCTGAATGCCCGAATTGGGAATCTGTGTCAAAACTTTGTTAGGAATTATGTGATCCTTACTAGCTGGAAGTAAGGGAGATGGGGCATGAAGTTATTTCTAGGAGTTGGACACATACCAAGTTTAGCTCAGTTCTGGGCATCTTTGAAATACCTATACAAACTTGTTCCTACATAGTAACTTGGAACTTTGAATGAGAATGTGCTTGCTTACAGCAACGTGCTATATGTTCTGAATGCCCGAATTGGGAATCTGTGTCAAAACTTTGTTAGGAATTATGTGATCCTTACTAGCTGGAAGTAAGGGAGCTGGGGCATGAAGTTATTTCTAGCAGTTGGACACATACCAAGTTTAGCTCAGTTCTGGGCATCTTTGAAATACCTATAGAAACTTGTTCCTACATAGTAACTTGCAACTTTGAATGAGAATGTGCTTGCTTGCAGCAACGTGCTATATGTTCTGAATGCCCGAATTGGGAATCTGTGTCAAAACTTTGTTAGGAATTATGTGATCCTTACTAGCTGGAAGTAAGAGAGATGGGGCATGAAGTTATTTCTAGGAGTTGGACACATACCAAGTTTAGCTCAGTTCTGGGCATCTTTGAAATACCTATACAAACTTGTTCCTACATAGTAACTTGCAACTTTGAATGAGAATGTGCTTGCTTGCAGCAACGTGCTATATGTTCTGAATGCCCGATTTGGGAATCTGTGTCAAAACTTTGTTAGGAATTATGTGATCCTTACTAGCTGGAAGTAAGGGAGATGGAGCATGAAGTTATTTCTAGGAGTTGGACACATACCAAGTTTAGCTCAGTTCTGGGCATCTTTGAAATACCTATACAAACTTGTTCCTACATAGTAACTTGCATTTTGAATGAGAATGTGCTTGCTTACAGCAACGTGCTATATGTTCTGAATGCCCGAATTGGGAATCTGTGTCAAAACTTTGTTAGGAATTATGTGATCCTTACTAGCTGGAAGTAAGGGAGATGCGGCATGAAGTTATTTCTAGGAGTTGGACACATACCAAGTTTAGCTCAGTTCTGGGCATCTTTCAAATACCTATACAAACTTGTTCCTACATAGTAACTTGCAACTTTGAATGAGAATGTGTTTGCTTACAGCAACGTGCTATATGTTCTGAATGCCCGAATTGGGAATCTGTGTCAAAACTTTGTTAGGAATTATGTGATCCTTACTAGCTGGAAGTAAGGGAGATGGGGCATGAAGTTATTTCTAGGAGTTGGACACATACCAAGTTTAGCTCAGTTCTGGGCATCTTTGAAATACCTATACAAACTTGTTCCTACCTAGTAACTTGCATCTTTGAATGAGAATGTGCTTGCTTACAGCAACGTGCTATATGTTCTGAATGCCCGAATTGGGAATCTGTGTCAAAACTTTGTTAGGAATTATGTGATCCTTACTAGCTGGAAGTAAGGGAGATGGGGCATGAAGTTATTTCTAGGAGTTGGACACATACCAAGTTTAGCTCAGTTCTGGGCATCTTTGAAATACCTATTAAAACTTGTTCCTACATAGTAACTTGCATCTTTGAATGAGAATGTGCTTGCTTACAGCAACGTGCTATATGTTCTGAATGCCCGAATTGGCAATCTGTGTCAAAACTTTGTTAGGAATTATGTGATCCTTACTAGCTGGAAGTAAGGGAGATGGGGCATGAAGTTATTTCTAGGAGTTGGACACATACCAAGTTTAGCTCAGTTCTGGGCATCTTTGAAATACCTATACAAACTTGTTCCTACATAGTAACTTGCATCTTTGAATGAGAATGTGCTTGCTTACAGCAACGTGCTATATGTTCTGAATGCCCGAATTGGGAATCTGTGTCAAAACTTTGTTAGGAATTATGTGATCCTTACTAGCTGGAAGTAAGGGAGATGGGGCATGAAGTTATTTCTAGGAGTTGGACACATACCAAGTTTAGCTCAGTTCTGGGCATCTTTGAAATACCTATACAAACTTGTTCCTACATAGCAACTTGCATCTTTGAATGAGAATGTGCTTGCTTACAGCAACGTGCTATATGTTCTGAATGCCCGAATTGGGAATCTGTGTCAAAACTTTGTTAGGAATTATGTGATCCTTACTAGCTGGAAGTAAGGGAGATGGGGCATGAAGTTATTTCTAGGAGTTGGACACATACCAAGTTTAGCTCAGTTCTGGGCATCTTTGAAATACCTATACAAACTTGTTCCTACATAGTAACTTGCAACTTTGAATGAGAATGTGCTTGCTTGCAGCAACGTGCTATATGTTCTGAATGCCCGATTTGGGAATCTGTGTCAAAACTTTGTTAGGAATTATGTCATCCTTACTAGCTGGAAGTAAGGGAGATGGGGCATGAAGTTATTTCTAGGAGTTGGACACATACCAAGTTTAGCTCAGTTCTGGGCATCTTTGAAATACCTATACAAACTTGTTCCTACATAGTAACTTGCAACTTTGAATGAGAATCTGCTTGCTTACAGCAACGTGCTATATGTTCTGAATGCCCGAATTGGGAATCTGTGTCAAAACTTTGTTAAGAATTATGTGATCCTTAATAGCTGGAAGTAAGGGAGATGGGGCATGAAGTTATTTCTAGGAGTTGGACACATACCAAGTTTAGCTCAGTTCTGGGCATCTTTGAAATACCTATAGAAACTTGTTCCTACATAGTAACTTGCAACTTTGAATGAGAATGTGCTTGCTTAAAGCAACGTGCTATATGTTCTGAATGCCCGAGTTGGGAATCTGTGTCAAAACTTTGTTAGGAATTATGTGATCCTTACTAGCTGGAAGTAAGGGAGATGGGGCATGAAGTTATTTCTAGGAGTTGGACACATACCAAGTTTAGCTCAGTTCTGGGCATCTTTGAAATACCTATACAAACTTGTTGCTACATAGTAACTTGCATCATTAATGAGAATCTGCTTGCTTACAGCAACGTGCTATATGTTCTGAATGCCCGAATTGGGAATCTGTGTCAAAACATTGTTAGGAATTATGTGATCCTTACTAGCTGGAAGTAAGGGGGATGGGGCATGAAGTTATTTCTAGGAGTTGGACACATACCAAGTTTAGCTCAGTTCTGGGCATCTTTGAAATACCTATACAAACTTGTTCCTACATAGTAACTTGCATCTTTGAATGAGAATGTGCTTGCTTACAGCAACGTGCTATATGTTCTGAATGCCCGAATTGGGAATCTGTGTCAAAACTTTGTTAGGAATTATGTGATCCTTACTAGCTGGAAGTAAGGGAGATGGGACATGAAGTTATTTCTAGGAGTTGGACACATACCAAGTTTAGCTCAGTTCTGGGCATCTTTGAAATACCTATAGAAACTTGTTCCTACATAGTAACTTGCAACTTTGAATGAGAATGTGCTTGCTTACAGCAACGTGCTATATGTTCTGAATGCCCGAATTGGGAATCTGTGTCAAAACTTTGTTAGGAATTATATGATCCTTACTAGCTAGAAGTAAGGGAGATGGGGCATGAAGTTATTTCTAGGAGTTGGACACATACCAAGTTTAGCTCAGTTCTGGGCATCTTTGAAATACCTATACAAACTTGTTCCTACATAGTAACTTGCATCATTAATGAGAATCTGCTTGCTTACAGCAACGTGCTATATGTTCTGAATGCCCGAATTGGGAATCTGTTTCAAAACATTGTTAGGAATTATGTGATCCTTACTAGCTGGAAGTAAGGGAGATGGGGCATGAAGTTATTTCTAGGAGTTGGACACATACCAAGTTTAGCTCAGTTCTGGGCATCTTTGAAATACCTATACAAACTTGTTCCTACATAGTAACTTGCAACTTTGAATGAGAATGTGCTTGCTTACAACAACGTGCTATATGTTCTGAATGCCCGAATTGGGAATCTGTGTCAAAACTTTGTTAGGAATTATGTGATCCTTACTAGCTGGAAGTAAGGGAGATGGGGCATGAAGTTATTTCTAGGAGTTGGACACATACCAAGTTTAGCTCATTTCTGGGCATCTTTGAAATACCTATACAAACTTGTTCCTACATAGTAACTTGCATCTTTGAATGAGAATGTGCTTGCTTACAGCAACGTGCTATATGTTCTGAATGCCCGAATTGGGAATCTGTGTCAAAACTTTGTTAGGAATTATGTGATCCTTACTAGCTGGAAGTAAGGGAGATGGGGCATGAAGTTATTTCTAGGAGTTGGACACATCCCAAGTTTAGCTCATTTCTGGGCATCTTTGAAATACCTATACAAACTTGTTCCTACATAGTAACTTGCATCTTTGAATGAGAATGTGCTTGCTTACAGCAACGTGCTATATGTTCTGAATGCCCGAATTGGGAATCTGTGTCAAAACTTTGTTAGGAATTATGTGATCCTTACTAGCTGGAAGTAAGGGAGATGGGGCATGAAGTTATTTCTAGGAGTTGGACACATACCAAGTTTAGCTCAGTTCTGGGCATCTTTGAAATACCTATACAAACTTGTTGCTACATAGTAACTTGCATCATTAATGAGAATCTGCTTGCTTACAGCAACGTGCTATATGTTCTGAATGCCCGAATTGGGAATCTGTGTCAAAACTTTCTTAGGAATTATGTGATCCTTACTAGCTGGAAGTAAGGGAGATGGGGCATGAAGTTATTTCTAGGAGTTGGACACATACCAAGTTTAGCTCAGTTCTGGGCATCTTTGAAATACCTATACAAACTTGTTGCTACATAGTAACTTGCATCATTAATGAGAATCTGCTTGCTTACAGCAACGTGCTATATGTTCTGAATGCCCGAATTGGGAATCTGTGTCAAAACATTGTTAGGAATTATGTGATCCTTACTAGCTGGAAGTAAGGGGGATGGGGCATGAAGTTATTTCTAGGAGTTGGACACATACCAAGTTTAGCTCAGTTCTGGGCATCTTTGAAATACCTATACAAACTTGTTCCTACATAGTAACTTGCATCTTTGAATGAGAATGTGCTTGCTTACAGCAACGTGCTATATGTTCTGAATGCCCGAATTGGGAATCTGTGTCACAACTTTGTTAGGAATTATGTGATCCTTACTAGCTGGAAGTAAGGGAGATGGGGCATGAAGTTATTTCTAGGAGTTGGACACATACCAAGTTTAGCTCAGTTCTGGGCATCTTTGAAATACCTATAGAAACTTGTTCCTACATAGTAACTTGCAACTTTGAATGAGAATGTGCTTGCTTACAGCAACGTGCTATATGTTCTGAATGCCCGAATTGGGAATCTGTGTCAAAACTTTGTTAGGAATTATATGATCCTTACTAGCTAGAAGTAAGGGAGATGGTGCATGAAGTTATTTCTAGGAGTTGGACACATACCAAGTTTAGCTCAGTTCTGGGCATCTTTGAAATACCTATACAAACTTGTTCCTACATAGTAACTTGCAACTTTGAATGAAAATGTGCTTGCTTACAGCAACGTGCTATATGTTCTGAATGCCCGAATTGGGAATCTGTGTCAAAACTTTGTTAGGAATTATGTGATCCTTACTAGCTGGAAGTAAGGGAGATGGGGCATGATGTTATTTCTAGGAGTTGGACACATACCAAGTTTAGCTCAGTTCTGGGCATCTTTGAAATACCTATACAAACTTGTTCCTACATAGTAACTTGCATCTTTGAATGAGAATGTGCTTGCTTACAGCAACGTGCTATGTGTTCTGAATGCCCGAATTGGGAATCTGTGTCAAAACTTTGTTAGGAATTATGTGATCCTTACTAGCTGGAAGTAAGGGAGATAGGGCATGAAGTTATTTCTAGGAGTTGGACACATACCAAGTTTAGCTCAGTTCTGGGCATCTTTGAAATACCTATACAAACTTGTTCCTACATAGTAACTTGCATCTTTGAATGAGAATGTGCTTGCTTACAGCAACGTGCTATATGTTCTGAATGCCGGAATTGGGAATCTGTGTCAAAACTTTGTTAGGAATTATGTGATCCTTACTAGCTGGAAGTAAGGGAGATGGGGCATGAAGTTATTTCTAGGAGTTGGACACATACCAAGTTTAGCTCAGTTCTGGGCATCTTTGAAATACCTATACAAACTTGTTGCTACATAGTAACTTGCATCATTAATGAGAATCTGCTTGCTTACAGCAACGTGCTATATGTTCTGAATGCCCGAATTGGGAATCTGTGTCAAAACATTGTTCGGAATTATGTGATCCTTACTAGCTGGAAGTAAGGGGGATGGGGCATGAAGTTATTTCTAGGAGTTGGACACATACCAAGTTTAGCTCAGTTCTGGGCATCTTTGAAATACCTATACAAACTTGTTCCTACATAGTAACTTGCATCTTTGAATGAGAATGTGCTTGCTTACAGCAACGTGCTATATGTTCTGAATGCCCGAATTGGGAATCTGTGTCACAACTTTGTTAGGAATTATGTGATCCTTACTAGCTGGAAGTAAGGGAGATGGGGCATGAAGTTATTTCTAGGAGTTGGACACATACCAAGTTTAGCTCAGTTCTGGGCATCTTTGAAATACCTATAGAAACTTGTTCCTACATAGTAACTTGCAACTTTGAATGAGAATGTGCTTGCTTACAGCAACGTGCTATATGTTCTGAATGCCCGAATTGGGAATCTGTGTCAAAACTTTGTTAGGAATTATATGATCCTTACTAGCTAGAAGTAAGCGAGATGGTGCATGAAGTTATTTCTAGGAGTTGGACACATACCAAGTTTAGCTCAGTTCTGGGCATCTTTGAAATACCTATACAAACTTGTTCCTACATAGTAACTTGCAACTTTGAATGAAAATGTGCTTGCTTACAGCAACGTGCTATATGTTCTGAATGCCCGAATTGGGAATCTGTGTCAAAACTTTGTTAGGAATTATGTGATCCTTACTAGCTGGAAGTAAGGGAGATGGGGCATGAAGTTATTTCTAGGAGTTGGACACATACCAAGTTTAGCTCAGTTCTGGGCATCTTTGAAATACCTATACAAACTTGTTCCTACATAGTAACTTGCATCTTTGAATGAGAATGTGCTTGCAAAAAGCAACGTGCTATGTGTTCTGAATGCCCGAATTGGGAATCTGTGTCAAAACTTTGTTAGGAATTATGTGATCCTTACTAGCTGGAAGTAAGGGAGATAGGGCATGAAGTTATTTCTAGGAGTTGGACACATACCAAGTTTAGCTCAGTTCTGGGCATCTTTGAAATACCTATACAAACTTGTTCCTACATAGTAACTTGCATCTTTGAATGAGAATGTGCTTGCTTACAGCAACGTGCTATAAGTTCTGAATGCCCGAATTGGGAATCTGTGTCAAAACTTTGTTAGGAATTATGTGATCCTTACTAGCTGGAAGTAAGGGAGATGCGGCATGAAGTTATTTCTAGGAGTTGGACACATACCAAGTTTAGCTCAGTTCTGGGCATCTTTGAAATACCTATACAAACTTGTTCCTACATAGTAACTTGCATCTTTGAATGAGAATGTGCTTGCTTACAGCAACGTGCTATATGTTCTGAATGCCCGAATTGGGAATCTGTGTCAAAACTTTGTTAGGAATTATGTGATCCTTACTAGCTGGAAGTAAGGGAGATGGGGCATGAAGTTATTTCTAGGAGTTGGACACATACCAAGTTTAGCTCAGTTCTGGGCATCTTTGAAATACCTATACAAACTTGTTCCTACATAGTAACTTGCATCTTTGAATGAGAATGTGCTTGCTTACAGCAACGTGCTATATGTTCTGAATGCCCGAGTTGGGAATCTGTGTCAAAACTTTGTTAGGAATTATATGATACTTACTAGCTGGAAGTTAGGGAGATGGGGCATGAAGTTATTTCTAGGAGTTGGACACATACCAAGTTTAGCTCATTTCTGGGCATCTTTGAAATACCTATACAAACTTGTTCCTACATAGTAACTTGCAACTTTGAATGAGAATGTGCTTGCTTACAGCAACGTGCTATATGTTCTGAATGCCCGAATTGGGAATCTGTGTCAAAACTTTGTTAGGAATTATGTGATCCTTACTAGCTGGAAGTAAGGGAGATGGGGCATGAAGTTATTTCTTGGAGTTGGACACATACCAAGTTTAGCTCAGTTCTGGGCATCTTTGAAATACCTATACAAACTTGTTCCTACATAGTAACTTGCATCTTTGAATGAGAATGTGCTTGCTTACAGCAACGTGCTATATGTTCTGAATGCCCGAATTGGCAATCTGTGTCAAAACTTTGTTAGGAATTATGTGATCCTTACTAGCTGGAAGTAAGGGAGATGGGGCATGAAGTTATTTCTAGGAGTTGGACACATACCAAGTTTAGCTCAGTTCTGGGCATCTTTGAAATACCTATACAAACTTGTTCCTACATAGTAACTTGCAACTTTGAATGAGAATGTGCTTGCTTACAGCAACGTGCTATATGTTCTGAATGCCCGAATTGGGAATCTTTGTCAAAACTTTGTTAGGAATTATGTGATCCTTACTAGCTGGAAGTAAGGGAGATGGGGCATGAAGTTATTTCTAGGAGTTGGACACATACCAAGTTTAGCTCAGTTCTGGGCATCTTTGAAATACCTATACAAACTTGTTCCTACATAGTAACTTGCATCTTTGAAAGAGAATGTGCTTGCTTACAGCAACGTGCTATATGTTCTGAATGCCCGAATTGGCAATCTGTGTCAAAACTTTGTTAGGAATTATGTGATCCTTACTAGCTGGAAGTAAGGGAGATGGGGCATGAAGTTATTTCTTGGAGTTGGACACATACCAAGTTTAGCTCAGTTCTGGGCATCTTTGAAATACCTATACAAACTTGTTCCTACATAGTAACTTGCAACTTTGAATGAGAATGTGCTTGCTTACAGCAACGTGCTATATGTTCTGAATGCCCGAATTGGCAATCTGTGTCAAAACTTTGTTAGGAATTATGTGATCCTTACTAGCTGGAAGTAAGGGAGATGGGGCATGAAGTTATTTCTAGGAGTTGGACACATACCAAGTTTAGCTCAGTTCTGGGCATCTTTGAAATACCTATACAAACTTGTTCCTACATAGTAACTTGCAACTTTGAATGAGAATGTGCTTGCTTACAGCAACGTGCTATATGTTCTGAATGCCCGAATTGGGAATCTGTGTCAAAACTTTGTTAGGAATTATGTGATCCTTACTAGCTGGAAGTAAGGGAGATGGGGCATGAAGTTATTTCTAGGAGTTGGACACATACCAAGTTTAGCTCAGTTCTGGGCATCTTTGAAATACCTATACAAACTTGTTCCTACATAGTAACTTGCATCTTTGAATGAAAATGTGCTTGCTTACAGCAACGTGCTATATGTTCTGAATGCCCGAATTGGCAATCTGTGTCAAAACTTTGTTAGGAATTATGTGATCCTTACTAGCTGGAAGTAAGGGAGATGGGGCATGAAGTTATTTCTAGGAGTTGGACACATACCAAGTTTAGCTCAGTTCTGGGCATCTTTGAAATACCTATACAAACTTGTTCCTACATAGTAACTTGCAACTTTGAATGAGAATGTGCTTGCTTACAGCAACGTGCTATATGTTCTGAATGCCCGAATTGGCAATCTGTGTCAAAACTTTGTTAGGAATTATGTGATCCTTACTAGCTGGAAGTAAGGGAGATGGGGCATGAAGTTATTTCTAGGAGTTGGACACATACCAAGTTTAGCTCAGTTCTGGGCATCTTTGAAATACCTATACAAACTTGTTCCTACATAGTAACTTGCATCTTTGAATGAGAATGTGCTTGCTTACAGCAACGTGCTATATGTTCTGAATGCCCGAATTGGGAATCTGTGTCAAAACTTTGTTAGGAATTATGTGATCCTTACTAGCTGGAAGTAAGGGAGATGGGGCATGAAGTTATTTCTAGGAGTTGGACACATACCAAGTTTAGCTCAGTTCTGGGCATCTTTGAAATACCTATACAAACTTGTTGCTACATAGTAACTTGCATCATTAATGAGAATCTGCTTGCTTACAGCAACGTGCTATATGTTCTGAATGCCCGAATTGGGAATCTGTGTCAAAACTTTGTTAGGAATTATGTGATCCTTACTAGCTGGAAGTAAGGGAGATGGGGCATGAAGTTATTTCTAGGAGTTGGACACATACCAAGTTTAGCTCAGTTCTGGGCATCTTTGAAATACCTATACAAACTTGTTCCTACATAGTAACTTGCAACTTTGAATGAAAATGTGCTTGCTTACAGCAACGTGCTATATGTTCTGAATGCCCGAATTGGGAATCTGTGTCAAAACTTTGTTAGGAATTATGTGATCCTTACTAGCTGGAAGTAAGGGAGATGGGGCATGAAGTTATTTCTAGGAGTTGGACACATACCAAGTTTAGCTCAGTTCTGGGCATCTTTGAAATACCTATACAAACTTGTTCCTACATAGTAACTTGCATCTTTGAATGAGAATGTGCTTGCTTACAGCAACGTGCTATATGTTCTGAATGCCCGAATTGGCAATCTGTGTCAAAACTTTGTTAGGAATTATGTGATCCTTACTAGCTGGAAGTAAGGGAGATGGGGCATGAAGTTATTTCTAGGAGTTGGACACATACCAAGTTTAGCTCAGTTCTGGGCATCTTTGAAATACCTATACAAACTTGTTCCTACATAGTAACTTGCAACTTTGAATGAGAATGTGCTTGCTTACAGCAACGTGCTATATGTTCTGAATGCCCGAATTGGGAATCTGTGTCAAAACTTTGTTAGGAATTATGTGATCCTTACTAGCTGGAAGTAAGGGAGATGGGGCATGAAGTTATTTCTAGGAGTTGGACACATACCAAGTTTAGCTCAGTTCTGGGCATCTTTGAAATACCTATACAAACTTGTTCCTACATAGTAACTTGCATCTTTGAATGAGAATGTGCTTGCTTACAGCAACGTGCTATATGTTCTGAATGCCCGAATTGGCAATCTGTGTCAAAACTTTGTTAGGAATTATGTGATCCTTACTAGCTGGAAGTAAGGGAGATGGGGCATGAAGTTATTTCTAGGAGTTTGACACATACCAAGTTTAGCTCAGTTCTGGGCATCTTTGAAATACCTATACAAACTTGTTCCTACATAGTAACTTGCAACTTTGAATGAGAATGTGCTTGCTTACAGCAACGTGCTATATGTTCTGAATGCCCGAATTGGGAATCTGTGTCAAAACTTTGTTAGGAATTATGTGATCCTTACTAGCTGGAAGTAAGGGAGATGGGGCATGAAGTTATTTCTAGGAGTTGGACACATACCAAGTTTAGCTCAGTTCTGGGCATCTTTGAAATACCTATACAAACTTGTTCCTACATAGTAACTTGCATCTTTGAAAGAGAATGTGCTTGCTTACAGCAACGTGCTATATGTTCTGAATGCCCGAATTGGCAATCTGTGTCAAAACTTTGTTAGGAATTATGTGATCCTTAATAGCTGGAAGTAAGGGAGATGGGGCATGAAGTTATTTCTAGGAGTCGGACACATACCAAGTTTAGCTCAGTTCTGGGCATCTTTGAAATACCTATACAAACTTGTTCCTACATAGTAACTTGCAACTTTGAATGAGAATGTGCTTGCTTACAGCAACGTGCTATATGTTCTGAATGCCCGAATTGGGAATCTTTGTCAAAACTTTGTTAGGAATTATGTGATCCTTACTAGCTGGAAGTAAGGGAGATGGGGCATGAGTTATTTCTAGGAGTTGGACACATACCAAGTTTAGCTCAGTTCTGGGCATCTTTGAAATACCTATACAAACTTGTTCCTACATAGTAACTTGCATCTTTGAATGAGAATGTGCTTGCTTACAGCAACGTGCTATATGTTCTGAATGCCCGAATTGGGAATCTGTGTCAAAACTTTGTTAGGAATTATGTGATCCTTACTAGCTGGAAGTAAGGGAGATGGGGCATGAAGTTATTTCTAGGAGTTGGACACATACCAAGTTTAGCTCAGTTCTGGGCATCTTTGAAATACCTATACAAACTTGTTCCTACATAGTAACTTGCATCTTTGAATGAGAATGTGCTTGCTTACAGCAACGTGCTATATGTTCTGAATGCCCGAATTGGCCATCTGTGTCAAAACTTTGGTAGGAATTATGTGATCCTTACTAGCTGGAAGTAAGGGAGATGGGGCATGAAGTTATTTCTAGGAGTTGGACACATACCAAGTTTAGCTCAGTTCTGGGCATCTTTGAAATACCTATACAAACTTGTTCCTACATAGTAACTTGCATCTTTGAATGAGAATCAGCTTGCTTACAGCAAGGTGCTATATGTTCTGAATGCCCGAATTGGGAATCTGTGTCAAAACTTTGTTAGGAATTATGTGATCCTTACTAGCTGGAAGTAAGGGAGATGGGGCATGAAGTTATTTCTAGGAGTTGGACACATACCAAGTTTAGCTCAGTTCTGGGCATCTTTGAAATACCTATACAAACTTGTTCCTACATAGTAACTTGCAACTTTGAATGAGAATGTGCTTGCGTACAGCAACGTGCTATATGTTCTGAATGCCCGAATTGGGAATCTGTGTCAAAACTTTGTTAGGAATTATGTGATCCTTACTAGCTGGAAGTAAGGGAGATGGGGCATGAAGTTATTTCTAGGAGTTGGACACATACCAAGTTTAGCTCAGTTCTGGGCATCTTTGAAATACCTATACAAACTTGTTCCTACATAGTAACTTGCATCTTTGAATGAGAATCTGCTTGCTTACAGCAACGTGCTATATGTTCTGAATGCCCGAATTGGGAATCTGTGTCAAAACTTTGTAAGGAATTATGTGATCCTTACTAGCTGGAAGTAAGGGAGATGGGGCATGAAGTTATTTCTAGGAGTTGGACACACACCAAGTTAGCTCAGTTCTGGGCATCTTTGAAATACCTATACAAACTTGTTCCTACATAGTAACTTGCAACTTTGAATGAGAATGTGCTTGCTTACAGCAACGTGCTATATGTTCTGAATGCCCGAATTGGCAATCTGTGTCAAAACTTTGTTAGGAATTATGTGATCCTTACTAGCTGGAAGTAAGGGAGATGGGGCATGAAGTTATTTCTAGGAGTTGGACACATACCAAGTTTAGCTCAGTTCTGGGCATCTTTGAAATACCTATACAAACTTGTTCCTACATAGTAACTTGCATCTTTGAATGAGAATGTGCTTGCTTACAGCAACGTGCTATATGTTCTGAATGCCCGAATTGGCAATCTGTGTCAAAACTTTGTTAGGAATTATGTGATCCTTACTAGCTGGAAGTAAGGGAGATGGGGCATGAAGTTATTTCTAGGAGTTGGACACATACCAAGTTTAGCTCAGTTCTGGGCATCTTTGAAATACCTATACAAACTTGTTCCTACATAGTAACTTGCAACTTTGAATGAGAATGTGCTTGCTTACAGCAACGTGCTATATGTTCTGAATGCCCGTATTGGGAATCTGTGTCAAAACTTTGTTAGGAATTATGTGATCCTTACTAGCTGGAAGTAAGGGAGATGGGGCATGAAGTTATTTCTAGGAGTTGGACACATACCAAGTTTAGCTCAGTTCTGGGCATCTTTGAAATACCTATACAAACTTGTTCCTACATAGTAACTTGCATCTTTGAATGAGAATGTGCTTGCTTACAGCAACGTGCTATATGTTCTGAATGCCCGAATTGGCAATCTGTGTCAAAACTTTGTTAGGAATTATGTGATCCTTACTAGCTGGAAGTAAGGGAGATGGGGCATGAAGTTATTTCTAGGAGTTTGACACATACCAAGTTTAGCTCAGTTCTGGGCATCTTTGAAATACCTATACAAACTTGTTGCTACATAGTAACTTGCAACTTTGAATGAGAATGTGCTTGCTTACAGCAACGTGCTATATGTTCTGAATGCCCGAATTGGGAATCTGTGTCAAAACTTTGTTAGGAATTATGTGATCCTTACTAGCTGGAAGTAAGGGAGATGGGGCATGAAGTTATTTCTAGGAGTTGGACACATACCAAGTTTAGCTCAGTTCTGGGCATCTTTGAAATACCTATACAAACTTGTTCCTACATAGTAACTTGCATCTTTGAAAGAGAATGTGCTTGCTTACAGCAACGTGCTATATGTTCTGAATGCCCGAATTGGCAATCTGTGTCAAAACTTTGTTAGGAATTATGTGATCCTTAATAGCTGGAAGTAAGGGAGATGGGGCATGAAGTTATTTCTAGGAGTCGGACACATACCAAGTTTAGCTCAGTTCTGGGCATCTTTGAAATACCTATACAAACTTGTTCCTACATAGTAACTTGCAACTTTGAATGAGAATGTGCTTGCTTACAGCAACGTGCTATATGTTCTGAATGCCCGAATTGGGAATCTTTGTCAAAACTTTGTTAGGAATTATGTGATCCTTACTAGCTGGAAGTAAGGGAGATGGGGCATGAGTTATTTCTAGGAGTTGGACACATACCAAGTTTAGCTCAGTTCTGGGCATCTTTGAAATACCTATACAAACTTGTTCCTACATAGTAACTTGCATCTTTGAATGAGAATGTGCTTGCTTACAGCAACGTGCTATATGTTCTGAATGCCCGAATTGGGAATCTGTGTCAAAACTTTGTTAGGAATTATGTGATCCTTACTAGCTGGAAGTAAGGGAGATGGGGCATGAAGTTATTTCTAGGAGTTGGACACATACCAAGTTTAGCTCAGTTCTGGGCATCTTTGAAATACCTATACAAACTTGTTCCTACATAGTAACTTGCATCTTTGAATGAGAATGTGCTTGCTTACAGCAACGTGCTATATGTTCTGAATGCCCGAATTGGCCATCTGTGTCAAAACTTTGGTAGGAATTATGTGATCCTTACTAGCTGGAAGTAAGGGAGATGGGGCATGAAGTTATTTCTAGGAGTTGGACACATACCAAGTTTAGCTCAGTTCTGGGCATCTTTGAAATACCTATACAAACTTGTTCCTACATAGTAACTTGCATCTTTGAATGAGAATCAGCTTGCTTACAGCAAGGTGCTATATGTTCTGAATGCCCGAATTGGGAATCTGTGTCAAAACTTTGTTAGGAATTATGTGATCCTTACTAGCTGGAAGTAAGGGAGATGGGGCATGAAGTTATTTCTAGGAGTTGGACACATACCAAGTTTAGCTCAGTTCTGGGCATCTTTGAAATACCTATACAAACTTGTTCCTACATAGTAACTTGCAACTTTGAATGAGAATGTGCTTGCGTACAGCAACGTGCTATATGTTCTGAATGCCCGAATTGGGAATCTGTGTCAAAACTTTGTTAGGAATTATGTGATCCTTACTAGCTGGAAGTAAGGGAGATGGGGCATGAAGTTATTTCTAGGAGTTGGACACATACCAAGTTTAGCTCAGTTCTGGGCATCTTTGAAATACCTATACAAACTTGTTCCTACATAGTAACTTGCATCTTTGAATGAGAATCTGCTTGCTTACAGCAACGTGCTATATGTTCTGAATGCCCGAATTGGGAATCTGTGTCAAAACTTTGTAAGGAATTATGTGATCCTTACTAGCTGGAAGTAAGGGAGATGGGGCATGAAGTTATTTCTAGGAGTTGGACACACACCAAGTTAGCTCAGTTCTGGGCATCTTTGAAATACCTATACAAACTTGTTCCTACATAGTAACTTGCATCTTTGAATGAGAATGTGCTTGCTTACAGCAACGTGCTATATGTTCTGAATGCCCGAATTGGCAATCTGTGTCAAAACTTTGTTAGGAATTATGTGATCCTTACTAGCTGGAAGTAAGGGAGATGGGGCATGAAGTTATTTCTAGGAGTTGGACACATACCAAGTTTAGCTCAGTTCTGGGCATCTTTGAAATACCTATACAAACTTGTTCCTACATAGTAACTTGCATCTTTGAATGAGAATGTGCTTGCTTACAGCAACGTGCTATATGTTCTGAATGCCCGAATTGGGAATCTGTGTCAAAACTTTGTTAGGAATTATGTGATCCTTACTAGCTGGAAGTAAGTGAGATGGGGCATGAAGTTATTTCTAGGAGTTGGACACATACCAAGTTTAGCTCAGTTCTGGGCATCTTTGAAATACCTATACAAACTTGTTGCTACATAGTAACTTGCAACTTTGAATGAGAATCTGCTTGCTTACAGCAACGTGCTATATGTTCTGAATGCCCGAATTGGGAATCTGTGTCAAAACTTTGTTAGGAATTATGCGATCCTTACTAGCTGGAAGTAAGGGAGATGGGGCATGAAGGTATTTCTAGGAGTTGGACACATACCAAGTTTAGCTCAGTTCTGGGCATCTTTGAAATACCTATACAAACTTGTTCCTACATAGTAACTTGCAACTTTGAATGAGAATGTGCTTGCTTACAGCAACGTGCTATATGTTCTGAATGCCCGAATTGGGAATCTGTGTCAAAACTCTGTTAGGAATTATGTGATCCTTACTAGCTGGAAGTAAGGGAGATGGGGCATGAAGTTATTTCTAGGAGTTGGACACATACCAAGTTTAGCTCAGTTCTGGGCATCTTTGAAATACCTATACAAACTTGTTCCCACATGGTAACTTGCATCTTTGAATGAGAATGTGCTTGCTTACAGCAACGTGCTATATGTTCTGAATGCCCGAATTGGGAATCTGTGTCAAAACTTTGTTAGGAATTATGTGATCCTTACTAGCTGGAAGTAAGGGAGATGGGGCATGAAGTTATTTCTAGGAGTTGGACACATACCAAGTTTAGCTCAGTTCTGGGCATCTTTGAAATACCTATACGAACTTGTTCCTACATAGTAACTTGCATCTTTGAATGAGAATGTGCTTGCTTACAGCAACGTGCTATATGTTCTGAATGCCCGAATTGGGAATCTGTGTCAAAACTTTGTTAGGAATTATGTGATCCATACTAGCTGGAAGTAAGGGAGATGGAGCATGAAGTTATTTCTAGGAGTTGGACACATACCAAGTTTAGCTCAGTTCTGGGCATCTTTGAAATACCTATACAAACTTGTTCCTACATAGTAACTTGCCTCTTTGAATGAGAATGTGCTTGCTTACAGCAACGTGCTATATGTTCTGATTGCCCGAATTGGCAATCTGTGTCAAAACTTTGTTAGGAATTATGTGATCCTTACTAGCTGGAAGTAAGGGAGATGGGGCATGAAGTTATTTCTAGGAGTTGGACACATACCAAGTTTAGCTCAGTTCTGGGCATCTTTGAAATACCTATACAAACTTGTTGCTACATAGTAACTTGCATCATTAATGAGAATCTGCTTGCTTACAGCAACGTGCTATATGTTCTGAATGCCCGAATTGGGAATCTGTGTCAAAACTTTGTTAGGAAATATGTGATCCTTACTAGCTGGAAGTAAGGGAGATGGGGCATGAAGTTATTTCTAGGAGTTGGACACATACCAAGTTTAGCTCAGTTCTGGGCATCTTTGAAATACCTATACAAACTTGTTCCTACATAGTAACTTGCAACTTTGAATGAGAATGTGCTTGCTTACAGCAACGTGCTATATGTTCTGAATGCCCGAATCGGGAATCTGTGTCAAAACTTTGTTAGGAATTATGTGATCCTTACTAGCTGGAAGTAAGGGAGATGGGGCATGAAGTTATTTCTAGGAGTTGGACACATACCAAGTTTAGCTCAGTTCTGGGCATCTTTGAAATACCTATACAAACTTGTTCCTACATAGTAACTTGCAACTTTGAATGAAAATGTGCTTGCTTACAGCAACGTGCTCTATGTTCTGAATGCCCGAATTGGGAATCTGTGTCAAAACTTTGTTAGGAATTATATGATCCTTACTAGCTGGAAGTAAGGGAGATGGGGCATGAAGTTATTTCTAGGAGTTGGACACATACCAAGTTTAGCTCAGTTCTGGGCATCTTTGAAATACCTAAACAAACTTGTTCCTACATAGTAACTTGCAACTTTGAATGAAAATGTGCTTGCTTACAGCAACGTGCTCTATGTTCTGAATGCCCCAATTGGGAATCTGTTTCAAAACTTTGTTAGGAATTATGTGATCCTTACTAGCTGGAAGTAAGGGAGATGGAGCATGAAGTTATTTCTAGGAGTTGGACACATACCAAGTTTAGCTCAGTTCTGTGCATCTTTGAAATACCTATACAAACTTGTTCCTACATAGTAACTTGCATCTTTGAATGAGAATGTGCTTGCTTACAGCAACGTGCTATATGTTCTGAATGCCCGAATTGGCAATCTGTGTCAAAACTTTGTTAGGAATTATGTGATCCTTCCTAGCTGGAAGTAAGGGAGATGGGGCATGAAGTTATTTCTAGGAGTTGGACACATACCAAGTTTAGCTCAGTTCTGGGCATCTTTGAAATACCTATACAAACTTGTTCCTACATAGTAACTTGCATCTTTGAATGAGAATGTGCTTGCTTACAGCAACGTGCTATATGTTCTGAATGCCCGAATTGGGAATCTGTCTCAAAACTTTGTTAGGAATTATGTGATCCTTACTAGCTGGAAGTAAGGGAGATGGGGCATGAAGTTATTTCTAGGAGTTGGACACATACCAAGTTTAGCTCAGTTCTTGGCATCTTTGAAATACCTATACAAACTTGTTCCTACATAGCAACTTGCATCTTTGAATGAGAATCTGCTTGCTTACAGCAACGTGCTATATGTTCTGAATGCCCGAATTGGGAATCTGTGTCAAAACTTTGTTAGGAATTATGTGATCCTTACTAGCTGGAAGTAAGGGAGATGGGGCATGAAGTTATTTCTAGGAGTTGGACACATACCAAGTTTAGCTCAGTTCTGGGCATCTTTGAAATACCTATACAAACTTGTTCCTACATAGTAACTTGCAACTTTGAATGAGAATGTGCTTGCGTACAGCAACGTGCTATATGTTCTGAATGCCCGAATTGGGAAGCTGTGTCAAAACTTTGTTAGGAATTATGTGATCCTTACTAGCTGGAAGTAAGGGAGATGGGGCATGAAGTTATTTCTAGGAGTTGGACACATACCAAGTTTAGCTCAGTTCTAGGCATCTTTGAAATACCTATACAAACTTGTTGCTACATAGTAACTTGCAACTTTGAATGAGAATCTGCTTGCTTACAGCAACGTGCTATATGTTCTGAATGCCCGAATTGGGAATCTGTGTCAAAACTTTGTTAGGAATTATGTCATCCTTACTAGCTGGAAGTAAGGGAGATGGGGCATGAAGTTATTTCTAGGAGTTGGACACATACCAAGTTTAGTTCAGTTCTGGGCATCTTTGAAATACCTATACAAACTTGTTCCTACATAGTAACTTGCATCTTTGAATGAGAATCTGCTTGCTTACAGCAACGTGCTATATGTTCTGAATCCCCGAATTGGGAATCTGTGTCAAAACTTTGTAAGGAATTATGTGATCCTTACTAGCTGGAAGTAAGGGAGATGGGGCATGAAGTTATTTCTAGGAGTTGGACACATACCAAGTTTAGCTCAGTTCTGGGCATCTTTGAAATACCTATACAAACTTGTTCCTACATAGTAACTTGCATCTTTGAATGAGAATCTGCTTGCTTACAGCAACGTGCTATATGTTCTGAATCCCCGAATGGGAATCTGTGTCAAAACTTTGTAAGGAATTATGTGATCCTTACTAGCTGGAAGTAAGGGAGATGGGGCATGAAGTTATTTCTAGGAGTTGGACACACACCAAGTTAGCTCAGTTCTGGGCATCTTTGAAATACCTATAGGAACTTGTTCCTACATAGTAACTTGCATCTTTGAATGAGAATGTGCTTGCTTACAGCAACGTGCTATATGTTCTGAATGCCCGAATTGGCAATCTGTGTCAAAACTTTGTTAGGAATTATGTGATCCTTACTAGCTGGAAGTAAGGGAGATGGGGCATGAAGTTATTTCTAGGAGTTGGACACATACCAAGTTTAGCTCAGTTCTGGGCATCTTTGAAATACCTATACAAACTTGTTCCTACATAGTAACTTGCATCTTTGAATGAGAATGTGCTTGCTTACAGCAACGTGCTATATGTTCTGAATGCCCGAATTGGGAATCTGTGTCAAAACTTTGTTAGGAATTATGTGATCCTTACTAGCTGGAAGTAAGGGAGATGGGGCATGAAGTTATTTCTAGGAGTTGGACACATACCAAGTTTAGCTCAGTTCTGGGCATCTTTGAAATACCTATACAAACTTGTTGCTACATAGTAACTTGCAACTTTGAATGAGAATCTGCTTGCTTACAGCAACGTGCTATATGTTCTGAATGCCCGAATTGGGAATCTGTGTCAAAACTTTGTTAGGAATTATGTGATCCTTACTAGCTGGAAGTAAGGGAGATGGGGCATGAAGTTATTTCTAGGAGTTGGACACATACCAAGTTTAGCTCAGTTCTGGGCATCTTTGAAATACCTATACAAACTTGTTCCTACATAGTAACTTGCAACTTTGAATGAGAATCTGCTTGCTTACAGCAACGTGCTATATGTTCTGAATGCCCGAATTGGGAATCTGTGTCAAAACTCTGTTAGGAATTATGTGATCCTTACTAGCTGGAAGTAAGGGAGATGGGGCATGAAGTTATTTCTAGGAGTTGGACACATACCAAGTTTAGCTCAGTTCTGGGCATCTTTGAAATACCTATACGAACTTGTTCCTACATAGTAACTTGCATCTTTGAATGAGAATGTGCTTGCTTACAGCAACGTGCTATATGTTCTGAATGCCCGAATTGGGAATCTGTGTCAAAACTTTGTTAGGAATTATGTGATCCATACTAGCTGGAAGTAAGGGAGATGGAGCATGAAGTTATTTCTAGGAGTTGGACACATACCAAGTTTAGCTCAGTTCTGTGCATCTTTGAAATACCTATACAAACTTGTTCCTACATAGTAACTTGCATCTTTGAATGAGAATGTGCTTGCTTACAGCAACGTGCTATATGTTCTGAATGCCCGAATTGGCAATCTGTGTCAAAACTTTGTTAGGAATTATGTGATCCTTACTAGCTGGAAGTAAGGGAGATGGGGCATGAAGTTATTTCTAGGAGTTGGACACATACCAAGTTTAGCTCAGTTCTGGGCATCTTTGAAATACCTATACAAACTTGTTCCTACATAGTAACTTGCATCTTTGAATGAGAATGTGCTTGCTTACAGCAACGTGCTATATGTTCTGAATGCCCGAATTGGCAATCTGTGTCAAAACTTTGTTAGGAATTATGTGATCCTTACTAGCTGGAAGTAAGGGAGATGGGGCATGAAGTTATTTCTAGGAGTTGGACACATACCAAGTTTAGCTCAGTTCTGGGCATCTTTGAAATACCTATACAAACTTGTTCCAACATAGTAACTTGCCTCTTTGAATGAGAATGTGCTTGCTTACAGCAACGTGCTATATGTTCTGAATGCCCGAATTGGCAATCTGTGTCAAAACTTTGTTAGGAATTATGTGATCCTTACTAGCTGGAAGTAAGGGAGATGGGGCATGAAGTTATTTCTAGGAGTTGGACACATACCAAGTTTAGCTCAGTTCTGGGCATCTTTGAAATACCTATACAAACTTGTTCCTACATAGTAACTTGCATCTTTGAATGAGAATGTGCTTGCTTACAGCAACGTGCTATATGTTCTGAATGCCCGAATTGGGAATCTGTGTCAAAACTTTGTTAGTAATTATGTGATCCTTACTAGCTGGAAGTAAGGGAGATGGGGCATGAAGTTATTTCTAGGAGTTGGACACATACCAAGTTTAGCTCAGTTCTGGGCATCTTTGAAATACCTATACAAACTTGTTCCTACATAGTAACTTGCATCTTTGAATGTGAATGTGCTTGCTTACAGCAACGTGCTATATGTTCTGAATGCCCGAATTGGGAATCTGTGTCAAAACTTTGTTAGGAATTATGTGATCCTTACTAGCTGGAAGTAAGGGAGATGGGGCATGAAGTTATTTCTAGGAGTTGGACACATACCAAGTTTAGCTCAGTTCTGGGCATCTTTGAAATACCTATACAAACTTGTTCCTACATAGTAACTTGCATCTTTGAATGAGAATGTGCTTGCTTACAGCAACGTGCTATATGTTCTGAATGCCCGAATTGGGAATCTGTGTCAAAACTTTGTTAGGAATTATGTGATCCTTACTAGCTGGAAGTAAGGGAGATGGGGCATGAAGTTATTTCTAGGAGTTGGACACATACCAAGTTTAGCTCAGTTCTGGGCATCTTTGAAATACCTATACAAACTTGTTCCTACATAGTAACTTGCATCTTTGAATGAGAATGTGCTTGCTTACAGCAACGTGCTATATGTTCTGAATGCCCGAATTGGGAATCTGTGTCAAAACTTTGTTAGGAATTATGTGATCCTTACTAGCTGGAAGTAAGGGAAATGGGGCATGAAGTTATTTCTAGGAGTTGGACACATACCAAGTTTAGCTCAGTTCTGGGCATCTTTGAAATACCTATACAAACTTGTTGCTACATAGTAACTTGCAACTTTGAATGAGAATCTGCTTGCTTACAGCAACGTGCTATATGTTCTGAATGCCCGAATTGGGAATCTGTGTCAAAACTTTGTTAGGAATTATGCGATCCTTACTAGCTGGAAGTAAGGGAGATGGGGCATGAAGGTATTTCTAGGAGTTGGACACATACCAAGTTTAGCTCAGTTCTGGGCATCTTTGAAATACCTATACAAACTTGTTCCTACATAGTAACTTGCAACTTTGAATGAGAATGTGCTTGCTTACAGCAACGTGCTATATGTTCTGAATGCCCGAATTGGGAATCTGTGTCAAAACTTTGTTAGGAATTATGCGATCCTTACTAGCTGGAAGTAAGGGAGATGGGGCATGAAGGTATTTCTAGGAGTTGGACACATACCAAGTTTAGCTCAGTTCTGGGCATCTTTGAAATACCTATACAAACTTGTTCCAACATAGTAACTTGCCTCTTTGAATGAGAATGTGCTTGCTTACAGCAACGTGCTATATGTTCTGAATGCCCGAATTGGCAATCTGTGTCAAAACTTTGTTAGGAATTATGTGATCCTTACTAGCTGGAAGTAAGGGAGATGGGGCATGAAGTTATTTCTAGGAGTTGGACACATACCAAGTTTAGCTCAGTTCTGGGCATCTTTGAAATACCTATACAAACTTGTTCCTACATAGTAACTTGCATCTTTGAATGAGAATGTGCTTGCTTACAGCAACGTGCTATATGTTCTGAATGCCCGAATTGGGAATCTGTGTCAAAACTTTGTTAGTAATTATGTGATCCTTACTAGCTGGAAGTAAGGGAGATGGGGCATGAAGTTATTTCTAGGAGTTGGACACATACCAAGTTTAGCTCAGTTCTGGGCATCTTTGAAATACCTATACAAACTTGTTCCTACATAGTAACTTGCATCTTTGAATGTGAATGTGCTTGCTTACAGCAACGTGCTATATGTTCTGAATGCCCGAATTGGGAATCTGTGTCAAAACTTTGTTAGGAATTATGTGATCCTTACTAGCTGGAAGTAAGGGAGATGGGGCATGAAGTTATTTCTAGGAGTTGGACACATACCAAGTTTAGCTCAGTTCTGGGCATCTTTGAAATACCTATACAAACTTGTTCCTACATAGTAACTTGCATCTTTGAATGAGAATGTGCTTGCTTACAGCAACGTGCTATATGTTCTGAATGCCCGAATTGGGAATCTGTGTCAAAACTTTGTTAGGAATTATGTGATCCTTACTAGCTGGAAGTAAGGGAGATGGGGCATGAAGTTATTTCTAGGAGTTGGACACATACCAAGTTTAGCTCAGTTCTGGGCATCTTTGAAATACCTATACAAACTTGTTCCTACATAGTAACTTGCATCTTTGAATGAGAATGTGCTTGCTTACAGCAACGTGCTATATGTTCTGAATGCCCGAATTGGGAATCTGTGTCAAAACTTTGTTAGGAATTATGTGATCCTTACTAGCTGGAAGTAAGGGAAATGGGGCATGAAGTTATTTCTAGGAGTTGGACACATACCAAGTTTAGCTCAGTTCTGGGCATCTTTGAAATACCTATACAAACTTGTTGCTACATAGTAACTTGCAACTTTGAATGAGAATCTGCTTGCTTACAGCAACGTGCTATATGTTCTGAATGCCAGAATTGGGAATCTGTGTCAAAACTTTGTTAGGAATTATGCGATCCTTACTAGCTGGAAGTAAGGGAGATGGGGCATGAAGGTATTTCTAGGAGTTGGACACATACCAAGTTTAGCTCAGTTCTGGGCATCTTTGAAATACCTATACAAACTTGTTCCTACATAGTAACTTGCAACTTTGAATGAGAATGTGCTTGCTTACAGCAACGTGCTATATGTTCTGAATGCCCGAATTGGGAATCTGTGTCAAAACTCTGTTAGGAATTATGTGATCCTTACTAGCTGGAAGTAAGGGAGATGGGGCATGAAGTTATTTCTAGGAGTTAGACACATACCAAGTTTAGCTCAGTTCTGGGCATCTTTGAAATACCTATACAAACTTGTTCCCACATGGTAACTTGCATCTTTGAATGAGAATGTGCTTGCTTACAGCAACGTGCTATATGTTCTGAATGCCCGAATTGGGAATCTGTGTCAAAACTTTGTTAGGAATTATGTGATCCTTACTAGCTGGAAGTAAGGGAGATGGGGCATGAAGTTATTTCTAGGAGTTGGACACATACCAAGTTTAGCTCAGTTCTGGGCATCTTTGAAATACCTATACGAACTTGTTCCTACATAGTAACTTGCATCTTTGAATGAGAATGTGCTTGCTTACAGCAACGTGCTATATGTTCTGAATGCCCGAATTGGGAATCTGTGTCAAAACTTTGTTAGGAATTATGTGATCCATACTAGCTGGAAGTAAGGGAGATGGAGCATGAAGTTATTTCTAGGAGTTGGACACATACCAAGTTTAGCTCAGTTCTGGGCATCTTTGAAATACCTATACAAACTTGTTCCTACATAGTAACTTGCCTCTTTGAATGAGAATGTGCTTGCTTACAGCAACGTGCTATATGTTCTGATTGCCCGAATTGGCAATCTGTGTCAAAACTTTGTTAGGAATTATGTGATCCTTACTAGCTGGAAGTAAGGGAGATGGGGCATGAAGTTATTTCTAGGAGTTGGACACATACCAAGTTTAGCTCAGTTCTGGGCATCTTTGAAATACCTATACAAACTTGTTGCTACATAGTAACTTGCATCATTAATGAGAATCTGCTTGCTTACAGCAACGTGCTATATGTTCTGAATGCCCGAATTGGGAATCTGTGTCAAAACTTTGTTAGGAAATATGTGATCCTTACTAGCTGGAAGTAAGGGAGATGGGGCATGAAGTTATTTCTAGGAGTTGGACACATACCAAGTTTAGCTCAGTTCTGGGCATCTTTGAAATACCTATACAAACTTGTTCCTACATAGTAACTTGCAACTTTGAATGAGAATGTGCTTGCTTACAGCAACGTGCTATATGTTCTGAATGCCCGAATCGGGAATCTGTGTCAAAACTTTGTTAGGAATTATGTGATCCTTACTAGCTGGAAGTAAGGGAGATGGGGCATGAAGTTATTTCTAGGAGTTGGACACATACCAAGTTTAGCTCAGTTCTGGGCATCTTTGAAATACCTATACAAACTTGTTCCTACATAGTAACTTGCAACTTTGAATGAAAATGTGCTTGCTTACAGCAACGTGCTCTATGTTCTGAATGCCCGAATTGGGAATCTGTGTCAAAACTTTGTTAGGAATTATATGATCCTTACTAGCTGGAAGTAAGGGAGATGGGGCATGAAGTTATTTCTAGGAGTTGGACACATACCAAGTTTAGCTCAGTTCTGGGCATCTTTGAAATACCTAAACAAACTTGTTCCTACATAGTAACTTGCAACTTTGAATGAAAATGTGCTTGCTTACAGCAACGTGCTCTATGTTCTGAATGCCCCAATTGGGAATCTGTTTCAAAACTTTGTTAGGAATTATGTGATCCTTACTAGCTGGAAGTAAGGGAGATGGAGCATGAAGTTATTTCTAGGAGTTGGACACATACCAAGTTTAGCTCAGTTCTGTGCATCTTTGAAATACCTATACAAACTTGTTCCTACATAGTAACTTGCATCTTTGAATGAGAATGTGCTTGCTTACAGCAACGTGCTATATGTTCTGAATGCCCGAATTGGCAATCTGTGTCAAAACTTTGTTAGGAATTATGTGATCCTTCCTAGCTGGAAGTAAGGGAGATGGGGCATGAAGTTATTTCTAGGAGTTGGACACATACCAAGTTTAGCTCAGTTCTGGGCATCTTTGAAATACCTATACAAACTTGTTCCTACATAGTAACTTGCATCTTTGAATGAGAATGTGCTTGCTTACAGCAACGTGCTATATGTTCTGAATGCCCGAATTGGGAATCTGTCTCAAAACTTTGTTAGGAATTATGTGATCCTTACTAGCTGGAAGTAAGGGAGATGGGGCATGAAGTTATTTCTAGGAGTTGGACACATACCAAGTTTAGCTCAGTTCTTGGCATCTTTGAAATACCTATACAAACTTGTTCCTACATAGCAACTTGCATCTTTGAATGAGAATCTGCTTGCTTACAGCAACGTGCTATATGTTCTGAATGCCCGAATTGGGAATCTGTGTCAAAACTTTGTTAGGAATTATGTGATCCTTACTAGCTGGAAGTAAGGGAGATGGGGCATGAAGTTATTTCTAGGAGTTGGACACATACCAAGTTTAGCTCAGTTCTGGGCATCTTTGAAATACCTATACAAACTTGTTCCTACATAGTAACTTGCAACTTTGAATGAGAATGTGCTTGCGTACAGCAACGTGCTATATGTTCTGAATGCCCGAATTGGGAAGCTGTGTCAAAACTTTGTTAGGAATTATGTGATCCTTACTAGCTGGAAGTAAGGGAGATGGGGCATGAAGTTATTTCTAGGAGTTGGACACATACCAAGTTTAGCTCAGTTCTAGGCATCTTTGAAATACCTATACAAACTTGTTGCTACATAGTAACTTGCAACTTTGAATGAGAATCTGCTTGCTTACAGCAACGTGCTATATGTTCTGAATGCCCGAATTGGGAATCTGTGTCAAAACTTTGTTAGGAATTATGTCATCCTTACTAGCTGGAAGTAAGGGAGATGGGGCATGAAGTTATTTCTAGGAGTTGGACACATACCAAGTTTAGTTCAGTTCTGGGCATCTTTGAAATACCTATACAAACTTGTTCCTACATAGTAACTTGCATCTTTGAATGAGAATCTGCTTGCTTACAGCAACGTGCTATATGTTCTGAATCCCCGAATTGGGAATCTGTGTCAAAACTTTGTAAGGAATTATGTGATCCTTACTAGCTGGAAGTAAGGGAGATGGGGCATGAAGTTATTTCTAGGAGTTGGACACATACCAAGTTTAGCTCAGTTCTGGGCATCTTTGAAATACCTATACAAACTTGTTCCTACATAGTAACTTGCATCTTTGAATGAGAATCTGCTTGCTTACAGCAACGTGCTATATGTTCTGAATCCCCGAATGGGAATCTGTGTCAAAACTTTGTAAGGAATTATGTGATCCTTACTAGCTGGAAGTAAGGGAGATGGGGCATGAAGTTATTTCTAGGAGTTGGACACACACCAAGTTAGCTCAGTTCTGGGCATCTTTGAAATACCTATAGGAACTTGTTCCTACATAGTAACTTGCATCTTTGAATGAGAATGTGCTTGCTTACAGCAACGTGCTATATGTTCTGAATGCCCGAATTGGCAATCTGTGTCAAAACTTTGTTAGGAATTATGTGATCCTTACTAGCTGGAAGTAAGGGAGATGGGGCATGAAGTTATTTCTAGGAGTTGGACACATACCAAGTTTAGCTCAGTTCTGGGCATCTTTGAAATACCTATACAAACTTGTTCCTACATAGTAACTTGCATCTTTGAATGAGAATGTGCTTGCTTACAGCAACGTGCTATATGTTCTGAATGCCCGAATTGGGAATCTGTGTCAAAACTTTGTTAGGAATTATGTGATCCTTACTAGCTGGAAGTAAGGGAGATGGGGCATGAAGTTATTTCTAGGAGTTGGACACATACCAAGTTTAGCTCAGTTCTGGGCATCTTTGAAATACCTATACAAACTTGTTGCTACATAGTAACTTGCAACTTTGAATGAGAATCTGCTTGCTTACAGCAACGTGCTATATGTTCTGAATGCCCGAATTGGGAATCTGTGTCAAAACTTTGTTAGGAATTATGTGATCCTTACTAGCTGGAAGTAAGGGAGATGGGGCATGAAGTTATTTCTAGGAGTTGGACACATACCAAGTTTAGCTCAGTTCTGGGCATCTTTGAAATACCTATACAAACTTGTTCCTACATAGTAACTTGCAACTTTGAATGAGAATCTGCTTGCTTACAGCAACGTGCTATATGTTCTGAATGCCCGAATTGGGAATCTGTGTCAAAACTCTGTTAGGAATTATGTGATCCTTACTAGCTGGAAGTAAGGGAGATGGGGCATGAAGTTATTTCTAGGAGTTGGACACATACCAAGTTTAGCTCAGTTCTGGGCATCTTTGAAATACCTATACGAACTTGTTCCTACATAGTAACTTGCATCTTTGAATGAGAATGTGCTTGCTTACAGCAACGTGCTATATGTTCTGAATGCCCGAATTGGGAATCTGTGTCAAAACTTTGTTAGGAATTATGTGATCCATACTAGCTGGAAGTAAGGGAGATGGAGCATGAAGTTATTTCTAGGAGTTGGACACATACCAAGTTTAGCTCAGTTCTGGGCATCTTTGAAATACCTATACAAACTTGTTCCTACATAGTAACTTGCCTCTTTGAATGAGAATGTGCTTGCTTACAGCAACGTGCTATATGTTCTGATTGCCCGAATTGGCAATCTGTGTCAAAACTTTGTTAGGAATTATGTGATCCTTACTAGCTGGAAGTAAGGGAGATGGGGCATGAAGTTATTTCTAGGAGTTGGACACATACCAAGTTTAGCTCAGTTCTGGGCATCTTTGAAATACCTATACAAACTTGTTCCTACATAGTAACTTGCATCTTTGAATGAGAATGTGCTTGCTTACAGCAACGTGCTGTATGTTCTGAAAGCCCGAATTGGCAATCTGTGTCAAAACTTTGTTAGGAATTATGTGATCCTTACTAGCTGGAAGTAAGGGAGATGGGGCATGAAGTTATTTCTAGGAGTTGGACACATACCAAGTTTAGCTCAGTTCTGGGCATCTTTGAAATACCTATACAAACTTGTTCCTACGTAGTAACTTGCATCATTAATGAGAATCTGCTTGCTTACAGCAACGTGCTATATGTTCTGAATGCCCGAATTGGGAATCTGTGTCAAAACTTTGTTAGGAATTATGTGATCCTTACTAGCTGGAAGTAAGGGAGATGGGGCATGAAGTTATTTCTTGGAGTTGGAGACAGACCAAGTTTAGCTCAGTTCTGGGCATCTTTGAAATACCTATACAAACTTGTTCCTACATAGTAACTTGCATCTTTGAATGAAAATGTGCTTGCTTACAGCAACGTGCTATATGTTCTGAATGCCCGAATTGGCAATCTGTGTCAAAACTTTGTTAGGAATTATGTGATCCTTACTAGCTGGAAGTAAGGGAGATGGGGCATGAAGTTATTTCTAGGAGTTGGACACATACCTAGTTTAGCTCAGTTCTGGGCTTCTTTGAAATACCTATACAAACTTGTTCCTACATAGAAACTTGCAACTTTGAATGAAAATGTGCTTGCTTACAGCAACGTGCTCTATGTTCTGAATGCCCGAATTGGGAATCTGTGTCAAAACTTTGTTAGGAATTATATGATCCTTACTAGCTGGAAGTAAGGGAGATGGGGCATGAAGTTATTTCTAGGAGTTGGACACATACCAAGTTTAGCTCAGTTCTGGGCATCTTTGAAATACCTATACGAACTTGTTCCTACATAGTAACTTGCAACTTTGAATGAAAATGTGCTTGCTTACAGCAACGTGCTCTATGTTCTGAATGCCCGAATTGGGAATCTGTGTCAAAACTTTGTTAGGAATTATGTGATCCTTACTAGCTGGAAGTAAGGGAGATGGAGCATGAAGTTATTTCTAGGAGTTGGACACATAGCAAGTTTTGCTCAGTTCTGTGCATCTTTGAAATACCTATACAAACTTGTTCCTACATAGTAACTTGCATCTTTGAATGAGAATGTGCTTGCTTACAGCAACGTGCTATATGTTCTGAATGCCCGAATTGGCAATCTGTGTCAAAACTTTGTTAGGAATTATGTGATCCTTACTAGCTGGAAGTAAGGGAGATGGGGCATGAAGTTATTTCTAGGAGTTGGACACATACCAAGTTTAGCTCAGTTCTGGGCATCTTTGAAATACCTATACAAACTTGTTCCTACATAGTAACTTGCAACTTTGAATGAAAATGTGCTTGCTTACAGCAACGTGCTCTATGTTCTGAATGCCCGAATTGGGAATCTGTGTCAAAACTTTGTTAGGAATTATATGATCCTTACTAGCTGGAAGTAAGGGAGATGGGGCATGAAGTTATTTCTAGGAGTTGGACACATACCAAGTTTAGCTCAGTTCTGGGCATCTTTGAAATACCTATACAAACTTGTTCCTACATAGTAACTTGCAACTTTGAATGAAAATGTGCTTGCTTACAGCAACGTGCTCTATGTTCTGAATGCCCGAATTGGGAATCTGTGTCAAAACTTTGTTAGGAATTATGTCATCCTTACTAGCTGGAAGTAAGGGAGATGGAGCATGAAGTTATTTCTAGGAGTTGGACACATACCAAGTTTAGCTCAGTTCTGTGCATCTTTGAAATACCTATACAAACTTGTTCCTACATAGTAACTTGCATCTTTGAATGAGAATGTGCTTGCTTACAGCAACGTGCTATATGTTCTGAATGCCCGAATTGGGAATCTGTGTCAAAACTTTGTTAGGAATTATGTGATCCTTACTAGCTGGAAGTAAGGGAGATGGGGCATGAAGTTATTTCTAGGAGTTGGACACATACCAAGTTTAGCTCAGTTCTGGGCATCTTTGAAATACCTATACAAACTTGTTCCTACATAGTAACTTGCATCTTTGAATGAGAATGTGCTTGCTTACAGCAACGTGCTATATGTTCTGAATGCCCGAATTGGCAATCTGTGTCAAAACTTTGTTAGGAATTATGTGATCCTTACTAGCTGGAAGTAAGGGAGATGGGGCATGAAGTTATTTCTAGGAGTTGGACACATACCAAGTTTAGCTCAGTTCTGGGCATCTTTGAAATACCTATACAAACTTGTTCCAACATAGTAACTTGCCTCTTTGAATGAGAGTGTGCTTGCTTACAGCAACGTGCTATATGTTCTGAATGCCCGAATTGGCAATCTGTGTCAAAACTTTGTTAGGAATTATGTGATCCTTACTAGCTGGAAGTAAGGGAGATGGGGCATGAAGTTATTTCTAGGAGTTGGACACATACCAAGTTTAGCTCAGTTCTGGGCATCTTTGAAATACCTATACAAACTTGTTCCTACATAGTAACTTGCATCTTTGAATGAGAATGTGCTTGCTTACAGCAACGTGCTATATGTTCTGAATGCCCGAATTGGGAATCTGTGTCAAAACTTTGTTAGTAATTATGTGATCCTTACTAGCTGGAAGTAAGGGAGATGGGGCATGAAGTTATTTCTAGGAGTTGGACACATACCAAGTTTAGCTCAGTTCTGGGCATCTTTGAAATACCTATACAAACTTGTTCCTACATAGTAACTTGCAACTTTGAATGAGAATGTGCTTGCTTACAGCAACGTGCTATATGTTCTGAATGCCCGAATTGGGAATCTGTGTCAAAACTTTGTTAGGAATTATGTGATCCTTACTAGCTGGGAGTAAGTGAGATGGGGCATGAAGTTATTTCTAGGAGTTGGACACATACCAAGTTTAGCTCAGTTCTGGGCATCTTTGAAATACCTATACAAACTTGTTCCTACATAGTAACTTGCATCTTTGAATGAGAATGTGCTTGCTTACAGCAACGTGCTATATGTTCTGAATGCCCGAATTGGGAATCTGTGTCAAAACTTTGTTAGGAATTATGTGATCCTTACTAGCTGGAAGTAAGGGAGATGGGGCATGAAGTTATTTCTAGGAGTTGGACACATACCAAGTTTAGCTCAGTTCTGGGCATCTTTGAAATACCTATACAAACTTGTTCCTACATAGTAACTTGCATCTTTGAATGAGAATGTGCTTGCTTACAGCAACGTGCTATATGTTCTGAATGCCCGAATTGGGAATCTGTGTCAAAACTTTGTTAGGAATTATGTGATCCTTACTAGCTGGAAGTAAGGGAAATGGGGCATGAAGTTATTTCTAGGAGTTGGACACATACCAAGTTTAGCTCAATTCTGGGCATCTTTGAAATACCTATACAAACTTGTTCCTACATAGTAACTTGCATCATTAATGAGAATCTGCTTGCTTACAGCAACGTGCTATATGTTCTGAATGCCCGAATTGGGAATCTGTGTCAAAACTTTGTTAGGAATTATGTGATCCTTACTAGCTGGAAGTAAGGGAGATGGGGCATGAAGTTATTTCTAGGAGTTGGACACATACCAAGTTTAGCTCAGTTCTGGGCATCTTTGAAATACCTATACAAACTTGTTCCTACATAGTAACTTGCAACTTTGAATGAGAATGTGCTTGCTTACAGCAACGTACTATATGTTCTGAATGCCCGAATTGGGAATCTGTGTCAAAACTTTGTTAGGAATTATGTGATCCTTACTAGCTGGAAGTAAGGGAGATGGGGCATGAAGTTATTTCTAGGAGTTGGACACATACCAAGTTTAGCTCAGTTCTGGGCATCTTTGAAATACCTATACGAACTTGTTCCTACATAGTAACTTGCAACTTTGAATGAAAATGTGCTTGCTTACAGCAACGTGCTCTATGTTCTGAATGCCCGAATTGGGAATCTGTGTCAAAACTTTGTTAGGAATTATGTGATCCTTACTAGCTGGAAGTAAGGGAGATGGAGCATGAAGTTATTTCTAGGAGTTGGACACATACCAAGTTTAGCTCAGTTCTGGGCATCTTTGAAATACCTATACAAACTTGTTCCTACATAGTAACTTGCATCATTAATGAGAATCTGCTTGCTTACAGCAACGTGCTATATGTTCTGAATGCCCGAATTGGGAATCTGTGTCAAAACTTTGTTAGGAATTATGTGATCCTTACTAGCTGGAAGTAAGGGAGATGGGGCATGAAGTTATTTCTAGGAGTTGGACACATACCAAGTTTAGCTCAGTTCTGGGCATCTTTGAAATACCTATACAAACTTGTTCCTACATAGTAACTTGCAACTTTGAATGAGAATGTGCTTGCTTACAGCAACGTACTATATGTTCTGAATGCCCGAATTGGGAATCTGTGTCAAAACTTTGTTAGGAATTATGTGATCCTTACTAGCTGGAAGTAAGGGAGATGGGGCATGAAGTTATTTCTAGGAGTTGGACACATACCAAGTTTAGCTCAGTTCTGGGCATCTTTGAAATACCTATACGAACTTGTTCCTACATAGTAACTTGCAACTTTGAATGAAAATGTGCTTGCTTACAGCAACGTGCTCTATGTTCTGAATGCCCGAATTGGGAATCTGTGTCAAAACTTTGTTAGGAATTATGTGATCCTTACTAGCTGGAAGTAAGGGAGATGGAGCATGAAGTTATTTCTAGGAGTTGGACACATAGCAAGTTTTGCTCAGTTCTGTGCATCTTTGAAATACCTATACAAACTTGTTCCTACATAGTAACTTGCATCTTTGAATGAGAATGTGCTTGCTTACAGCAACGTGCTATATGTTCTGAATGCCCGAATTGGCAATCTGTGTCAAAACTTTGTTAGGAATTATGTGATCCTTACTAGCTGGAAGTAAGGGAGATGGGGCATGAAGTTATTTCTAGGAGTTGGACACATACCAAGTTTAGCTCAGTTCTGGGCATCTTTGAAATACCTATACAAACTTGTTCCTACATAGTAACTTGCAACTTTGAATGAAAATGTGCTTGCTTACAGCAACGTGCTCTATGTTCTGAATGCCCGAATTGGGAATCTGTGTCAAAACTTTGTTAGGAATTATATGATCCTTACTAGCTGGAAGTAAGGGAGATGGGGCATGAAGTTATTTCTAGGAGTTGGACACATACCAAGTTTAGCTCAGTTCTGGGCATCTTTGAAATACCTATACAAACTTGTTCCTACATAGTAACTTGCAACTTTGAATGAAAATGTGCTTGCTTACAGCAACGTGCTCTATGTTCTGAATGCCCGAATTGGGAATCTGTGTCAAAACTTTGTTAGGAATTATGTGTTCCTTACTAGCTGGAAGTAAGGGAGATGGAGCATGAAGTTATTTCTAGGAGTTGGACACATACCAAGTTTAGCTCAGTTCTCGGCATCTTTGAAATACCTATACAAACTTGTTCCTACATAGTAACTTGCATCTTTGAATGAGAATGTGCTTGCTTACAGCAACGTGCTATATGTTCTGAATGCCCGAATTGGGAATCTGTGTCAAAACTTTGTTAGGAATTATGTGATCCTTACTAGCTGGAAGTAAGGGAGATGGGGCATGAAGTTATTTCTAGGAGTTGGACACATACCAAGTTTAGCTCAGTTCTGGGCATCTTTGAAATACCTATACAAACTTGTTCCTACATAGTAACTTGCATCTTTGAATGAGAATGTGCTTGCTTACAGCAACGTGCTATATGTTCTGAATGCCCGAATTGGCAATCTGTGTCAAAACTTTGTTAGGAATTATGTGATCCTTACTAGCTGGAAGTAAGGGAGATGGGGCATGAAGTTATTTCTAGGAGTTGGACACATACCAAGTTTAGCTCAGTTCTGGGCATCTTTGAAATACCTATACAAACTTGTTCCAACATAGTAACTTGCCTCTTTGAATGAGAGTGTGCTTGCTTACAGCAACGTGCTATATGTTCTGAATGCCCGAATTGGCAATCTGTGTCAAAACTTTGTTAGGAATTATGTGATCCTTACTAGCTGGAAGTAAGGGAGATGGGGCATGAAGTTATTTCTAGGAGTTGGACACATACCAAGTTTAGCTCAGTTCTGGGCATCTTTGAAATACCTATACAAACTTGTTCCTACATAGTAACTTGCATCTTTGAATGAGAATGTGCTTGCTTACAGCAACGTGCTATATGTTCTGAATGCCCGAATTGGGAATCTGTGTCAAAACTTTGTTAGTAATTATGTGATCCTTACTAGCTGGAAGTAAGGGAGATGGGGCATGAAGTTATTTCTAGGAGTTGGACACATACCAAGTTTAGCTCAGTTCTGGGCATCTTTGAAATACCTATACAAACTTGTTCCTACATAGTAACTTGCATCATTAATGAGAATCTGCTTGCTTACAGCAACGTGCTATATGTTCTGAATGCCCGAATTGGGAATCTGTGTCAAAACTTTGTTAGGAATTATGTGATCCTTACTAGCTGGAAGTAAGGGAGATGGGGCATGAAGTTATTTCTAGGAGTTGGACACATACCAAGTTTAGCTCAGTTCTGGGCATCTTTGAAATACCTATACAAACTTGTTCCTACATAGTAACTTGCAACTTTGAATGAGAATGTGCTTGCTTACAGCAACGTACTATATGTTCTGAATGCCCGAATTGGGAATCTGTGTCAAAACTTTGTTAGGAATTATGTGATCCTTACTAGCTGGAAGTAAGGGAGATGGGGCATGAAGTTATTTCTAGGAGTTGGACACATACCAAGTTTAGCTCAGTTCTGGGCATCTTTGAAATACCTATACGAACTTGTTCCTACATAGTAACTTGCAACTTTGAATGAAAATGTGCTTGCTTACAGCAACGTGCTCTGTGTTCTGAATGCCCGAATTGGGAATCTGTGTCAAAACTTTGTTAGGAATTATGTGATCCTTACTAGCTGGAAGTAAGGGAGATGGAGCATGAAGTTATTTCTAGGAGTTGGACACATAGCAAGTTTTGCTCAGTTCTGTGCATCTTTGAAATACCTATACAAACTTGTTCCTACATAGTAACTTGCATCTTTGAATGAGAATGTGCTTGCTTACAGCAACGTGCTATATGTTCTGAATGCCCGAATTGGCAATCTGTGTCAAAACTTTGTTAGGAATTATGTGATCCTTACTAGCTGGAAGTAAGGGAGATGGGGCATGAAGTTATTTCTAGGAGTTGGACACATACCAAGTTTAGCTCAGTTCTGGGCATCTTTGAAATACCTATACAAACTTGTTCCTACATAGTAACTTGCAACTTTGAATGAAAATGTGCTTGCTTACAGCAACGTGCTCTATGTTCTGAATGCCCGAATTGGCAATCTGTGTCAAAACTTTGTTAGGAATTATATGATCCTTACTAGCTGGAAGTAAGGGAGATGGGGCATGAAGTTATTTCTAGGAGTTGGACACATACCAAGTTTAGCTCAGTTCTGGGCATCTTTGAAATACCTATACAAACTTGTTCCTACATAGTAACTTGCAACTTTGAATGAAAATGTGCTTGCTTACAGCAACGTGCTCTATGTTCTGAATGCCCGAATTGGGAATCTGTGTCAAAACTTTGTTAGGAATTATGTCATCCTTACTAGCTGGAAGTAAGGGAGATGGAGCATGAAGTTATTTCTAGGAGTTGGACACATACCAAGTTTAGCTCAGTTCTGTGCATCTTTGAAATACCTATACAAACTTGTTCCTACATAGTAACTTGCATCTTTGAATGAGAATGTGCTTGCTTACAGCAACGTGCTATATGTTCTGAATGCCCGAATTGGGAATCTGTGTCAAAACTTTGTTAGGAATTATGTGATCCTTACTAGCTGGAAGTAAGGGAGATGGGGCATGAAGTTATTTCTAGGAGTTGGACACATACCAAGTTTAGCTCAGTTCTGGGCATCTTTGAAATACCTATACAAACTTGTTCCTACATAGTAACTTGCATCTTTGAATGAGAATGTGCTTGCTTTCAGCAACGTGCTATATGTTCTGAATGCCCGAATTGGCAATCTGTGTCAAAACTTTGTTAGGAATTATGTGATCCTTACTAGCTGGAAGTAAGGGAGATGGGGCATGAAGTTATTTCTAGGAGTTGGACACATACCAAGTTTAGCTCAGTTCTGGGCATCTTTGAAATACCTATACAAACTTGTTCCAACATAGTAACTTGCCTCTTTGAATGAGAGTGTGCTTGCTTACAGCAACGTGCTATATGTTCTGAATGCCCGAATTGGCAATCTGTGTCAAAACTTTGTTAGGAATTATGTGATCCTTACTAGCTGGAAGTAAGGGAGATGGGGCATGAAGTTATTTCTAGGAGTTGGACACATACCAAGTTTAGCTCAGTTCTGGGCATCTTTGAAATACCTATACAAACTTGTTCCTACATAGTAACTTGCATCTTTCAATGAGAATGTGCTTGCTTACAGCAACGTGCTATATGTTCTGAATGCCCGAATTGGGAATCTGTGTCAAAACTTTGTTAGTAATTATGTGATCCTTACTAGCTGGAAGTAAGGGAGATGGGGCATGAAGTTATTTCTAGGAGTTGGACACATACCAAGTTTAGCTCAGTTCTGGGCATCTTTGAAATACCTATACAAACTTGTTCCTACATAGTAACTTGCATCTTTGAATGTGAATGTGCTTGCTTACAGCAACGTGCTATATGTTCTGAATGCCCGAATTGGGAATCTGTGTCAAAACTTTGTTAGGAATTATGTGATCCTTACTAGCTGGAAGTAAGGGAGATGGGGCATGAAGTTATTTCTAGGAGTTGGACACATACCAAGTTTAGCTCAGTTCTGGGCATCTTTGAAATACCTATACAAACTTGTTCCTACATAGTAACTTGCATCATTGAATGAGAATGTGCTTGCTTACAGCAACGTGCTATATGTTCTGAATGCCCGAATTGGGAATCTGTGTCAAAACTTTGTTAGGAATTATGTGATCCTTACTAGCTGGAAGTAAGGGAGATGGGGCATGAAGTTATTTCTAGGAGTTGGACACATACCAAGTTTAGCTCAGTTCTGGGCATCTTTGGAATACCTATGGAAACTTGTTCCTACATAGTAACTTGCATCTTTGAATGAGAATGTGCTTGCTTACAGCAACGTGCTATATGTTCTGAATGCCCGAATTGGGAATCTGTGTCAAAACTTTGTTAGGAATTATGTGATCCTTACTAGCTGGAAGTAAGGGAAATGGGGCATGAAGTTATTTCTAGGAGTTGGACACATACCAAGTTTAGCTCAGTTCTGGGCATCTTTGAAATACCTATACAAACTTGTTCCTACATAGTAACTTGCATCATTAATGAGAATCTGCTTGCTTACAGCAACGTGCTATATGTTCTGAATGCCCGAATTGGGAATCTGTGTCAAAACTTTGTTAGGAATTATGTGATCCTTACTAGCTGGAAGTAAGGGAGATGGGGCATGAAGTTATTTCTTGGAGTTGGAGACAGACCAAGTTTAGCTCAGTTCTGGGCATCTTTGAAATACCTATACAAACTTGTTCCTACATAGTAACTTGCATCTTTGAATGAGAATGTGCTTGCTTACAGCAACGTGCTATATGTTCTGAATGCCCGAATTGGCAATCTGTGTCAAAACTTTGTTAGGAATTATGTGATCCTTACTAGCTGGAAGTAAGGGAGATGGGGCATGAAGTTATTTCTAGGAGTTGGACACATACCAAGTTTAGCTCAGTTCTGGGCATCTTTGAAATACCTATACAAACTTGTTCCTACATAGTAACTTGCAACTTTGAATGAAAATGTGCTTGCTTACAGCAACGTGCTCTATGTTCTGAATGCCCGAATTGGGAATCTGTGTCAAAACTTTGTTAGGAATTATATGATCCTTACTAGCTGGAAGTAAGGGAGATGGGGCATGAAGTTATTTCTAGGAGTTGGACACATACCAAGTTTAGCTCAGTTCTGGGCATCTTTGAAATACCTATACAAACTTGTTCCTACATAGTAACTTGCAACTTTGAATGAAAATGTGCTTGCTTACAGCTACGTGCTCTATGTTCTGAATGCCCGAATTGGGAATCTGTGTCAAAACTTTGTTAGGAATTATGTCATCCTTACTAGCTGGAAGTAAGGGAGATGGAGCATGAAGTTATTTCTAGGAGTTGGACACATACCAAGTTTAGCTCAGTTCTGTGCATCTTTGAAATACCTATACAAACTTGTTCCTACATAGTAACTTGCATCTTTGAATGAGAATGTGCTTGATTACAGCAACGTGCTATATGTTCTGAATGCCCGAATTGGCAATCTGTGTCAAAACTTTGTTAGGAATTATGTGATCCTTACTAGCTGGAAGTAAGGGAGATGGGGCATGAAGTTATTTCTAGGAGTTGGACACATACCAAGTTTAGCTCAGTTCTGGGCATCTTTGAAATACCTATACAAACTTGTTCCTACATAGTAACTTGCATCTTTGAATGAGAATGTGCTTGCTTACAGCAACGTGCTATATGTTCTGAATGCCCGAATTGGGAATCTGTGTCAAAACTTTGTTAGGAATTATGTGATCCTTACTAGCTGGAAGTAAGGGAGATGGGGCATGAAGTTATTTCTAGGAGTTGGACACATACCAAGTTTAGCTCAGTTCTGGGCATCTTTGAAATACCTATACAAACTTGTTCCTACATAGTAACTTGCATCTTTGAATGAGAATGTGCTTGCTTACAGCAACGTGCTATATGTTCTGAATGCCCGAATTGGCAATCTGTGTCAAAACTTTGTTAGGAATTATGTGATCCTTACTAGCTGGAAGTAAGGGAGATGGGGCATGAAGTTATTTCTAGGAGTTGGACACATACCAAGTTTAGCTCAGTTCTGGGCATCTTTAAAATACCTATACAAACTTGTTCCTACATAGTAACTTGCATCTTTGAATGAGAATGTGCTTGCTTACAGCAACGTGCTATATGTTCTGAATGCCCGAATTGGCAATCTGTGTCAAAACTTTGTTAGGAATTATGTGATCCTTACTAGCTGGAAGTAAGGGAGATGGGGCATGAAGTTATTTCTAGGAGTTGGACACATACCAAGTTTAGCTCAGTTCTGGGCATCTTTGAAATACCTATACAAACTTGTTGCTACATAGTAACTTGCATCATTAATGAGAATCTGCTTGCTTACAGCAACGTGCTATATGTTCTGAATGCCCGAATTGGGAATCTGTGTCAAAACTTTGTTAGGAATTATGTGATCCTTACTAGCTGGAAGTAAGGGAGATGCGGCATGAAGTTATTTCTAGGAGTTGGACACATACCAATTTAGCTCAGTTCTGGGCATCTTTGAAATACCTATACAAACTTGTTCCTACATAGTAACTTGCAACTTTGAATGAGAATGTGCTTGCTTACAGCAACGTGCAATATGTTCTGAATGCCCGAATTTGAATCTGTGTCAAAACTTTGTTAGGAATTATGTGATCCTTACTAGCTGGAAGTAAGGGAGATGGGGCATGAAGTTATTTCTAGGAGTTGGACACATACCAAGTCTAGCTCAGTTCTGGGCATCTTTGAAATACCTATACAAACTTGTTCCTACATAGTAACTTGCATCTTTGAATGAGAATGTGCTTGCTTACAGCAACGTGCTATATGTTCTGAATGCCCGAATTGGGAATCTGTGTCAAAACTTTGTTAGGAATTATGTGATCCTTACTAGCTGGAAGTAAGGGAGATGGGGCATGAAGTTATTTCTAGGAGTTGGACACATACCAAGTTTAGCTCAGTTCTGGGCATCTTTGAAATACCTATACAAACTTGTTCCTTCATAGTAACTTGCATCTTTGAATGAGAATGTGGTTGCTTACAGCAACGAGCTATATGTTCTGAATGCCCGAATTGGGAATCTGTGTCAAAACTTTGTTAGGAATTATGTGATCCTTACCAGCTGGAAGTAAGGGAGATGGGGCATGAAGTTATTTCTAGGAGTTGGACACATACCAAGTTTAGCTCAGTTCTGGGCATCTTTGAAATACCTATACAAACTTGTTCCTACATAGTAACTTGCAACTTTGAATGAGAATGTGCTTGCTTACAGCAACGTGCTCTATGTTCTGAATGCCCGAATTGGCAATCTGTGTCAAAACTTTGTTAGGAATTATGTGATCCTTACCAGCTGGAAGTAAGGGAGATGGGGCATCAAGTTATTTCTAGGAGTTGGACACATACCAAGTTTAGCTCAGTTCTGGGCATCTTTGAAATACCTATACAAACTTGTTCCTACATAGTAACTTGCAACTTTGAATGAAAATGTGCTTGCTTACAGCAACGTGCTCTGTGTTCTGAATGCCCGAATTGGGAATCTGTGTCAAAACTTTGTTAGGAATTATATGATCCTTACTAGCTGGAAGTAAGGGAGATGGGGCATGAAGTTATTTCTAGGAGTTGGACACATACCAAGTTTAGCTCAGTTCTGGGCATCTTTGAAATACCTATACAAACTTGTTCCTACATAGTAACTTGCAACTTTGAATGAAAATGTGCTTGCTTACAGCAACGTGCTCTATGTTCTGAATGCCCGAATTGGGAATCTGTGTCAAAACTTTGTTAGGAATTATGTCATCCTTACTAGCTGGAAGTAAGGGAGATGGAGCATGAAGTTATTTCTAGGAGTTGGACACATACCAAGTTTAGCTCAGTTCTGTGCATCTTTGAAATACCTATACAAACTTGTTCCTACATAGTAACTTGCATCTTTGAATGAGAATGTGCTTGCTTACAGCAACGTGCTATATGTTCTGAATGCCCGAATTGGGAATCTGTGTCAAAACTTTGTTAGGAATTATGTGATCCTTACTAGCTGGAAGTAAGGGAGATGGGGCATGAAGTTATTTCTAGGAGTTGGACACATACCAAGTTTAGCTCAGTTCTGGGCATCTTTGAAATACCTATACAAACTTGTTCCTACATAGTAACTTGCATCTTTGAATGAGAATGTGCTTGCTTACAGCAACGTGCTATATGTTCTGAATGCCCGAATTGGGAATCTGTGTCAAAACTTTGTTAGGAATTATGTGATCCTTACTAGCTGGAAGTAAGGGAGATGGGGCATGAAGTTATTTCTAGGAGTTGGACACATACCAAGTTTAGCTCAGTTCTGGGCATCTTTGAAATACCTATACAAACTTGTTCCAACATAGTAACTTGCATCTTTGAATGAGAATGTGCTTGCTTACAGCAACGTGCTATATGTTCTGAATGCCCGAATTGGCAATCTGTGTCAAAACTTTGTTAGGAATTATGTGATCCTTACTAGCTGGAAGTAAGGGAGATGGGGCATGAAGTTATTTCTAGGAGTTGGACACATACCAAGTTTAGCTCAGTTCTGGGCATCTTTGAAATACCTATACAAACTTGTTCCTACATAGTAACTTGCATCTTTGAATGAGAATGTGCTTGCTTACAGCAACGTGCTATATGTTCTGAATGCCCGAATTGGCAATCTGTGTCAAAACTTTGTTAGGAATTATGTGATCCTTACTAGCTGGAAGTAAGGGAGATGGGGCATGAAGTTATTTCTAGGAGTTGGACACATACCAAGTTTAGCTCAGTTCTGGGCATCTTTGAAATACCTATACAAACTTGTTCCTACATAGTAACTTGCATCTTTGAATGAGAATGTGCTTGCTTACAGCAACGTGCTATATGTTCTGAATGCCCGAATTGGGAATCTGTGTCAAAACTTTGTTAGGAATTATGTGATCCTTACTAGCTGGAAGTAAGGGAGATGGGGCATGAAGTTATTTCTAGGAGTTGGACACATACCAAGTTTAGCTCAGTTCTGGGCATCTTTGAAATACCTATACAAACTTGTTCCTACATAGTAACTTGCATCTTTGAATGAGAATGTGCTTGCTTACAGCAACGTGCTATATGTTCTGAATGCCCGAATTGGGAATCTGTGTCAAAACTTTGTTAGGAATTATGTGATCCTTACTAGCTGGAAGTAAGGGAGATGGGGCATGAAGTTATTTCTAGGAGTTGGACACATACCAAGTTTAGCTCAGTTCTGGGCATCTTTGAAATACCTATACAAACTTGTTCCTACATAGTAACTTGCATCTTTGAATGAGAATGTGCTTGCTTACAGCAACGTGCTATATGTTCTGAATGCCCGAATTGGGAATCTGTGTCAAAACTTTGTTAGGAATTATGTGATCCTTACTAGCTGGAAGTAAGGGAAATGGGGCATGAAGTTATTTCTAGGAGTTGGACACATACCAAGTTTAGCTCAGTTCTGGGCATCTTTGAAATACCTATACAAACTTGTTGCTAGATAGTAACTTGCATCATTAATGAGAATCTGCTTGCTTACAGCAACGTGCTATATGTTCTGAATGCCCGAATTGGGAATCTGTGTCAAAACTTTGTTAGGAATTATGTGATCCTTACTAGCTGGAAGTAAGGGAGATGGGGCATGAAGTTATTTCTAGGAGTTGGACACATACCAAGTTTAGCTCAGTTCTGGGCATCTTTGAAATACCTATACAAACTTGTTCCTACATAGTAACTTGCAACTTTGAATGAGAATGTGCTTGCTTACAGCAACGTACTATATGTTCTGAATGCCCGAATTGGGAATCTGTGTCAAAACTTTGTTAGGAATTATGTGATCCTTACTAGCTGGAAGTAAGGGAGATGGGGCATGAAGTTATTTCTAGGAGTTGGACACATACCAAGTTTAGCTCAGTTCTGGGCATCTTTGAAATACCTATACGAACTTGTTCCTACATAGTAACTTGCATCTTTGAATGAGAATGTGCTTGCTTACAGCAACGTGCTATATGTTCTGAATGCCCGAATTGGGAATCTGTGTCAAAACTTTGTTAGGAATTATGTGATCCTTACTAGCTGGAAGTAAGGGAGATGGGGCATGAAGTTATTTCTAGGAGTTGGACACATACCAAGTTTAGCTCAGTTCTGGGCATCTTTGAAATACCTATACAAACTTGTTGCTACATAGTAACTTGCATCATTAATGAGAATCTGCTTGCTTACAGCAACGTGCTATATGTTCTGAATGCCCGAATTGGGAATCTGTGTCAAAACTTTGTTAGGAATTATGTGATCCTTACTAGCTGGAAGTAAGGGAGATGCGGCATGAAGTTATTTCTAGGAGTTGGACACATACCAAGTTTTGCTCAGTTCTGTGCATCTTTGAAATACCTATACAAACTTGTTCCTACATAGTAACTTGCATCTTTGAATGAGAATGTGCTTGCTTACAGCAACGTGCTATATGTTCTGAATGCCCGAATTGGGAATCTGTGTCAAAACTTTCTTAGGAATTATGTGATCCTTACTAGCTGCAAGTAAGGGAGATGGGGCATGAAGTTATTTCTAGGAGTTGGACACATACCAAGTTTAGCTCAGTTCTGGGCATCTTTGAAATACCTATACAAACTTGTTCCTACATAGTAACTTGCATCTTTGAATGAGAATGTGCTTGCTTACAGCAACGTGCTATATGTTCTGAATGCCCGAATTGGGAATCTGTGTCAAAACTTTGTTAGTAATTATGTGATCCTTACTAGCTGGAAGTAAGGGAGATGGGGCATGAAGTTATTTCTAGGAGTTGGACACATACCAAGTTTAGCTCAGTTCTGGGCATCTTTGAAATACCTATACAAACTTGTTCCTACATAGTAACTTGCATCTTTGAATGAGAATGTGCTTGCTTACAGCAACGTGCTATATGTTCTGAATGCCCGAATTGGGAATCTGTGTCAAAACTTTGTTAGGAATTATGTGATCCTTACTAGCTGGAAGTAAGGGAGATGGGGCATGAAGTTATTTCTAGGAGTTGGACACATACCAAGTTTAGCTCAGTTCTGGGCATCTTTGAAATACCTATACAAACTTGTTCCTACATAGTAACTTGCATCTTTGAATGAGAATGTGCTTGCTTACAGCAACGTGCTATATGTTCTGAATGCCCGAATTGGCAATCTGTGTCAAAACTTTGTTAGGAATTATGTGATCCTTACTAGCTGGAAGTAAGGGAGATGGGGCATGAAGTTATTTCTAGGAGTTGGACACATACCAAGTTTAGCTCAGTTCTGGGCATCTTTGAAATACCTATACAAACTTGTTCCTACATAGTAACTTGCATCTTTGAATGAGAATGTGCTTGCTTACAGCAACGTGCTATATGTTCTGAATGCCCGAATTGGGAATCTGTGTCAAAACTTTGTTAGGAATTATGTGATCCTTACTAGCTGGAAGTAAGGGAGATGGGGCATGAAGTTATTTCTAGGAGTTGGACACATACCAAGTTTAGCTCAGTTCTGGGCATCTTTGAAATACCTATACAAACTTGTTCCTACATAGTAACTTGCATCATTAATGAGAATCTGCTTCCTTACAGCAACGTGCTATATGTTCTGAATGCCCGAATTGGGAATCTGTGTCAAAACTTTGTTAGGAATTATGTGATCCTTACCAGCTGGAAGTAAGGGAGATGGGGCATGAAGTTATTTCTAGGAGTTGGACACATACCAAGTTTAGCTCAGTTCTGGGCATCTTTGAAATACCTATACAAACTTGTTCCTACATAGTAACTTGCAACTTTGAATGAGAATGTGCTTGCTTACAGCAACGTACTATATGTTCTGAATGCCCGAATTGGGAATCTGTGTCAAAACTTTGTTAGGAATTATGTGATCCTTACTAGCTGGAAGTAAGCGAGATGGGGCATGAAGTTATTTCTAGGAGTTGGACACATACCAAGTTTAGCTCAGTTCTGGGCATCTTTGAAATACCTATACAAACTTGTTCCTACATAGTAACTTGCATCTTTGAATGAGAATGTGCTTGCTTACAGCAACGTGCTATATGTTCTGAATGCCCGAATTGGCAATCTGTGTCAAAACTTTGTTAGGAATTATGTGATCCTTACTAGCTGGAAGTAAGGGAGATGGGGCATGAAGTTATTTCTAGGAGTTGGACACATACCAAGTTTAGCTCAGTTCTGGGCATCTTTGAAATACCTATACAAACTTGTTGCTACATAGTAACTTGCATCCTTAATGAGAATCTGCTTGCTTACAGCAACGTGCTATATGTTCTGAATGCCCGAATTGGGAATCAGTGTCAAAACTTTGTTAGGAATTATGTAATCCTTACTAGCTGGAAGTAAGGGAGATGGGGCATGAAGTTATTTCTAGGAGTTGGACACATACCAAGTTTAGCTCAGTTCTGGGCATCTTTGAAATACCTATACAAACTTGTTCCTACATAGTAACTTGCAACTTTGAATGAGAATGTGCTTGCTTACAGCAACGTACTATATGTTCTGAATGCCCGAATTGGGAATCTGTGTCAAAACTTTGTTAGGAATTATGTGATCCTTACTAGCTGGAAGTAAGCGAGTTGGGGCATGAAGTTATTTCTAGGAGTTGGACACATACCAAGTTTAGCTCAGTTCTGGGCATCTTTGAAATACCTATAGGAACTTGTTCCTACATAGTAACTTGCATCTTTGAATGAGAATGTGCTTGCTTACAGCAACGTGCTATATGTTCTGAATGCCCGAATTGGCAATCTGTGTCAAAACTTTGTTAGGAATTATGTGATCCTTACTAGCTGGAAGTAAGGGAGATGGGGCATGAAGTTATTTCTAGGAGTTGGACACATACCAAGTTTAGCTCAGTTCTGGGCATCTTTGAAATACCTATACAAACTTGTTGCTACATAGTAATTTGCATCATTAATGAGAATCTGCTTGCTTACAGCAACGTGCTATATGTTCTGAATGCCCGAATTGGGAATCTGTGTCAAAACTTTGTTAGGAATTATGTGATCCTTACTAGCTGGAAGTAAGGGAGATGCGGCATGAAGTTATTTCTAGGAGTTGGACACATACCAATTTAGCTCAGTTCTGGGCATCTTTGAAATACCTATACAAACTTGTTCCTACATAGTAACTTGCAACTTTGAATGAGAATGTGCTTGCTTACAGCAACGTGCAATATGTTCTGAATGCCCGAATTTGAATCTGTGTCAAAACTTTGTTAGGAATTATGTGATCCTTACTAGCTGGAAGTAAGGGAGATGGGGCATGAAGTTATTTCTAGGAGTTGGACACATACCAAGTTTAGCTCAGTTCTGGGCATCTTTGAAATACCTATACAAACTTGTTCCTACATAGTAACTTGCATCTTTGAATGAGAATGTGCTTGCTTACAGCAACGTGCTATATGTTCTGAATGCCCGAATTGGCAATCTGTGTCAAAACTTTGTTAGGAATTATGTGATCCTTACCAGCTGGAAGTAAGGGAGATGCGGCATGAAGTTATTTCTAGGAGTTGGACACATACCAAGTTTAGCTCAGTTCTGGGCATCTTTGAAATACCTATACAAACTTGTTCCTACATAGTAACTTGCAACTTTGAATGAAAATGTGCTTGCTTACAGCAACGTGCTCTGTGTTCTGAATGCCCGAATTGGGAATCTGTGTCAAAACTTTGTTAGGAATTATATGATCCTTACTAGCTGGAAGTAAGGGAGATGGGGCATGAAGTTATGTCTAGGAGTTGGACACATACCAAGTTTAGCTCAGTTCTGGGCATCTTTGAAATACCTATACAAACTTGTTGCTAGATAGTAACTTGCATCATTAATGAGAATCTGCTTGCTTACAGCAACGTGCTATATGTTCTGAATGCCCGAATTGGGAATCTGTGTCAAAACTTTGTTAGGAATTATGTGATCCTTACTAGCTGGAAGTAAGGGAGATGGGGCATGAAGTTATTTCTAGGAGTTGGACACATACCAAGTTTAGCTCAGTTCTGGGCATCTTTGAAATACCTATACAAACTTGTTCCTACATAGTAACTTGCAACTTTGAATGAGAATGTGCTTGCTTACAGCAACGTACTATATGTTCTGAATGCCCGAATTGGGAATCTGTGTCAAAACTTTGTTAGGAATTATGTGATCCTTACTAGCTGGAAGTAAGGGAGATGGGGCATGAAGTTATTTCTAGGAGTTGGACACATACCAAGTTTAGCTCAGTTCTGGGCATCTTTGAAATACCTATACGAACTTGTTCCTACATAGTAACTTGCATCTTTGAATGAGAATGTGCTTGCTTACAGCAACGTGCTATATGTTCTGAATGCCCGAATTGGGAATCTGTGTCAAAACTTTGTTAGGAATTATGTGATCCTTACTAGCTGGAAGTAAGGGAGATGGGGCATGAAGTTATTTCTAGGAGTTGGACACATACCAAGTTTAGCTCAGTTCTGGGCATCTTTGAAATACCTATACAAACTTGTTGCTACATAGTAACTTGCATCATTAATGAGAATCTGCTTGCTTACAGCAACGTGCTATATGTTCTGAATGCCCGAATTGGGAATCTGTGTCAAAACTTTGTTAGGAATTATGTGATCCTTACTAGCTGGAAGTAAGGGAGATGCGGCATGAAGTTATTTCTAGGAGTTGGACACATACCAAGTTTTGCTCAGTTCTGTGCATCTTTGAAATACCTATACAAACTTGTTCCTACATAGTAACTTGCATCTTTGAATGAGAATGTGCTTGCTTACAGCAACGTGCTATATGTTCTGAATGCCCGAATTGGGAATCTGTGTCAAAACTTTCTTAGGAATTATGTGATCCTTACTAGCTGCAAGTAAGGGAGATGGGGCATGAAGTTATTTCTAGGAGTTGGACACATACCAAGTTTAGCTCAGTTCTGGGCATCTTTGAAATACCTATACAAACTTGTTCCTACATAGTAACTTGCATCTTTGAATGAGAATGTGCTTGCTTACAGCAACGTGCTATATGTTCTGAATGCCCGAATTGGGAATCTGTGTCAAAACTTTGTTAGTAATTATGTGATCCTTACTAGCTGGAAGTAAGGGAGATGGGGCATGAAGTTATTTCTAGGAGTTGGACACATACCAAGTTTAGCTCAGTTCTGGGCATCTTTGAAATACCTATACAAACTTGTTCCTACATAGTAACTTGCAACTTTGAATGAGAATGTGCTTGCTTACAGCAACGTGCTATATGTTCTGAATGCCCGAATTTGAATCTGTGTCAAAACTTTCTTAGGAATTATGTGATCCTTACTAGCTGGAAGTAAGGGAGATGGGGCATGAAGTTGTTTCTAGGAGTTGGACACATACCAAGTCTAGCTCAGTTCTGGGCATCTTTGAAATACCTATACAAACTTGTTCCTACATAGTAACTTGCATCTTTGAATGAGAATGTGCTTGCTTACAGCAACGTGCTATATGTTCTGAATGCCCGAATTGGGAATCTGTGTCAAAACTTTGTTAGGAATTATGTGATCCTTACTAGCTGGAAGTAAGGGAGATGGGGCATGAAGTTATTTCTAGGAGTTGGACACATACCAAGTTTAGCTCAGTTCTGGGCATCTTTGAAATACCTATACAAACTTGTTCCTTCATAGTAACTTGCATCTTTGAATGAGAATGTGCTTGCTTACAGCAACGTGCTATATGTTCTGAATGCCCGAATTGGGAATCTGTGTCAAAACTTTGTTAGGAATTATGTGATCCTTACTAGCTGGAAGTAAGGGAGATGGGGCATGAAGTTATTTCTAGGAGTTGGACACATACCAAGTTTAGCTCAGTTCTGGGCATCTTTGAAATACCTGTACAAACTTGTTCCTACATAGTAACTTGCATCTTTGAATGAGAATGTGCTTGCTTACAGCAACGTGCTATATGTTCTGAATGCCCGAATTGGCAATCTGTGTCAAAACTTTGTTAGGAATTATGTGATCCTTACTAGCTGGAAGTAAGGGAGATGGGGCATGAAGTTATTTCTAGGAGTTGGACACATACCAAGTTTAGCTCAGTTCTGGGCATCTTTGAAATACCTATACAAACTTGTTCCTACATAGTAACTTGCATCATTAATGAGAATCTGCTTGCTTACAGCAACGTGCTATATGTTCTGAATGCCGAATTGGGAATCTGTGTGAAAACTTTGTTAGGAATTATGTGATCCTTACTAGCTGGAAGTAAGGGAGATGGGGCATGAAGTTATTTCTTGGAGTTGGAGACAGACCAAGTTTAGCTCAGTTCTGGGCATCTTTGAAATACCTATACAAACTTGTTCCTACATAGTAACTTGCATCTTTGAATGAGAAGGTGCTTGCTTACAGCAACGTGCTATATGTTCTGAATGCCCGAATTGGCAATCTGTGTCAAAACTTTGTTAGGAATTATGTGATCCTTACTAGCTGGAAGTAAGGGAGATGGGGCATGAAGTTATTTCTAGGAGTTGGACACATACCAAGTTTAGCTCAGTTCTGGGCATCTTTGAAATACCTATACAAACTTGTTCCTACATAGTAACTTGCAACTTTGAATGAAAATGTGCTTGCTTACAGCAACGTGCTCTATGTTCTGAATGCCCGAATTGGGAATCTGTGTCAAAACTTTGTTAGGAATTATGTCATCCTTACTAGCTGGAAGTAAGGGAGATGGAGCATGAAGTTATTTCTAGGAGTTGGACACATACCAAGTTTTGCTCAGTTCTGTGCATCTTTGAAATACCTATACAAACTTGTTCCTACATAGTAACTTGCATCTTTGAATGAGAATGTGCTTGCTTACAGCAACGTGCTATATGTTCTGAATGCCCGAATTGGGAATCTGTGTCAAAACTTTGTTAGGAATTATGTGATCCTTACTAGCTGGAAGTAAGGGAGATGGGGCATGAAGTTATTTCTAGGAGTTGGACACATACCAAGTTTAGCTCAGTTCTGGGCATCTTTGAAATACCTATACAAACTTGTTCCTACATAGTAACTTGCATCTTTGAATGAGAATGTGCTTGCTTACAGCAACGTGCTATATGTTCTGAATGCCCGAATTGGGAATCTGTGTCAAAACTTTGTTAGGAATTATGTGATCCTTACTAGCTGGAAGTAAGGGAGATGGGGCATGAAGTTATTTCTAGGAGTTGGACACATACCAAGTTTAGCTCAGTTCTGGGCATCTTTGAAATACCTATACAAACTTGTTCCTACATAGTAACTTGCAACTTTGAATGAGAATGTGCTTGCTTACAGCAACGTACTATATGTTCTGAATGCCCGAATTGGGAATCTGTGTCAAAACTTTGTTAGGAATTATGTGATCCTTACTAGCTGGAAGTAAGCGAGATGGGGCATGAAGTTATTTCTAGGAGTTGGACACATACCAAGTTTAGCTCAGTTCTGGGCATCTTTGAAATACCTATAGGAACTTGTTCCTACATAGTAACTTGCATCTTTGAATGAGAATGTGCTTGCTTACAGCAACGTGCTATATGTTCTGAATGCCCGAATTGGCAATCTGTGTCAAAACTTTGTTAGGAATTATGTGATCCTTACTAGCTGGAAGTAAGGGAGATGGGGCATGAAGTTATTTCTAGGAGTTGGACACATACCAAGTTTAGCTCAGTTCTGGGCATCTTTGAAATACCTATACAAACTTGTTGCTACATAGTAACTTGCATCATTAATGAGAATCTGCTTGCTTACAGCAACGTGCTATATGTTCTGAATGCCCGAATTGGGAATCTGTGTCAAAACTTTGTTAGGAATTATGTGATCCTTACTAGCTGGAAGTAAGGGAGATGCGGCATGAAGTTATTTCTAGGAGTTGGACACATACCAATTTAGCTCAGTTCTGGGCATCTTTGAAATACCTATACAAACTTGTTCCTACATAGTAACTTGCATCTTTGAATGAGAATGTGCTTGCTTACAGCAACGTGCTATATGTTCTGAATGCCCGAATTGGCAATCTGTGTCAAAACTTTGTTAGGAATTATGTGATCCTTACCAGCTGGAAGTAAGGGAGATGGGGCATGAAGTTATTTCTAGGAGTTGGACACATACCAAGTTTAGCTCAGTTCTGGGCATCTTTGAAATACCTATACAAACTTGTTAATACATAGTAACTTGCAACTTTGAATGAAAATGTGCTTGCTTACAGCAACGTGCTCTGTGTTCTGAATGCCCGAATTGGGAATCTGTGTCAAAACTTTGTTAGGAATTATATGATCCTTACTAGCTGGAAGTAAGGGAGATGGGGCATGAAGTTATTTCTAGGAGTTGGACACATACCAAGTTTAGCTCAGTTCTGGGCATCTTTGAAATACCTATACAAACTTGTTCCTACATAGTAACTTGCAACTTTGAATGAAAATGTGCTTGCTTACAGCAACGTGCTCTATGTTCTGAATGCCCGAATTGGGAATCTGTGTCAAAACTTTGTTAGGAATTATGTCATCCTTACTAGCTGGAAGTAAGGGAGATGGAGCATGAAGTTATTTCTAGGAGTTGGACACATACCAAGTTTAGCTCAGTTCTGTGCATCTTTGAAATACCTATACAAACTTGTTCCTACATAGTAACTTGCATCTTTGAATGAGAATGTGCTTGCTTATAGCAACGTGCTATATGTTCTGAATGCCCGAATTGGGAATCTGTGTCAAAACTTTGTTAGGAATTATGTGATCCTTACTAGCTGGAAGTAAGGGAGATGGGGCATGAAGTTATTTCTAGGAGTTGGACACATACCAAGTTTAGCTCAGTTCTGGGCATCTTTGAAATACCTATACAAACTTGTTCCTACATAGTAACTTGCATCTTTGAATGAGAATGTGCTTGCTTACAGCAACGTGCTATATGTTCTGAATGCCCGAATTGGGAATCTGTGTCAAAACTTTGTTAGGAATTATGTGATCCTTACTAGCTGGAAGTAAGGGAGATGGGGCATGAAGTTATTTCTAGGAGTTGGACACATACCAAGTTTAGCTCAGTTCTGGGCATCTTTGAAATACCTATACAAACTTGTTCCAACATAGTAACTTGCATCTTTGAATGAGAATGTGCTTGCTTACAGCAACGTGCTATATGTTCTGAATGCCCGAATTGGCAATCTGTGTCAAAACTTTGTTAGGAATTATGTGATCCTTACTAGCTGGAAGTAAGGGAGATGGGGCATGAAGTTATTTCTAGGAGTTGGACACATACCAAGTTTAGCTCAGTTCTGGGCATCTTTGAAATACCTATAGGAACTTGTTCCTACATAGTAACTTGCATCTTTGAATGAGAATGTGCTTGCTTACAGCAACGTGCTATATGTTCTGAATGCCCGAATTGGGAATCTGTGTCAAAACTTTGTTAGGAATTATGTGATCCTTACTAGCTGGAAGTAAGGGAGATGGGGCATGAAGTTATTTCTAGGAGTTGGACACATACCAAGTTTAGCTCAGTTCTGGGCATCTTTGAAATACCTATACAAACTTGTTCCTACATAGTAACTTGCATCTTTGAATGAGAATGTGCTTGCTTACAGCAACGTGCTATATGTTCTGAATGCCCGAATTGGGAATCTGTGTCAAAACTTTGTTAGGAATTATGTGATCCTTACTAGCTGGAAGTAAGGGAGATGGGGCATGAAGTTATTTCTAGGAGTTGGACACATACCAAGTTTAGCTCAGTTCTGGGCATCTTTGAAATACCTATACAAACTTGTTCCTACATAGTAACTTGCATCTTTGAATGAGAATGTGCTTGCTTACAGCAACGTGCTATATGTTCTGAATGCCCGAATTGGGAATCTGTGTCAAAACTTTGTTAGGAATTATGTGATCCTTACTAGCTGGAAGTAAGGGAGATGGGGCATGAAGTTATTTCTAGGGGTTGGACACATACCAAGTTTAGCTCAGTTCTGGGCATCTTTGAAATACCTATAAAAACTTGTTCCTACATAGTAACTTGCATCTTTGAATGAGAATGTGCTTGCTTACAGCAACGTGCTATATGTTCTGAATGCCCGAATTGGGAATCTGTGTCAAAACTTTGTTAGGAATTATGTGATCCTTACAAGCTGGAAGTAAGGGAAATGGGGCATGAAGTTATTTCTAGGAGTTGGACACATACCAAGTTTAGCTCAGTTCTGGGCATCTTTGAAATACCTATACAAACTTGTTCCTACATAGTAACTTGCAACTTTGAATGAGAATCTGCTTGCTTACAGCAACGTGCTATATGTTCTGAATGCCCGAATTGGGAATCTGTGTCAAAACTTTGTTAGGAATTATGTGATCCTTACTAGCTGGAAGTAAGGGAGATGGGGCATGAAGTTATTTCTAGGAGTTGGACACATACCAAGCTTAGCTCAGTTCTGGGCATCTTTGAAATACCTATACGAACTTGTTCCTACATAGTAACTTGCATCTTTGAATGAGAATGTGCTTGCTTACAACAACGTGCTATATGTTCTGAATGCCCGAATTGGGAATCTGTGTCAAAACTTTGTTAGGAATTATGTGATCCTTACTAGCTGGAAGTAAGGGAGATGGGGCATGAAGTTATTTCTAGGAGTTGGACACATACCAAGTTTAGCTCAGTTCTGGGCATCTTTGAAATACCTATACAAACTTGTTGCTACATAGTAACTTACATCATTAATGAGAATCTGCTTGCTTACAGCAACGTGCTATATGTTCTGAATGCCCGAATTGGGAATCTGTGTCAAAACTTTGTTAGGAATTATGTGATCCTTACTAGCTGGAAGTAAGGGAGATGCGGCATGAAGTTATTTCTAGGAGTTGGACACATACCAAGTTTTGCTCAGTTCTGTGCATCTTTGAAATACCTATACAAACTTGTTCCTACATAGTAACTTGCATCTTTGAATGAGAATGTGCTTGCTTACAGCAACGTGCTATATGTTCTGAATGCCCGAATTGGGAATCTGTGTCAAAACTTTCTTAGGAATTATGTGATCCTTACTAGCTGCAAGTAAGGGAGATGGGGCATGAAGTTATTTCTAGGAGTTGGACACATACCAAGTTTAGCTCAGTTCTGGGCATCTTTGAAATACCTATACAAACTTGTTCCTACATAGTAACTTGCATCTTTGAATGAGAATGTGCTTGCTTACAGCAACGTGCTATATGTTCTGAATGCCCGAATTGGGAATCTGTGTCAAAACTTTGTTAGTAATTATGTGATCCTTACTAGCTGGAAGTAAGGGAGATGGGGCATGAAGTTATTTCTAGGAGTTGGACACATACCAAGTTTAGCTCAGTTCTGGGCATCTTTGAAATACCTATACAAACTTGTTCCTACATAGTAACTTGCATCTTTGAATGAGAATGTGCTTGCTTACAGCAACGTGCTATATGTTCTGAATGCCCGAATTGGGAATCTGTGTCAAAACTTTGTTAGGAATTATGTGATCCTTACTAGCTGGAAGTAAGGGAGATGGGGCATGAAGTTATTTCTAGGAGTTGGACACATACCAAGTTTAGCTCAGTTCTGGGCATCTTTGAAATACCTATACAAACTTGTTCCTACATAGTAACTTGCATCATTGAATGAGAATGTGCTTGCTTACAGCAACGTGCTATATGTTCTGAATGCCCGAATTGGCAATCTGTGTCAAAACTTTGTTAGGAATTATGTGATCCTTACTAGCTGGAAGTAAGGGAGATGGGGCATGAAGTTATTTCTAGGAGTTGGACACATACCAAGTTTAGCTCAGTTCTGGGCATCTTTGAAATACCTATACAAACTTTTTCCTACATAGTAACTTGCATCTTTGAATGAGAATGTGCTTGCTTACAGCAACGTGCTATATGTTCTGAATGCCCGAATTGGGAATCTGTGTCAAAACTTTGTTAGGAATTATGTGATCCTTACTAGCTGGAAGTAAGGGAGATGGGGCATGAAGTTATTTCTAGGAGTTGGACACATACCAAGTTTAGCTCAGTTCTGGGCATCTTTGAAATACCTATACAAACTTGTTCCTACATAGTAACTTGCATCATTAATGAGAATCTGCTTGCTTACAGCAACGTGCTATATGTTCTGAATGCCCGAATTGGGAATCTGTGTCAAAACTTTGTTAGGAATTATGTGATCCTTACTAGCTGGAAGTAAGGGAGATGGGGCATGAAGTTATTTCTAGGAGTTGGACACATACCAAGTTTAGCTCAGTTCTGGGCATCTTTGAAATACCTATACAAACTTGTTCCTACATAGTAACTTGCAACTTTGAATGAGAATGTGCTTGCTTACAGCAACGTACTATATGTTCTGAATGCCCGAATTGGGAATCTGTGTCAAAACTTTGTTAGGAATTATGTGATCCTTACTAGCTGGAAGTAAGCGAGATGGGGCATGAAGTTATTTCTAGGAGTTGGACACATACCAAGTTTAGCTCAGTTCTGGGCATCTTTGAAATACCTATAGGAACTTGTTCCTACATAGTAACTTGCATCTTTGAATGAGAATGTGCTTGCTTACAGCAACGTGCTATATGTTCTGAATGCCCGAATTGGCAATCTGTGTCAAAACTTTGTTAGGAATTATGTGATCCTTACTAGCTGGAAGTAAGGGAGATGGGGCATGAAGTTATTTCTAGGAGTTGGACACATACCAAGTTTAGCTCAGTTCTGGGCATCTTTGAAATACCTATACAAACTTTTTCCTACATAGTAACTTGCATCATTAATGAGAATCTGCTTGCTTACAGCAACGTGCTATATGTTCTGAATGCCCGAATTGGGAATCTGTGTCAAAACTTTGTTAGGAATTATGTGATCCTTACTAGCTGGAAGTAAGGGAGATGGGGCATGAAGTTATTTCTAGGAGTTGGACACATACCAAGTTTAGCTCAGTTCTGGGCATCTTTGAAATACCTATACAAACTTGTTCCTTCATAGTAACTTGCATCTTGGAATGAGAATGTGCTTGCTTACAGCAACGTGCTATATGTTCTGAATGCCCGAATTGGGAATCTGTGTCAAAACTTTGTTAGGAATTATGTGATCCTTACTAGCTGGAAGTAAGGGAGATGGGGCATGAAGTTATTTCTAGGAGTTGGACACATACCATGTTTAGCTCAGTTCAGGGCATCTTTGAAATACCTATACAAACTTGTTCCTACATAGTAACTTGCATCTTTGAATGAGAATGTGCTTGCTTACAGCAACGTGCTATATGTTCTGAATGCCCGAATTGGCAATCTGTGTCAAAACTTTGTTAGGAATTATGTGATCCTTACTAGCTGGAAGTAAGGGAGATGGGGCATGAAGTTATTTCTAGGAGTTGGACACATACCAAGTTTAGCTCAGTTCTGGGCATCTTTGAAATACCTATACAAACTTGTTCCTACATAGTAACTTGCATCATTAATGAGAATCTGCTTGCTTACAGCAACGTGCTATATGTTCTGAATGCCCGAATTGGGAATCTGTGTGAAAACTTTGTTAGGAATTATGTGATCCTTACTAGCTGGAAGTAAGCGAGATGGGGCATGAAGTTATTTCTAGGAGTTGGACACATACCAAGTTTAGCTCAGTTCTGGGCATCTTTGAAATACCTATACAAACTTGTTCCTACATAGTAACTTGCATCTTTGAATGAGAATGTGCTTGCTTACAGCAACGTGCTATATGTTCTGAATGCCCGAATTGGGAATCTGTGTCAAAACTTTGTTAGGAATTATGTGATCCTTACTAGCTGGAAGTAAGGGAGATGGGGCATGAAGTTATTTCTAGGAGTTGGACACATACCAAGTTTAGCTCAGTTCTGGGCATCTTTGAAATACCTATACAAACTTGTTGCTACATAGTAACTTGCATCATTAATGAGAATCTGCTTGCTTACAGCAACGTGCTATATGTTCTGAATGCCCGAATTGGGAATCAGTGTCAAAACTTTGTTAGGAATTATGTAATCCTTACTAGCTGGAAGTAAGGGAGATGGGGCATGAAGTTATTTCTAGGAGTTGGACACATACCAAGTTTAGCTCAGTTCTGGGCATCTTTGAAATACCTATACAAACTTGTTCCTACATAGTAACTTGCAACTTTGAATGAGAATGTGCTTGCTTACAGCAACGTACTATATGTTCTGAATGCCCGAATTGGGAATCTGTGTCAAAACTTTGTTAGGAATTATGTGATCCTTACTAGCTGGAAGTAAGCGAGTTGGGGCATGAAGTTATTTCTAGGAGTTGGACACATACCAAGTTTAGCTCAGTTCTGGGCATCTTTGAAATACCTATAGGAACTTGTTCCTACATAGTAACTTGCATCTTTGAATGAGAATGTGCTTGCTTACAGCAACGTGCTATATGTTCTGAATGCCCGAATTGGCAATCTGTGTCAAAACTTTGTTAGGAATTATGTGATCCTTACTAGCTGGAAGTAAGGGAGATGGGGCATGAAGTTATTTCTAGGAGTTGGACACATACCAAGTTTAGCTCAGTTCTGGGCATCTTTGAAATACCTATACAAACTTGTTGCTACATAGTAACTTGCATCATTAATGAGAATCTGCTTGCTTACAGCAACGTGCTATATGTTCTGAATGCCCGAATTGGGAATCTGTGTCAAAACTTTGTTAGGAATTATGTGATCCTTACTAGCTGGAAGTAAGGGAGATGCGGCATGAAGTTATTTCTAGGAGTTGGACACATACCAATTTAGCTCAGTTCTGGGCATCTTTGAAATACCTATACAAACTTGTTCCTACATAGTAACTTGCAACTTTGAATGAGAATGTGCTTGCTTACAGCAACGTGCAATATGTTCTGAATGCCCGAATTTGAATCTGTGTCAAAACTTTGTTAGGAATTATGTGATCCTTACTAGCTGGAAGTAAGGGAGATGGGGCATGAAGTTATTTCTAGGAGTTGGACACATACCAAGTTTAGCTCAGTTCTGGGCATCTTTGAAATACCTATACAAACTTGTTCCTACATAGTAACTTGCATCTTTGAATGAGAATGTGCTTGCTTACAGCAACGTGCTATATGTTCTGAATGCCCGAATTGGCAATCTGTGTCAAAACTTTGTTAGGAATTATGTGATCCTTACCAGCTGGAAGTAAGGGAGATGGGGCATGAAGTTATTTCTAGGAGTTGGACACATACCAAGTTTAGCTCAGTTCTGGGCATCTTTGAAATACCTATACAAACTTGTTCCTACATAGTAACTTGCAACTTTGAATGAAAATGTGCTTGCTTACAGCAACGTGCTCTGTGTTCTGAATGCCCGAATTGGGAATCTGTGTCAAAACTTTGTTAGGAATTATATGATCCTTACTAGCTGGAAGTAAGGGAGATAGGGCATGAAGTTATTTCTAGGAGTTGGACACATACCAAGTTTAGCTCAGTTCTGGGCATCTTTGAAATACCTATACAAACTTGTTGCTAGATAGTAACTTGCATCATTAATGAGAATCTGCTTGCTTACAGCAACGTGCTATATGTTCTGAATGCCCGAATTGGGAATCTGTGTCAAAACTTTGTTAGGAATTATGTGATCCTTACTAGCTGGAAGTAAGGGAGATGGGGCATGAAGTTATTTCTAGGAGTTGGACACATACCAAGTTTAGCTCAGTTCTGGGCATCTTTGAAATACCTATACAAACTTGTTCCTACATAGTAACTTGCAACTTTGAATGAGAATGTGCTTGCTTACAGCAACGTACTATATGTTCTGAATGCCCGAATTGGGAATCTGTGTCAAAACTTTGTTAGGAATTATGTGATCCTTACTAGCTGGAAGTAAGCGAGTTGGGGCATGAAGTTATTTCTAGGAGTTGGACACATACCAAGTTTAGCTCAGTTCTGGGCATCTTTGAAATACCTATAGGAACTTGTTCCTACATAGTAACTTGCATCTTTGAATGAGAATGTGCTTGCTTACAGCAACGTGCTATATGTTCTGAATGCCCGAATTGGCAATCTGTGTCAAAACTTTGTTAGGAATTATGTGATCCTTACTAGCTGGAAGTAAGGGAGATGGGGCATGAAGTTATTTCTAGGAGTTGGACACATACCAAGTTTAGCTCAGTTCTGGGCATCTTTGAAATACCTATACAAACTTGTTGCTACATAGTAACTTGCATCATTCATGAGAATCTGCTTGCTTACAGCAACGTGCTATATGTTCTGAATGCCCGAATTGGGAATCTGTGTCAAAACTTTGTTAGGAATTATGTGATCCTTACTAGCTGGAAGTAAGGGAGATGCGGCATGAAGTTATTTCTAGGAGTTGGACACATACCAATTTAGCTCAGTTCTGGGCATCTTTGAAATACCTATACAAACTTGTTCCTACATAGTAACTTGCAACTTTGAATGAGAATGTGCTTGCTTACAGCAACGTGCAATATGTTCTGAATGCCCGAATTTGAATCTGTGTCAAAACTTTGTTAGGAATTATGTGATCCTTACTAGCTGGAAGTAAGGGAGATGGGGCATGAAGTTATTTCTAGGAGTTGGACACATACCAAGTTTAGCTCAGTTCTGGGCATCTTTGAAATACCTATACAAACTTGTTCCTACATAGTAACTTGCATCTTTGAATGAGAATGTGCTTGCTTACAGCAACGTGCTATATGTTCTGAATGCCCGAATTGGCAATCTGTGTCAAAACTTTGTTAGGAATTATGTGATCCTTACCAGCTGGAAGTAAGGGAGATGGGGCATGAAGTTATTTCTAGGAGTTGGACACATACCAAGTTTAGCTCAGTTCTGGGCATCTTTGAAATACCTATACAAACTTGTTCCTACATAGTAACTTGCAACTTTGAATGAAAATGTGCTTGCTTACAGCAACGTGCTCTGTGTTCTGAATGCCCGAATTGGGAATCTGTGTCAAAACTTTGTTAGGAATTATATGATCCTTACTAGCTGGAAGTAAGGGAGATAGGGCATGAAGTTATTTCTAGGAGTTGGACACATACCAAGTTTAGCTCAGTTCTGGGCATCTTTGAAATACCTATACAAACTTGTTGCTAGATAGTAACTTGCATCATTAATGAGAATCTGCTTGCTTACAGCAACGTGCTATATGTTCTGAATGCCCGAATTGGGAATCTGTGTCAAAACTTTGTTAGGAATTATGTGATCCTTACTAGCTGGAAGTAAGGGAGATGGGGCATGAAGTTATTTCTAGGAGTTGGACACATACCAAGTTTAGCTCAGTTCTGGGCATCTTTGAAATACCTATACAAACTTGTTCCTACATAGTAACTTGCAACTTTGAATGAGAATGTGCTTGCTTACAGCAACGTACTATATGTTCTGAATGCCCGAATTGGGAATCTGTGTCAAAACTTTGTTAGGAATTATGTGATCCTTACTAGCTGGAAGTAAGGGAGATGGGGCATGAAGTTATTTCTAGGAGTTGGACACATACCAAGTTTAGCTCAGTTCTGGGCATCTTTGAAATACCTATACGAACTTGTTCCTACATAGTAACTTGCATCTTTGAATGAGAATGTGCTTGCTTACAGCAACGTGCTATATGTTCTGAATGCCCGAATTGGGAATCTGTGTCAAAACTTTGTTAGGAATTATGTGATCCTTACTAGCTGGAAGTAAGGGAGATGGGGCATGAAGTTATTTCTAGGAGTTGGACACATACCAAGTTTAGCTCAGTTCTGGGCATCTTTGAAATACCTATACAAACTTGTTGCTACATAGTAACTTGCATCATTAATGAGAATCTGCTTGCTTACAGCAACGTGCTATATGTTCTGAATGCCCGAATTGGGAATCTGTGTCAAAACTTTGTTAGGAATTATGTGATCCTTACTAGCTGGAAGTAAGGGAGATGCGGCATGAAGTTATTTCTAGGAGTTGGACACATACCAAGTTTTGCTCAGTTCTGTGCATCTTTGAAATACCTATACAAACTTGTTCCTACATAGTAACTTGCATCTTTGAATGAGAATGTGCTTGCTTACAGCAACGTGCTATATGTTCTGAATGCCCGAATTGGGAATCTGTGTCAAAACTTTCTTAGGAATTATGTGATCCTTACTAGCTGCAAGTAAGGGAGATGGGGCATGAAGTTATTTCTAGGAGTTGGACACATACCAAGTTTAGCTCAGTTCTGGGCATCTTTGAAATACCTATACAAACTTGTTCCTACATAGTAACTTGCATCTTTGAATGAGAATGTGCTTGCTTACAGCAACGTGCTATATGTTCTGAATGCCCGAATTGGGAATCTGTGTCAAAACTTTGTTAGTAATTATGTGATCCTTACTAGCTGGAAGTAAGGGAGATGGGGCATGAAGTTATTTCTAGGAGTTGGACACATACCAAGTTTAGCTCAGTTCTGGGCATCTTTGAAATACCTATACAAACTTGTTCCTACATAGTAACTTGCATCTTTGAATGAGAATGTGCTTGCTTACAGCAACGTGCTATATGTTCTGAATGCCTGAATTGGGAATCTGTGTCAAAACTTTGTTAGGAATTATGTGATCCTTACTAGCTGGAAGTAAGGGAGATGGGGCATGAAGTTATTTCTAGGAGTTGGACACATACCAAGTTTAGCTCAGTTCTGGGCATCTTTGAAATACCTATACAAACTTGTTCCTACATAGTAACTTGCATCTTTGAATGAGAATGTGCTTGCTTACAGCAACGTGCTATATGTTCTGAATGCCCGAATTGGCAATCTGTGTCAAAACTTTGTTAGGAATTATGTGATCCTTACTAGCTGGAAGTAAGGGAGATGGGGCATGAAGTTATTTCTAGGAGTTGGACACATACCAAGTTTAGCTCAGTTCTGGGCATCTTTGAAATACCTATACAAACTTTTTCCTACATAGTAACTTGCATCATTAATGAGAATCTGCTTGCTTACAGCAACGTGCTATATGTTCTGAATGCCCGAATTGGGAATCTGTGTCAAAACTTTGTTAGGAATTATGTGATCCTTACTAGCTGGAAGTAAGGGAGATGGGGCATGAAGTTATTTCTAGGAGTTGGACACATACCAAGTTTAGCTCAGTTCTGGGCATCTTTGAAATACCTATACAAACTTGTTCCTTCATAGTAACTTGCATCTTGGAATGAGAATGTGCTTGCTTACAGCAACGTGCTATATGTTCTGAATGCCCGAATTGGGAATCTGTGTCAAAACTTTGTTAGGAATTATGTGATCCTTACTAGCTGGAAGTAAGGGAGATGGGGCATGAAGTTATTTCTAGGAGTTGGACACATACCATGTTTAGCTCAGTTCAGGGCATCTTTGAAATACCTATACAAACTTGTTCCTACATAGTAACTTGCATCTTTGAATGAGAATGTGCTTGCTTACAGCAACGTGCTATATGTTCTGAATGCCCGAATTGGCAATCTGTGTCAAAACTTTGTTAGGAATTATGTGATCCTTACTAGCTGGAAGTAAGGGAGATGGGGCATGAAGTTATTTCTAGGAGTTGGACACATACCAAGTTTAGCTCAGTTCTGGGCATCTTTGAAATACCTATACAAACTTGTTCCTACATAGTAACTTGCATCATTAATGAGAATCTGCTTGCTTACAGCAACGTGCTATATGTTCTGAATGCCCGAATTGGGAATCTGTGTGAAAACTTTGTTAGGAATTATGTGATCCTTACTAGCTGGAAGTAAGCGAGATGGGGCATGAAGTTATTTCTAGGAGTTGGACACATACCAAGTTTAGCTCAGTTCTGGGCATCTTTGAAATACCTATACAAACTTGTTCCTACATAGTAACTTGCATCTTTGAATGAGAATGTGCTTGCTTACAGCAACGTGCTATATGTTCTGAATGCCCGAATTGGGAATCTGTGTCAAAACTTTGTTAGGAATTATGTGATCCTTACTAGCTGGAAGTAAGGGAGATGGGGCATGAAGTTATTTCTAGGAGTTGGACACATACCAAGTTTAGCTCAGTTCTGGGCATCTTTGAAATACCTATACAAACTTGTTGCTACATAGTAACTTGCATCATTAATGAGAATCTGCTTGCTTACAGCAACGTGCTATATGTTCTGAATGCCCGAATTGGGAATCAGTGTCAAAACTTTGTTAGGAATTATGTAATCCTTACTAGCTGGAAGTAAGGGAGATGGGGCATGAAGTTATTTCTAGGAGTTGGACACATACCAAGTTTAGCTCAGTTCTGGGCATCTTTGAAATACCTATACAAACTTGTTCCTACATAGTAACTTGCAACTTTGAATGAGAATGTGCTTGCTTACAGCAACGTACTATATGTTCTGAATGCCCGAATTGGGAATCTGTGTCAAAACTTTGTTAGGAATTATGTGATCCTTACTAGCTGGAAGTAAGCGAGTTGGGGCATGAAGTTATTTCTAGGAGTTGGACACATACCAAGTTTAGCTCAGTTCTGGGCATCTTTGAAATACCTATAGGAACTTGTTCCTACATAGTAACTTGCATCTTTGAATGAGAATGTGCTTGCTTACAGCAACGTGCTATATGTTCTGAATGCCCGAATTGGCAATCTGTGTCAAAACTTTGTTAGGAATTATGTGATCCTTACTAGCTGGAAGTAAGGGAGATGGGGCATGAAGTTATTTCTAGGAGTTGGACACATACCAAGTTTAGCTCAGTTCTGGGCATCTTTGAAATACCTATACAAACTTGTTGCTACATAGTAACTTGCATCATTAATGAGAATCTGCTTGCTTACAGCAACGTGCTATATGTTCTGAATGCCCGAATTGGGAATCTGTGTCAAAACTTTGTTAGGAATTATGTGATCCTTACTAGCTGGAAGTAAGGGAGATGCGGCATGAAGTTATTTCTAGGAGTTGGACACATACCAATTTAGCTCAGTTCTGGGCATCTTTGAAATACCTATACAAACTTGTTCCTACATAGTAACTTGCAACTTTGAATGAGAATGTGCTTGCTTACAGCAACGTGCAATATGTTCTGAATGCCCGAATTTGAATCTGTGTCAAAACTTTGTTAGGAATTATGTGATCCTTACTAGCTGGAAGTAAGGGAGATGGGGCATGAAGTTATTTCTAGGAGTTGGACACATACCAAGTTTAGCTCAGTTCTGGGCATCTTTGAAATACCTATACAAACTTGTTCCTACATAGTAACTTGCATCTTTGAATGAGAATGTGCTTGCTTACAGCAACGTGCTATATGTTCTGAATGCCCGAATTGGCAATCTGTGTCAAAACTTTGTTAGGAATTATGTGATCCTTACCAGCTGGAAGTAAGGGAGATGGGGCATGAAGTTATTTCTAGGAGTTGGACACATACCAAGTTTAGCTCAGTTCTGGGCATCTTTGAAATACCTATACAAACTTGTTCCTACATAGTAACTTGCAACTTTGAATGAAAATGTGCTTGCTTACAGCAACGTGCTCTGTGTTCTGAATGCCCGAATTGGGAATCTGTGTCAAAACTTTGTTAGGAATTATATGATCCTTACTAGCTGGAAGTAAGGGAGATAGGGCATGAAGTTATTTCTAGGAGTTGGACACATACCAAGTTTAGCTCAGTTCTGGGCATCTTTGAAATACCTATACAAACTTGTTGCTAGATAGTAACTTGCATCATTAATGAGAATCTGCTTGCTTACAGCAACGTGCTATATGTTCTGAATGCCCGAATTGGGAATCTGTGTCAAAACTTTGTTAGGAATTATGTGATCCTTACTAGCTGGAAGTAAGGGAGATGGGGCATGAAGTTATTTCTAGGAGTTGGACACATACCAAGTTTAGCTCAGTTCTGGGCATCTTTGAAATACCTATACAAACTTGTTCCTACATAGTAACTTGCAACTTTGAATGAGAATGTGCTTGCTTACAGCAACGTACTATATGTTCTGAATGCCCGAATTGGGAATCTGTGTCAAAACTTTGTTAGGAATTATGTGATCCTTACTAGCTGGAAGTAAGGGAGATGGGGCATGAAGTTATTTCTAGGAGTTGGACACATACCAAGTTTAGCTCAGTTCTGGGCATCTTTGAAATACCTATACGAACTTGTTCCTACATAGTAACTTGCATCTTTGAATGAGAATGTGCTTGCTTACAGCAACGTGCTATATGTTCTGAATGCCCGAATTGGGAATCTGTGTCAAAACTTTGTTAGGAATTATGTGATCCTTACTAGCTGGAAGTAAGGGAGATGGGGCATGAAGTTATTTCTAGGAGTTGGACACATACCAAGTTTAGCTCAGTTCTGGGCATCTTTGAAATACCTATACAAACTTGTTGCTACATAGTAACTTGCATCATTAATGAGAATCTGCTTGCTTACAGCAACGTGCTATATGTTCTGAATGCCCGAATTGGGAATCTGTGTCAAAACTTTGTTAGGAATTATGTGATCCTTACTAGCTGGAAGTAAGGGAGATGCGGCATGAAGTTATTTCTAGGAGTTGGACACATACCAAGTTTTGCTCAGTTCTGTGCATCTTTGAAATACCTATACAAACTTGTTCCTACATAGTAACTTGCATCTTTGAATGAGAATGTGCTTGCTTACAGCAACGTGCTATATGTTCTGAATGCCCGAATTGGGAATCTGTGTCAAAACTTTCTTAGGAATTATGTGATCCTTACTAGCTGCAAGTAAGGGAGATGGGGCATGAAGTTATTTCTAGGAGTTGGACACATACCAAGTTTAGCTCAGTTCTGGGCATCTTTGAAATACCTATACAAACTTGTTCCTACATAGTAACTTGCATCTTTGAATGAGAATGTGCTTGCTTACAGCAACGTGCTATATGTTCTGAATGCCCGAATTGGGAATCTGTGTCAAAACTTTGTTAGTAATTATGTGATCCTTACTAGCTGGAAGTAAGGGAGATGGGGCATGAAGTTATTTCTAGGAGTTGGACACATACCAAGTTTAGCTCAGTTCTGGGCATCTTTGAAATACCTATACAAACTTGTTCCTACATAGTAACTTGCATCTTTGAATGAGAATGTGCTTGCTTACAGCAACGTGCTATATGTTCTGAATGCCTGAATTGGGAATCTGTGTCAAAACTTTGTTAGGAATTATGTGATCCTTACTAGCTGGAAGTAAGGGAGATGGGGCATGAAGTTATTTCTAGGAGTTGGACACATACCAAGTTTAGCTCAGTTCTGGGCATCTTTGAAATACCTATACAAACTTGTTCCTACATAGTAACTTGCATCTTTGAATGAGAATGTGCTTGCTTACAGCAACGTGCTATATGTTCTGAATGCCCGAATTGGCAATCTGTGTCAAAACTTTGTTAGGAATTATGTGATCCTTACTAGCTGGAAGTAAGGGAGATGGGGCATGAAGTTATTTCTAGGAGTTGGACACATACCAAGTTTAGCTCAGTTCTGGGCATCTTTGAAATACCTATACAAACTTGTTCCTACATAGTAACTTGCATCTTTGAATGAGAATGTGCTTGCTTACAGCAACGTGCTATATGTTCTGAATGCCCGAATTGGGAATCTGTGTCAAAACTTTGTTAGGAAATATGTGATCCTTACTAGCTGGAAGTAAGGGAGATGGGGCATGAAGTTATTTCTAGGAGTTGGACACATACCAAGTTTAGCTCAGTTCTGGGCATCTTTGAAATACCTATACAAACTTGTTCCTACATAGTAACTTGCATCATTAATGAGAATCTGCTTCCTTACAGCAACGTGCTATATGTTCTGAATGCCCGAATTGGGAATCTGTGTCAAAACTTTGTTAGGAATTATGTGATCCTTACTAGCTGGAAGTAAGGGAGATGGGGCATGAAGTTATTTCTAGGAGTTGGACACATACCAAGTTTAGCTCAGTTCTGGGCATCTTTGAAATACCTATACAAACTTGTTCCTACATAGTAACTTGCAACTTTGAATGAGAATGTGCTTGCTTACAGCAACGTACTATATGTTCTGAATGCCCGAATTGGGAATCTGTGTCAAAACTTTGTTAGGAATTATGTGATCCTTACTAGCTGGAAGTAAGCGAGATGGGGCATGAAGTTATTTCTAGGAGTTGGACACATACCAAGTTTAGCTCAGTTCTGGGCATCTTTGAAATACCTATACAAACTTGTTCCTACATAGTAACTTGCATCTTTGAATGAGAATGTGCTTGCTTACAGCAACGTGCTATATGTTCTGAATGCCCGAATTGGCAATCTGTGTCAAAACTTTGTTAGGAATTATGTGATCCTTACTAGCTGGAAGTAAGGGAGATGGGGCATGAAGTTATTTCTAGGAGTTGGACACATACCAAGTTTAGCTCAGTTCTGGGCATCTTTGAAATACCTATACAAACTTGTTGCTACATAGTAACTTGCATCATTAATGAGAATCTGCTTGCTTACAGCAACGTGCTATATGTTCTGAATGCCCGAATTGGGAATCAGTGTCAAAACTTTGTTAGGAATTATGTGATCCTTACTAGCTGGAAGTAAGGGAGATGCGGCATGAAGTTATTTCTAGGAGTTGGACACATACCAATTTAGCTCAGTTCTGGGCATCTTTGAAATACCTATACAAACTTGTTCCTACATAGTAACTTGCAACTTTGAATGAGAATGTGCTTGCTTACAGCACCGTGCAATATGTTCTGAATGCCCGAATTTGAATCTGTGTCAAAACTTTCTTAGGAATTATGTGATCCTTACTAGCTGGAAGTAAGGGAGATGGGGCATGAAGTTGTTTCTAGGAGTTGGACACATACCAAGTCTAGCTCAGTTCTGGGCATCTTTGAAATACCTATACAAACTTGTTCCTACATAGTAACTTGCATCTTTGAATGAGAATGTGCTTGCTTACAGCAACGTGCTATATGTTCTGAATGCCCGAATTGGGAATCTGTGTCAAAACTTTGTTAGGAATTATGTGATCCTTACTAGCTGGAAGTAAGGGAGATGGGGCATGAAGTTATTTCTAGGAGTTGGACACATACCAAGTTTAGCTCAGTTCTGGGCATCTTTGAAATACCTATACAAACTTGTTCCTTCATAGTAACTTGCATCTTTGAATGAGAATGTGCTTGCTTACAGCAACGTGCTATATGTTCTGAATGCCCGAATTGGGAATCTGTGTCAAAACTTTGTTAGGAATTATGTGATCCTTACTAGCTGGAAGTAAGGGAGATGGGGCATGAAGTTATTTCTAGGAGTTGGACACATACCAAGTTTAGCTCAGTTCTGGGCATCTTTGAAATACCTGTACAAACTTGTTCCTACATAGTAACTTGCATCTTTGAATGAGAATGTGCTTGCTTACAGCAACGTGCTATATGTTCTGAATGCCCGAATTGGCAATCTGTGTCAAAACTTTGTTAGGAATTATGTGATCCTTACTAGCTGGAAGTAAGGGAGATGGGGCATGAAGTTATTTCTAGGAGTTGGACACATACCAAGTTTAGCTCAGTTCTGGGCATCTTTGAAATACCTATACAAACTTGTTCCTACATAGTAACTTGCATCATTAATGAGAATCTGCTTGCTTACAGCAACGTGCTATATGTTCTGAATGCCGAATTGGGAATCTGTGTGAAAACTTTGTTAGGAATTATGTGATCCTTACTAGCTGGAAGTAAGGGAGATGGGGCATGAAGTTATTTCTTGGAGTTGGAGACAGACCAAGTTTAGCTCAGTTCTGGGCATCTTTGAAATACCTATACAAACTTGTTCCTACATAGTAACTTGCATCTTTGAATGAGAAGGTGCTTGCTTACAGCAACGTGCTATATGTTCTGAATGCCCGAATTGGCAATCTGTGTCAAAACTTTGTTAGGAATTATGTGATCCTTACTAGCTGGAAGTAAGGGAGATGGGGCATGAAGTTATTTCTAGGAGTTGGACACATACCAAGTTTAGCTCAGTTCTGGGCATCTTTGAAATACCTATACAAACTTGTTCCTACATAGTAACTTGCAACTTTGAATGAAAATGTGCTTGCTTACAGCAACGTGCTCTATGTTCTGAATGCCCGAATTGGGAATCTGTGTCAAAACTTTGTTAGGAATTATGTCATCCTTACTAGCTGGAAGTAAGGGAGATGGAGCATGAAGTTATTTCTAGGAGTTGGACACATACCAAGTTTTGCTCAGTTCTGTGCATCTTTGAAATACCTATACAAACTTGTTCCTACATAGTAACTTGCATCTTTGAATGAGAATGTGCTTGCTTACAGCAACGTGCTATATGTTCTGAATGCCCGAATTGGGAATCTGTGTCAAAACTTTGTTAGGAATTATGTGATCCTTACTAGCTGGAAGTAAGGGAGATGGGGCATGAAGTTATTTCTAGGAGTTGGACACATACCAAGTTTAGCTCAGTTCTGGGCATCTTTGAAATACCTATACAAACTTGTTCCTACATAGTAACTTGCATCTTTGAATGAGAATGTGCTTGCTTACAGCAACGTGCTATATGTTCTGAATGCCCGAATTGGGAATCTGTGTCAAAACTTTGTTAGGAATTATGTGATCCTTACTAGCTGGAAGTAAGGGAGATGGGGCATGAAGTTATTTCTAGGAGTTGGACACATACCAAGTTTAGCTCAGTTCTGGGCATCTTTGAAATACCTATACAAACTTGTTCCTACATAGTAACTTGCAACTTTGAATGAGAATGTGCTTGCTTACAGCAACGTACTATATGTTCTGAATGCCCGAATTGGGAATCTGTGTCAAAACTTTGTTAGGAATTATGTGATCCTTACTAGCTGGAAGTAAGCGAGATGGGGCATGAAGTTATTTCTAGGAGTTGGACACATACCAAGTTTAGCTCAGTTCTGGGCATCTTTGAAATACCTATAGGAACTTGTTCCTACATAGTAACTTGCATCTTTGAATGAGAATGTGCTTGCTTACAGCAACGTGCTATATGTTCTGAATGCCCGAATTGGCAATCTGTGTCAAAACTTTGTTAGGAATTATGTGATCCTTACTAGCTGGAAGTAAGGGAGATGGGGCATGAAGTTATTTCTAGGAGTTGGACACATACCAAGTTTAGCTCAGTTCTGGGCATCTTTGAAATACCTATACAAACTTGTTGCTACATAGTAACTTGCATCATTAATGAGAATCTGCTTGCTTACAGCAACGTGCTATATGTTCTGAATGCCCGAATTGGGAATCTGTGTCAAAACTTTGTTAGGAATTATGTGATCCTTACTAGCTGGAAGTAAGGGAGATGCGGCATGAAGTTATTTCTAGGAGTTGGACACATACCAATTTAGCTCAGTTCTGGGCATCTTTGAAATACCTATACAAACTTGTTCCTACATAGTAACTTGCATCTTTGAATGAGAATGTGCTTGCTTACAGCAACGTGCTATATGTTCTGAATGCCCGAATTGGCAATCTGTGTCAAAACTTTGTTAGGAATTATGTGATCCTTACCAGCTGGAAGTAAGGGAGATGGGGCATGAAGTTATTTCTAGGAGTTGGACACATACCAAGTTTAGCTCAGTTCTGGGCATCTTTGAAATACCTATACAAACTTGTTAATACATAGTAACTTGCAACTTTGAATGAAAATGTGCTTGCTTACAGCAACGTGCTCTGTGTTCTGAATGCCCGAATTGGGAATCTGTGTCAAAACTTTGTTAGGAATTATATGATCCTTACTAGCTGGAAGTAAGGGAGATGGGGCATGAAGTTATTTCTAGGAGTTGGACACATACCAAGTTTAGCTCAGTTCTGGGCATCTTTGAAATACCTATACAAACTTGTTCCTACATAGTAACTTGCAACTTTGAATGAAAATGTGCTTGCTTACAGCAACGTGCTCTATGTTCTGAATGCCCGAATTGGGAATCTGTGTCAAAACTTTGTTAGGAATTATGTCATCCTTACTAGCTGGAAGTAAGGGAGATGGAGCATGAAGTTATTTCTAGGAGTTGGACACATACCAAGTTTAGCTCAGTTCTGTGCATCTTTGAAATACCTATACAAACTTGTTCCTACATAGTAACTTGCATCTTTGAATGAGAATGTGCTTGCTTATAGCAACGTGCTATATGTTCTGAATGCCCGAATTGGGAATCTGTGTCAAAACTTTGTTAGGAATTATGTGATCCTTACTAGCTGGAAGTAAGGGAGATGGGGCATGAAGTTATTTCTAGGAGTTGGACACATACCAAGTTTAGCTCAGTTCTGGGCATCTTTGAAATACCTATACAAACTTGTTCCTACATAGTAACTTGCATCTTTGAATGAGAATGTGCTTGCTTACAGCAACGTGCTATATGTTCTGAATGCCCGAATTGGGAATCTGTGTCAAAACTTTGTTAGGAATTATGTGATCCTTACTAGCTGGAAGTAAGGGAGATGGGGCATGAAGTTATTTCTAGGAGTTGGACACATACCAAGTTTAGCTCAGTTCTGGGCATCTTTGAAATACCTATACAAACTTGTTCCAACATAGTAACTTGCATCTTTGAATGAGAATGTGCTTGCTTACAGCAACGTGCTATATGTTCTGAATGCCCGAATTGGCAATCTGTGTCAAAACTTTGTTAGGAATTATGTGATCCTTACTAGCTGGAAGTAAGGGAGATGGGGCATGAAGTTATTTCTAGGAGTTGGACACATACCAAGTTTAGCTCAGTTCTGGGCATCTTTGAAATACCTATACAAACTTGTTCCTACATAGTAACTTGCATCTTTGAATGAGAATGTGCTTGCTTACAGCAACGTGCTATATGTTCTGAATGCCCGAATTGGGAATCTGTGTCAAAACTTTGTTAGGAATTATGTGATCCTTACTAGCTGGAAGTAAGGGAGATGGGGCATGAAGTTATTTCTAGGAGTTGGACACATACCAAGTTTAGCTCAGTTCTGGGCATCTTTGAAATACCTATACAAACTTGTTCCTACATAGTAACTTGCATCTTTGAATGAGAATGTGCTTGCTTACAGCAACGTGCTATATGTTCTGAATGCCCGAATTGGGAATCTGTGTCAAAACTTTGTTAGGAATTATGTGATCCTTACTAGCTGGAAGTAAGGGAGATGGGGCATGAAGTTATTTCTAGGAGTTGGACACATACCAAGTTTAGCTCAGTTCTGGGCATCTTTGAAATACCTATACAAACTTGTTCCTACATAGTAACTTGCATCTTTGAATGAGAATGTGCTTGCTTACAGCAACGTGCTATATGTTCTGAATGCCCGAATTGGGAATCTGTGTCAAAACTTTGTTAGGAATTATGTGATCCTTACTAGCTGGAAGTAAGGGAGATGGGGCATGAAGTTATTTCTAGGAGTTGGACACATACCAAGTTTAGCTCAGTTCTGGGCATCTTTGAAATACCTATAAAAACTTGTTCCTACATAGTAACTTGCATCTTTGAATGAGAATGTGCTTGCTTACAGCAACGTGCTATATGTTCTGAATGCCCGAATTGGGAATCTGTGTCAAAACTTTGTTAGGAATTATGTGATCCTTACAAGCTGGAAGTAAGGGAAATGGGGCATGAAGTTATTTCTAGGAGTTGGACACATACCAAGTTTAGCTCAGTTCTGGGCATCTTTGAAATACCTATACAAACTTGTTCCTACATAGTAACTTGCAACTTTGAATGAGAATCTGCTTGCTTACAGCAACGTGCTATATGTTCTGAATGCCCGAATTGGGAATCTGTGTCAAAACTTTGTTAGGAATTATGTGATCCTTACTAGCTGGAAGTAAGGGAGATGGGGCATGAAGTTATTTCTAGGAGTTGGACACATACCAAGCTTAGCTCAGTTCTGGGCATCTTTGAAATACCTATACGAACTTGTTCCTACATAGTAACTTGCATCTTTGAATGAGAATGTGCTTGCTTACAGCAACGTGCTATATGTTCTGAATGCCCGAATTGGGAATCTGTGTCAAAACTTTGTTAGGAATTATGTGATCCTTACTAGCTGGAAGTAAGGGAGATGGGGCATGAAGTTATTTCTAGGAGTTGGACACATACCAAGTTTAGCTCAGTTCTGGGCATCTTTGAAATACCTATACAAACTTGTTGCTACATAGTAACTTACATCATTAATGAGAATCTGCTTGCTTACAGCAACGTGCTATATGTTCTGAATGCCCGAATTGGGAATCTGTGTCAAAACTTTGTTAGGAATTATGTGATCCTTACTAGCTGGAAGTAAGGGAGATGCGGCATGAAGTTATTTCTAGGAGTTGGACACATACCAAGTTTTGCTCAGTTCTGTGCATCTTTGAAATACCTATACAAACTTGTTCCTACATAGTAACTTGCATCTTTGAATGAGAATGTGCTTGCTTACAGCAACGTGCTATATGTTCTGAATGCCCGAATTGGGAATCTGTGTCAAAACTTTCTTAGGAATTATGTGATCCTTACTAGCTGCAAGTAAGGGAGATGGGGCATGAAGTTATTTCTAGGAGTTGGACACATACCAAGTTTAGCTCAGTTCTGGGCATCTTTGAAATACCTATACAAACTTGTTCCTACATAGTAACTTGCATCTTTGAATGAGAATGTGCTTGCTTACAGCAACGTGCTATATGTTCTGAATGCCCGAATTGGGAATCTGTGTCAAAACTTTGTTAGTAATTATGTGATCCTTACTAGCTGGAAGTAAGGGAGATGGGGCATGAAGTTATTTCTAGGAGTTGGACACATACCAAGTTTAGCTCAGTTCTGGGCATCTTTGAAATACCTATACAAACTTGTTCCTACATAGTAACTTGCATCTTTGAATGAGAATGTGCTTGCTTACAGCAACGTGCTATATGTTCTGAATGCCCGAATTGGGAATCTGTGTCAAAACTTTGTTAGGAATTATGTGATCCTTACTAGCTGGAAGTAAGGGAGATGGGGCATGGAGTTATTTCTAGGAGTTGGACACATACCAAGTTTAGCTCAGTTCTGGGCATCTTTGAAATACCTATACAAACTTGTTCCTACATAGTAACTTGCATCTTTGAATGAGAATGTGCTTGCTTACAGCAACGTGCTATATGTTCTGAATGCCCGAATTGGCAATCTGTGTCAAAACTTTGTTAGGAATTATGTGATCCTTACTAGCTGGAAGTAAGGGAGATGGGGCATGAAGTTATTTCTAGGAGTTGGACACATACCAAGTTTAGCTCAGTTCTGGGCATCTTTGAAATACCTATACAAACTTTTTCCTACATAGTAACTTGCATCTTTGAATGAGAATGTGCTTGCTTACAGCAACGTGCTATATGTTCTGAATGCCCGAATTGGGAATCTGTGTCAAAACTTTGTTAGGAATTATGTGATCCTTACTAGCTGGAAGTAAGGGAGATGGGGCATGAAGTTATTTCTAGGAGTTGGACACATACCAAGTTTAGCTCAGTTCTGGGCATCTTTGAAATACCTATACAAACTTGTTCCTACATAGTAACTTGCATCATTAATGAGAATCTGCTTGCTTACAGCAACGTGCTATATGTTCTGAATGCCCGAATTGGGAATCTGTGTCAAAACTTTGTTAGGAATTATGTGATCCTTACTAGCTGGAAGTAAGGGAGATGGGGCATGAAGTTATTTCTAGGAGTTGGACACATACCAAGTTTAGCTCAGTTCTGGGCATCTTTGAAATACCTATACAAACTTGTTCCTACATAGTAACTTGCAACTTTGAATGAGAATGTGCTTGCTTACAGCAACGTACTATATGTTCTGAATGCCCGAATTGGGAATCTGTGTCAAAACTTTGTTAGGAATTATGTGATCCTTACTAGCTGGAAGTAAGCGAGATGGGGCATGAAGTTATTTCTAGGAGTTGGACACATACCAAGTTTAGCTCAGTTCTGGGCATCTTTGAAATACCTATAGGAACTTGTTCCTACATAGTAACTTGCATCTTTGAATGAGAATGTGCTTGCTTACAGCAACGTGCTATATGTTCTGAATGCCCGAATTGGCAATCTGTGTCAAAACTTTGTTAGGAATTATGTGATCCTTACTAGCTGGAAGTAAGGGAGATGGGGCATGAAGTTATTTCTAGGAGTTGGACACATACCAAGTTTAGCTCAGTTCTGGGCATCTTTGAAATACCTATACAAACTTTTTCCTACATAGTAACTTGCATCATTAATGAGAATCTGCTTGCTTACAGCAACGTGCTATATGTTCTGAATGCCCGAATTGGGAATCTGTGTCAAAACTTTGTTAGGAATTATGTGATCCTTACTAGCTGGAAGTAAGGGAGATGGGGCATGAAGTTATTTCTAGGAGTTGGACACATACCAAGTTTAGCTCAGTTCTGGGCATCTTTGAAATACCTATACAAACTTGTTCCTTCATAGTAACTTGCATCTTGGAATGAGAATGTGCTTGCTTACAGCAACGTGCTATATGTTCTGAATGCCCGAATTGGGAATCTGTGTCAAAACTTTGTTAGGAATTATGTGATCCTTACTAGCTGGAAGTAAGGGAGATGGGGCATGAAGTTATTTCTAGGAGTTGGACACATACCATGTTTAGCTCAGTTCAGGGCATCTTTGAAATACCTATACAAACTTGTTCCTACATAGTAACTTGCATCTTTGAATGAGAATGTGCTTGCTTACAGCAACGTGCTATATGTTCTGAATGCCCGAATTGGCAATCTGTGTCAAAACTTTGTTAGGAATTATGTGATCCTTACTAGCTGGAAGTAAGGGAGATGGGGCATGAAGTTATTTCTAGGAGTTGGACACATACCAAGTTTAGCTCAGTTCTGGGCATCTTTGAAATACCTATACAAACTTGTTCCTACATAGTAACTTGCATCATTAATGAGAATCTGCTTGCTTACAGCAACGTGCTATATGTTCTGAATGCCCGAATTGGGAATCTGTGTGAAAACTTTGTTAGGAATTATGTGATCCTTACTAGCTGGAAGTAAGGGAGATGGGGCATGAAGTTATTTCTTGGAGTTGGAGACAGACCAAGTTTAGCTCAGTTCTGGGCATCTTTGAAATACCTATACAAACTTGTTCCTACATAGTAACTTGCATCTTTGAATGAGAAGGTGCTTGCTTACAGCAACGTGCTATATGTTCTGAATGCCCGAATTGGCAATCTGTGTCAAAACTTTGTTAGGAATTATGTGATCCTTACTAGCTGGAAGTAAGGGAGATGGGGCATGAAGTTATTTCTAGGAGTTGGACACATACCAAGTTTAGCTCAGTTCTGGGCATCTTTGAAATACCTATACAAACTTGTTCCTACATAGTAACTTGCATCTTTGAATGAGAATGTGCTTGCTTACAGCAACGTGCTATATGTTCTGAATGCCCGAATTGGGAATCTGTGTCAAAACTTTGTTAGGAATTATGTGATCCTTACTAGCTGGAAGTAAGGGAGATGGGGCATGAAGTTATTTCTAGGAGTTGGACACATACCAAGTTTAGCTCAGTTCTGGGCATCTTTGAAATACCTATACAAACTTGTTCCTACATAGTAACTTGCATCTTTGAATGAGAATGTGCTTGCTTACAGCAACGTGCTATATGTTCTGAATGCCCGAATTGGGAATCTGTGTCAAAACTTTGTTAGGAATTATGTGATCCTTACTAGCTGGAAGTAAGGGAGATGGGGCATGAAGTTATTTCTAGGAGTTGGACACATACCAAGTTTAGCTCAGTTCTGGGCATCTTTGAAATACCTATACAAACTTGTTCCTACATAGTAACTTGCATCTTTGAATGAGAATGTGCTTGCTTACAGCAACGTGCTATATGTTCTGAATGCCCGAATTGGCAATCTGTGTCAAAACTTTGTTAGGAATTATGTGATCCTTACTAGCTGGAAGTAAGGGAGATGGGGCATGAAGTTATTTCTAGGAGTTGGACACATACCAAGTTTAGCTCAGTTCTGGGCATCTTTGAAATACCTATACAAACTTGTTCCTACATAGTAACTTGCATCATTAATGAGAATCTGCTTGCTTACAGCAACGTGCTATATGTTCTGAATGCCCGAATTGGGAATCTGTGTCAAAACTTTGTTAGGAATTATGTGATCCTTACTAGCTGGAAGTAAGGGAGATGGGGCATGAAGTTATTTCTAGGAGTTGGACACATACCAAGTTTAGCTCAGTTCTGGGCATCTTTGAAATACCTATACAAACTTGTTCCTTCATAGTAACTTGCATCTTTGAATGAGAATGTGGTTGCTTACAGCAACGTGCTATATGTTCTGAATGCCCGAATTGGGAATCTGTGTCAAAACTTTGTTAGGAATTATGTGATCCTTACCAGCTGGAAGTAAGGGAGATGGGGCATGAAGTTATTTCTAGGAGTTGGACACATACCAAGTTTAGCTCAGTTCTGGGCATCTTTGAAATACCTATACAAACTTGTTCCTACATAGTAACTTGCAACTTTGAATGAGAATGTGCTTGCTTACAGCAACGTGCTCTATGTTCTGAATGCCCGAATTGGCAATCTGTGTCAAAACTTTGTTAGGAATTATGTGATCCTTACCAGCTGGAAGTAAGGGAGATGGGGCATCAAGTTATTTCTAGGAGTTGGACACATACCAAGTTTAGCTCAGTTCTGGGCATCTTTGAAATACCTATACAAACTTGTTCCTACATAGTAACTTGCAACTTTGAATGAAAATGTGCTTGCTTACAGCAACGTGCTCTGTGTTCTGAATGCCCGAATTGGGAATCTGTGTCAAAACTTTGTTAGGAATTATATGATCCTTACTAGCTGGAAGTAAGGGAGATGGGGCATGAAGTTATTTCTAGGAGTTGGACACATACCAAGTTTAGCTCAGTTCTGGGCATCTTTGAAATACCTATACAAACTTGTTCCTACATAGTAACTTGCAACTTTGAATGAAAATGTGCTTGCTTACAGCAACGTGCTCTAGGTTCTGAATGCCCGAATTGGGAATCTGTGTCAAAACTTTGTTAGGAATTATGTCATCCTTACTAGCTGGAAGTAAGGGAGATGGAGCATGAAGTTATTTCTAGGAGTTGGACACATACCAAGTTTAGCTCAGTTCTGTGCATCTTTGAAATACCTATACAAACTTGTTCCTACATAGTAACTTGCATCTTTGAATGAGAATGTGCTTGCTTACAGCAACGTGCTATATGTTCTGAATGCCCGAATTGGGAATCTGTGTCAAAACTTTGTTAGGAATTATGTGATCCTTACTAGCTGGAAGTAAGGGAGATGGGGCATGAAGTTATTTCTAGGAGTTGGACACATACCAAGTTTAGCTCAGTTCTGGGCATCTTTGAAATACCTATACAAACTTGTTCCTACATAGTAACTTGCATCTTCGAATGAGAATGTGCTTGCTTACAGCAACGTGCTATATGTTCTGAATGCCCGAATTGGGAATCTGTGTCAAAACTTTGTTAGGAATTATGTGATCCTTACTAGCTGGAAGTAAGGGAGATGGGGCATGAAGTTATTTCTAGGAGTTGGACACATACCAAGTTTAGCTCAGTTCTGGGCATCTTTGAAATACCTATACAAACTTGTTCCAACATAGTAACTTGCATCTTTGAATGAGAATGTGCTTGCTTACAGCAACGTGCTATATGTTCTGAATGCCCGAATTGGCAATCTGTGTCAAAACTTTGTTAGGAATTATGTGATCCTTACTAGCTGGAAGTAAGGGAGATGGGGCATGAAGTTATTTCTAGGAGTTGGACACATACCAAGTTTAGCTCAGTTCTGGGCATCTTTGAAATACCTATACAAACTTGTTCCTACATAGTAACTTGCATCTTTGAATGAGAATGTGCTTGCTTACAGCAACGTGCTATATGTTCTGAATGCCCGAATTGGCAATCTGTGTCAAAACTTTGTTAGGAATTATGTGATCCTTACTAGCTGGAAGTAAGGGAGATGGGGCATGAAGTTATTTCTAGGAGTTGGACACATACCAAGTTTAGCTCAGTTCTGGGCATCTTTGAAATACCTATACAAACTTGTTCCTACATAGTAACTTGCATCTTTGAATGAGAATGTGCTTGCTTACAGCAACGTGCTATATGTTCTGAATGCCCGAATTGGGAATCTGTGTCAAAACTTTGTTAGGAATTATGTGATCCTTACTAGCTGGAAGTAAGGGAGATGGGGCATGAAGTTATTTCTAGGAGTTGGACACATACCAAGTTTAGCTCAGTTCTGGGCATCTTTGAAATACCTATACAAACTTGTTCCTACATAGTAACTTGCATCTTTGAATGAGAATGTGCTTGCTTACAGCAACGTGCTATATGTTCTGAATGCCCGAATTGGGAATCTGTGTCAAAACTTTGTTAGGAATTATGTGATCCTTACTAGCTGGAAGTAAGGGAGATGGGGCATGAAGTTATTTCTAGGAGTTGGACACATACCAAGTTTAGCTCAGTTCTGGGCATCTTTGAAATACCTATACAAACTTGTTCCTACATAGTAACTTGCATCTTTGAATGAGAATGTGCTTGCTTACAGCAACGTGCTATATGTTCTGAATGCCCGAATTGGGAATCTGTGTCAAAACTTTGTTAGGAATTATGTGATCCTTACTAGCTGGAAGTAAGGGAAATGGGGCATGAAGTTATTTCTAGGAGTTGGACACATACCAAGTTTAGCTCAGTTCTGGGCATCTTTGAAATACCTATACAAACTTGTTGCTAGATAGTAACTTGCATCATTAATGAGAATCTGCTTGCTTACAGCAACGTGCTATATGTTCTGAATGCCCGAATTGGGAATCTGTGTCAAAACTTTGTTAGGAATTATGTGATCCTTACTAGCTGGAAGTAAGGGAGATGGGGCATGAAGTTATTTCTAGGAGTTGGACACATACCAAGTTTAGCTCAGTTCTGGGCATCTTTGAAATACCTATACAAACTTGTTCCTACATAGTAACTTGCAACTTTGAATGAGAATGTGCTTGCTTACAGCAACGTACTATATGTTCTGAATGCCCGAATTGGGAATCTGTGTCAAAACTTTGTTAGGAATTATGTGATCCTTACTAGCTGGAAGTAAGGGAGATGGGGCATGAAGTTATTTCTAGGAGTTGGACACATACCAAGTTTAGCTCAGTTCTGGGCATCTTTGAAATACCTATACGAACTTGTTCCTACATAGTAACTTGCATCTTTGAATGAGAATGTGCTTGCTTACAGCAACGTGCTATATGTTCTGAATGCCCGAATTGGGAATCTGTGTCAAAACTTTGTTAGGAATTATGTGATCCTTACTAGCTGGAAGTAAGGGAGATGGGGCATGAAGTTATTTCTAGGAGTTGGACACATACCAAGTTTAGCTCAGTTCTGGGCATCTTTGAAATACCTATACAAACTTGTTGCTACATAGTAACTTGCATCATTAATGAGAATCTGCTTGCTTACAGCAACGTGCTATATGTTCTGAATGCCCGAATTGGGAATCTGTGTCAAAACTTTGTTAGGAATTATGTGATCCTTACTAGCTGGAAGTAAGGGAGATGCGGCATGAAGTTATTTCTAGGAGTTGGACACATACCAAGTTTTGCTCAGTTCTGTGCATCTTTGAAATACCTATACAAACTTGTTCCTACATAGTAACTTGCATCTTTGAATGAGAATGTGCTTGCTTACAGCAACGTGCTATATGTTCTGAATGCCCGAATTGGGAATCTGTGTCAAAACTTTCTTAGGAATTATGTGATCCTTACTAGCTGCAAGTAAGGGAGATGGGGCATGAAGTTATTTCTAGGAGTTGGACACATACCAAGTTTAGCTCAGTTCTGGGCATCTTTGAAATACCTATACAAACTTGTTCCTACATAGTAACTTGCATCTTTGAATGAGAATGTGCTTGCTTACAGCAACGTGCTATATGTTCTGAATGCCCGAATTGGGAATCTGTGTCAAAACTTTGTTAGTAATTATGTGATCCTTACTAGCTGGAAGTAAGGGAGATGGGGCATGAAGTTATTTCTAGGAGTTGGACACATACCAAGTTTAGCTCAGTTCTGGGCATCTTTGAAATACCTATACAAACTTGTTCCTACATAGTAACTTGCATCTTTGAATGAGAATGTGCTTGCTTACAGCAACGTGCTATATGTTCTGAATGCCCGAATTGGGAATCTGTGTCAAAACTTTGTTAGGAATTATGTGATCCTTACTAGCTGGAAGTAAGGGAGATGGGGCATGAAGTTATTTCTAGGAGTTGGACACATACCAAGTTTAGCTCAGTTCTGGGCATCTTTGAAATACCTATACAAACTTGTTCCTACATAGTAACTTGCATCTTTGAATGAGAATGTGCTTGCTTACAGCAACGTGCTATATGTTCTGAATGCCCGAATTGGCAATCTGTGTCAAAACTTTGTTAGGAATTATGTGATCCTTACTAGCTGGAAGTAAGGGAGATGGGGCATGAAGTTATTTCTAGGAGTTGGACACATACCAAGTTTAGCTCAGTTCTGGGCATCTTTGAAATACCTATACAAACTTGTTCCTACATAGTAACTTGCATCTTTGAATGAGAATGTGCTTGCTTACAGCAACGTGCTATATGTTCTGAATGCCCGAATTGGGAATCTGTGTCAAAACTTTCTTAGGAATTATGTGATCCTTACTAGCTGGAAGTAAGGGAGATGGGGCATGAAGTTATTTCTAGGAGTTGGACACATACCAAGTTTAGCTCAGTTCTGGGCATCTTTGAAATACCTATACAAACTTGTTGCTACATAGTAACTTGCATCATTAATGAGAATCTGCTTCCTTACAGCAACGTGCTATATGTTCTGAATGCCCGAATTGGGAATCTGTGTCAAAACTTTGTTAGGAATTATGTGATCCTTACCAGCTGGAAGTAAGGGAGATGGGGCATGAAGTTATTTCTAGGAGTTGGACACATACCAAGTTTAGCTCAGTTCTGGGCATCTTTGAAATACCTATACAAACTTGTTCCTACATAGTAACTTGCAACTTTGAATGAAAATGTGCTTGCTTACAGCAACGTGCTCTAGGTTCTGAATGCCCGAATTGGGAATCTGTGTCAAAACTTTGTTAGGAATTATGTCATCCTTACTAGCTGGAAGTAAGGGAGATGGAGCATGAAGTTATTTCTAGGAGTTGGACACATACCAAGTTTAGCTCAGTTCTGTGCATCTTTGAAATACCTATACAAACTTGTTCCTACATAGTAACTTGCATCTTTGAATGAGAATGTGCTTGCTTACAGCAACGTGCTATATGTTCTGAATGCCCGAATTGGGAATCTGTGTCAAAACTTTGTTAGGAATTATGTGATCCTTACTAGCTGGAAGTAAGGGAGATGGGGCATGAAGTTATTTCTAGGAGTTGGACACATACCAAGTTTAGCTCAGTTCTGGGCATCTTTGAAATACCTATACAAACTTGTTCCTACATAGTAACTTGCATCTTCGAATGAGAATGTGCTTGCTTACAGCAACGTGCTATATGTTCTGAATGCCCGAATTGGGAATCTGTGTCAAAACTTTGTTAGGAATTATGTGATCCTTACTAGCTGGAAGTAAGGGAGATGGGGCATGAAGTTATTTCTAGGAGTTGGACACATACCAAGTTTAGCTCAGTTCTGGGCATCTTTGAAATACCTATACAAACTTGTTCCAACATAGTAACTTGCATCTTTGAATGAGAATGTGCTTGCTTACAGCAACGTGCTATATGTTCTGAATGCCCGAATTGGCAATCTGTGTCAAAACTTTGTTAGGAATTATGTGATCCTTACTAGCTGGAAGTAAGGGAGATGGGGCATGAAGTTATTTCTAGGAGTTGGACACATACCAAGTTTAGCTCAGTTCTGGGCATCTTTGAAATACCTATACAAACTTGTTCCTACATAGTAACTTGCATCTTTGAATGAGAATGTGCTTGCTTACAGCAACGTGCTATATGTTCTGAATGCCCGAATTGGCAATCTGTGTCAAAACTTTGTTAGGAATTATGTGATCCTTACTAGCTGGAAGTAAGGGAGATGGGGCATGAAGTTATTTCTAGGAGTTGGACACATACCAAGTTTAGCTCAGTTCTGGGCATCTTTGAAATACCTATACAAACTTGTTCCTACATAGTAACTTGCATCTTTGAATGAGAATGTGCTTGCTTACAGCAACGTGCTATATGTTCTGAATGCCCGAATTGGGAATCTGTGTCAAAACTTTGTTAGGAATTATGTGATCCTTACTAGCTGGAAGTAAGGGAGATGGGGCATGAAGTTATTTCTAGGAGTTGGACACATACCAAGTTTAGCTCAGTTCTGGGCATCTTTGAAATACCTATACAAACTTGTTCCTACATAGTAACTTGCATCTTTGAATGAGAATGTGCTTGCTTACAGCAACGTGCTATATGTTCTGAATGCCCGAATTGGGAATCTGTGTCAAAACTTTGTTAGGAATTATGTGATCCTTACTAGCTGGAAGTAAGGGAGATGGGGCATGAAGTTATTTCTAGGAGTTGGACACATACCAAGTTTAGCTCAGTTCTGGGCATCTTTGAAATACCTATACAAACTTGTTCCTACATAGTAACTTGCATCTTTGAATGAGAATGTGCTTGCTTACAGCAACGTGCTATATGTTCTGAATGCCCGAATTGGGAATCTGTGTCAAAACTTTGTTAGGAATTATGTGATCCTTACTAGCTGGAAGTAAGGGAAATGGGGCATGAAGTTATTTCTAGGAGTTGGACACATACCAAGTTTAGCTCAGTTCTGGGCATCTTTGAAATACCTATACAAACTTGTTGCTAGATAGTAACTTGCATCATTAATGAGAATCTGCTTGCTTACAGCAACGTGCTATATGTTCTGAATGCCCGAATTGGGAATCTGTGTCAAAACTTTGTTAGGAATTATGTGATCCTTACTAGCTGGAAGTAAGGGAGATGGGGCATGAAGTTATTTCTAGGAGTTGGACACATACCAAGTTTAGCTCAGTTCTGGGCATCTTTGAAATACCTATACAAACTTGTTCCTACATAGTAACTTGCAACTTTGAATGAGAATGTGCTTGCTTACAGCAACGTACTATATGTTCTGAATGCCCGAATTGGGAATCTGTGTCAAAACTTTGTTAGGAATTATGTGATCCTTACTAGCTGGAAGTAAGGGAGATGGGGCATGAAGTTATTTCTAGGAGTTGGACACATACCAAGTTTAGCTCAGTTCTGGGCATCTTTGAAATACCTATACGAACTTGTTCCTACATAGTAACTTGCATCTTTGAATGAGAATGTGCTTGCTTACAGCAACGTGCTATATGTTCTGAATGCCCGAATTGGGAATCTGTGTCAAAACTTTGTTAGGAATTATGTGATCCTTACTAGCTGGAAGTAAGGGAGATGGGGCATGAAGTTATTTCTAGGAGTTGGACACATACCAAGTTTAGCTCAGTTCTGGGCATCTTTGAAATACCTATACAAACTTGTTGCTACATAGTAACTTGCATCATTAATGAGAATCTGCTTGCTTACAGCAACGTGCTATATGTTCTGAATGCCCGAATTGGGAATCTGTGTCAAAACTTTGTTAGGAATTATGTGATCCTTACTAGCTGGAAGTAAGGGAGATGCGGCATGAAGTTATTTCTAGGAGTTGGACACATACCAAGTTTTGCTCAGTTCTGTGCATCTTTGAAATACCTATACAAACTTGTTCCTACATAGTAACTTGCATCTTTGAATGAGAATGTGCTTGCTTACAGCAACGTGCTATATGTTCTGAATGCCCGAATTGGGAATCTGTGTCAAAACTTTCTTAGGAATTATGTGATCCTTACTAGCTGCAAGTAAGGGAGATGGGGCATGAAGTTATTTCTAGGAGTTGGACACATACCAAGTTTAGCTCAGTTCTGGGCATCTTTGAAATACCTATACAAACTTGTTCCTACATAGTAACTTGCATCTTTGAATGAGAATGTGCTTGCTTACAGCAACGTGCTATATGTTCTGAATGCCCGAATTGGGAATCTGTGTCAAAACTTTGTTAGTAATTATGTGATCCTTACTAGCTGGAAGTAAGGGAGATGGGGCATGAAGTTATTTCTAGGAGTTGGACACATACCAAGTTTAGCTCAGTTCTGGGCATCTTTGAAATACCTATACAAACTTGTTCCTACATAGTAACTTGCATCTTTGAATGAGAATGTGCTTGCTTACAGCAACGTGCTATATGTTCTGAATGCCCGAATTGGGAATCTGTGTCAAAACTTTGTTAGGAATTATGTGATCCTTACTAGCTGGAAGTAAGGGAGATGGGGCATGAAGTTATTTCTAGGAGTTGGACACATACCAAGTTTAGCTCAGTTCTGGGCATCTTTGAAATACCTATACAAACTTGTTCCTACATAGTAACTTGCATCTTTGAATGAGAATGTGCTTGCTTACAGCAACGTGCTATATGTTCTGAATGCCCGAATTGGCAATCTGTGTCAAAACTTTGTTAGGAATTATGTGATCCTTACTAGCTGGAAGTAAGGGAGATGGGGCATGAAGTTATTTCTAGGAGTTGGACACATACCAAGTTTAGCTCAGTTCTGGGCATCTTTGAAATACCTATACAAACTTGTTCCTACATAGTAACTTGCATCTTTGAATGAGAATGTGCTTGCTTACAGCAACGTGCTATATGTTCTGAATGCCCGAATTGGGAATCTGTGTCAAAACTTTCTTAGGAATTATGTGATCCTTACTAGCTGGAAGTAAGGGAGATGGGGCATGAAGTTATTTCTAGGAGTTGGACACATACCAAGTTTAGCTCAGTTCTGGGCATCTTTGAAATACCTATACAAACTTGTTGCTACATAGTAACTTGCATCATTAATGAGAATCTGCTTCCTTACAGCAACGTGCTATATGTTCTGAATGCCCGAATTGGGAATCTGTGTCAAAACTTTGTTAGGAATTATGTGATCCTTACCAGCTGGAAGTAAGGGAGATGGGGCATGAAGTTATTTCTAGGAGTTGGACACATACCAAGTTTAGCTCAGTTCTGGGCATCTTTGAAATACCTATACAAACTTGTTCCTACATAGTAACTTGCAACTTTGAATGAGAATGTGCTTGCTTACAGCAACGTACTATATGTTCTGAATGCCCGAATTGGGAATCTGTGTCAAAACTTTGTTAGGAATTATGTGATCCTTACTAGCTGGAAGTAAGCGAGATGGGGCATGAAGTTATTTCTAGGAGTTGGACACATACCAAGTTTAGCTCAGTTCTGGGCATCTTTGAAATACCTATACAAACTTGTTCCTACATAGTAACTTGCATCTTTGAATGAGAATGTGCTTGCTTACAGCAACGTGCTATATGTTCTGAATGCCCGAATTGGCAATCTGTGTCAAAACTTTGTTAGGAATTATGTGATCCTTACTAGCTGGAAGTAAGGGAGATGGGGCATGAAGTTATTTCTAGGAGTTGGACACATACCAAGTTTAGCTCAGTTCTGGGCATCTTTGAAATACCTATACAAACTTGTTGCTACATAGTAACTTGCATCATTAATGAGAATCTGCTTGCTTACAGCAACGTGCTATATGTTCTGAATGCCCGAATTGGGAATCAGTGTCAAAACTTTGTTAGGAATTATGTGATCCTTACTAGCTGGAAGTAAGGGAGATGGGGCATGAAGTTATTTCTAGGAGTTGGACACATACCAAGTTTAGCTCAGTTCTGGGCATCTTTGAAATACCTATACAAACTTGTTCCTACATAGTAACTTGCAACTTTGAATGAGAATGTGCTTGCTTACAGCAACGTACTATATGTTCTGAATGCCCGAATTGGGAATCTGTGTCAAAACTTTGTTAGGAATTATGTGATCCTTACTAGCTGGAAGTAAGCGAGTTGGGGCATGAAGTTATTTCTAGGAGTTGGACACATACCAAGTTTAGCTCAGTTCTGGGCATCTTTGAAATACCTATAGGAACTTGTTCCTACATAGTAACTTGCATCTTTGAATGAGAATGTGCTTGCTTACAGCAACGTGCTATATGTTCTGAATGCCCGAATTGGCAATCTGTGTCAAAACTTTGTTAGGAATTATGTGATCCTTACTAGCTGGAAGTAAGGGAGATGGGGCATGAAGTTATTTCTAGGAGTTGGACACATACCAAGTTTAGCTCAGTTCTGGGCATCTTTGAAATACCTATACAAACTTGTTGCTACATAGTAACTTGCATCATTAATGAGAATCTGCTTGCTTACAGCAACGTGCTATATGTTCTGAATGCCCGAATTGGGAATCTGTGTCAAAACTTTGTTAGGAATTATGTGATCCTTACTAGCTGGAAGTAAGGGAGATGCGGCATGAAGTTATTTCTAGGAGTTGGACACATACCAATTTAGCTCAGTTCTGGGCATCTTTGAAATACCTATACAAACTTGTTCCTACATAGTAACTTGCAACTTTGAATGAGAATGTGCTTGCTTACAGCAACGTGCAATATGTTCTGAATGCCCGAATTTGAATCTGTGTCAAAACTTTGTTAGGAATTATGTGATCCTTACTAGCTGGAAGTAAGGGAGATGGGGCATGAAGTTATTTCTAGGAGTTGGACACATACCAAGTTTAGCTCAGTTCTGGGCATCTTTGAAATACCTATACAAACTTGTTCCTACATAGTAACTTGCATCTTTGAATGAGAATGTGCTTGCTTACAGCAACGTGCTATATGTTCTGAATGCCCGAATTGGCAATCTGTGTCAAAACTTTGTTAGGAATTATGTGATCCTTACCAGCTGGAAGTAAGGGAGATGGGGCATGAAGTTATTTCTAGGAGTTGGACACATACCAAGTTTAGCTCAGTTCTGGGCATCTTTGAAATACCTATACAAACTTGTTCCTACATAGTAACTTGCAACTTTGAATGAAAATGTGCTTGCTTACAGCAACGTGCTCTGTGTTCTGAATGCCCGAATTGGGAATCTGTGTCAAAACTTTGTTAGGAATTATATGATCCTTACTAGCTGGAAGTAAGGGAGATGGGGCATGAAGTTATTTCTAGGAGTTGGACACATACCAAGTTTAGCTCAGTTCTGGGCATCTTTGAAATACCTATACAAACTTGTTGCTAGATAGTAACTTGCATCATTAATGAGAATCTGCTTGCTTACAGCAACGTGCTATATGTTCTGAATGCCCGAATTGGGAATCTGTGTCAAAACTTTGTTAGGAATTATGTGATCCTTACTAGCTGGAAGTAAGGGAGATGGGGCATGAAGTTATTTCTAGGAGTTGGACACATACCAAGTTTAGCTCAGTTCTGGGCATCTTTGAAATACCTATACAAACTTGTTCCTACATAGTAACTTGCAACTTTGAATGAGAATGTGCTTGCTTACAGCAACGTACTATATGTTCTGAATGCCCGAATTGGGAATCTGTGTCAAAACTTTGTTAGGAATTATGTGATCCTTACTAGCTGGAAGTAAGGGAGATGGGGCATGAAGTTATTTCTAGGAGTAGGACACATACCAAGTTTAGCTCAGTTCTGGGCATCTTTGAAATACCTATACGAACTTGTTCCTTCATAGTAACTTGCATCTTTGAATGAGAATGTGCTTGCTTACAGCAACGTGCTATATGTTCTGAATGCCCGAATTGGGAATCTGTGTCAAAACTTTGTTAGGAATTATGTGATCCTTACTAGCTGGAAGTAAGGGAGATGGGGCATGAAGTTATTTCTAGGAGTTGGACACATACCAAGTTTAGCTCAGTTCTGGGCATCTTTGAAATACCTATACAAACTTGTTGCTACATAGTAACTTGCATCATTAATGAGAATCTGCTTGCTTACAGCAACGTGCTATATGTTCTGAATGCCCGAATTGGGAATCTGTGTCAAAACTTTCTTAGGAATTATGTGATCCTTACTAGCTGCAAGTAAGGGAGATGGGGCATGAAGTTATTTCTAGGAGTTGGACACATACCAAGTTTAGCTCAGTTCTGGGCATCTTTGAAATACCTATACAAACTTGTTCCTACATAGTAACTTGCATCTTTGAATGAGAATGTGCTTGCTTACAGCAACGTGCTATATGTTCTGAATGCCCGAATTGGGAATCTGTGTCAAAACTTTGTTAGGAATTATGTGATCCTTACTAGCTGGAAGTAAGGGAGATGGGGCATGAAGTTATTTCTAGGAGTTGGACACATACCAAGTTTAGCTCAGTTCTGGGCATCTTTGAAATACCTATACAAACTTGTTGCTACATAGTAACTTGCATCATTAATGAGAATCTGCTTGCTTACAGCAACGTGCTATATGTTCTGAATGCCCGAATTGGGAATCTGTGTCAAAACTTTCTTAGGAATTATGTGATCCTTACTAGCTGCAAGTAAGGGAGATGGGGCATGAAGTTATTTCTAGGAGTTGGACACATACCAAGTTTAGCTCAGTTCTGGGCATCTTTGAAATACCTATACAAACTTGTTCCTACATAGTAACTTGCATCATTAATGAGAATCTGCTTGCTTACAGCAACGTGCTATATGTTCTGAATGCCCGAATTGGGAATCTGTGTCAAAACTTTGTTAGGAATTATGTGATCCTTACTAGCTGGAAGTAAGGGAGATGGGGCATGAAGTTATTTCTAGGAGTTGGACACATACCAAGTTTAGCTCAGTTCTGGGCATCTTTGAAATACCTATACAAACTTGTTCCTTCATAGTAACTTGCATCTTTGAATGAGAATGTGGTTGCTTACAGCAACGTGCTATATGTTCTGAATGCCCGAATTGGGAATCTGTGTCAAAACTTTGTTAGGAATTATGTGATCCTTACCAGCTGGAAGTAAGGGAGATGGGGCATGAAGTTATTTCTAGGAGTTGGACACATACCAAGTTTAGCTCAGTTCTGGGCATCTTTGAAATACCTATACAAACTTGTTCCTACATAGTAACTTGCAACTTTGAATGAGAATGTGCTTGCTTACAGCAACGTGCTCTATGTTCTGAATGCCCGAATTGGCAATCTGTGTCAAAACTTTGTTAGGAATTATGTGATCCTTACCAGCTGGAAGTAAGGGAGATGGGGCATCAAGTTATTTCTAGGAGTTGGACACATACCAAGTTTAGCTCAGTTCTGGGCATCTTTGAAATACCTATACAAACTTGTTCCTACATAGTAACTTGCAACTTTGAATGAAAATGTGCTTGCTTACAGCAACGTGCTCTGTGTTCTGAATGCCCGAATTGGGAATCTGTGTCAAAACTTTGTTAGGAATTATATGATCCTTACTAGCTGGAAGTAAGGGAGATGGGGCATGAAGTTATTTCTAGGAGTTGGACACATACCAAGTTTAGCTCAGTTCTGGGCATCTTTGAAATACCTATACAAACTTGTTCCTACATAGTAACTTGCAACTTTGAATGAAAATGTGCTTGCTTACAGCAACGTGCTCTAGGTTCTGAATGCCCGAATTGGGAATCTGTGTCAAAACTTTGTTAGGAATTATGTCATCCTTACTAGCTGGAAGTAAGGGAGATGGAGCATGAAGTTATTTCTAGGAGTTGGACACATACCAAGTTTAGCTCAGTTCTGTGCATCTTTGAAATACCTATACAAACTTGTTCCTACATAGTAACTTGCATCTTTGAATGAGAATGTGCTTGCTTACAGCAACGTGCTATATGTTCTGAATGCCCGAATTGGGAATCTGTGTCAAAACTTTGTTAGGAATTATGTGATCCTTACTAGCTGGAAGTAAGGGAGATGGGGCATGAAGTTATTTCTAGGAGTTGGACACATACCAAGTTTAGCTCAGTTCTGGGCATCTTTGAAATACCTATACAAACTTGTTCCTACATAGTAACTTGCATCTTCGAATGAGAATGTGCTTGCTTACAGCAACGTGCTATATGTTCTGAATGCCCGAATTGGGAATCTGTGTCAAAACTTTGTTAGGAATTATGTGATCCTTACTAGCTGGAAGTAAGGGAGATGGGGCATGAAGTTATTTCTAGGAGTTGGACACATACCAAGTTTAGCTCAGTTCTGGGCATCTTTGAAATACCTATACAAACTTGTTCCAACATAGTAACTTGCATCTTTGAATGAGAATGTGCTTGCTTACAGCAACGTGCTATATGTTCTGAATGCCCGAATTGGCAATCTGTGTCAAAACTTTGTTAGGAATTATGTGATCCTTACTAGCTGGAAGTAAGGGAGATGGGGCATGAAGTTATTTCTAGGAGTTGGACACATACCAAGTTTAGCTCAGTTCTGGGCATCTTTGAAATACCTATACAAACTTGTTCCTACATAGTAACTTGCATCTTTGAATGAGAATGTGCTTGCTTACAGCAACGTGCTATATGTTCTGAATGCCCGAATTGGCAATCTGTGTCAAAACTTTGTTAGGAATTATGTGATCCTTACTAGCTGGAAGTAAGGGAGATGGGGCATGAAGTTATTTCTAGGAGTTGGACACATACCAAGTTTAGCTCAGTTCTGGGCATCTTTGAAATACCTATACAAACTTGTTCCTACATAGTAACTTGCATCTTTGAATGAGAATGTGCTTGCTTACAGCAACGTGCTATATGTTCTGAATGCCCGAATTGGGAATCTGTGTCAAAACTTTGTTAGGAATTATGTGATCCTTACTAGCTGGAAGTAAGGGAGATGGGGCATGAAGTTATTTCTAGGAGTTGGACACATACCAAGTTTAGCTCAGTTCTGGGCATCTTTGAAATACCTATACAAACTTGTTCCTACATAGTAACTTGCATCTTTGAATGAGAATGTGCTTGCTTACAGCAACGTGCTATATGTTCTGAATGCCCGAATTGGGAATCTGTGTCAAAACTTTGTTAGGAATTATGTGATCCTTACTAGCTGGAAGTAAGGGAGATGGGGCATGAAGTTATTTCTAGGAGTTGGACACATACCAAGTTTAGCTCAGTTCTGGGCATCTTTGAAATACCTATACAAACTTGTTCCTACATAGTAACTTGCATCTTTGAATGAGAATGTGCTTGCTTACAGCAACGTGCTATATGTTCTGAATGCCCGAATTGGGAATCTGTGTCAAAACTTTGTTAGGAATTATGTGATCCTTACTAGCTGGAAGTAAGGGAAATGGGGCATGAAGTTATTTCTAGGAGTTGGACACATACCAAGTTTAGCTCAGTTCTGGGCATCTTTGAAATACCTATACAAACTTGTTGCTAGATAGTAACTTGCATCATTAATGAGAATCTGCTTGCTTACAGCAACGTGCTATATGTTCTGAATGCCCGAATTGGGAATCTGTGTCAAAACTTTGTTAGGAATTATGTGATCCTTACTAGCTGGAAGTAAGGGAGATGGGGCATGAAGTTATTTCTAGGAGTTGGACACATACCAAGTTTAGCTCAGTTCTGGGCATCTTTGAAATACCTATACAAACTTGTTCCTACATAGTAACTTGCAACTTTGAATGAGAATGTGCTTGCTTACAGCAACGTACTATATGTTCTGAATGCCCGAATTGGGAATCTGTGTCAAAACTTTGTTAGGAATTATGTGATCCTTACTAGCTGGAAGTAAGGGAGATGGGGCATGAAGTTATTTCTAGGAGTTGGACACATACCAAGTTTAGCTCAGTTCTGGGCATCTTTGAAATACCTATACGAACTTGTTCCTACATAGTAACTTGCATCTTTGAATGAGAATGTGCTTGCTTACAGCAACGTGCTATATGTTCTGAATGCCCGAATTGGGAATCTGTGTCAAAACTTTGTTAGGAATTATGTGATCCTTACTAGCTGGAAGTAAGGGAGATGGGGCATGAAGTTATTTCTAGGAGTTGGACACATACCAAGTTTAGCTCAGTTCTGGGCATCTTTGAAATACCTATACAAACTTGTTGCTACATAGTAACTTGCATCATTAATGAGAATCTGCTTGCTTACAGCAACGTGCTATATGTTCTGAATGCCCGAATTGGGAATCTGTGTCAAAACTTTGTTAGGAATTATGTGATCCTTACTAGCTGGAAGTAAGGGAGATGCGGCATGAAGTTATTTCTAGGAGTTGGACACATACCAAGTTTTGCTCAGTTCTGTGCATCTTTGAAATACCTATACAAACTTGTTCCTACATAGTAACTTGCATCTTTGAATGAGAATGTGCTTGCTTACAGCAACGTGCTATATGTTCTGAATGCCCGAATTGGGAATCTGTGTCAAAACTTTCTTAGGAATTATGTGATCCTTACTAGCTGCAAGTAAGGGAGATGGGGCATGAAGTTATTTCTAGGAGTTGGACACATACCAAGTTTAGCTCAGTTCTGGGCATCTTTGAAATACCTATACAAACTTGTTCCTACATAGTAACTTGCATCTTTGAATGAGAATGTGCTTGCTTACAGCAACGTGCTATATGTTCTGAATGCCCGAATTGGGAATCTGTGTCAAAACTTTGTTAGTAATTATGTGATCCTTACTAGCTGGAAGTAAGGGAGATGGGGCATGAAGTTATTTCTAGGAGTTGGACACATACCAAGTTTAGCTCAGTTCTGGGCATCTTTGAAATACCTATACAAACTTGTTCCTACATAGTAACTTGCATCTTTGAATGAGAATGTGCTTGCTTACAGCAACGTGCTATATGTTCTGAATGCCCGAATTGGGAATCTGTGTCAAAACTTTGTTAGGAATTATGTGATCCTTACTAGCTGGAAGTAAGGGAGATGGGGCATGAAGTTATTTCTAGGAGTTGGACACATACCAAGTTTAGCTCAGTTCTGGGCATCTTTGAAATACCTATACAAACTTGTTCCTACATAGTAACTTGCATCTTTGAATGAGAATGTGCTTGCTTACAGCAACGTGCTATATGTTCTGAATGCCCGAATTGGCAATCTGTGTCAAAACTTTGTTAGGAATTATGTGATCCTTACTAGCTGGAAGTAAGGGAGATGGGGCATGAAGTTATTTCTAGGAGTTGGACACATACCAAGTTTAGCTCAGTTCTGGGCATCTTTGAAATACCTATACAAACTTGTTCCTACATAGTAACTTGCATCTTTGAATGAGAATGTGCTTGCTTACAGCAACGTGCTATATGTTCTGAATGCCCGAATTGGGAATCTGTGTCAAAACTTTCTTAGGAATTATGTGATCCTTACTAGCTGGAAGTAAGGGAGATGGGGCATGAAGTTATTTCTAGGAGTTGGACACATACCAAGTTTAGCTCAGTTCTGGGCATCTTTGAAATACCTATACAAACTTGTTGCTACATAGTAACTTGCATCATTAATGAGAATCTGCTTCCTTACAGCAACGTGCTATATGTTCTGAATGCCCGAATTGGGAATCTGTGTCAAAACTTTGTTAGGAATTATGTGATCCTTACCAGCTGGAAGTAAGGGAGATGGGGCATGAAGTTATTTCTAGGAGTTGGACACATACCAAGTTTAGCTCAGTTCTGGGCATCTTTGAAATACCTATACAAACTTGTTCCTACATAGTAACTTGCAACTTTGAATGAAAATGTGCTTGCTTACAGCAACGTGCTCTAGGTTCTGAATGCCCGAATTGGGAATCTGTGTCAAAACTTTGTTAGGAATTATGTCATCCTTACTAGCTGGAAGTAAGGGAGATGGAGCATGAAGTTATTTCTAGGAGTTGGACACATACCAAGTTTAGCTCAGTTCTGTGCATCTTTGAAATACCTATACAAACTTGTTCCTACATAGTAACTTGCATCTTTGAATGAGAATGTGCTTGCTTACAGCAACGTGCTATATGTTCTGAATGCCCGAATTGGGAATCTGTGTCAAAACTTTGTTAGGAATTATGTGATCCTTACTAGCTGGAAGTAAGGGAGATGGGGCATGAAGTTATTTCTAGGAGTTGGACACATACCAAGTTTAGCTCAGTTCTGGGCATCTTTGAAATACCTATACAAACTTGTTCCTACATAGTAACTTGCATCTTCGAATGAGAATGTGCTTGCTTACAGCAACGTGCTATATGTTCTGAATGCCCGAATTGGGAATCTGTGTCAAAACTTTGTTAGGAATTATGTGATCCTTACTAGCTGGAAGTAAGGGAGATGGGGCATGAAGTTATTTCTAGGAGTTGGACACATACCAAGTTTAGCTCAGTTCTGGGCATCTTTGAAATACCTATACAAACTTGTTCCAACATAGTAACTTGCATCTTTGAATGAGAATGTGCTTGCTTACAGCAACGTGCTATATGTTCTGAATGCCCGAATTGGCAATCTGTGTCAAAACTTTGTTAGGAATTATGTGATCCTTACTAGCTGGAAGTAAGGGAGATGGGGCATGAAGTTATTTCTAGGAGTTGGACACATACCAAGTTTAGCTCAGTTCTGGGCATCTTTGAAATACCTATACAAACTTGTTCCTACATAGTAACTTGCATCTTTGAATGAGAATGTGCTTGCTTACAGCAACGTGCTATATGTTCTGAATGCCCGAATTGGCAATCTGTGTCAAAACTTTGTTAGGAATTATGTGATCCTTACTAGCTGGAAGTAAGGGAGATGGGGCATGAAGTTATTTCTAGGAGTTGGACACATACCAAGTTTAGCTCAGTTCTGGGCATCTTTGAAATACCTATACAAACTTGTTCCTACATAGTAACTTGCATCTTTGAATGAGAATGTGCTTGCTTACAGCAACGTGCTATATGTTCTGAATGCCCGAATTGGGAATCTGTGTCAAAACTTTGTTAGGAATTATGTGATCCTTACTAGCTGGAAGTAAGGGAGATGGGGCATGAAGTTATTTCTAGGAGTTGGACACATACCAAGTTTAGCTCAGTTCTGGGCATCTTTGAAATACCTATACAAACTTGTTCCTACATAGTAACTTGCATCTTTGAATGAGAATGTGCTTGCTTACAGCAACGTGCTATATGTTCTGAATGCCCGAATTGGGAATCTGTGTCAAAACTTTGTTAGGAATTATGTGATCCTTACTAGCTGGAAGTAAGGGAGATGGGGCATGAAGTTATTTCTAGGAGTTGGACACATACCAAGTTTAGCTCAGTTCTGGGCATCTTTGAAATACCTATACAAACTTGTTCCTACATAGTAACTTGCATCTTTGAATGAGAATGTGCTTGCTTACAGCAACGTGCTATATGTTCTGAATGCCCGAATTGGGAATCTGTGTCAAAACTTTGTTAGGAATTATGTGATCCTTACTAGCTGGAAGTAAGGGAAATGGGGCATGAAGTTATTTCTAGGAGTTGGACACATACCAAGTTTAGCTCAGTTCTGGGCATCTTTGAAATACCTATACAAACTTGTTGCTAGATAGTAACTTGCATCATTAATGAGAATCTGCTTGCTTACAGCAACGTGCTATATGTTCTGAATGCCCGAATTGGGAATCTGTGTCAAAACTTTGTTAGGAATTATGTGATCCTTACTAGCTGGAAGTAAGGGAGATGGGGCATGAAGTTATTTCTAGGAGTTGGACACATACCAAGTTTAGCTCAGTTCTGGGCATCTTTGAAATACCTATACAAACTTGTTCCTACATAGTAACTTGCAACTTTGAATGAGAATGTGCTTGCTTACAGCAACGTACTATATGTTCTGAATGCCCGAATTGGGAATCTGTGTCAAAACTTTGTTAGGAATTATGTGATCCTTACTAGCTGGAAGTAAGGGAGATGGGGCATGAAGTTATTTCTAGGAGTTGGACACATACCAAGTTTAGCTCAGTTCTGGGCATCTTTGAAATACCTATACGAACTTGTTCCTACATAGTAACTTGCATCTTTGAATGAGAATGTGCTTGCTTACAGCAACGTGCTATATGTTCTGAATGCCCGAATTGGGAATCTGTGTCAAAACTTTGTTAGGAATTATGTGATCCTTACTAGCTGGAAGTAAGGGAGATGGGGCATGAAGTTATTTCTAGGAGTTGGACACATACCAAGTTTAGCTCAGTTCTGGCATCTTTGAAATACCTATACAAACTTGTTGCTACATAGTAACTTGCATCATTAATGAGAATCTGCTTGCTTACAGCAACGTGCTATATGTTCTGAATGCCCGAATTGGGAATCTGTGTCAAAACTTTGTTAGGAATTATGTGATCCTTACTAGCTGGAAGTAAGGGAGATGCGGCATGAAGTTATTTCTAGGAGTTGGACACATACCAAGTTTTGCTCAGTTCTGTGCATCTTTGAAATACCTATACAAACTTGTTCCTACATAGTAACTTGCATCTTTGAATGAGAATGTGCTTGCTTACAGCAACGTGCTATATGTTCTGAATGCCCGAATTGGGAATCTGTGTCAAAACTTTCTTAGGAATTATGTGATCCTTACTAGCTGCAAGTAAGGGAGATGGGGCATGAAGTTATTTCTAGGAGTTGGACACATACCAAGTTTAGCTCAGTTCTGGGGCATCTTTGAAATACCTATACAAACTTGTTCCTACATAGTAACTTGCATCTTTGAATGAGAATGTGCTTGCTTACAGCAACGTGCTATATGTTCTGAATGCCCGAATTGGGAATCTGTGTCAAAACTTTGTTAGTAATTATGTGATCCTTACTAGCTGGAAGTAAGGGAGATGGGGCATGAAGTTATTTCTAGGAGTTGGACACATACCAAGTTTAGCTCAGTTCTGGGCATCTTTGAAATACCTATACAAACTTGTTCCTACATAGTAACTTGCATCTTTGAATGAGAATGTGCTTGCTTACAGCAACGTGCTATATGTTCTGAATGCCCGAATTGGGAATCTGTGTCAAAACTTTGTTAGGAATTATGTGATCCTTACTAGCTGGAAGTAAGGGAGATGGGGCATGAAGTTATTTCTAGGAGTTGGACACATACCAAGTTTAGCTCAGTTCTGGGCATCTTTGAAATACCTATACAAACTTGTTCCTACATAGTAACTTGCATCTTTGAATGAGAATGTGCTTGCTTACAGCAACGTGCTATATGTTCTGAATGCCCGAATTGGCAATCTGTGTCAAAACTTTGTTAGGAATTATGTGATCCTTACTAGCTGGAAGTAAGGGAGATGGGGCATGAAGTTATTTCTAGGAGTTGGACACATACCAAGTTTAGCTCAGTTCTGGGCATCTTTGAAATACCTATACAAACTTGTTCCTACATAGTAACTTGCATCTTTGAATGAGAATGTGCTTGCTTACAGCAACGTGCTATATGTTCTGAATGCCCGAATTGGGAATCTGTGTCAAAACTTTCTTAGGAATTATGTGATCCTTACTAGCTGGAAGTAAGGGAGATGGGGCATGAAGTTATTTCTAGGAGTTGGACACATACCAAGTTTAGCTCAGTTCTGGGCATCTTTGAAATACCTATACAAACTTGTTGCTACATAGTAACTTGCATCATTAATGAGAATCTGCTTCCTTACAGCAACGTGCTATATGTTCTGAATGCCCGAATTGGGAATCTGTGTCAAAACTTTGTTAGGAATTATGTGATCCTTACCAGCTGGAAGTAAGGAGATGGGGCATGAAGTTATTTCTAGGAGTTGGACACATACCAAGTTTAGCTCAGTTCTGGGCATCTTTGAAATACCTATACAAACTTGTTCCTACATAGTAACTTGCAACTTTGAATGAGAATGTGCTTGCTTACAGCAACGTACTATATGTTCTGAATGCCCGAATTGGGAATCTGTGTCAAAACTTTGTTAGGAATTATGTGATCCTTACTAGCTGGAAGTAAGCGAGATGGGGCATGAAGTTATTTCTAGGAGTTGGACACATACCAAGTTTAGCTCAGTTCTGGGCATCTTTGAAATACCTATACAAACTTGTTCCTACATAGTAACTTGCATCTTTGAATGAGAATGTGCTTGCTTACAGCAACGTGCTATATGTTCTGAATGCCCCGAATTGGCAATCTGTGTCAAAACTTTGTTAGGAATTATGTGATCCTTACTAGCTGGAAGTAAGGGAGATGGGGCATGAAGTTATTTCTAGGAGTTGGACACATACCAAGTTTAGCTCAGTTCTGGGCATCTTTGAAATACCTATACAAACTTGTTGCTACATAGTAACTTGCATCATTAATGAGAATCTGCTTGCTTACAGCAACGTGCTATATGTTCTGAATGCCCGAATTGGGAATCAGTGTCAAAACTTTGTTAGGAATTATGTGATCCTTACTAGCTGGAAGTAAGGGAGATGGGGCATGAAGTTATTTCTAGGAGTTGGACACATACCAAGTTTAGCTCAGTTCTGGGCATCTTTGAAATACCTATACAAACTTGTTCCTACATAGTAACTTGCAACTTTGAATGAGAATGTGCTTGCTTACAGCAACGTACTATATGTTCTGAATGCCCGAATTGGGAATCTGTGTCAAAACTTTGTTAGGAATTATGTGATCCTTACTAGCTGGAAGTAAGCGAGTTGGGGCATGAAGTTATTTCTAGGAGTTGGACACATACCAAGTTTAGCTCAGTTCTGGGCATCTTTGAAATACCTATAGGAACTTGTTCCTACATAGTAACTTGCATCTTTGAATGAGAATGTGCTTGCTTACAGCAACGTGCTATATGTTCTGAATGCCCGAATTGGCAATCTGTGTCAAAACTTTGTTAGGAATTATGTGATCCTTACTAGCTGGAAGTAAGGGAGATGGGGCATGAAGTTATTTCTAGGAGTTGGACACATACCAAGTTTAGCTCAGTTCTGGGCATCTTTGAAATACCTATACAAACTTGTTGCTACATAGTAACTTGCATCATTAATGAGAATCTGCTTGCTTACAGCAACGTGCTATATGTTCTGAATGCCCGAATTGGGAATCTGTGTCAAAACTTTGTTAGGAATTATGTGATCCTTACTAGCTGGAAGTAAGGGAGATGCGGCATGAAGTTATTTCTAGGAGTTGGACACATACCAATTTAGCTCAGTTCTGGGCATCTTTGAAATACCTATACAAACTTGTTCCTACATAGTAACTTGCAACTTTGAATGAGAATGTGCTTGCTTACAGCAACGTGCAATATGTTCTGAATGCCCGAATTTGAATCTGTGTCAAAACTTTGTTAGGAATTATGTGATCCTTACTAGCTGGAAGTAAGGGAGATGGGGCATGAAGTTATTTCTAGGAGTTGGACACATACCAAGTTTAGCTCAGTTCTGGGCATCTTTGAAATACCTATACAAACTTGTTCCTACATAGTAACTTGCATCTTTGAATGAGAATGTGCTTGCTTACAGCAACGTGCTATATGTTCTGAATGCCCGAATTGGCAATCTGTGTCAAAACTTTGTTAGGAATTATGTGATCCTTACCAGCTGGAAGTAAGGGAGATGGGGCATGAAGTTATTTCTAGGAGTTGGACACATACCAAGTTTAGCTCAGTTCTGGGCATCTTTGAAATACCTATACAAACTTGTTCCTACATAGTAACTTGCAACTTTGAATGAAAATGTGCTTGCTTACAGCAACGTGCTCTGTGTTCTGAATGCCCGAATTGGGAATCTGTGTCAAAACTTTGTTAGGAATTATATGATCCTTACTAGCTGGAAGTAAGGGAGATGGGGCATGAAGTTATTTCTAGGAGTTGGACACATACCAAGTTTAGCTCAGTTCTGGGCATCTTTGAAATACCTATACAAACTTGTTGCTAGATAGTAACTTGCATCATTAATGAGAATCTGCTTGCTTACAGCAACGTGCTATATGTTCTGAATGCCCGAATTGGGAATCTGTGTCAAAACTTTGTTAGGAATTATGTGATCCTTACTAGCTGGAAGTAAGGGAGATGGGGCATGAAGTTATTTCTAGGAGTTGGACACATACCAAGTTTAGCTCAGTTCTGGGCATCTTTGAAATACCTATACAAACTTGTTCCTACATAGTAACTTGCAACTTTGAATGAGAATGTGCTTGCTTACAGCAACGTACTATATGTTCTGAATGCCCGAATTGGGAATCTGTGTCAAAACTTTGTTAGGAATTATGTGATCCTTACTAGCTGGAAGTAAGGGAGATGGGGCATGAAGTTATTTCTAGGAGTAGGACACATACCAAGTTTAGCTCAGTTCTGGGCATCTTTGAAATACCTATACGAACTTGTTCCTTCATAGTAACTTGCATCTTTGAATGAGAATGTGCTTGCTTACAGCAACGTGCTATATGTTCTGAATGCCCGAATTGGGAATCTGTGTCAAAACTTTGTTAGGAATTATGTGATCCTTACTAGCTGGAAGTAAGGGAGATGGGGCATGAAGTTATTTCTAGGAGTTGGACACATACCAAGTTTAGCTCAGTTCTGGGCATCTTTGAAATACCTATACAAACTTGTTGCTACATAGTAACTTGCATCATTAATGAGAATCTGCTTGCTTACAGCAACGTGCTATATGTTCTGAATGCCCGAATTGGGAATCTGTGTCAAAACTTTCTTAGGAATTATGTGATCCTTACTAGCTGCAAGTAAGGGAGATGGGGCATGAAGTTATTTCTAGGAGTTGGACACATACCAAGTTTAGCTCAGTTCTGGGCATCTTTGAAATACCTATACAAACTTGTTCCTACATAGTAACTTGCATCTTTGAATGAGAATGTGCTTGCTTACAGCAACGTGCTATATGTTCTGAATGCCCGAATTGGGAATCTGTGTCAAAACTTTGTTAGGAATTATGTGATCCTTACTAGCTGGAAGTAAGGGAGATGGGGCATGAAGTTATTTCTAGGAGTTGGACACATACCAAGTTTAGCTCAGTTCTGGGCATCTTTGAAATACCTATACAAACTTGTTGCTACATAGTAACTTGCATCATTAATGAGAATCTGCTTGCTTACAGCAACGTGCTATATGTTCTGAATGCCCGAATTGGGAATCTGTGTCAAAACTTTCTTAGGAATTATGTGATCCTTACTAGCTGCAAGTAAGGGAGATGGGGCATGAAGTTATTTCTAGGAGTTGGACACATACCAAGTTTAGCTCAGTTCTGGGCATCTTTGAAATACCTATACAAACTTGTTCCTACATAGTAACTTGCATCTTTGAATGAGAATGTGCTTGCTTACAGCAACGTGCTATATGTTCTGAATGCTCGAATTGGGAATCTGTGTCAAAACTTTGTTAGTAATTATGTGATCCTTACTAGCTGGAAGTAAGGGAGATGGGGCATGAAGTTATTTCTAGGAGTTGGACACATACCAAGTTTAGCTCAGTTCTGGGCATCTTTGAAATACCTATACAAACTTGTTCCTACATAGTAACTTGCATCTTTGAATGAGAATGTGCTTGCTTACAGCAACGTGCTATATGTTCTGAATGCCTGAATTGGGAATCTGTGTCAAAACTTTGTTAGGAATTATGTGATCCTTACTAGCTGGAAGTAAGGGAGATGGGGCATGAAGTTATTTCTAGGAGTTGGACACATACCAAGTTTAGCTCAGTTCTGGGCATCTTTGAAATACCTATACAAACTTGTTCCTACATAGTAACTTGCATCTTTGAATGAGAATGTGCTTGCTTACAGCAACGTGCTATATGTTCTGAATGCCCGAATTGGCAATCTGTGTCAAAACTTTGTTAGGAATTATGTGATCCTTACTAGCTGGAAGTAAGGGAGATGGGGCATGAAGTTATTTCTAGGAGTTGGACACATACCAAGTTTAGCTCAGTTCTGGGCATCTTTGAAATACCTATACAAACTTGTTCCTACATAGTAACTTGCATCTTTGAATGAGAATGTGCTTGCTTACAGCAACGTGCTATATGTTCTGAATGCCCGAATTGGGAATCTGTGTCAAAACTTTGTTAGGAATTATGTGATCCTTACTAGCTGGAAGTAAGGGAGATGGGGCATGAAGTTATTTCTAGGAGTTGGACACATACCAAGTTTAGCTCAGTTCTGAGCATCTTTGAAATACCTATACAAACTTGTTCCTACATAGTAACTTGCATCTTTGAATGAGAATGTGCTTGCTTACAGCAACGTGCTATATGTTCTGAATGCCCGAATTGGGAATCTGTGTCAAAACTTTGTTAGGAATTATGTGATCCTTACTAGCTGGAAGTAAGGGAGATGGGGCATGAAGTTATTTCTAGGAGTTGGACACATACCAAGTTTAGCTCAGTTCTGGGCATCTTTGAAATACCTATACAAACTTGTTCCTACATAGTAACTTGCAACTTTGAATGAGAATGTGCTTGCTTACAGCAACGTACTATATGTTCTGAATGCCCGAATTGGGAATCTGTGTCAAAACTTTGTTAGGAATTATGTGATCCTTACTAGCTGGAAGTAAGCGAGATGGGGCATGAAGTTATTTCTAGGAGTTGGACACATACCAAGTTTAGCTCAGTTCTGGGCATCTTTGAAATACCTATACAAACTTGTTCCTACATAGTAACTTGCATCTTTGAATGAGAATGTGCTTGCTTACAGCAACGTGCTATATGTTCTGAATGCCCGAATTGGCAATCTGTGTCAAAACTTTGTTAGGAATTATGTGATCCTTACTAGCTGGAAGTAAGGGAGATGGGGCATGAAGTTATTTCTAGGAGTTGGACACATACCAAGTTTAGCTCAGTTCTGGGCATCTTTGAAATACCTATACAAACTTGTTCCTACATAGTAACTTGCATCTTTGAATGAGAATGTGCTTGCTTACAGCAACGTGCTATATGTTCTGAATGCCCGAATTGGGAATCTGTGTCAAAACTTTGTTAGTAATTATGTGATCCTTACTAGCTGGAAGTAAGGGAGATGGGGCATGAAGTTATTTCTAGGAGTTGGACACATACCAAGTTTAGCTCAGTTCTGGGCATCTTTGAAATACCTATACAAACTTGTTCCTACATAGTAACTTGCATCTTTGAATGAGAATGTGCTTGCTTACAGCAACGTGCTATATGTTCTGAATGCCTGAATTGGGAATCTGTGTCAAAACTTTGTTAGGAATTATGTGATCCTTACTAGCTGGAAGTAAGGGAGATGGGGCATGAAGTTATTTCTAGGAGTTGGACACATACCAAGTTTAGCTCAGTTCTGGGCATCTTTGAAATACCTATACAAACTTGTTCCTACATAGTAACTTGCATCTTTGAATGAGAATGTGCTTGCTTACAGCAACGTGCTATATGTTCTGAATGCCCGAATTGGCAATCTGTGTCAAAACTTTGTTAGGAATTATGTGATCCTTACTAGCTGGAAGTAAGGGAGATGGGGCATGAAGTTATTTCTAGGAGTTGGACACATACCAAGTTTAGCTCAGTTCTGGGCATCTTTGAAATACCTATACAAACTTGTTCCTACATAGTAACTTGCATCTTTGAATGAGAATGTGCTTGCTTACAGCAACGTGCTATATGTTCTGAATGCCCGAATTGGGAATCTGTGTCAAAACTTTGTTAGGAATTATGTGATCCTTACTAGCTGGAAGTAAGGGAGATGGGGCATGAAGTTATTTCTAGGAGTTGGACACATACCAAGTTTAGCTCAGTTCTGAGCATCTTTGAAATACCTATACAAACTTGTTCCTACATAGTAACTTGCATCTTTGAATGAGAATGTGCTTGCTTACAGCAACGTGCTATATGTTCTGAATGCCCGAATTGGGAATCTGTGTCAAAACTTTGTTAGGAATTATGTGATCCTTACTAGCTGGAAGTAAGGGAGATGGGGCATGAAGTTATTTCTAGGAGTTGGACACATACCAAGTTTAGCTCAGTTCTGGGCATCTTTGAAATACCTATACAAACTTGTTCCTACATAGTAACTTGCAACTTTGAATGAGAATGTGCTTGCTTACAGCAACGTACTATATGTTCTGAATGCCCGAATTGGGAATCTGTGTCAAAACTTTGTTAGGAATTATGTGATCCTTACTAGCTGGAAGTAAGCGAGATGGGGCATGAAGTTATTTCTAGGAGTTGGACACATACCAAGTTTAGCTCAGTTCTGGGCATCTTTGAAATACCTATACAAACTTGTTCCTACATAGTAACTTGCATCTTTGAATGAGAATGTGCTTGCTTACAGCAACGTGCTATATGTTCTGAATGCCCGAATTGGCAATCTGTGTCAAAACTTTGTTAGGAATTATGTGATCCTTACTAGCTGGAAGTAAGGGAGATGGGGCATGAAGTTATTTCTAGGAGTTGGACACATACCAAGTTTAGCTCAGTTCTGGGCATCTTTGAAATACCTATACAAACTTGTTGCTACATAGTAACTTGCATCATTAATGAGAATCTGCTTGCTTACAGCAACGTGCTATATGTTCTGAATGCCCGAATTGGGAATCAGTGTCAAAACTTTGTTAGGAATTATGTGATCCTTACTAGCTGGAAGTAAGGGAGATGCGGCATGAAGTTATTTCTAGGAGTTGGACACATACCAATTTAGCTCAGTTCTGGGCATCTTTGAAATACCTATACAAACTTGTTCCTACATAGTAACTTGCAACTTTGAATGAGAATGTGCTTGCTTACAGCAACGTGCAATATGTTCTGAATGCCCGAATTTGAATCTGTGTCAAAACTTTCTTAGGAATTATGTGATCCTTACTAGCTGGAAGTAAGGGAGATGGGGCATGAAGTTGTTTCTAGGAGTTGGACACATACCAAGTCTAGCTCAGTTCTGGGCATCTTTGAAATACCTATACAAACTTGTTCCTACATAGTAACTTGCATCTTTGAATGAGAATGTGCTTGCTTACAGCAACGTGCTATATGTTCTGAATGCCCGAATTGGGAATCTGTGTCAAAACTTTGTTAGGAATTATGTGATCCTTACTAGCTGGAAGTAAGGGAGATGGGGCATGAAGTTATTTCTAGGAGTTGGACACATACCAAGTTTAGCTCAGTTCTGGGCATCTTTGAAATACCTATACAAACTTGTTCCTTCATAGTAACTTGCATCTTTGAATGAGAATGTGCTTGCTTACAGCAACGTGCTATATGTTCTGAATGCCCGAATTGGGAATCTGTGTCAAAACTTTGTTAGGAATTATGTGATCCTTACTAGCTGGAAGTAAGGGAGATGGGGCATGAAGTTATTTCTAGGAGTTGGACACATACCAAGTTTAGCTCAGTTCTGGGCATCTTTGAAATACCTATACAAACTTGTTCCTACATAGTAACTTGCATCTTTGAATGAGAATGTGCTTGCTTACAGCAACGTGCTATATGTTCTGAATGCCCGAATTGGCAATCTGTGTCAAAACTTTGTTAGGAATTATGTGATCCTTACTAGCTGGAAGTAAGGGAGATGGGGCATGAAGTTATTTCTAGGAGTTGGACACATACCAAGTTTAGCTCAGTTCTGGGCATCTTTGAAATACCTATACAAACTTGTTCCTACATAGTAACTTGCATCATTAATGAGAATCTGCTTGCTTACAGCAACGTGCTATATGTTCTGAATGCCGAATTGGGAATCTGTGTGAAAACTTTGTTAGGAATTATGTGATCCTTACTAGCTGGAAGTAAGGGAGATGGGGCATGAAGTTATTTCTTGGAGTTGGAGACAGACCAAGTTTAGCTCAGTTCTGGGCATCTTTGAAATACCTATACAAACTTGTTCCTACATAGTAACTTGCATCTTTGAATGAGAAGGTGCTTGCTTACAGCAACGTGCTATATGTTCTGAATGCCCGAATTGGCAATCTGTGTCAAAACTTTGTTAGGAATTATGTGATCCTTACTAGCTGGAAGTAAGGGAGATGGGGCATGAAGTTATTTCTAGGAGTTGGACACATACCAAGTTTAGCTCAGTTCTGGGCATCTTTGAAATACCTATACAAACTTGTTCCTACATAGTAACTTGCAACTTTGAATGAAAATGTGCTTGCTTACAGCAACGTGCTCTATGTTCTGAATGCCCGAATTGGGAATCTGTGTCAAAACTTTGTTAGGAATTATGTCATCCTTACTAGCTGGAAGTAAGGGAGATGGAGCATGAAGTTATTTCTAGGAGTTGGACACATACCAAGTTTTGCTCAGTTCTGTGCATCTTTGAAATACCTATACAAACTTGTTCCTACATAGTAACTTGCATCTTTGAATGAGAATGTGCTTGCTTACAGCAACGTGCTATATGTTCTGAATGCCCGAATTGGGAATCTGTGTCAAAACTTTGTTAGGAATTATGTGATCCTTACTAGCTGGAAGTAAGGGAGATGGGGCATGAAGTTATTTCTAGGAGTTGGACACATACCAAGTTTAGCTCAGTTCTGGGCATCTTTGAAATACCTATACAAACTTGTTCCTACATAGTAACTTGCAACTTTGAATGAGAATGTGCTTGCTTACAGCAACGTACTATATGTTCTGAATGCCCGAATTGGGAATCTGTGTCAAAACTTTGTTAGGAATTATGTGATCCTTACTAGCTGGAAGTAAGCGAGATGGGGCATGAAGTTATTTCTAGGAGTTGGACACATACCAAGTTTAGCTCAGTTCTGGGCATCTTTGAAATACCTATAGGAAATTGTTCCTACATAGTAACTTGCATCTTTGAATGAGAATGTGCTTGCTTACAGCAACGTGCTATATGTTCTGAATGCCCGAATTGGCAATCTGTGTCAAAACTTTGTTAGGAATTATGTGATCCTTACTAGCTGGAAGTAAGGGAGATGGGGCATGAAGTTATTTCTAGGAGTTGGACACATACCAAGTTTAGCTCAGTTCTGGGCATCTTTGAAATACCTATACAAACTTGTTGCTACATAGTAACTTGCATCATTAATGAGAATCTGCTTGCTTACAGCAACGTGCTATATGTTCTGAATGCCCGAATTGGGAATCTGTGTCAAAACTTTGTTAGGAATTATGTGATCCTTAATAGCTGGAAGTAAGGGAGATGCGGCATGAAGTTATTTCTAGGAGTTGGACACATACCAATTTAGCTCAGTTCTGGGCATCTTTGAAATACCTATACAAACTTGTTCCTACATAGTAACTTGCAACTTTGAATGAGAATGTGCTTGCTTACAGCAACGTGCAATATGTTCTGAATGCCCGAATTTGATTCTGTGTCAAAACTTTGTTAGGAATTATGTGATCCTTACTAGCTGGAAGTAAGGGAGATGGGGCATGAAGTTATTTCTAGGAGTTGGACACATACCAAGTTTAGCTCAGTTCTGGGCATCTTTGAAATACCTATACAAACTTGTTCCTACGTAGTAACTTGCATCTTTGAATGAGAATGTGCTTGCTTACAGCAACGTGCTATATGTTCTGAATGCCCGAATTGGCAATCTGTGTCAAAACTTTGTTAGGAATTATGTGATCCTTACCAGCTGGAAGTAAGGGAGATGGGGCATGATGTTATTTCTAGGAGTTGGACACATACCAAGTTTAGCTCAGTTCTGGGCATCTTTGAAATACCTATACAAACTTGTTAATACATAGTAACTTGCAACTTTGAATGAAAATGTGCTTGCTTACAGCAACGTGCTCTGTGTTCTGAATGCCCGAATTGGGAATCTGTGTCAAAACTTTGTTAGGAATTATATGATCCTTACTAGCTGGAAGTAAGGGAGATGGGGCATGAAGTTATTTCTAGGAGTTGGACACATACCAAGTTTAGCTCAGTTCTGGGCATCTTTGAAATACCTATACAAACTTGTTCCTACATAGTAACTTGCAACTTTGAATGAAAATGTGCTTGCTTACAGCAACGTGCTCTATGTTCTGAATGCCCGAATTGGGAATCTGTGTCAAAACTTTGTTAGGAATTATGTCATCCTTACCAGCTGGAAGTAAGGGAGATGGAGCATGAAGTTATTTCTAGGAGTTGGACACATACCAAGTTTAGCTCAGTTCTGTGCATCTTTGAAATACCTATACAAACTTGTTCCTACATAGTAACTTGCATCTTTGAATGAGAATGTGCTTGCTTATAGCAACGTGCTATATGTTCTGAATGCCCGAATTGGGAATCTGTGTCAAAACTTTGTTAGGAATTATGTGATCCTTACTAGCTGGAAGTAAGGGAGATGGGGCATGAAGTTATTTCTAGGAGTTGGACACATACCAAGTTTAGCTCAGTTCTGGGCATCTTTGAAATACCTATACAAACTTGTTCCTACATAGTAACTTGCATCTTTGAATGAGAATGTGCTTGCTTACAGCAACGTGCTATATGTTCTGAATGCCCGAATTGGGAATCTGTGTCAAAACTTTGTTAGGAATTATGTGATCCTTACTAGCTGGAAGTAAGGGAGATGGGGCATGAAGTTATTTCTAGGAGTTGGACACATACCAAGTTTAGCTCAGTTCTGGGCATCTTTGAAATACCTATACAAACTTGTTCCAACATAGTAACTTGCATCTTTGAATGAGAATGTGCTTGCTTACAGCAACGTGCTATATGTTCTGAATGCCCGAATTGGCAATCTGTGTCAAAACTTTGTTAGGAATTATGTGATCCTTACTAGCTGGAAGTAAGGGAGATGGGGCATGAAGTTATTTCTAGGAGTTGGACACATACCAAGTTTAGCTCAGTTCTGGGCATCTTTGAAATACCTATACAAACTTGTTCCTACGTAGTAACTTGCATCTTTGAATGAGAATGTGCTTGCTTACAGCAACGTGCTATATGTTCTGAATGCCCGAATTGGCAATCTGTGTCAAAACTTTGTTAGGAATTATGTGATCCTTACCAGCTGGAAGTAAGGGAGATGGGGCATGATGTTATTTCTAGGAGTTGGACACATACCAAGTTTAGCTCAGTTCTGGGCATCTTTGAAATACCTATACAAACTTGTTAATACATAGTAACTTGCAACTTTGAATGAAAATGTGCTTGCTTACAGCAACGTGCTCTGTGTTCTGAATGCCCGAATTGGGAATCTGTGTCAAAACTTTGTTAGGAATTATATGATCCTTACTAGCTGGAAGTAAGGGAGATGGGGCATGAAGTTATTTCTAGGAGTTGGACACATACCAAGTTTAGCTCAGTTCTGGGCATCTTTGAAATACCTATACAAACTTGTTCCTACATAGTAACTTGCAACTTTGAATGAAAATGTGCTTGCTTACAGCAACGTGCTCTATGTTCTGAATGCCCGAATTGGGAATCTGTGTCAAAACTTTGTTAGGAATTATGTCATCCTTACCAGCTGGAAGTAAGGGAGATGGAGCATGAAGTTATTTCTAGGAGTTGGACACATACCAAGTTTAGCTCAGTTCTGTGCATCTTTGAAATACCTATACAAACTTGTTCCTACATAGTAACTTGCATCTTTGAATGAGAATGTGCTTGCTTATAGCAACGTGCTATATGTTCTGAATGCCCGAATTGGGAATCTGTGTCAAAACTTTGTTAGGAATTATGTGATCCTTACTAGCTGGAAGTAAGGGAGATGGGGCATGAAGTTATTTCTAGGAGTTGGACACATACCAAGTTTAGCTCAGTTCTGGGCATCTTTGAAATACCTATACAAACTTGTTCCTACATAGTAACTTGCATCTTTGAATGAGAATGTGCTTGCTTACAGCAACGTGCTATATGTTCTGAATGCCCGAATTGGGAATCTGTGTCAAAACTTTGTTAGGAATTATGTGATCCTTACTAGCTGGAAGTAAGGGAGATGGGGCATGAAGTTATTTCTAGGAGTTGGACACATACCAAGTTTAGCTCAGTTCTGGGCATCTTTGAAATACCTATACAAACTTGTTCCAACATAGTAACTTGCATCTTTGAATGAGAATGTGCTTGCTTACAGCAACGTGCTATATGTTCTGAATGCCCGAATTGGCAATCTGTGTCAAAACTTTGTTAGGAATTATGTGATCCTTACTAGCTGGAAGTAAGGGAGATGGGGCATGAAGTTATTTCTAGGAGTTGGACACATACCAAGTTTAGCTCAGTTCTGGGCATCTTTGAAATACCTATACAAACTTGTTCCTACATAGTAACTTGCATCTTTGAATGAGAATGTGCTTGCTTACAGCAACGTGCTATATGTTCTGAATGCCCGAATTGGGAATCTGTGTCAAAACTTTGTTAGGAATTATGTGATCCTTACTAGCTGGAAGTAAGGGAGATGGGGCATGAAGTTATTTCTAGGAGTTGGACACATACCAAGTTTAGCTCAGTTCTGGGCATCTTTGAAATACCTATACAAACTTGTTCCTACATAGTAACTTGCATCTTTGAATGAGAATGTGCTTGCTTACAGCAACGTGCTATATGTTCTGAATGCCCGAATTGGGAATCTGTGTCAAAACTTTGTTAGGAATTATGTGATCCTTACTAGCTGGAAGTAAGGGAGATGGGGCATGAAGTTATTTCTAGGAGTTGGACACATACCAAGTTTAGCTCAGTTCTGGGCATCTTTGAAATACCTATACAAACTTGTTCCTACATAGTAACTTGCATCTTTGAATGAGAATCTGCTTCCTTACAGCAACGTGCTATATGTTCTGAATGCCCGAATTGGCAATCTGTGTCAAAACTTTGTTAGGAATTATGTGATCCTTACTAGCTGGAAGTAAGGGAGATGGGGCATGAAGTTATTTCTAGGAGTTGGACACATACCAAGTTTAGCTCAGTTCTGGGCATCTTTGAAATACCTATACAAACTTGTTCCTACATAGTAACTTGCATCATTAATGAGAATCTGCTTGCTTACAGCAACGTGCTATATGTTCTGAATGCCCGAATTGGGAATCTGTGTCAAAACTTTGTTAGGAATTATGTGATCCTTACTAGCTGGAAGTAAGGGAGATGGGGCATGAAGTTATTTCTTGGAGTTGGAGACAGACCAAGTTTAGCTCAGTTCTGGGCATCTTTGAAATACCTATACAAACTTGTTCCTACATAGTAACTTGCATCTTTGAATGAGAATGTGCTTGCTTACAGCAACGTGCTATATGTTCTGAATGCCCGAATTGGCAATCTGTGTCAAAACTTTGTTAGGAATTATGTGATCCTTACTAGCTGGAAGTAAGGGAGATGGGGCATGAAGTTATTTCTAGGAGTTGGACACATACCAAGTTTAGCTCAGTTCTGGGCATCTTTGAAATACCTATACAAACTTGTTCCTACATAGTAACTTGCAACTTTGAATGAATGAAAATGTGCTTGCTTACAGCAACGTGCTCTATGTTCTGACTGCCCGAATTGGGAATCTGTGTCAAAACTTTGTTAGGAATTATATGATCCTTACTAGCTGGAAGTAAGGGAGATGGGGCATGAAGTTATTTCTAGGAGTTGGACACATACCAAGTTTAGCTCAGTTCTGGGCATCTTTGAAATACCTATACAAACTTGTTCCTACATAGTAACTTGCATCTTTGAATGAGAATGTGCTTGCTTACAGCAACGTGCTATATGTTCTGAATGCCCGAATTGGGAATCTGTGTCAAAACTTTGTTAGGAATTATGTGATCCTTACTAGCTGGAAGTAAGGGAGATGGGGCATGAAGTTATTTCTAGGAGTTGGACACATACCAAGTTTAGCTCAGTTCTGGGCATCTTTGAAATACCTATACAAACTTGTTCCTACATAGTAACTTGCATCTTTGAATGAGAATGTGCTTGCTTACAGCAACGTGCTATATGTTCTGAATGCCCGAATTGGCAATCTGTGTCAAAACTTTGTTAGGAATTATGTGATCCTTACTAGCTGGAAGTAAGGGAGATGGGGCATGAAGTTATTTCTAGGAGTTGGACACATACCAAGTTTAGCTCAGTTCTGGGCATCTTTGAAATACCTATACAAACTTGTTCCTACATAGTAACTTGCATCTTTGAATGAGAATGTGCTTGCTTACAGCAACGTGCTATATGTTCTGAATGCCCGAATTGGGAATCTGTGTCAAAACTTTGTTAGGAATTATGTGATCCTTACTAGCTGGAAGTAAGGGAGATGGGGCATGAAGTTATTTCTAGGAGTTGGACACATACCAAGTTTAGCTCAGTTCTGGGCATCTTTGAAATACCTATACAAACTTGTTCCTACATAGTAACTTGCATCTTTGAATGAGAATGTGCTTGCTTACAGCAACGTGTTATATGTTCTGAATGCCCGAATTGGGAATCTGTGTCAAAACTTTGTTAGGAATTATGTGATCCTTACTAGCTGGAAGTAAGGGAGATGGGGCATGAAGTTATTTCTAGGAGTTGGACACATACCAAGTTTAGCTCAGTTCTGGGCATCTTTGAAATACCTATACAAACTTGTTCCAACATAGTAACTTGCATCTTTGAATGAGAATGTGCTTGCTTACAGCAACGTGCTATATGTTCTGAATGCCCGAATTGGCAATCTGTGTCAAAACTTTGTTAGGAATTATGTGATCCTTACTAGCTGGAAGTAAGGGAGATGGGGCATGAAGTTATTTCTAGGAGTTGGACACATACCAAGTTTAGCTCAGTTCTGGGCATCTTTGAAATACCTATACAAACTTGTTCCTACATAGTAACTTGCATCTTTGAATGAGAATGTGCTTGCTTACAGCAACGTGCTATATGTTCTGAATGCCCGAATTGGGAATCTGTGTCAAAACTTTGTTAGGAATTATGTGATCCTTACTAGCTGGAAGTAAGGGAGATGGGGCATGAAGTTATTTCTAGGAGTTGGACACATACCAAGTTTAGCTCAGTTCTGGGCATCTTTGAAATACCTATACAAACTTGTTCCTACATAGTAACTTGCATCTTTGAATGAGAATGTGCTTGCTTACAGCAACGTGCTATATGTTCTGAATGCCCGAATTGGGAATCTGTGTCAAAACTTTGTTAGGAATTATGTGATCCTTACTAGCTGGAAGTAAGGGAGATGGGGCATGAAGTTATTTCTAGGAGTTGGACACATACCAAGTTTAGCTCAGTTCTGGGCATCTTTGAAATACCTATACAAACTTGTTCCTACATAGTAACTTGCATCTTTGAATGAGAATCTGCTTCCTTACAGCAACGTGCTATATGTTCTGAATGCCCGAATTGGCAATCTGTGTCAAAACTTTGTTAGGAATTATGTGATCCTTACTAGCTGGAAGTAAGGGAGATGGGGCATGAAGTTATTTCTAGGAGTTGGACACATACCAAGTTTAGCTCAGTTCTGGGCATCTTTGAAATACCTATACAAACTTGTTCCTACATAGTAACTTGCATCATTAATGAGAATCTGCTTGCTTACAGCAACGTGCTATATGTTCTGAATGCCCGAATTGGGAATCTGTGTCAAAACTTTGTTAGGAATTATGTGATCCTTACTAGCTGGAAGTAAGGGAGATGGGGCATGAAGTTATTTCTTGGAGTTGGAGACAGACCAAGTTTAGCTCAGTTCTGGGCATCTTTGAAATACCTATACAAACTTGTTCCTACATAGTAACTTGCATCTTTGAATGAGAATGTGCTTGCTTACAGCAACGTGCTATATGTTCTGAATGCCCGAATTGGCAATCTGTGTCAAAACTTTGTTAGGAATTATGTGATCCTTACTAGCTGGAAGTAAGGGAGATGGGGCATGAAGTTATTTCTAGGAGTTGGACACATACCAAGTTTAGCTCAGTTCTGGGCATCTTTGAAATACCTATACAAACTTGTTCCTACATAGTAACTTGCAACTTTGAATGAATGAAAATGTGCTTGCTTACAGCAACGTGCTCTATGTTCTGACTGCCCGAATTGGGAATCTGTGTCAAAACTTTGTTAGGAATTATATGATCCTTACTAGCTGGAAGTAAGGGAGATGGGGCATGAAGTTATTTCTAGGAGTTGGACACATACCAAGTTTAGCTCAGTTCTGGGCATCTTTGAAATACCTATACAAACTTGTTCCTACATAGTAACTTGCATCTTTGAATGAGAATGTGCTTGCTTACAGCAACGTGCTATATGTTCTGAATGCCCGAATTGGGAATCTGTGTCAAAACTTTGTTAGGAATTATGTGATCCTTACTAGCTGGAAGTAAGGGAGATGGGGCATGAAGTTATTTCTAGGAGTTGGACACATACCAAGTTTAGCTCAGTTCTGGGCATCTTTGAAATACCTATACAAACTTGTTCCTACATAGTAACTTGCATCTTTGAATGAGAATGTGCTTGCTTACAGCAACGTGCTATATGTTCTGAATGCCCGAATTGGCAATCTGTGTCAAAACTTTGTTAGGAATTATGTGATCCTTACTAGCTGGAAGTAAGGGAGATGGGGCATGAAGTTATTTCTAGGAGTTGGACACATACCAAGTTTAGCTCAGTTCTGGGCATCTTTGAAATACCTATACAAACTTGTTCCTACATAGTAACTTGCATCTTTGAATGAGAATGTGCTTGCTTACAGCAACGTGCTATATGTTCTGAATGCCCGAATTGGGAATCTGTGTCAAAACTTTGTTAGGAATTATGTGATCCTTACTAGCTGGAAGTAAGGGAGATGGGGCATGAAGTTATTTCTAGGAGTTGGACACATACCAAGTTTAGCTCAGTTCTGGGCATCTTTGAAATACCTATACAAACTTGTTCCTACATAGTAACTTGCATCTTTGAATGAGAATGTGCTTGCTTACAGCAACGTGTTATATGTTCTGAATGCCCGAATTGGGAATCTGTGTCAAAACTTTGTTAGGAATTATGTGATCCTTACTAGCTGGAAGTAAGGGAGATGGGGCATGAAGTTATTTCTAGGAGTTGGACACATACCAAGTTTAGCTCAGTTCTGGGCATCTTTGAAATACCTATACAAACTTGTTCCTACATAGTAACTTGCATCTTTGAATGAGAATGTGCTTGCTTACAGCAACGTGCTATATGTTCTGAATGCCCGAATTGGCAATCTGTGTCAAAACTTTGTTAGGAATTATGTGATCCTTACTAGCTGGAAGTAAGGGAGATGGGGCATGAAGTTATTTCTAGGAGTTGGACACATACCAAGTTTAGCTCAGTTCTGGGCATCTTTGAAATACCTATACAAACTTGTTCCTACATAGTAACTTGCATCATTAATGAGAATCTGCTTGCTTACAGCAACGTGCTATATGTTCTGAATGCCCGAATTGGGAATCTGTGTCAAAACTTTGTTAGGAATTATGTGATCCTTACTAGCTGGAAGTAAGGGAGATGGGGCATGAAGTTATTTCTTGGAGTTGGAGACAGACCAAGTTTAGCTCAGTTCTGGGCATCTTTGAAATACCTATACAAACTTGTTCCTACATAGTAACTTGCAACTTTGAATGAGAATGTGCTTGCTTACAGCAACGTGCTATATGTTCTGAATGCCCGAATTGGGAATCTGTGTCAAAACTTTGTTAGGAATTATGTGATCCTTACTAGCTGGAAGTAAGGGAGATGGGGCATGAAGTTATTTCTAGGAGTTGGACACATACCAAGTTTAGCTCAGTTCTGGGCATCTTTGAAATACCTATACAAACTTGTTCCTACATAGTAACTTGCATCTTTGAATGAGAATGTGCTTGCTTACAGCAACGTGCTATATGTTCTGAATGCCCGAATTGGGAATCTGTGTCAAAACTTTGTTAGGAATTATGTGATCCTTACTAGCTGGAAGTAAGGGAGATGGGGCATGAAGTTATTTCTAGGAGTTGGACACATACCAAGTTTAGCTCAGTTCTGGGCATCTTTGAAATACCTATACAAACTTGTTCCTACATAGTAACTTGCATCTTTGAATGAGAATGTGCTTGCTTACAGCAACGTGCTATATGTTCTGAATGCCCGAATTGGGAATCTGTGTCAAAACTTTGTTAGGAATTATGTGATCCTTACTAGCTGGAAGTAAGGGAGATGGGGCATGAAGTTATTTCTAGGAGTTGGACACATACCAAGTTTAGCTCAGTTCTGGGCATCTTTGAAATACCTATACAAACTTGATCCTACATAATAACTTGCATCTTTGAATGAGAATCTGCTTGCCTCCAGCAACGTGCTATATGTTCTGAATGCCCGAATTGGGAATCTGTGTCAAAACTTTGTTAGGAATTATGTGATCCTTACTAGCTGGAAGTAAGGGAGATGGGGCATGAAGTTATTTCTAGGAGTTGGACACATACCAAGTTTAGCTCAGTTCTGGGCATCTTTGAAATACCTATACAAACTTGTTCCTACATAGTAACTTGCATCTTTAATGAGAATCTGCTTGCTTGCAGCAACGTGCTATATGTTCTGAATGCCCTATTTGGGAATCTGTGTCAAAACTTTGTTAGGAATTATGTGATCCTTACTAGCTGGAAGTAAGGGAGATGGGGCATGAAGTTATTTCTAGGAGTTGGACACATACCAAGTTTAGCTCAGTTCTGGGCATCTTTGAAATACCTATACAAACTTGTTGCTACATAGTAACTTGCATCTTTGAATGAGAATGTGCTTGCTTACAGCAACGTGCTATATGTTCTGAATGCCCGAATTGGCAATCTGTGTCAAAACTTTGTTAGGAATTATGTGATCCTTACTAGCTGGAAGTAAGGGAGATGGGGCATGAAGTTATTTCTAGGAGTTGGACACATACCAAGTTTAGCTCAGTTCTGTGCATCTTTGAAATACCTATACAGACTTGTTCCTACATAGTAACTTGCAACTTTGAATGAAAATGTGCTTGCTTACAGCAACGTGCTATATGTTCTGAATGCCCGAATAGGGAATCTGTGTCAAAACTTTGTTAGGAATTATGTGATCCTTACTAGCTGGAAGTAAGGGAGATGGGGCATGAAGTTATTTCTAGGAGTTGGACACATACCAAGTTTAGCTCAGTTCTGGGCATCTTTGAAATACCTATACAAACTTGTTCCTACCTAGTAACTTGCATCTTTGAATGAGAATCTGCTTGCTTACAGCAACGTGCTATATGTTCTGAATGCCCGAATAGGGAATCTGTGTCAAAACTTTGTTAGGAATTATGTGATCCTTACTAGCTGGAAGTAAGGGAGATGGGGCATGAAGTTATTTCTAGGAGTTGGACACATACCAAGTTTAGCTCAGTTCTGGGCATCTTTGAAATACCTATACAAACTTGTTCCTACATAGTAACTTGCATCTTTGAATGAAAATGTGCTTGCTTACAGCAACGTGCTATATGTTCTGAATGCCCGAATTGGGAATCTGTGTCAAAACTTTGTTAGGAATTATGTGATCCTTACTAGCTGGAAGTAAGGGTGATGGGGCATGAAGTTATTTCTAGGAGTTGGACACATACCAAGTTTAGCTCAGTTCTGGGCATCTTTGAAATACCTATACAAACTTGTTCCTACATAGTAACTTGCAACTTTGAATGAGAATGTGCTTGCTTACAGCAACGTGCTATATGTTCTAAATGCCCGAATTGGGAATCTGTGTCAAAACTTTGTTAGGAATTATGTGATCCTTACTAGCTGGAAGTAAGGGAGATGGGGCATGAAGTTATTTCTAGGAGTTGGACACATACCAAGTTTAGCTCACTTCTGGGCATCTTTGAAATACCTATACAAACTTGTTCCTAAATAGTAACTTGCAACTTTGAATGAGGATGTGCTTCCTTGCAGCAACGTGCTATATGTTCTGAATGCCCGAATTGGGAATCTGTGTCAAAACTTTGTTAGGAATTATGTGATCCTTACTAGCTGGAAGTAAGGGAGATGGGGCATGAAGTTATTTCTAGGAGTTGGACACATACCAAGTTTAGCTCAGTTCTGGGCATCTTTGAAATACCTATACAAACTTGTTCCTACATAGTAACTTGCATCTTTGAATGAGAATGTGCTTGCTTGCAGCAACGTGCTATATGTTCTGAATGCCCGAATAGGGAATCTGTGTCAAAACTTTGTTAGGAATTATGTGATCCTTACTAGCTGGAAGTAAGGGAGATGGGGCATGAAGTTATTTCTAGGAGTTGGACACATACCAAGTTTAGCTCAGTTCTGGGCATCTTTGAAATACCTATACAAACTTGTTCCTACATAGTAACTTGCATCTTTGAATGAGAATGTGCTTGCTTGCAGCAACGTGCTATATGTTCTGAATGCCCGAATTGGGAATCTGTGTCAAAACTTTGTTAGGAATTATGTGATCCTTCCTAGCTGGAAGTAAGGGAGATGGGGCATGAAGTTATTTCTAGGAGTTGGACACATACCAAGTTTAGCTCAGTTCTGGGTATCTTTGAAATACCTATACAAACTTGTTCCTACATAGTAACTTGCAACTTTGAATGAGAATGTGCTTGCTTACAGCAACGTGCTATATGTTCTGAATGCCCGAATTGGGAATCTGTGTCAAAACTTTGTTAGGAATTATGTGATCCTTACTAGCTGGAAGTAAGGGAGATGGGGCATGAAGTTATTTCTAGGAGTTGGACACATACCAAGTTTAGCTCAGTTCTGGGCATCTTTGAAATACCTATACAAACTTGTTCCTACATAGTAACTTGCATCTTTGAATGAGAATGTGCTTGCTTACAGCAACGTGCTATATGTTCTGAATGCCCGAATTGGCAATCTGTGTCAAAACTTTGTTAGGAATTATGTGATCCTTACTAGCTGGAAGTAAGGGAGATGGGACATGAAGTTATTTCTAGGAGTTGGACACATACCAAGTTTAGCTCAGTTCTGGGCATCTTTGAAATACCTATACAAACTTGTTCCTACATAGTAACTTGCATCTTTGTATGAGAATCTGCTTGCCTACAGCAACGTGCTATATGTTCTGAATGCCCGAATTGGGAATCTGTGTCAAAACTTTGTTAGGAATTATGTGATCCTTACTAGCTGGAAGTAAGGGAGATGGGGCATGAAGTTATTTCTAGGAGTTGGACACATACCAAGTTTAGCTCAGTTCTGGGCATCTTTGAAATACCTATACAAACTTGTTCCTACATAGTAACTTGCATCTTTAATGAGAATCTGCTTGCTAACAGCAACGTGCTATATGTTCTGAATGCCCTATTTGGGAATCTGTGTCAAAACTTTGTTAGGAATTATGTGATCCTTACTAGCTGGAAGTAAGGGAGATGGGGCATGAAGTTATTTCTAGGAGTTGGACACATACCAAGTTTAGCTCAGTTCTGGGCATCTTTGAAATACCTATACAAACTTGTTCCTACATAGTAACTTGCAACTTTGAATGAGAATGTGCTTGCTTGCAGCAACGTGCTATATGTTCTGAATGCCCGATTTGGGAATCTGTGTCAAAACCTTGTTAGGAATTATGTGATCCTTACTAGCTGGAAGTAAGGGAGATGGGGCATGAAGTTATTTCTAGGAGTTGGACACATACCAAGTTTAGCTCAGTTCTGGGCATCTTTGAAATACCTATACAAACTTGTTCCTACATAGTAACTTGCATCTTTGAATGAGAATGTGCTTGCTTACAGCAACGTGCTATATGTTCTGAATGCCCGAATTGGCAATCTGTGTCAAAACTTTGTTAGGAATTATGTGATCCTTACTAGCTGGAAGTAAGGGAGATGGGGCATGAAGTTATTTCTAGGAGTTGGACACATACCAAGTTTAGCTCAGTTCTGGGCATCTTTGAAATACCTATACAAACTTGTTCCTACATAGTAACTTGCAACTTTGAATGAGAATGTGCTTGCTTACAGCAACGTGCTATATGTTCTAAATGCCCGAATTGGCAATCTGTGTCAAAACTTTGTTAGGAATTATGTGATCCTTACTAGCTGGAAGTAAGGGAGATGGGGCATGAAGTTATTTCTAGGAGTTGGACACATACCAAGTTTAGCTCAGTTCTGGGCATCTTTGAAATACCTATACAAACTTGTTCCTACATAGTCACTTGCATCTTTGAATGAGAATGTGCTTACTTACAGCAACGTGCTATATGTTCTGAATACCCGAATTGGGAATCTGTGTCAAAACTTTGTTAGTAATTATGTGATCCTTACTAGCTGGAAGTAAGGGAGATGGGGCATGAAGTTATTTCTAGGAGTTGGACACATACCAAGTTTAGCTCAGTTCTGGGCATCTTTGAAATACCTATACAAACTTGTTCCTACATAGTAACTTGCATCTTTGAATGAGAATGTGCTTGCTTACAGCAACGTGCTATATGTTCTGAATGCCCGAATTGGGAATCTGTGTCAAAACTTTGTTAGGAATTATGTGATCCTTACTAGCTGGAAGTAAGGGAGATGGGGCATGAAGTTATTTCTAGGAGTTGGACACATACCAAGTTTAGCTCAGTTCTGGGCATCTTTGAAATACCTATACAAACTTGTTCCTACATAGTAACTTGCATCTTTGAATGAGAATGTGCTTGCTTACAGCAACGTGTTATATGTTCTGAATGCCCGAATTGGGAATCTGTGTCAAAACTTTGTTAGGAATTATGTGATCCTTACTAGCTGGAAGTAAGGGAGATGGGGCATGAAGTTATTTCTAGGAGTTGGACACATACCAAGTTTAGCTCAGTTCTGGGCATCTTTGAAATACCTATACAAACTTGTTCCTACATAGTAACTTGCATCTTTGAATGAGAATGTGCTTGCTTACAGCAACGTGCTATATGTTCTGAATGCCCGAATTGGCAATCTGTGTCAAAACTTTGTTAGGAATTATGTGATCCTTACTAGCTGGAAGTAAGGGAGATGGGGCATGAAGTTATTTCTAGGAGTTGGACACATACCAAGTTTAGCTCAGTTCTGGGCATCTTTGAAATACCTATACAAACTTGTTCCTACATAGTAACTTGCATCATTAATGAGAATCTGCTTGCTTACAGCAACGTGCTATATGTTCTGAATGCCCGAATTGGGAATCTGTGTCAAAACTTTGTTAGGAATTATGTGATCCTTACTAGCTGGAAGTAAGGGAGATGGGGCATGAAGTTATTTCTTGGAGTTGGAGACAGACCAAGTTTAGCTCAGTTCTGGGCATCTTTGATATACCTATACAAACTTGTTCCTACATAGTAACTTGCATCTTTGAATGAGAATGTGCTTGCTTACAGCAACGTGCTATATGATCTGAATGCCCGAATTGGCAATCTGTGTCAAAACTTTGTTAGGAATTATGTGATCCTTACTAGCTGAAAGTAAGGGAGATGGGGCATGAAGTTATTTCTAGGAGTTGGACACATACCAAGTTTAGCTCAGTTCTGGGCATCTTTGAAATACCTATACAAACTTGTTCCTACATAGTAACTTGCAACTTTGAATGAAAATGTGCTTGCTTACAGCAACGTGCTCTATGTTCTGAATGCCCGAATTGGGAATCTGTGTCAAAACTTTGTTAGGAATTATATGATCCTTACTAGCTGGAAGTAAGGGAGATGGGGCATGAAGTTATTTCTAGGAGTTGGACACATACCAAGTTTAGCTCAGTTCTGGGCATCTTTGAAATACCTATACAAACTTGTTCCTACATAGTAACCTGCAACTTTGAATGAAAATGTGCTTGCTTACAGCAACGTGCTCTATGTTCTGAATGCCCGAATTGGGAATCTGTGTCAAAACTTTGTTAGGAATTATGTCATCCTTACTAGCTGGAAGTAAGGGAGATGGAGCATGAAGTTATTTCTAGGAGTTTGACACATACCAAGTTTAGCTCAGTTCTGTGCATCTTTGAAATACCTATACAAACTTGTTCCTACATAGTAACTTGCATCTTTGAATGAGAATGTGCTTGCTTACAGCAACGTGCTATATGTTCTGAATGCCCGAATTGGCAATCTGTGTCAAAACTTTGTTAGGAATTATGTGATCCTTACTAGCTGGAAGTAAGGGAGATGGGGCATGATGTTATTTCTAGGAGTTGGACACATACCAAGTTTAGCTCAGTTCTGGGCATCTTTGAAATACCTATACAAACTTGTTCCTACATAGTAACTTGCATCTTTGAATGAGAATGTGCTTGCTTACAGCAACGTGCTATATGTTCTGAATGCCCGAATTGGGAATCTGTGTCAAAACTTTGTTAGGAATTATGTGATCCTTACTAGCTGGAAGTAAGGGAGATGGGGCATGAAGTTATTTCTAGGAGTTGGACACATACCAAGTTTAGCTCAGTTCTGGGCATCTTTGAAATACCTATACAAACTTGTTCCTACATAGTAACTTGCATCTTTGAATGAGAATGTGCTTGCTTACAGCAACGTGCTATATGTTCTGAATGCCCGAATTGGCAATCTGTGTCAAAACTTTGTTAGGAATTATGTGATCCTTACTAGCTGGAAGTAAGGGAGATGGGGCATGAAGTTATTTCTAGGAGTTTGACACATACCAAGTTTAGCTCAGTTCTGGGCATCTTTGAAATACCTATACAAACTTGTTCCTACATAGTAACTTGCATCTTTGAATGAGAATGTGCTTGCTTACAGCAACGTGCTATATGTTCTGAATGCCCGAATTGGCAATCTGTGTAAAAACTTTGTTAGGAATTATGTGATCCTTACTAGCTGGAAGTAAGGGAGATGGGGCATGAAGTTATTTCTAGGAGTTGGACACATACCAAGTTTAGCTCAGTTCTGGGCATCTTTGAAATACCTATACAAACTTGTTCCTACATAGTAACTTGCATCTTTGAATGAGAATGTGCTTGCTTACAGCAACGTGCTATATGTTCTGAATGCCCGAATTGGGAATCTGTGTCAAAACTTTGTTAGGAATTATGTGATCCTTACTAGCTGGAAGTAAGGGAGATGGGGCATGAAGTTATTTCTAGGAGTTGGACACATACCAAGTTTAGCTCAGTTCTGGGCATCTTTGAAATACCTATACAAACTTGTTCCTACATAGTAACTTGCATCTTTGAATGAGAATGTGCTTGCTTACAGCAACGTGCTATATGTTCTGAATGCCCGAATTGGGAATCTGTGTCAAAACTTTGTTAGGAATTATGTGATCCTTACTAGCTGGAAGTAAGGGAGATGGGGCATGAAGTTATTTCTAGGAGTTGGACACATACCAAGTTTAGCTCAGTTCTGGGCATCTTTGAAATACCTATACAAACTTGTTCCTACATAGTAACTTGCATCTTTGAATGAGAATGTGCTTGCTTACAGCAACGTGCTATATGTTCTGAATGCCCGAATTGGGAATCTGTGTCAAAACTTTGTTAGGAATTATGTGATCCTTACTAGCTGGAAGTAAGGGAGATGGGGCATGAAGTTATTTCTAGGAGTTGGACACATACCAAGTTTAGCTCAGTTCTGGGCATCTTTGAAATACCTATACAAACTTGATCCTACATAATAACTTGCATCTTTGAATGAGAATCTGCTTGCCTCCAGCAACGTGCTATATGTTCTCAATGCCCGAATTGGGAATCTGTGTCAAAACTTTGTTAGGAATTATGTGATCCTTACTAGCTGGAAGTAAGGGAGATGGGGCATGAAGTTATTTCTAGGAGTTGGACACATACCAAGTTTAGCTCAGTTCTGGGCATCTTTGAAATACCTATACAAACTTGTTCCTACATAGTAACTTGCATCTTTAATGAGAATCTGCTTGCTTGCAGCAACGTGCTATATGTTCTGAATGCCCTATTTGGGAATCTGTGTCAAAACTTTGTTAGGAATTATGTGATCCTTACTAGCTGGAAGTAAGGGAGATGGGGCATGAAGTTATTTCTAGGAGTTGGACACATACCAAGTTTAGCTCAGTTCTGGGCATCTTTGAAATACCTATACAAACTTGTTCCTACATAGTAACTTGCATCTTTGAATGAGAATGTGCTTGCTTAGAGCAACGTGCTATATGTTCTGAATGCCCGAATTGGGAATCTGTGTCAAAACTTTGTTAGGAATTATGTGATCCTTACTAGCTGGAAGTAAGGGAGATGGGGCATGAAGTTATTTCTAGGAGTTGGACACATACCAAGTTTAGCTCAGTTCTGGGCATCTTTGAAATACCTATACAAACTTGTTCCTACATAGTAACTTGCATCTTTGAATGAGAATGTGCTTGCTTGCAGCAACGTGCTATATGTTCTGAATGCCCGAATTGGCAATCTGTGTCAAAACTTTGTTAGGAATTATGTGATCCTTACTAGCTGGAAGTAAGGGAGATGGGGCATGAAGTTATTTCTAGGAGTTGGACACATTCCAAGTTTAGCTCAGTTCTGGGCATCTTTGAAATACCTATACAAACTTGTTCCTACATAGTAACTTGCATCTTTGAATGAGAATGTGCTTGCTTACAGCAACGTGCTATATGTTCTGAATGCCCGAATTGGGAATCTGTGTCAAAACTTTGTTAGGAATTATGTGATCCTTACTAGCTGGAAGTAAGGGAGATGGGGCATGAAGTTATTTCTAGGAGTTGGACACATACCAAGTTTAGCTCAGTTCTGGGCATCTTTGAAATACCTATACAAACTTGATCCTACATAATAACTTGCATCTTTGAATGAGAATCTGCTTGCCTCCAGCAACGTGCTATATGTTCTCAATGCCCGAATTGGGAATCTGTGTCAAAACTTTGTTAGGAATTATGTGATCCTTACTAGCTGGAAGTAAGGGAGATGGGGCATGAAGTTATTTCTAGGAGTTGGACACATACCAAGTTTAGCTCAGTTCTGGGCATCTTTGAAATACCTATACAAACTTGTTCCTACATAGTAACTTGCATCTTTAATGAGAATCTGCTTGCTTGCAGCAACGTGCTATATGTTCTGAATGCCCTATTTGGGAATCTGTGTCAAAACTTTGTTAGGAATTATGTGATCCTTACTAGCTGGAAGTAAGGGAGATGGGGCATGAAGTTATTTCTAGGAGTTGGACACATACCAAGTTTAGCTCAGTTCTGGGCATCTTTGAAATACCTATACAAACTTGTTCCTACATAGTAACTTGCATCTTTGAATGAGAATGTGCTTGCTTAGAGCAACGTGCTATATGTTCTGAATGCCCGAATTGGGAATCTGTGTCAAAACTTTGTTAGGAATTATGTGATCCTTACTAGCTGGAAGTAAGGGAGATGGGGCATGAAGTTATTTCTAGGAGTTGGACACATACCAAGTTTAGCTCAGTTCTGGGCATCTTTGAAATACCTATACAAACTTGTTCCTACATAGTAACTTGCATCTTTGAATGAGAATGTGCTTGCTTGCAGCAACGTGCTATATGTTCTGAATGCCCGAATTGGCAATCTGTGTCAAAACTTTGTTAGGAATTATGTGATCCTTACTAGCTGGAAGTAAGGGAGATGGGGCATGAAGTTATTTCTAGGAGTTGGACACATTCCAAGTTTAGCTCAGTTCTGGGCATCTTTGAAATACCTATACAAACTTGTTCCTACATAGTAACTTGCATCTTTGAATGAGAATGTGCTTGCTTACAGCAACGTGCTATATGTTCTGAATGCCCGAATTTGAATCTGTGTCAAAACTTTGTTAGGAATTATGTGATCCTTACTAGCTGGAAGTAAGGGAGATGGGGCATAAAGTTATTTCTAGGAGTTGGACACATACCAAGTTTAGCTCAGTTCTGGGCATCTTTGAAATACCTATACAAACTTGTTCCTACATAGTAACTTGCATCTTTGAATGAGAATGTGCTTGCTTACAGCAACGTGCTATATGTTCTGAATGCCCGAAGTGGGAATCTGTGTCAAATCTTTGTTAGGAATTATGTGATCCTTACTAGCTGGAAGTAAGGGAGATGGGGCATGAAGTTATTTCTAGGAGTTGGACACATACCAAGTTTAGCTCAGTTCTGGGCATCTTTGAAATACCTATACAAACTTGTTGCTACATAGTAACTTGCATCTTTGAATGAGAATGGGCTTGCTTACAGCAACGTGCTATATGTTCTGAATGCCCGAATTGGGAATCTGTGTCAAAACTTTGTTAGGAATTATGTGATCCTTACTAGCTGGAAGTAAGGGAGATGGGGCATGAAGTTATTTCTAGGAGTTGGACACATACCATGTTTAGCTCAATTCTGGGCATCTTTGAAATACCTATACAAACTTGTTGCTACATAGTAACTTGCATCATTAATGAGAATCTGCTTGCTTACAGCAACGTGCTATATGTTCTGAATGCCCGAATTGGGAATCTGTGTCAAAACTTTGTTAGGAATTATGTGATCCTTACTAGCTGGAAGTAAGGGAGATGGGGCATGAAGTTATTTCTAGGAGTTGGACACATACCAAGTTTAGCTCAGTTCTGGGCATCTTTGAAATACCTATACAAACTTGTTCCTACATAATAACTTGCAACTTTGAATGAGAATGTGCTTGCTTACAGCAACGTACTATATGTTCTGAATGCCCGAATTGGGAATCTGTGTCAAAACTTTGTTAGGAATTATGTGATCCTTACTAGCTGGAAGTAAGGGAGATGGGGCATGAAGTTATTTCTAGGAGTTGGACACATACCAAGTTTAGCTCAGTTCTGGGCATCTTTGAAATACCTATACGAACTTGTTCCTACATAGTAACTTGCATCTTTGAATGAGAATGTGCTTGCTTACAGCAACGTGCTATATGTTCTGAATGCCCCAATTGGGAATCTGTGTCAAAACTTTGTTAGGAATTAGGTGATCCTTACTAGCTGGAAGTAAGGGAGATGGGGCATGAAGTTATTTCTAGGAGTTGGACACATACCAAGTTTAGCTCAGTTCTGGGCATCTTTGAAATACCTATACAAACTTGTTGCTACATAGTAACTTGCATCATTAATGAGAATCTGCTTGCTTACAGCAACGTGCTATATGTTCTGAATGCCCGAATTGGGAATCTGTGTCAAAACTTTGTTAGGAATTATGTGATCCTTACTAGCTGGAAGTAAGGGAGATGGGGCATGAAGTTATTTCTAGGAGTTGGACACATACCAAGTTTAGCTCAGTTCTGGGCATCTTTGAAATACCTATACAAACTTGTTCCTACATAGTAACTTGCATCTTTGAATGAGAATGTGCTTGCTTACAGCAACGTGCTATATGTTCTGAATGCCCGAATTGGGAATCTGTGTCAAAACTTTGTTAGGAATTATGTGATCCTTACTAGCTGGAAGTAAGGGAGATGGGGCATGAAGTTATTTCTAGGAGTTGGACACATACCAAGTTTAGCTCAGTTCTGGGCATCTTTGAAATACCTATACAAACTTGTTCCTACATAGTAACTTGCATCTTTGAATGAGAATGTGCTTGCTTACAGCAACGTGCTATATGTTCTGAATGCCCGAATTGGGAATCTGTGTCAAAACTTTGTTAGGAATTATGTGATCCTTACTAGCTGGAAGTAAGGGAGATGGGGCATGAAGTTATTTCTAGGAGTTGGACACATACCAAGTTTAGCTCAGTTCTGGGCATCTTTGAAATACCTATACAAACTTGTTCCTACATAGTTACTTGCAGCTTTGAATGAGAATGTGCTTGCTTACAGCAACGTGCTATATGTTCTGAATGCCCGAATTGGCAATCTGTGTCAAAACTTTGTTAGGAATTATGTGATCCTTACTACCTGGAAGTAAGGGAGATGGGGCATGAAGTTATTTCTAGGAGTTGGACACATACCAAGTTTAGCTCAGTTCTGGGCATCTTTGAAATACCTATACAAACTTGTTCCTACATAGTAACTTGCATCTTTGAATGAGAATGTGCTTGCTTACAGCAACGTGCTATATGTTCTGAATGCCCGAATAGGGAATCTGTGTCAAAACTTTGTTAGGAATTATGTGATCCTTACTAGCTGGAAGTAAGGGAGATGGGGCATGAAGTTATTTCTAGGAGTTGGACACATACCAAGTTTAGCTCAGTTCTGGGCATCTTTGAAATACCTATACAAACTTGTTCCTACCTAGTAACTTGCATCTTTGAATGAGAATCTGCTTGCTTACAGCAACGTGCTATATGTTCTGAATGCCCGAATAGGGAATCTGTGTCAAAACTTTGTTAGGAATTATGTGATCCTTACTAGCTGGAAGTAAGGGAGATGGGGCATGAAGTTATTTCTAGGAGTTGGACACATACCAAGTTTAGCTCAGTTCTGGGCATCTTTGAAATACCTATACAAACTTGTTCCTACATAGTAACTTGCATCTTTGAATGAAAATGTGCTTGCTTACAGCAACGTGCTATATGTTCTGAATGCCCGAATTGGGAATCTGTGTCAAAACTTTGTTAGGAATTATGTGATCCTTACTAGCTGGAAGTAAGGGTGATGGGGCATGAAGTTATTTCTAGGAGTTGGACACATACCAAGTTTAGCTCAGTTCTGGGCATCTTTGAAATACCTATACAAACTTGTTCCTACATAGTAACTTGCAACTTTGAATGAGAATGTGCTTGCTTACAGCAACGTGCTATATGTTCTAAATGCCCGAATTGGGAATCTGTGTCAAAACTTTGTTAGGAATTATGTGATCCTTACTAGCTGGAAGTAAGGGAGATGGGGCATGAAGTTATTTCTAGGAGTTGGACACATACCAAGTTTAGCTCACTTCTGGGCATCTTTGAAATACCTATACAAACTTGTTCCTAAATAGTAACTTGCAACTTTGAATGAGGATGTGCTTCCTTGCAGCAACGTGCTATATGTTCTGAATGCCCGAATTGGGAATCTGTGTCAAAACTTTGTTAGGAATTATGTGATCCTTACTAGCTGGAAGTAAGGGAGATGGGGCATGAAGTTATTTCTAGGAGTTGGACACATACCAAGTTTAGCTCAGTTCTGGGCATCTTTGAAATACCTATACAAACTTGTTCCTACATAGTAACTTGCATCTTTGAATGAGAATGTGCTTGCTTGCAGCAACGTGCTATATGTTCTGAATGCCCGAATAGGGAATCTGTGTCAAAACTTTGTTAGGAATTATGTGATCCTTACTAGCTGGAAGTAAGGGAGATGGGGCATGAAGTTATTTCTAGGAGTTGGACACATACCAAGTTTAGCTCAGTTCTGGGCATCTTTGAAATACCTATACAAACTTGTTCCTACATAGTAACTTGCATCTTTGAATGAGAATGTGCTTGCTTGCAGCAACGTGCTATATGTTCTGAATGCCCGAATTGGGAATCTGTGTCAAAACTTTGTTAGGAATTATGTGATCCTTCCTAGCTGGAAGTAAGGGAGATGGGGCATGAAGTTATTTCTAGGAGTTGGACACATACCAAGTTTAGCTCAGTTCTGGGTATCTTTGAAATACCTATACAAACTTGTTCCTACATAGTAACTTGCAACTTTGAATGAGAATGTGCTTGCTTACAGCAACGTGCTATATGTTCTGAATGCCCGAATTGGGAATCTGTGTCAAAACTTTGTTAGGAATTATGTGATCCTTACTAGCTGGAAGTAAGGGAGATGGGGCATGAAGTTATTTCTAGGAGTTGGACACATACCAAGTTTAGCTCAGTTCTGGGCATCTTTGAAATACCTATACAAACTTGTTCCTACATAGTAACTTGCATCTTTGAATGAGAATGTGCTTGCTTACAGCAACGTGCTATATGTTCTGAATGCCCGAATTGGCAATCTGTGTCAAAACTTTGTTAGGAATTATGTGATCCTTACTAGCTGGAAGTAAGGGAGATGGGACATGAAGTTATTTCTAGGAGTTGGACACATACCAAGTTTAGCTCAGTTCTGGGCATCTTTGAAATACCTATACAAACTTGTTCCTACATAGTAACTTGCATCTTTGTATGAGAATCTGCTTGCCTACAGCAACGTGCTATATGTTCTGAATGCCCGAATTGGGAATCTGTGTCAAAACTTTGTTAGGAATTATGTGATCCTTACTAGCTGGAAGTAAGGGAGATGGGGCATGAAGTTATTTCTAGGAGTTGGACACATACCAAGTTTAGCTCAGTTCTGGGCATCTTTGAAATACCTATACAAACTTGTTCCTACATAGTAACTTGCATCTTTAATGAGAATCTGCTTGCCAACAGCAACGTGCTATATGTTCTGAATGCCCGAATTGGGAATCTGTGTCAAAACTTTGTTAGGAATTATGTGATCCTTACTAGCTGGAAGTAAGGGAGATGGGGCATGAAGTTATTTCTAGGAGTTGGACACATACCAAGTTTAGCTCAGTTCTGGGCATCTTTGAAATACCTATACAAACTTGTTCCTACATAGTAACTTGCAACTTTGAATGAGAATGTGCTTGCTTGCAGCAACGTGCTATATGTTCTGAATGCCCGATTTGGGAATCTGTGTCAAAACCTTGTTAGGAATTATGTGATCCTTACTAGCTGGAAGTAAGGGAGATGGGGCATGAAGTTATTTCTAGGAGTTGGACACATACCAAGTTTAGCTCAGTTCTGGGCATCTTTGAAATACCTATACAAACTTGTTCCTACATAGTAACTTGCATCTTTGAATGAGAATGTGCTTGCTTACAGCAACGTGCTATATGTTCTGAATGCCCGAATTGGCAATCTGTGTCAAAACTTTGTTAGGAATTATGTGATCCTTACTAGCTGGAAGTAAGGGAGATGGGGCATGAAGTTATTTCTAGGAGTTGGACACATACCAAGTTTAGCTCAGTTCTGGGCATCTTTGAAATACCTATACAAACTTGTTCCTACATAGTAACTTGCAACTTTGAATGAGAATGTGCTTGCTTACAGCAACGTGCTATATGTTCTGAATGCCCGAATTGGGAATCTGTGTCAAAACTTTGTTAGGAATTATGTGATCCTTACTAGCTGGAAGTAAGGGAGATGGGGCATGAAGTTATTTCTAGGAGTTGGACACATACCAAGTTTAGCTCAGTTCTGGGCATCTTTGAAATACCTATACAAACTTGTTCCTACATAGTAACTTGCATCTTTGAATGAGAATGTGCTTGCTTACAGCAACGTGCTATATGTTCTGAATGCCCGAATTGGGAATCTGTGTCAAAACTTTGTTAGGAATTATGTGATCCTTACTAGCTGGAAGTAAGGGAGATGGGGCATGAAGTTATTTCTAGGAGTTGGACACATACCAAGTTTAGCTCAGTTCTGGGCATCTTTGAAATACCTATACAAACTTGTTCCTACATAGTAACTTGCAACTTTTAATGAGAATGTGCTTGCTTGCAGCAACGTGCTATATGTTCTGAATGCCCGATTTGGGAATCTGTGTCAAAACTTTGTTAGGAATTATGTGATCCTTACTAGCTGGAAGTAAGGGAGATGGGGCATGAAGTTATTTCTAGGAGTTGGACACATACCAAGTTTAGCTCAGTTCTGGGCATCTTTGAAATACCTATACAAACTTCTTCCTACATAGCAACTTGCAACTTTGAATGAGAATGTGCTTGCTTGCAGCAACGTGCTATATGTTCTGAATGCCCGATTTGGGCATCTGTGTCAAAACTTTGTTAGGAATTATGTGATCCTTACTAGCTGGAAGTAAGGGAGATGGGGCATGAAGTTATTTCTAGGAGTTGGACACATACCAAGTTTAGCTCAGTTCTGGGCATCTTTGAAATACCTATACAAACTTGTTCCTATATAGTAACTTGCATCTTTGAATGAGAATGTGCTTGCCTACAGGAACGTGCTATATGTTCTGAATGCCCGAATTGGGAATCTGTGTCAAAACTTTGTTAGGAATTATGTGATCCTTACTAGCTGGAAGTAAGGGAGATGGGGCATGAAGTTATTTCTAGGAGTTGAACACATACCAAGTTTAGCTCAGTTCTGGGCATCTTTGAAATACCTATACAAACTTGTTCCTACATAGTAACTTGCATCTTTGAATGAGAATCTGCTTGCCTACAGCAACGTGCTATATGTTCTGAATGCCCGAATTGGGAATCTGTGTCAAAACTTTGTTAGGAATTATGTGATCCTTACTAGCTGGAAGTAAGGGAGATGGGGCATGAAGTTATTTCTAGGAGTTGGACACATACCAAGTTTAGCTCAGTTCTGGGCATCTTTGAAATACCTATACAAACTTGTTCCTACATAGTAACTTGCATCTTTGAATGAGAATGTGCTTGCTTACAGCAACGTGCTATATGTTCTGAATGCCCGAATTGGGAATCTGTGTCAAAACTTTGTTAGGAATTATGTCATCCTTACTAGCTGGAAGTAAGGGAGATGGGGCATGAAGTTATTTCTAGGAGTTGGACACATACCAAGTTTAGCTCAGTTCTGGGCATCTTTGAAATACCTATACAAACTTGTTCCTACATAGTAACTTGCATCTTTGAATGAGAATGTGCTTGCTTACAGCAACGTGCTGTATGTTCTGAATGCCCGAATTGGCAATCTGTGTCAAAACTTTGTTAGGAATTATGTGATCCTTACTAGCTGGAAGTAAGGGAGATGGGGCATGAAGTTATTTCTAGGAGTTGGACACATACCAAGTTTAGCTCAGTTCTGGACATCTTTGAAATACCTATACAAACTTGTTCCTACATAGTAACTTGCATCTTTGAATGAGAATGTGCTTGCTTACAGCAACGTGCTATATGTTCTGAATGCCCGAAGTGGGAATCTGTGTCAAAACTTTGTTAGGAATTATGTGATCCTTACTAGCTGGAAGTAAGGGAGATGGGGCATGAAGTTATTTCTAGGAGTTGGACACATACCAAGTTTAGCTCAGTTCTGGGCATCTTTGAAATACCTATACAAACTTGTTCCTACATAGTAACTTGCATCTTTGAATGAGAATGTGCTTGCTTACAGCAACGTGCTATATGTTCTGAATGCCCGAAGTGGGAATCTGTGTCAAAACTTTGTTAGGAATTATGTGATCCTTACTAGCTGGAAGTAAGGGAGATGGGGCATGAAGTTATTTCTAGGAGTTGGACACATACCAAGTTTAGCTCAGTTCTGGGCATCTTTGAAATACCTATACAAACTTGTTGCTACATAGTAACTTGCATCTTTGAATGAGAATGTGCTTGCTTACAGCAACGTGCTATATGTTCTGAATGCCCGAATTGGGAATCTGTGTCAAAACTTTGTTAGGAATTATGTGATCCTTACTAGCTGGAAGTAAGGGAGATGGGGCATGAAGTTATTTCTAGGAGTTGGACACATACCAAGTTTAGCTCAGTTCTGGGCATCTTTGAAATACCTATACAAACTTGTTGCTACATAGTAACTTGCATCATTAATGAGAATCTGCTTGCTTACAGCAACGTGCTATATGTTCTGAATGCCCGAATTGGGAATCTGTGTCAAAACTTTGTTAGGAATTATGTGATCCTTACTAGCTGGAAGTAAGGGAGATGGGGCATGAAGTTATTTCTAGGAGTTGGACACATACCAAGTTTAGCTCAGTTCTGGGCATCTTTGAAATACCTATACAAACTTGTTCCTACATAATAACTTGCAACTTTGAATGAGAATGTGCTTGCTTACAGCAACGTACTATATGTTCTGAATGCCCGAATTGGGAATCTGTGTCAAAACTTTGTTAGGAATTATGTGATCCTTACTAGCTGGAAGTAAGGGAGATGGGGCATGAAGTTATTTCTAGGAGTTGGACACATACCAAGTTTAGCTCAGTTCTGGGCATCTTTGAAATACCTTTACAAACTTGTTCCTACATAGTAACTTGCAACTTTGAATGAGAATGTGCTTGCTTACAGCAACGTGCTGTATGTTCTGAATGCCCGAATTGGCAATCTGTGTCAAAACTTTGTTAGGAATTATGTGATCCTTACTAGCTGGAAGTAAGGGAGATGGGGCATGAAGTTATTTCTAGGAGTTGGACACATACCAAGTTTAGCTCAGTTCTGGGCATCTTTGAAATACCTATACAAACTTGTTCCTACATAGTAACTTGCATCTTTGAATGAGAAAGTGCTTGCTTACAGCAACGTGCTATATGTTCTGAATGCCCGAATTGGGAATCTGTGTCAAAACTTTGTTAGGAATTATGTGATCCTTACTAGCTGGAAGTACGGGAGAAGGGGCATGAAGTTATTTCTACGAGTTGGACACATACCAAGTTTAGCTCAGTTCTGGGCATCTTTGATATACCTATACAAACTTGTTCCTACATAGTAACTTGCATCTTTAATGAGAATCTGCTTGCTTACAGCAACGTGCTATATGTTCTGAATGCCCGATTTGGGAATCTGTGTCAAAACTTTGTTAGGAATTATGTGATCCTTACTAGCTGGAAGTAAGGGAGATGGGGCATGAAGTTATTTCTAGGAGTTGGACACATACCAAGTTTAGCTCAGTTCTGGGCATCTTTGAAATACCTATACAAACTTGTTCCTACATAGTAACTTGCATCTTTAATGAGAATCTGCTTGCTTACAGCAACGTGCTATATGTTCTGAATGCCGGAAGTGGGAATCTGTGTCAAAACTTTGTTAGGAATTATGTGATCCTTACTAGCTGGAAGTAAGGGAGATGGGGCATGAAGTTATTTCTAGGAGTTGGACACATACCAAGTTTAGCTCAGTTCTGGGCATCTTTGAAATACCTATACAAACTTGTTGCTACATAGTAACTTGCATCATTAATGAGAATCTGCTTGCTTACAGCAACGTGCTATATGTTCTGAATGCCCGAATTGGGAATCTGTGTCAAAACTTTGTTAGGAATTATGTGATCCTTACTAGCTGGAAGTAAGGGAGATGGGGCATGAAGTTATTTCTAGGAGTTGGACACATACCAAGTTTAGCTCAGTTCTGGGCATCTTTGAAATACCTATACAAACTTGTTCCTACATAATAACTTGCAACTTTGAATGAGAATGTGCTTGCTTACAGCAACGTACTATATGTTCTGAATGCCCGAATTGGGAATCTGTGTCAAAACTTTGTTAGGAATTATGTGATCCTTACTAGCTGGAAGTAAGGGAGATGGGGCATGAAGTTATTTCTAGGAGTTGGACACATACCAAGTTTAGCTCAGTTCTGGGCATCTTTGAAATACCTTTACAAACTTGTTCCTACATAGTAACTTGCAACTTTGAATGAGAATGTGCTTGCTTACAGCAACGTGCTGTATGTTCTGAATGCCCGAATTGGCAATCTGTGTCAAAACTTTGTTAGGAATTATGTGATCCTTACTAGCTGGAAGTAAGGGAGATGGGGCATGAAGTTATTTCTAGGAGTTGGACACATACCAAGTTTAGCTCAGTTCTGGGCATCTTTGAAATACCTATACAAACTTGTTCCTACATAGTAACTTGCATCTTTGAATGAGAAAGTGCTTGCTTACAGCAACGTGCTATATGTTCTGAATGCCCGAATTGGGAATCTGTGTCAAAACTTTGTTAGGAATTATGTGATCCTTACTAGCTGGAAGTACGGGAGAAGGGGCATGAAGTTATTTCTACGAGTTGGACACATACCAAGTTTAGCTCAGTTCTGGGCATCTTTGATATACCTATACAAACTTGTTCCTACATAGTAACTTGCATCTTTAATGAGAATCTGCTTGCTTACAGCAACGTGCTATATGTTCTGAATGCCCGATTTGGGAATCTGTGTCAAAACTTTGTTAGGAATTATGTGATCCTTACTAGCTGGAAGTAAGGGAGATGGGGCATGAAGTTATTTCTAGGAGTTGGACACATACCAAGTTTAGCTCAGTTCTGGGCATCTTTGAAATACCTATACAAACTTGTTCCTACATAGTAACTTGCATCTTTAATGAGAATCTGCTTGCTTACAGCAACGTGCTATATGTTCTGAATGCCCGAATTGGGAATCTGTGTCAAAACTTTGTTAGGAATTATGTGATCCTTACTAGCTGGAAGTAAGGGAGATGGGGCATGAAGTTATTTCTAGGAGTTGGACACATACCAAGTTTAGCTCAGTTCTGGGCATCTTTGAAATACCTATACAAACTTGTTCCTACATAGTAACTTGCAACTTTGAATGAGAATGTGCTTGCATACAGCAACGTGCCACATGTTCTGAATGCCCGAATTGGGAATCTGTGTCAAAACTTTGTTAGGAATTATGTGATCCTTACTAGCTGGAAGTAAGGGAGATGGGGCATGAAGTTATTTCTAGGAGTTGGAGACATACCAAGTTTAGCTCAGTTCTGGGCATCTTTGAAATACCTATACAAACTTGTTCGTACATAGTAACTTGCAACTTTGAATGAGAATGTGCTTGCTTACATCAACGTGCTATATGTTCTGAATGCCCGAATTGGGAATCTGTGTCAAAACTTTGTTAGGAATTATGTGATCCTTACTAGCTGGAATTAAGGGAGAAGGGGCATGAAGTTATTTCTAGGAGTTGGACACATACCAAGTTTAGCTCAGTTCTGGGCATCTTTGAAATACCTATACAAACTTGTTCCTACATAGTAACTTTCAACTTTGAATGAGAATGTGCTTGCTTACAGCAATGTGCTATATGTTCTGAATGCCCGAATTGGGAATCTGTGTCAAAATATTGTTAGGAATTATGTGATCCTTACTAGCTGGAATTGAGGGAGATGGGGCATGAAGTTATTTCTAGGAGTTGGACACATACCAAGTTTAGCTCAGTTCTGGGCATCTTTGAAATACCTATACAAACTTGTTCCTACATAGTAACTTGCAACTTTGAATGAGAATGTGTTGCTTACAGCAACGGGCTATATGTTCTGAATGCCCGAATTGGGAATCTGTGTCAAAACTTTGTTAGGAATTATGTGATCCTTACTAGCTGGAATTAAGGGAGATGGGGCATGAAGTTATTTCTAGGAGTTGGACACATACCAAGTTTAGCTCAGTTCTGGGCATCTTTAAAATTCCTTTACAAACTTGTTCCTACATAGTAACTTGCAACTTTGAATGAGAATGTGCTTGCTTGCAGCAACGTGCTATATGTTCTGAATGCCCGATTTGGGAATCTGTGTCAAAACTTTGTTAGGAATTATGTGATCCTTACTAGCTGGAAGTAAGGGAGATGGGGCATGAAGTTATTTCTAGGAGTTGGACACATACCAAGTTTAGCTCAGTTCTGGGCATCTTTGAAATACCTATACAAACTTGTTCCTACATAGTAACTTGCAACTTTGAATGAGAATGTGCTTGCTTACAGCAACGTGCTATATGTTCTGAATGCCCGAATTGGGAATCTGTGTCAAAACTTTGTTAGGAATTATGTGATCCTTACTAGCTGGAAGTAAGGGAGATGGGGCATGAAGTTATTTCTAGGAGTTGGACTCATACCAAGTTTAGCTCAGTTCTGGGCATCTTTGAAATACCTATACAAACTTGTTCCTACATAGTAACTTGCATCTTTGAATGAGAATATGCTTGCTTACAGCAACGTGCTATATGTTCTGAATGCCCGAATTGGCAATCTGTGTCAAAACTTTGTTAGGAATTATGTGATCCTTACTAGCTGGAAGTAAGGGAGATGGGGCATGAAGTTATTTCTAGGAGTTGGACACATACCAAGTTTAGCTCAGTTCTGGGCATCTTTGAAATACCTATACAAACTTGTTCCTACATAGTAACTTGCATCTTTGAATGAGAATGTGCTTGCTTACAGCAACGTGCTATATGTTCTGAATGCCCGAATTGGGAATCTGTGTCAAAACTTTGTTAGGAATTATGTGATCCTTACTAGCTGGAAGTAAGGGAGATGGGGCATGAAGTTATTTCTAGGAGTTGGACACATACCAAGTTTAGCTCAGTTCTGGGCATCTTTGAAATACCTATACAAACTTGTTCCTACATAGTAACTTGCAACTTTGAATGAGAATGTGCTTGCTTACAGCAACGTGCTATATGTTCTGAATGCCCGAATTGGGAATCTGTGTCAAAACTTTGTTAGGAATTATGTGATCCTTACTAGCTGGAAGTAAGGGAGATGGGGCATGAAGTTATTTCTAGGAGTTGGACACATACCAAGTTTAGCTCAGTTCTGGGCATCTTTGAAATACCTATACAAACTTGTTCCTACATAGTAACTTGCAACTTTGAATGAGAATGTGCTTGCTTACAGCAACGTGCTATATGTTCTGAATGCCCGAATTGGGAATCTGTGTCAAAACTTTGTTAGGAATTATGTGATACTTACTAGCTGGAAGTAAGGGAGATGGGGCATGAAGTTATTTCTAGGAGTTGGACACATACCAAGTATAGCTCAGTTCTGGGCATCTTTGAAATACCTGTACAAACTTGTTCCCACATAGTAACTTGCAACTTTGAATGAGAATGTGCTTGCTTGCAGCAACGTGCTATATGTTCTGAATGCCCGAATTGGGAATCTGTGTCAAATTTTGTTAGGAATTATGTGATCCATACTAGCTGGAAGTAAGGGAGTTGGGGCATGAAGTTATTTCTAGGAGTTGGAGACATACCAAGTTTAGCTCAGTTCTGGGCATCTTTGAAATACCTATACAAACATGTTCCTACATAGTAACTTGCAACTTTGAATGAGAATGTGCTTGCTTACAGCAACGTGCTATATGTTCTGAATGCCCGAATTGGCAATCTGTGTCAAAACTTTGTTAGGAATTATGTGATCCTTACTAGCTGGAAGTAAGGGAGATGGGGCATGAAGTTATTTCTAGGAGGTGGACACATACCAAGTTTAGCTCAGTTCTGGGCATATTTGAAATACCTATACAAACTTGTTCCTACATAGTAACTTGCATCTTTGAATGAGAATCTGCTTCCTTACAGCAACGTGCTATATGTTCTGAATGCCCGAATTGGGAATCTGTGTCAAAACTTTGTTAGGAATTATGTGATCCTTACTAGCTGGAAGTAATGGAGATGGGGCATGAAGTTATTTCTAGGAGTTGGACACATACCAAGTTTAGCTCAGTTCTGGGCATCTTTGAAATACCTATACAAACTTGTTCCTACATAGTAACTTGCAACTTTGAATGAGAATGTGCTTGCTTACAGCAACGTGCTATATGTTCTGAATGCCCGAATTGGGAATCTGTGTCAAGACTTTGTTAGGAATTCTGTGATCCTTACTGGCTGGAAGTAAGGGTGATGGGGCATGAAGTTATTTCTAGGAGTTGGAGACATACAACTTTTAGCTCAGTTCTGGGCATCTTTGAAATACCTTTACAAACTTGTTCCTACATAGTAACTTGCAACTTTGAATGAGAATGTGCTTGCTTACAGAAACGTGCTACATGTTCTGAATGCCCGAATTGGGAATCTGTGTCAAAACTTTGTTAGAAATTATGTGATCCTTACTAGCTGGAAGTAAGGGTGATGGGGCATGAAGTTATTTCTAGGAGTTGGACACATACCAAGTTTAGCTCAGTTCTGGGCATCTTTGAAATACCTTTACAAACTTGTTCCTACATAGTAACTTGCAACTTTGAATGAGAATGTGCTTGCTTACAGCAACGTGCTGTATGTTCTGAATGCCCGAATTGGCAATCTGTGTCAAAACTTTGTTAGGAATTATGTGATCCTTACTAGCTGGAAGTAAGGGAGATGGGGCATGAAGTTATTTCTAGGAGTTGGACACATACCAAGTTTAGCTCAGTTCTGGGCATCTTTGAAATACCTATACAAACTTGTTCCTACATAGTAACTTGCATCTTTGAATGAGAAAGTGCTTCCTTACAGCAACGTGCTATATGTTCTGAATGCCCGAATTGGGAATCTGTGTCAAAACTTTGTTAGGAATTATGTGATCCTTACTAGCTGGAAGTACGGGAGAAGGGGCATGAAGTTATTTCTACGAGTTGGACACATACCAAGTTTAGCTCAGTTCTGGGCATCTTTGAAATACCTATACAAACTTGTTTCTACATAGTAACTTGCATCTTTAATGAGAATGTGCTTGCTTACAGCAACGTGCTATATGTTCTGAATGCCCGAATTGGCAATCTGTGTCAAAACTTTTTAGGAATTATGTGATCCTTACTGGCTGGAAGTAAGGGAGATGGGGCATGAAGTTATTTCTAGGAGTTGGACACATACCAAGTTTAGCTCAGTTCTGGGCATCTTTGAAATACCTATACAAACTTGTTCCTACATAGTAACTTGCATCTTTTAATGAAAATGTGCTTGCTTACAGCAACGTGCTATATGTTCTGAATGCCCGAATTGGGAATCTGTGTCAAATTTTTGTTAGGAATTATGTGATCCTTACTAGCTGGAAGTAAGGGAGATGGGGCATGAAGTTATTTCTAGGAGTTGGCCGCATATCAAGTTTAGCTCAGTTCTGGGCATCTTTGAAATACCTATACAAACTTGTTCCTACATAGTAACTTGCATCTTTGAATGAGAATGTGCTTGCTTACAGCAACGTGCTATATGTTCTGAATGCCCGAATTGGGAATCTGTGTCAAAACTTTGTTAGGAATTATGTGATCCTTACTAGCTGGAAGTAAGGGAGATGGGGCATGAAGTTATTTCTAGGAGTTGGACGCATACCAAGTTTAGCTCAGTTCTGGGCATCTTTGAAATACCTATACAAACTTGTTCCTACATAGTAACTTGCAACTTTGAATGAGAATGTGCTTGCTTACAGCAACGTGCTATATGTTCTGAATGCCCGAATTGGGAATCTGTGTCAAAACTTTGTTAGGAATTATGTGATCCTTACTAGCTGGAAGTAAGGGAGATGGGGCATGAAGTTATTTCTAGGAGTTGGATGCATACCAAGTTTAGCTCAGTTCTGGGCATCTTTGAAATACCTATACAAACTTGTTCCTACATAGTAACTTGCAACTTTGAATTAGAATGTGCTTGCTTACAGCAACGTGCTATATGTTCTGAATGCCCGAATTGGGAATCTGTGTCAAAACTTTGTTAGGAATTATGTGATCCTTACTAGCTGGAAGTAAGGGAGATGGGGCATGAAGTTATTTCTAGGAGTTGGACGCATACCAAGTTTAGCTCAGTTCTGGGCATCTTTGAAATACCTATACAAACTTGTTCCTACATAGTAACTTGCAACTTTGAATGAGAATGTGCTTGCTTACAGCAACGTGCTATATGTTCTGAATGCCCGAATTGGGAATCTGTGTCAAAACTTTGTTAGGAATTATGTGATCCTTACTAGCTGGAAGTAAGGGAGATGGGGCATGAAGTTATTTCTAGGAGTTGGACGCATACCAAGTTTAGCTCAGTTCTGGGCATCTTTGAAATACCTATACAAACTTGTTCCTACATAGTAACTTGCAACTTTGAATGAGAATGTGCTTGCTTACAGCAACGTGCTATATGTTCTGAATGCCCGAAGTGGGAATCTGTGTCAAAACTTTGTTAGGAATTATGTGATCCTTACTAGCTGGAAGTAAGGGAGATGGGGCATGAAGTTATTTCTAGGAGTTGGACGCATACCAAGTTTAGCTCAGTTCTGGGCATCTTTGATATACCTATACAAACTTGTTCCTACATAGTAACTTGCAACTTTGAATGAGAATGTGCTTGCTTACAGCAACGTGCTATATGTTCTGAATGCCCGAATTGGGAATCTGTGTCAAAACTTTGTTAGGAATTATGTGATCCTTACTAGCTGGAAGTAAGGGAGATGGGGCATGAAGTTATTTCTAGGAGTTGGACGCATACCAAGTTTAGCTCAGTTCTGGGCATTTTTGAAATACCTATACAAACTTGTTACTACATAGTAACTTGCAAATTTGAATGAGAATGTGCTTGCTTACAGCAACGTGCTATATGTTCTGAATGCCCGAATTGGGAATCTGTGTCAAAACTTTGTTAGGAATTATGTGATCCTTACTAGCTGGAAGTAAGGGAGTTGGGGCATGAAGTTATTTCTAGGAGTTGGACGCATACCAAGTTTAGCTCAGTTCTGGGCATCTTTGAAATACCTATACAAACTTGTTCCTACATAGTAACTTGCAAGTTTGAATGAGAATGTGCTTGCTTACAGCAACGTGCTATATGTTCTGAATGCCCGAATTGGGAATCTGTGTCAAAACTTTGTTAGGAATTATGTGATCCTTACTAGCTGGAAGTAAGGGAGATGGGGCATGAAGTTATTTCTAGGAGTTGGACGCATACCAAGTTTAGCTCAGTTCTGGGCATCTTTGAAATACCTATACAAACTTGTTCCTACATAGTAACTTGCAACTTTGAATGAGAATGTGCTTGCTTACAGCAACGTGCTATATGTTCTGAATGCCCGAATTGGGAATCTGTGTCAAAACTTTGTTAGGAATTATGTGATCCTTACTAGCTGGAAGTAAGGGAGATGGGGCATGAAGTTATTTCTAGGAGTTGGACGCATACCAAGTTTAGCTCAGTTCTGGGCATCTTTGAAATACCTATACAAACTTGTTCCTACATAGTAACTTGCATCTTTAATGAGAATCTGCTTGCTTACAGCAACGTGCTATATGTTCTGAATGCCCGATTTGGGAATCTGTGTCAAAACTTTGTTAGGAATTATGTGATCCTTACTAGCTGGAAGTAAGGGAGATGGGGCATGAAGTTATTTCTAGGAGTTGGACACATACCAAGTTTAGCTCAGTTCTGGGCATCTTTGAAATACCTATACAAACTTGTTCCTACATAGTAACTTGCATCTTTAATGAGAATCTGCTTGCTTACAGCAACGTGCTATATGTTCTGAATGCCCGAATTGGGAATCTGTGTCAAAACTTTGTTAGGAATTATGTGATCCTTACTAGCTGGAAGTAAGGGAGATGGGGCATGAAGTTATTTCTAGGAGTTGGACACATACCAAGTTTAGCTCAGTTCTGGGCATCTTTGAAATACCTATACAAACTTGTTCCTACCTAGTATCTTGCATCTTTGAATGAGAATCTGCTTGCTTGCAGCAACGTGCTATATGTTCTGAATGCCCGAATAGGGAATCTGTGTCAAAACTTTGTTAGGAATTATGTGATCCTTACTAGCTGGAAGTAAGGGAGATGGGGCATGAAGTTATTTCTAGGAGTTGGACACATACCAAGTTTAGCTCAGTTCTGGGCATCTTTGAAATACCTATACAAACTTGTTCCTACATAGTAACTTGCAACTTTGAATGAGAATCTGCTTGCTTACAGCAACGTGCTATATGTTCTGAATGCCCGAATTGGGAATCTGTGTCAAAACTTTGTTAGGAATTATGTGATCCTTACTAGCTGGAAGTAAGGGAGATGGGGCATGAAGTTATTTCTAGGAGTTGGACACATACCAAGTTTAGCTCAGTTCTGGGCATCTTTGAAATACCTATACAAACTTGTTCCTACATAGTAACTTGCAACTTAGAATGAGAATCTGCTTGCTTGCAGCAACGTGCTATATGTTCTGAATGCCAGATTTGGGAATCTGTGTCAAAACCTTGTTAGGAATTATGTGATCCTTACTAGCTGGAAGTAAGGGAGATGGGGCATGTAGTTATTTCTAGGAGTTGGACACATACCAAGTTTAGCTCAGTTCTGGGCATCTTTGAAATACCTATACAAACTTGTTCCTACATAGTAACTTGCAACTTTGAATGAGAATGTGCTTGCTTACAGCAACGTGCTATATGTTCTAAATGCCCGAATTGGGAATCTGTGTCAAAACTTTGTTAGGAATTATGTGATCCTTACTAGCTGGAAGTAAGGGAGATGGGGCATGAAGTTATTTCTAGGAGTTGGACACATACCAATTTAGCTCAGTTCTGGGCATCTTTGAAATACCTATACAAACTTGTTCCTACATAGTAACTTGCAACTTTGAATGAGAATGTGCTTGCTTGCAGCAACGTGCTATATGTTCTGAATGCCCGATTTGGGAATCTGTGTCAAAACCTTGTTAGGAAGTGTGTGATCCTTACTAGCTGGAAGTAAGGGAGATGGGGAATGAAGTTATTTCTAGGAGTTGGACACATACCAAGTTTAGCTCAGTTCTGGGCATCTTTGAAATACCTTTACAAACTTGTTCCTACATAGTAACTTGCAACTTTGAATGAGAATGTGCTTGCTTACAGAAACGTGCTACATGTTCTGAATGCCCGAATTGGGAATCTGTGTCAAAACTTTGTTAGAAATTATGTGATCCTTACTAGCTGGAAGTAAGGGTGATGGGGCATGAAGTTATTTCTAGGAGTTGGACACATACCAAGTTTAGCTCAGTTCTGGGCATCTTTGAAATAACTTTACAAACTTGTTCCTACATAGTAACTTGCAACTTTGAATGAGAATGTGCTTGCTTACAGCAACGTGCTATATGTTCTGAATGCCCGAATTGGAAATCTGTGTCAAAACTTTGTTAGGAATTATGTGATCCTTACTAGCTGGAAGTAAGGGAGATGGGGCATGAAGTTATTTCTAGGAGTTGGACACATACCAAGTTTAGCTCAGTTCTGGGCATCTTTGAAATACCTATACAAACTTGTTCCTACATAGTAGCTTGCATCTTTGAATGAGAAAGTGCTTGCTTACAGCAACGTGCTATATGTTCTGAATGCCCGAATTGGAAATCTGTGTCAAAACTTTGTTAGGAATTATGTGATCCTTACTAGCTGGAAGTACGGGAGAAGGGGCATGAAGTTATTTCTACGAGTTGGACACATACCAAGTTTAGCTCAGTTCTGGGCATCTTTGAAATACCTATACAAACTTGTTTCTACATAGTAACTTGCATCTTTAATGAGAATGTGCTTGCTTACAGCAACGTGCTATATGTTCTGAATGCCCGAATTGGGAATCTGTGTCAAAACTTTTTAGGAATTATGTGATCCTTACTGGCTGGAAGTAAGGGAGATGGGGCATGAAGTTCTTTCTAGGAGTTGGACACATACCAAGTTTAGCTCAGTTCTGGGCATCTTTGAAATACCTATACAAACTTGTTCCTACATAGTAACTTGCATCTTTTAATGAAAATGTGCTTGCTTACAGCAACGTGCTATATGTTCTGAATGCCCAAATTGGGAATCTGTGTCAAAATTTTGTTAGGAATTATGTGATCCTTACTAGCTGGAAGTAAGGGAGATGGGGCATGAAGTTATTTCTAGGAGTTGGACGCATATCAAGTTTAGCTCAGTTCTGGGCATCTTTGAAATACCTATACAAACTTGTTCCTACATAGTAACTTGCATCTTTGAATGAGAATGTGCTTGCTTACAGCAACGTGCTATATGTTCTGAATGCCCGAATTGGGAATCTGTGTCAAAACTTTGTTAGGAATTATGTGATCCTTACTAGCTGGAAGTAAGGGAGATGGGGCATGAAGTTATTTCTAGGAGTTGGACGCATACCAAGTTTAGCTCAGTTCTGGGCATCTTTGAAATACCTATACAAACTTGTTCCTACATAGTAACTTGCAACTTTGAATGAGAATGTGCTTGCTTACAGCAACGTGCTATATGTTCTGAATGCCCGAATTGGGAATCTGTGTCAAAACTTTGTTAGGAATTATGTGATCCTTACTAGCTGGAAGTAAGGGAGATGGGGCATGAAGTTATTTCTAGGAGTTGGACGCATACCAAGTTTAGCTCAGTTCTGGGCATCTTTGAAATACCTATACACACTTGTTCCTACATAGTAACTTGCAACTTTGAATGAGAATGTGCTTGCTTACAGCAACGTGCTATATGTTCTGAATGCCCGAATTGGGAATCTGTGTCAAAACTTTGTTAGGAATTATGTGATCCTTACTAGCTGGAAGTAAGGGAGATGGGGCATGAAGTTATTTCTAGGAGTTGGACGCATACCAAGTTTAGCTCAGTTCTGGGCATCTTTGAAATACCTATACAAACTTGTTCCTACATAGTAACTTGCAACTTTGAATGAGAATGTGCTTGCTTACAGCAACGTGCTATATGTTCTGAATGCCCGAATTGGGAATCTGTGTCAAAACTTTGTTAGGAATTATGTGATCCTTACTAGCTGGAAGTAAGGGAGATGGGGCATGAAGTTATTTCTAGGAGTTGGACGCATACCAAGTTTAGCTCAGTTCTGGGCATCTTTGAAATACCTATACAAACTTGTTCCTACATAGTAACTTGCAACTTTGAATGAGAATGTGCTTGCTTACAGCAACGTGCTATATGTTCTGAATGCCCGAATTGGGAATCTGTGTCAAAACTTTGTTAGGAATTATGTGATCCTTACTAGCTGGAAGTAAGGGAGATGGGGCATGAAGTTATTTCTAGGAGTTGGACGCATACCAAGTTTAGCTCAGTTCTGGGCATCTTTGAAATACCTATACAAACTTGTTCCTACATAGTAACTTGCATCTTTGAATGAGAATCTGCTTGCTTACAGCAACGTGCTATATGTTCTGAATGCCCGAATTGGGAATCTGTGTCAAAACTTTGTTAGGAATTATGTGATCCTTACTAGCTGGAAGTAAGGGAGATGGGGCATGAAGTTATTTCTAGGAGTTGGACGCATACCAAGTTTAGCTCAGTTCTGGGCATCTTTGAAATACCTATACACACTTGTTCCTACATAGTAACTTGCAACTTTGAATGAGAATGTGCTTGCTTACAGCAACGTGCTATATGTTCTGAATGCCCGAATTGGGAATCTGTGTCAAAACTTTGTTAGGAATTATGTGATCCTTACTAGCTGGAAGTAAGGGAGATGGGGCATGAAGATATTTCTAGGAGTTGGACGCATACCAAGTTTAGCTCAGTTCTGGGCATCTTTGAAATACCTATACAAACTTGTTCCTACATAGTAACTTGCAACTTTGAATGAGAATGTGCTTGCTTACAGCAACGTGCTATATGTTCTGAATGCCCGAATTGGGAATCTGTGTCAAAACTTTGTTAGGAATTATGTGATCCTTACTAGCTGGAAGTAAGGGAGATGGAGCATGAAGTTATTTCTAGGAGTTGGACGCATACCAAGTTTAGCTCAGTTCTGGGCATCTTTGAAATACCTATACAAACTTGTTCCTACATAGTAACTTGCATCTTTGAATGAGAATCTGCTTGCTTACAGCAACGTGCTATATGTTCTGAATGCCCGAATTGGGAATCTGTGTCAAAACTTTGTTAGGAATTATGTGATCCTTACTAGCTGGAAGTAAGGGAGATGGGGCATGAAGTTATTTCTAGGAGTTGGACGCATACCAAGTTTAGCTCAGTTCTGGGCATCTTTGAAATACCTATACAAACTTGTTCCTACATAGTAACTTGCATCTTTGAATGAGAATCTGCTTGCCTACAGCAACGTGCTATATGTTCTGAATGCCCGAATTGGGAATCTGTGTCAAAACTTTGTTAGGAATTATGTGATCCTTACTAGCTGGAAGTAAGGGAGATCGGGCATGAAGTTATTTCTAGGAGTTGGACACATAGCAAGTTTAGCTCAGTTCTGGGCATCTTTGAAATACCTATACAAACTTGTTCCTACATAGTAACTTGCATCTTTAATGAGAATCTGCTTGCTTACAGCAACGTGCTATATGTTCTGAATGCCCGAATTAGGAATCTGTGTCAAAACTTTGTTAGGAATTATGTGATCCTTACTAGCTGGAAGTAAGGGAGATGGGGCATGAAGTTATTTCTAGGAGTTGGACACATACCAAGTTTAGCTCAGTTCTGGGCATCTTTGAAATACCTATACAAACTTGTTCCTACATAGTAACTTGCAACTTTGAATGAGAATGTGCTTGCTTACAGCAACGTGCTATATGTTCTAAATGCCCGAATTGGGAATCTGTGTCAAAACTTTGTTAGGAATTATGTGATCCTTACTAGCTGGAAGTAAGGGAGATGGGGCATGAAGTTATTTCTAGGAGTTGGACACATACCAAGTTTAGCTCAGTTCTGGGCATCTTTGAAATACCTATACAAACTTGTTCCTACATAGTAACTTGCAACTTTGAATGAGAATCTGCTTGCTTGCAGCAACGTGCTATATGTTCTGAATGCCAGATTTGGGAATCTGTGTCAAAACCTTGTTAGGAATTATGTGATCCTTACTAGCTGGAAGTAAGGGAGATGGGGCATGTAGTTATTTCTAGGAGTTGGACACATACCAAGTTTAGCTCAGTTCTGGGCATCTTTGAAATACCTATACAAACTTGTTCCTACATAGTAACTTGCAACTTTGAATGAGAATGTGCTTGCTTACAGCAACGTGCTATATGTTCTAAATGCCCGAATTGGGAATCTGTGTCAAAACTTTGTTAGGAATTATGTGATCCTTACTAGCTGGAAGTAAGGGAGATGGGGCATGAAGTTATTTCTAGGAGTTGGACACATACCAAGTTTAGCTCAGTTCTGGGCATCTTTGAAATACCTATACAAACTTGTTCCTACATAGTAACTTGCAACTTTGAATGAGAATGTGCTTGCTTGCAGAAACGTGCTATATGTTCTGAATGCCCGATTTGGGAATCTGTGTCAAAACCTTGTTAGGAAGTATGTGATCCTTACTAGCTGGAAGTAAGGGAGATGGGGCATGATGTTATTTCTAGGAGTTGGACACATACCAAGTTTAGCTCAGTTCTGGGCATCTTTGAAATACCTATACAAACTTGTTCCTACATAGTAACTTGCAACTTTGAATGAGAATGTGCTTGCTTGCAGCAACGTGCTATATGTTCTGAATGCCCGATTTGGGAATCTGTGTCAAAACCTTGTTAGGAAGTGTGTGATCCTTACTAGCTGGAAGTAAGGGAGATGGGGAATGAAGTTATTTCTAGGAGTTGGACACATACCAAGTTTAGCTCAGTTATGGGCATCTTTGAAATACCTATACAAACTTGTTCCTACATAGTAACTTGCATCTTTGAATGAGAATGTGCTTGCTTACAGCAACGTGCTATATGTTCTGAATGCCCGAATTGGCAATCTGTGTCAAAACTTTGTTAGGAATTATGTGATCCTTACTAGCTGGAAGTAAGGGAGATGGGGCATGAAGTTATTTCTAGGAGTTGGACACATACCAAGTTTAGCTCAGTTCTGGGCATCTTTGAAATACCTGTACAAACTTGTTCCTACATAGTAACTTGCAACTTTGAATGAGAATGTGCTTGCTTACAGCAACGTGCTATATGTTCTGAATGCCCGAATTGGGAATCTGTGTCAAAACTTTGTTAGGAATTATGTGATCCTTTCTAGCTGGAAGTAAGGGAGATGGGGCATGAAGTTATTTCTAGGAGTTGGACACATACCAAGTTTAGCTCAGTTCTGGGCATCTTTGAAATACCTGTACAAACTTGTTCCTACATAGTAACTTGCATCTTTGAATGAGACTGTGCTTGCTTACAGCAACGTGCTATATGTTCTGAATGCCCGAATTGGGAATCTGTGTCAAAACTTTTTTAGGAATTATGTGATCCTTACTAGCTGGAAGTAAGGGAGATGGGGCATGAAGTTATATCTAGGAGTTGGACACATACCAAGTTTAGCTCAGTTCTGGGCATCTTTGAAATACCTATACAAACTTGTTCCTACCTAGTAACTTGCATCTTTGAATGAGAATGTGCTTGCTTACAGCAACGTGCTATATGTTCTGAATGCCCGAATTGGCATTCTGTGTCAAAACTTTGTTAGGAATTATGTGATCCTTACTAGCTGGAAGTAAGGGAGATGGGGCATGAAGTTATTTCTAGGAGTTGGACACATACCAAGTTTAGCTCAGTTCTGGGCATCTTTGAAATACCTATACAAACTTGTTGCTACATAGTAACTTGCATCATTAATGAGAATCTGGTTGCTTACAGCAACGTGCTATATGTTCTGAATGCCCGAATTGGGAATCTGTGTCAAAACTTTGTTAGGAAATATGTGATCCTTACTAGCTGGAAGTAAGGGAGATGGGGCATGAAGTTATTTCTAGGAGTTGGACACATACCAAGTTTAGCTCAGTTCTGGGCATCTTTGAAATACCTATACAAACTTGTTGCTACATAGTAACTTGCAACTTTGAATGAGAATGTGCTTGCTTACAGCAACGTGCTATATGTTCTGAATGCCCGAATTGGGAATCTGTGTCAAAACTTTGTTAGGAACTATGTGATCCTTACTAGCTGGAAGTAAGGGAGATGGGGCATGAAGTTATTTCTAGGAGTTGGACACATACCAAGTTTAGCTCAGTTCTGGGCATCTTTGAAATACCTATACAAACTTGTTCCTACATAGTAACTTGCAACTTTGAATGAGAATGTGCTTGCTTACAGCAACGTGCTATATGTTCTGAATGCCCGAATTGGGAATCTGTGTCAAAACTTTGTTAGGAATTATGTGATCCTTACTAGCTGGAAGTAAGGGAGATGGGGCATGAAGTTATTTCTAGGAGTTGGACACATACCAAGTTTAGCTCAGTTCTGGGCATCTTTGAAATACCTATACAAACTTGTTCCTACATAGTAACTTGCATCTTTGAATGAGAATGTGCTTGCTTACAGCAACGTGCTATATGTTCTGAATGCCCGAATTGGGAATCTGTGTCAAAACTTTGTTAGGAATTATGTGATCCTTACTAGCTGGAAGTAAGGGAGATGGGGCATGAAGTTATTTCTAGGAGTTGGACACATACCAAGTTTAGCTCAGTTCTGGGCATCTTTGAAATACCTATACAAACTTGTTCCTACATAGTAACTTGCAACTTTGAATGAGAATCTGCTTGCTTACAGCAACGTGCTATATGTTCTGAATGCCCGAATTGGGAATCTGTGTCAAAACATTGTTAGGAATTATGTGATCCTTACTAGCTGGAAGTAAGGGAGATGGGGCATGAAGTTATTTCTAGGAGTTGGACACATACCAAGTTTAGCTCAGTTCTGGGCATCTTTGAAATACCTATACAAACTTGTTCCTACATAGTAACTTGCAACTTTGAAGGAGAATCTGCTTGCTTACAGCAACGTGCAATATGTTCTGAATGCCCGAATTGGGAATCTGTGTCAAAACTTTGTTAGGAATTATGTGATCCTTACTAGCTGGAAGTAAGGGAAGTGGGGCATGAAGTTATTTCTAGGAGTTGGACACATACCAAGTTTAGCTCAGTTCTGGGCATCTTTGAAATACCTATACAAACTTGTTCCTACATAGTAACTTGCATCTTTGAATGAGAATGTGCTTGCTTGCAGCAACGTGCTATATGTTCTGAATGCCCGAATAGGGAATCTCTGTCAAAACTTTGTTAGGATTTATGTGATCCTTACTAGCTGGAAGTAAGGGAGATGGGGCATGAAGTTATTTCTAGGAGTTGGACACATACCAAGTTTAGCTCAGTTCTGGGCATCTTTGAAATACCTATACAAACTTGTTCCTACATAGTAACTTGCATCTTTGAATGAGAATGTGCTTGCTTGCAGCAACGTGCTATATGTTCTGAATGCCCGAATAGGGAATCTGTGTCAAAACTTTGTTAGGAATTATGTGATCCTTACTAGCTGGAAGTAAGGGAGATGGGGCATGAAGTTATTTCTAGGAGTTGGACACATACCAAGTTTAGCACAGTTCTGGGCATCTTTGAAATACCTATACAAACTTGTTCCTACATAGTAACTTGCATCTTTGAATGAGAATGTGCTTGCTTGCAGCAACGTGCTATATGTTCTGAATGCCCGAATTGGCAATCTGTGTCAAAACTTTGTTAGGAATTATGTGATCCTTACTAGCTGGAAGTAAGGGAGATGGGGCATGAAGTTATTTCTAGGAGTTGGACACATACCAAGTTTAGCTCAGTTCTGGGCATCTTTGAAATACCTATACAAACTTGTTCCTACATAGTAACTTGCATCTTTGAATGAGAATGTGCTTGCTTACAGCAACGTGCTATATGTTCTGAATGCCCGAATTGGGAATCTGTGTCAAAACTTTGTTAGGAATTATGTGATCCTTACTAGCAGGAAGTAAGGGAGATGGGGCATGAAGTTATTTCTAGGAGTTGGACACATACCAAGTTTAGCTCAGTTCTGGGCATCTTTGAAATACCTATACAAACTTTTTCCTACATAGTAACTTGCAACTTTGAATGAGAATGTGCTTGCTTGCAGCAACGTGCTATATGTTCTAAATGCCCGAATTGTGAATCTGTGTCAAAACTTTGTTAGGAATTATGTGATCCTTACTAGCTGGAAGTAAGGGAGATGGGGCATGAAGTTATTTCTAGGAGTTGGACACATACCAAGTTTAGCTCAGTTCTGGGCATCTTTGAAATACCTATACAAACTTGTTCCTACATAGTAACTTGCAACTTTGAATGAGAATGTGCTTGCTTGCAGCAACGTGCTATATGTTCTGAATGCCCGAATTGGGAATCTGTGTCAAAACTTTGTTAGGAATTATGTGATCCTTACTAGCTGGAAGTAAGGGAGATGGGGCATGAAGTTATTTCTAGGAGTTGGACACATACCAAGTTTAGCTCAGTTCTGGGCATCTTTGAAATACCTATACAAACTTGTTCCTACATAGTAACTTGCATCTTTGAATGAGAATGTGCTTGCTTGCAGCAACGTGCTATATGTTCTGAATTCCCGAATTGGGAATCTGTGTCAAAACTTTGTTAGGAATTATGTGATCCTTACTAGCTGGAAGTAAGGGAGATGGGGCATGAAGTTATTTCTAGGAGTTGGACACATACCAAGTTTAGCTCAGTTCTGGGCATCTTTGAAATACCTATACAAACTTGTTCCTACATAGTAACTTGCATCTTTGAATGAGAATCTGCTTGCTTACAGCAACGTGCTATATGTTCTGAATGCCCGAATTGGGAATCTGTGTCAAATCTATGTTAGGAATTATGTGATCCTTACTAGCTGGAAGTAAGGGAGATGGGGCATGAAGTTATTTCTAGGAGTTGGACACATACCAAGTTTAGCTCAGTTCTGGGCATCTTTGAAATACCTATACAAACTTGTTCCTACCTAGTAACTTGCAACTTTGAATGAAAATGTGCTTGCTTTCAGCAACGTGCTATATGTTCTGAATGCCCGAATTGGGAATCTGTGTCAAAACTTTGTTAGGAATTATGTGATCCTTACTAGCTGGAAGTAAGGGAGATGGGGCATGAAGTTATTTCTAGGAGTTGGACACATACCAAGTTTAGCTGAGTTCTGGGCATCTTTGAAATACCTATACAAACTTGTTCCTACATAGTAACTTGCATCTTTAATGAGAATCTGCTTGCTTACAGCAACGTGCTATATGTTCTGAATGCCCTATTTGGGAATCTGTGTCAAAACTTTGTTAGGAATTATGTGATCCTTACTAGCTGGAAGTAAGGGAGATGGGGCATGAAGTTATTTCTAGGAGTTGGACACATAGCAAGTTTAGCTCAGTTCTGGGCATCTTTGAAATACCTATACAAACTTGTTCCTACATAGTAACTTGCAACTATGAATGAGAATGTGCTTGCTTACTGCAACGTGCTATATGTTCTGAATGCCCGAATTGGGAATCTGTGTCAAAACTTTGTTAGGAATTATGTGATCCTTACTAGCTGGAAGTAAGGGAGATGGGGCATGAAGTTATATCTAGGAGTTGGACACATAGCAAGTTTAGTTCAGTTCTGGGCATCTTTGAAATACCTATACAAACTTGTTCCTACATAGTAACTTGCATCTTTGAATGAGAATGTGCTTGCTTACAGCAACGTGCTATATGTTCTGAATGCCCGAATTGGCAATCTGTGTCAAAACTTTGTTAGGAATTATGTGATCCTTACTAGCTGGAAGTAAGGGAGATGGGGCATGAAGTTATTTCTAGGAGTTGGACACATACCAAGTTTAGCTCAGTTCTGGGCATCTTTGAAATACCTATACAAACTTGTTCCTACATAGTAACTTGCATCTTTGAATGAGAATGTGCTTGCTTACAGCAACGTGCTATAAGTTCTGAATACACGAATTGGCAATCTGTGTCAAAACTTTGTTAGGAATTATGTGATCCTTACTAGCTGGAAGTAAGGGAGATGGGGCATGAAGTTATTTCTAGGAGTTGGACACATACCAAGTTTAGCTCAGTTCTGGGCATCTTTGAAATACCTTTACAAACTTGTTCCTACCTAGTAACTTGCATCTTTGAATGAGAATGTGCTTGCTTGCAGCAACGTGCTATATGTTCTGAATGCCCGAATAGGGAATCTGTGTCAAAACTTTGTTAGAAATTATGTGATCCTTACTAGCTGGAAGTAAGGGAGATGGGGCATGAAGTTATTTCTAGGAGTTGGACACATACCAAGTTTAGCTCAGTTCTGGGCATCTTTGAAATACCTATACAAACTTGTTCCTTCCTAGTATCTTGCATCTTTGAATGAGAATCTGCTTGCTTATAGCAACGTGCTATATGTTCTGAATGCCCGAATAGTGAATCTGTGTCAAAAATTTGTTAGGAATTATGTGATCCTTACTAGCTGGAAGTAAGGGAGATGTTGCATGAAGTTATTTCTAGGAGTTGGACACATACCAAGTTTAGCTCAGTTCTGGGCATCTTTGAAATACCTATACAAACTTGTTCCTACCTAGTAACTTGCAACTTTGAATGAAAATGTGCTTGCTTACAGCAACGTGCTATATGTTCTGAATGCCCGAATTGGGAATCTGTGTCAAAACTTTGTTAGGAATTATGTGATCCTTACTAGCTGGAAGTAAGGGAGATGGGGCATGAAGTTATTTCTAGGAGTTGGACACATACCAAGTTTAGCTCAGTTCTGGGCATCTTTGAAATACCTATACAAACTTGTTCCTACATAGTAACTTGCAACTTTGAATGAAAATGTGCTTGCTTGCAGCAATGTGCTATATGTTCTGAATGCCCGAATTGGGAATCTGTGTCAAAACTTTGTTAGGAATTATGTGATCCTTACTAGCTGGAAGTAAGGGAGATGGGGCATGAAGTTATTTCTAGGAGTTGGACACATACCAAGTTTAGCTCAGTTCTGGGCATCTTTGAAATACCTATACAAACTTGATCCTACATAGTAACTTGCAACTTTGAATGAAAATGTGCTTGCTTACAGCAACGTGCTATATGTTCTGAATGCTCGAATTGGGAATCTGTGTCAAAACTTTGTTAGGAATTATGTGATCCTTACTAGCTGGAAGTAAGGGAGATGGATCATGAAGTTATTTCTAGGAGTTGGACACATAGCAAGTTTATCTCAGTTCTGGGCATCTTTGAAATACCTATACAAACTTGTTCCTACATAGTAACTTGCATCTTTGAATGAGAATGTGCATGCTTACAGCAACGTGCTATATGTTCTGAATGCCCGAATTGGGAATCTGTTTCAAAACTTTGTTAGAAATTATGTGATCCTTACTAGCTGGAAGTAAGGGAGATGGGGCATGAAGTTATTTCTAGGAGTTGGACACATACCAAGTTTAGCTCAGTTCTGGGCATCTTTGAAATACCTATACAAACTTGTTCCTACATAGTAACTTGCATCTTTGAATGAGAATCTGCTTGCTTACAGCAACGTGCTATATGTTCTGAATGCCCTAATTGGGAATCTGTGTCAAAACTTTGTTAGGAATTATGTGATCCTTACTAGCTGGAAGTAAGGGAGATGGGGCATGAAGTTATTTCTAGGAGTTGGACACATACCAAGTTTAGCTCAGTTCTGGGCATCTTTGAAATACCTATACAAACTTGTTCCTACCTAGTAACTTGCAACTTTGAATGAAAATGTGCTTGCTTACAGCAACGTGCTATATGTTCTGAATGCCCGAATTGGGAATCTGTGTCAAAACTTTGTTAGGAATTATGTGATCCTTACTAGCTGGAAGTAAGGGAGATGGGGCATGAAGTTATTTCTTGGAGTTGGAGACATACCAAGTTTAGCTCATTTCTGGGCATCTTTGAAATACCTATACAAACTTGTTCCTACATAGTAACTTGCATCTTTGAATGAGAATGTGCTTGCTTGCAGCAACGTGCTATATGTTCTGAATGCCCGAATAGGGAATCTGTGTCAAAACTTTGTTAGGAATTATCTGATCCTTACTAGCTGGAAGTAAGGGAGATGGGGCATGAAGTTATTTCTAGGAGTTGGACACATACAACGTTTAGCTCAGTTCTGGGCATCTTTGAAATACCTATGCAAAGTTGTTCCTACGTAGTAACTTGCATCTTTGAATGAGAATGTGCTTGCTTGCAGCAACGTGCTATATGTTCTGAATGCCCGAATAGGGAATCTGTGTCAAAACTTTGTTAGGAATTATGTGATCCTTACTAGCTGGAAGTAAGGGAGATGGGGCATGAAGTTATTTCTAGGAGTTGGACACATACCAAGTTTAGCTCAGTTCTGGGCATCTTTGAAATACCTATACAAACTTGTTCCTACATAGTAACTTGCATCTTTGAATGAGAATGTGCTTGCTTACAGCAACGTGCTATATGTTCTGAATGCCCGAATTGGCAATCTGTGACAAAACTTTGTTAGGAATTATGTGATCCTTACTAGCTGGAAGTAAGGGAGATGGGGCATGAAGTTATTTCTAGGAGTTGGACACATACCAAGTTTAGCTCAGTTCTGGGCATCTTTGAAATACCTATACAAACTTGTTCCTACATAGTAACTTGCAACTTTGAATGAGAATGTGCTTGCTTACAGCAACGTGCTATATGTTCTGAATGCCCGAATTGGAAATCTGTGTCAAAACTTTGTTAGGAATAATGTGATCCTTACTAGCTGGAAGTAAGGGAGATGGGGCATGAAGTTATTTCTAGGAGTTGGACACATACCAAGTTTAGCTCAGTTCTGGGCATCTTTGAAATACCTATACAAACTTGTTCCTACATAGTAACTTGCATCTTTGAATGAGAATGTGCTTGCTTACAGCAACGTGCTATATGTTCTGAATGCCCGAATTGGCAATCTGTGTCAAAACTTTGTTAGGAATTATGTGATCCTTACTAGCTGGAAGTAAGGGAGATGGGGCATGAAGTTATTTCTAGGAGTTGGACACATACCAAGTTTAGCTCAGTTCTGGGCATCTTTGAAATACCTATACAAACTTGTTCCTACATAGTAACTTGCATCTTTGAATGAGAATGTGCTTGCTTACATCAACGTGCTATAAGTTCTGAATGCCCGAATTGGGAATCTGTGTCAAAACTTTGTTAGGATTTATGTGATCCTTACTAGCTGGAAGTAAGGGAGATGGGGCATGAAGTTATTTCTAGGAGTTGGACACATACCAAGTTTAGCTCAGTTCTGGGCATCTTTGAAATACCTATACAAACTTGTTCCTACATAGTAACTTGCAACTTTGAATGAGAATGTGCTTGCTTGCAGCAACGTGCTATATGTTCTGAATGCCCGAATAGGGAATCTGTGTCAAAACTTTGTTAGGAATTATGTGATCCTTACTAGCTGGAAGTAAGGGAGATGGAGCATGAAGTTATTTCTTGGAGTTGGACACATACCAAGTTTAGCTCAGTTCTGGGCATCTTTGAAATACCTATACAAACTTGTTCCTACCTAGTAACTTGCATCTTTGAATGAGAATGTGCTTGCTTGCAGCAACGTGCTATATGTTCTGAATGCCCGAATAGGGAATCTGTGTCAAAACTTTGTTAGAAATTATGTGATCCTTACTAGCTGGAAGTAAGGGAGATGGGGCATGAAGTTATTTCTAGGAGTTGGACACATACCAAGTTTAGCTCAGTTCTGGGCATCTTTGAAATACCTATACAAACTTGTTCCTACCTAGTAACTTGCATCTTTGAATGAGAATCTGCTTGCTTACAGCAACGTGCTATATGTTCTGAATGCCCGAATTGGGAATCTGTGTCAAAACTTTGTTAGGAATTATGTGATCCTTACTAGCTGGAAGTAAGGGAGATGGGGCATGAAGTTATTTCTAGGAGTTGGACACATACCAAGTTTAGCTCAGTTCTGGGCATCTTTGAAATACCTATACAAACTTGTTCCTACCTAGTAACTTGCAACTTTGAATGAGAATGTGCTTGCTTACAGCAACGTGCTATATGTTCTGAATGCCCGAATTGGGAATCTGTGTCAAAACTGTGTTAGGAATTATGTGATCCTTACTAGCTGGAAGTAAGGGAGATGGGGAATGAAGTTATTTCTAGGAGTTGGACACATACCAAGTTTAGCTCAGTTCTGGGCATCTTTGAAATACCTATACAAACTTGTTCCTACCTAGTAACTTGCAACTTTGAATGAAAATGTGCTTGCTTACAGCAACGTGCTATATGTTCTGAATGCCCGAATTGGGAATCTGTGTCAAAACTTTGTTAGGAATTATGTGATCCTTACCAGCTGGAAGTTAGGGAGATGGGGCATGAAGTTATTTCTAGGAGTTGGACACATACCAAGTTTAGCTCAGTTCTGGGCCTCTTTGAAATACCTATACAAACTTGTTCCTACATAGTAACTTGCAACTTTGAATGAGAATGTGCTTGCTTACAGCAACGTGCTATATGTTCTGAATGTCCGAATTGGCAATCTGTGTCAAAACTTTGTTAGGAATTATGTGATCCTTACTAGCTGGAAGTAAGGGAGATGGGGCATGAAGTTATTTCTAGGAGTTGGACACATACCAAGTTTAGCTCAGTTCTGGGCATCTTTGAAATACCTATACAAACTTGTTCCTACATAGTAACTTGCAACTTTGAATGAGAATGTGCTTGCTTACAGCAACGTGCTATATGTTCTGAATGCCCGAATAGGGAATCTGTGTCAAAACTTTGTTAGGAATTATGTGATCCTTACTAGCTGGAAGTAAGGGAGATGGGGCATGAAGTTATTTCGTGGAGTTGGAGACATACCAAGTTTAGCTCAGTTCTGGGCATCTTTGAAATACCTATACAAACTTGTTCCTACATAGTAACTTGCATCTTTGAATGAGAATGTGCTTGCTTGCAGCAACGTGCTATAAGTTCTGAATGCCCGAATAGGGAATCTGTGTCAAAACTTTGTTAGGAATTATGTGATCCTTACTAGCTGGAAGTAAGGGAGATGGGGCATGAAGTTATTTCTAGGAGTTGGACACATACAACCTTTAGCTCAGTTCTGTGCATCTTTGAAATACCTATACAAACTTGTTCCTACGTAGTAACTTGCATCTTTGAATGAGAATGTGCTTGCTTGCAGCAACGTGCTATATGTTCTGAATGCCCGAATAGGGAATCTGTGTCAAAACTTTGTTAGGAATTATGTGATCCTTACTAGCTGGAAGTAAGGGAGATGGGGCATGAAGTTATTTCTAGGAGTTGGACACATAGCAAGTTTAGCTCAGTTCTGGGCATCTTTGAAATACCTATACAAACTTGTTCCTACATAGTAACTTGCATCTTTGAATGGGAATCTGCTTGCTTACAGCAACGTGCTATATGTTCTGAATGCCCGAATTGGGAATCTGTGTCAAAACTTTGTTAGGAATTATGTGATCCTTACTAGCTGGAAGTAAGGGAGATGGGGCATGAAGTTATTTCTAGGAGTTGGACACATACCAAGTTTAGCTCAGTTCTGGGCATCTTTGAAATACCTATACAAACTTGTTCCTACCTAGTAACTTGCAACTTTGAATGAGAATTTGCTTGCTTACAGCAACGTGCTATATGTTCTGAATGCCCGAATTGGAAATCTGTGTCAAAACTTTGTTAGGAATAATGTGATCCTTACTAGCTGGAAGTAAGGGAGATGGGGCATGAAGTTATTTCTAGGAGTTGGACACATACCAAGTTTAGCTCAGTTCTGGGCATCTTTGAAATACCTATACAAACTTGTTCCTACCTAGTAACTTGCATCTTTGAATGAGAATCTGCTTGCTTACAGCAACGTGCTATATGTTCTGAATGCCCGAATTGGGAATCTGTGTCAAAACTTTGTTAGGAATTATGTGATCCTTACTAGCTGGAAGTAAGGGAGATGGGGCATGAAGTTATTTCTAGGAGTTGGACACATACCAAGTTTAGCTCAGTTCTGGGCATCTTTGAAATACCTATACAAACTTGTTCCTACATAGTAACTTGCATCTTTGAATGAGAATGTGCTTGCTTACAGCAACGTGCTATATGTTCTGAATGCCCGAATTGGCAATCTGTGACAAAACTTTGTTAGGAATTATGTGATCCTTACTAGCTGGAAGTAAGGGAGATGGGGCATGAAGTTATTTCTAGGAGTTGGACACATACCAAGTTTAGCTCAGTTCTGGGCATCTATGAAATACCTATACAAACTTGTTCCTACATAGTAACTTGCAACTTTGAATGAGAATGTGCTTGCTTACAGCAACGTGCTATATGTTCTGAATGTCCGAATTGGAAATCTGTGTCAAAACTTTGTTAGGAATAATGTGATCCTTACTAGCTGGAAGTAAGGGAGATGGGGCATGAAGATATTTCTAGGAGTTGGACACATACCAAGTTTAGCTCAGTTCTGGGCATCTTTGAAATACGTATACAAACTTGTTCCTACATAGTAACTTGCATCTTTGAATGAGAATGTGCTTGCTTACATCAACGTGCTATAAGTTCTGAATGCCCGAATTGGCAATCTGTGTCAAAACTTTGTTAGGAATTATGTGATCCTTACTAGCTGGAAGTAAGGGAGATGGGGCATGAAGTTATTTCTAGGAGTTGGACACATACCAAGTTTAGCTCAGTTCTGGGCATCTTTGAAATACCTATACAAACTTGTTCCTACATAGTAACTTGCAACTTTGAATGAGAATGTGCTTGCTTGCAGCAACGTGCTATATGTTCTGAATGCCCGAATAGGGAATCTGTGTCAAAACTTTGTTAGGAATTATGTGATCCTTACTAGCTGGAAGTAAGGGAGATGGAGCATGAAGTTATTTCTTGGAGTTGGACACATACCAAGTTTAGCTCAGTTCTGGGCATCTTTGAAATACCTATACAAACTTGTTCCTACCTAGTAACTTGCATCTTTGAATGAGAATGTGCTTGCTTGCAGCAACGTTCTATATGTTCTGAATGCCCGAATAGGGAATCTGTGTCAAAACTTTGTTAGGAATTATGTGATCCTTACTAGCTGGAAGTAAGGGAGATGGGGCATGAAGTTATTTCTAGGAGTTGGACACATACCAAGTTTAGCTCAGTTCTGGGCATCTTTGAAATACCTATACAAACTTGTTCCTACCTAGTAACTTGCATCTTTGAATGAGAATCTGCTTGCTTACAGCAACGTGCTATATGTTCTGAATGCCCGAATTGGGAATCTGTGTCAAAACTTTGTTAGGAATTATGTGATCCTTACTAGCTGGAAGTAAGGGAGATGGGGCATGAAGTTATTTCTAGGAGTTGGACA